>NC_137464.1:169899623-170649281 GCF_964235325.1 Thermobia domestica | reverse complement strand
GTGCTAATACTAACACTAATACTAAATACTAATACAATAATACATTAGTTTTATTCGTATTCCTCACCATCTCCTCCTCCTCCTCCTCCTCCTCCTCCTCCTTCTTCTTCTTCTTCTTCTTCTTCTTATTATTATTATTATTATTATTATTATTATTATTATTATTATTATTATTATTATTATTAAATTCTTATTGAATTGCCCTTTCACTCTCTATGCGCAGAATCACACGTTGAATCTTGGATGCCAGTTCAAACTTTTGCTCTGCCTCGGCATCTTGCCGTACTGTGTGAATCTCTTTACTCAGTTTTTCATTATTTTTGTTTGTATTGCAATTGTAGTAATCAGCTGCAGCTTATCTTCTACGAGTACTATCACCGGAACCGGTTTCGGTTCCTCTATCGTGAACGTTGCATCACCTCCCTACTAGCGCTTTTGAATTACACAACTGTCGACCCTATGTAGAGCGCTGTATGTCCCTACCCCACTGTCGGACTGCCCTTTCTGCTTTCTCGAACACATGCTTCGAATAAACCTGTCGAGATTGTGCTTTTTTCCAGTACGGTTATACAAATGCGCACTTCTTCCGCCATCTTGCATACGTATACGCACTTCTGCTATTCGTTTCTGTATGCATGAACACTTCACACACACCCTCTCACCTCGCTTTGCCCTCATAACGTCCACGGCATGCTTCCCATCCTTTGGAGAATTCCTTGCACTCGCCTTGTACACATCTAATCTTAGTATCTTTGGATAGTCTATGTTGAGAGTCTGTGTGGGCCGCCTAACACCGCCCTTCTATCTCTTGTCGTTTTACCACAATTAGACTTCAAAGCTCATTTTCCCACCCTTTTGGACGTCCGTAACTCGGTTAGGAGGCCGAGATGGTCATTGGGTGGTCCTTTATATATATATATAAGGGTGGTCCTTATTTATATGGGAAAAAATAAATTTAGGAATTTCCTCGGACGAACCCCCCAAAATGGTTCCATATGGGACCAAATTAAGCCAGGAGAAAAATAGATCCATTGACTAATTTTAAATTGTGCCTCAAGCGACCTAAAGTTTTGAATCCGATTACAATACTTAGTATATGGGGAAAATCTGGAATAAACACTTGTAATTTAGAAACGACTTAAGGCTAGTGCTCTCAACGGGTCGGGTCGGGTCGGGTTGAAGACTGACCCGACCCGACCCGTGACCCGAATTGACTGACCCGACCCGATGACCCGGTCCGACCCGATTGACCCGAACCGTGATCCGATCTGATTGACCTGACCCGATAACCCGACCCGAGCTGACCCGGTTGACCCGACCCGACAACCCGACCCGACAACCCGACCCGAGCTGACCCGATTGACCCGACCCGACAACCCGACCCGAATAACCCGACCCGACAACCCGACCCGAGCTGACCCGACTGACCCGACCCGACATCCCGACCCGAGTAGCCTGACCCGACAACCCGACCCGAACTGACCCGACTGACCCGACCCGACAACCCGACCCGAGTTGACCCGACCCGACCCGTTTGAGAGCACTATGGTCACGACACTGGGTGAACGCCAAAATGCACTCACATTGGGAAACTAGTTTTAAAAGCATAATTTTAGAAAATAAAGCATAAAGCATAATTTAAAATATATAGCACAATTCTTGGAAAATTCTCTTTAACTGAAAGTTTAACATACTGTGTTAATATTTTTTAAAGCCAATATTTACAATGCAAAATCATTGAGAACATAACAATGCAACAATGAAAAGCTTATTTTCATTTCTGTAAACTTTTCGGTGTAATCCTTTGATGTGGAGAAAAGAAAGTAAAAGAAGAAATTTTTCCGCCAACAATGAATAGTATGCAAGAACTCCATACTATATTGTTACAGTGACAACGCCAGCTTTAAGTTGTTAGGGGGACAAAGGGGGGGCAGATACATTTTCGGGGGCTGCTATTTGCCATACCAAAAATAACATATTTATTACGTTTGACTTATTTTACATTACATTGTGTATTTCGTTGCTGTTTTTATGTTAGATCTATATGATTATAAATTAAACTTATTTCAAATAAAATTTGTAACTAACAAATAAGTAACGTCTGCACATGAAATCTTTTTCAATGAAACTTTTGAAGCCTAAACATAAATTGAATTACTTTCGCGTATGCTACAAGTAACACATTCGTCTATATGCTACGTATCACTCGCTCTCTCTCTCTCTCTCTCTCTCTCTCTCTCTCTCTCTATATATATATATATATATATATATATATATATATATATATATATATATATATATATATATATATATATATATGTAGAGAGAGAGACAGAGAGAAAATTTACGAGGAGCTGCTGAAAATGTCGTAGTCCAATCCAGAAGGAGTGTAGGTACTAGGTAGAAAAATGAAATCGTAGTTTAGAAAAACATATCTCTGTATGTACAAATATAAATTTTCATATTAATAATGAAATTCTTATTGTTTCTCAGGCCTCTGAAGTGATTATGTGTGCCCAAACAGATAATTTCACGAACATCCAGATCCTTACTGTTATAACATTTTTGTTCCACCAAGGAAAGTCACCGAAGTAAATTAATTAGGAAATCAGTGAAACACCACGGGACTCTCCTCCATTATATATAGTGGTGAAGAAGTAAGTGGCTTAGTATAAACGTAGCAATTTCTCAACAAATTATGCTTTACATCCAGGATGATTAAAAGCAATGACTCTTCCTGGAATCATGGATGCAATTTGTGACATTATTCTTGAAAATTGCAGCATTTCAGCCAGTGGTGGATATAGCCCGGGGCCGGAGGGCCTAGGCCACCCCAGTTTTTGTGTGACAAAAATAATTTAAGCTATTTATATTTATTATAGTCTGAGGTCTGCACCCCGCTTTCTCAGTTTTTATCTTCTCAGCAAAACTTGTGTCAGGGATTCTGGGCATTTCTTTGGAACTCGTCGGTAGCATAATTCAGAATGGCTTGGGTATGCGCAAGTTCTCGGCATAATGGGTTCCCAAAATATATGTCAGGAGAATAAAAGGGTAACGGCATTAAGAGAAGTATTCTTCCAATTTGACCGTAATGCTGATCAATTTCGCTGACGAATAGTAACCATAGATGAAATATGGTTGTACCACTATGATCCTGAATCGGAACAACAGTCAATGGAGTAGTAGCACTCATTTCTCCATCGCCCCAAGAAGTTCAAGACACAGAAGTAGGTTGAGAAACTGTTTGGAACATTCTTCTGGTATAAGTATGGAGTGGTAGACTACCTCCTCAATGGTCAGATATTTAATCCAGAATCTCTACATTACTTACAAAACTGAAAGAAAAATTCAAAGTTCAACGCTGCGGAAAATGAAAAGAAATGAATTATGTTCCTTCAGGAGAATACACCTGTCCATCAAGCTCCTGCGAACATAACTGACATTGCATAATTTAGGATTTCAATGTCTAGATCATCATTCTTATTCCGCAGATTTAGCTCCGTCTAACTATTACGTGTACTTATTTCCCAAACTTAAATAACACTTGAAAGACGCCATTTTAGATCAGATAGGGGTAGTGCTATGAACAGTGGTGCGAGGAAATCTAGATTTTTTTTTTAAACTTTTCTGCAAAAGCTGGAGCACTGTACAAGGTAGTATATTGACTCTCGGGAGAAGAGAAGAAGAAGTAAAACTTCACCAATCCACGTGCACTCCTTCTGGGTTGGGCTACGAATTTTTCAGCAGTTCCTAGTCAATATGGTAGACGTCACGTCAGTACTTTGAAACAAAATAAGTAAAGGAGCACTAGTATAAACCAATTACTAACTAAAGATCAGCACTCTGACAATACATTTTATTGGGAATCAATTTCATTCCATAATTTTATTATTATCATTTGCAGGAAGGGAAAACACAACTCTTTTTATCTCCTTCAAAAAATTAAGCCCTGGTAGTTGCAAACTAAGCTATTATAAGCACATCCTCTGAATATTGGAAGCCGAGAATAATGTTTCAGAAAAAAGAAGTTTTAAATAAAACAAAATATGAAACTGAAAACTTCAAACCTGGACAAATACAAACAAGTTACGTAACTGGTTTTACCTTTCTTTTGTTTCCAATCGAAGTTGATCCAATGAGAAGAAAACAAGTCGACCAAATCTACTATTGTTCGCTAGGCACAATTATTAAAAATCATAAGAAAGAAGTATAACTAAAATTTACCTCAAAAGGGGCTAAATTAGAAAACAGAAATATGCGTGCATACCCAGACGCTCAAAGAAGAAAGCTTGAGGATTAATCTGCCACATAGTAAATTCATGGAAAGTAGACTACAATTTGTCAATGAGATTGGTTATGATACTGATATATAATACTACATAAAGAATGTTTAAAGATTGTACGAGTCTGGGGGGGCAGTCTAGGTGGCAGTCAGGGGGGCAGAAGTAGCTACTAGGAGGGGCGCTCGCCCCCCTTGCCCCCCTCTGGCGTCATCACTGTATTGTTATGTTTTCTTTTTGAACTTAAGCACTTTCTGTACTTTTTGGTGGCATCTTTTACTTTCCCTTTCTGTATATATGTACCTGTAAGGCGCACACAAATGATAGAAAAAATTTATTCGAGCAAAGCACATCTCTTTACAATGAATTAAGTAGAAAGTTCATTAAATATGAGAGAAACTAGTTGCAAAAAAATATCAATAAATAGATCAAGATATTTAGAATATTTGATGTATGATAAATATACATTATACACGATTTATGTAAAATAATCATTGAAATTAATAATAAAGCATAATTTTAAAAAAAGCATAATTAAACAAGAAATAAAGCATAATGTGGGTTGCTCTAACAATTAAGTTGTATGAAGACGAGAAGAAAACGAAAGCTGATTCCTTAACGAATTTCGTTGATCTTCTTTGTGTCTACAAAAACGCATTCCTAGAAACCTACAAGCTAGGTATCATCTCTGTGATTATATCAGTTTCTACTGCTACATGTGAAAGGTCATTCTCTTCTTTGAAAAGATTAAAGACTTGTATACGCAGGTCAATGACTCATGATAGGTTGAAAAACTTAGTGTTACTTTATATTGAGAAGAAAATTGCTAAATCGTTAGATCTTTAACAAGTTGTGGATATGTTTGCTGCTGCCCACACGAATAGAAAGATCCTCTTCAAATAGAGGCATGAACCTATAAGTTATTTTCTTTACCTGTAAAAGTGTATTTGCTTCCACTTAAGTCAACCAGCTACACATATTTTAAACGCCATGATTAAATAACTATTTACTTATATTAGAAATCAATTGCATTAATGAATCCTAGTTGTTTGTGGTACTAAATTCTTATATTTTCACTGTTTTCCAAAGAGTAAAATCATGAACAATAAAGATGGAAACATTCACCTTGAATACACACACACACACACACACACACATATATATATATATATATATATATATATATATATATATATATATATATATATATATATATTGGAGATGTCCCCCTCAAAATCCTCTTGGGCCCTTCATTGCCCCCCCCTGAAAAAACTCTAGCTACGCTACTGGACACCATGCACCAGAGATGAATTCTCTACCACTGAGCCACCGCGGCCCTGCTTGGGCTTGGTTGTCCATATCCAATCTCTCTTTTGGCGTTGCTTAAATAACTTCTAGTTTTGTTCTAAATCCAGACTCCATATTGGCGTAGATATTAATATTACAGTCGATTGGTAAAATCAATCTTCCACATTTAAAAATTAAAGTACACACAAGTAGAAAAATAAGCATTTATCATAAAAACACTAGCTGCAAGTGTTCAAAATAGATTTATGGTTTCTATAAAATCAATTGAAAATTGCTATTTTTAATTAGGCAGCTAGTGAAAAACAGCAGCTTTCGACTCCAGCCGAGTTTAAGCTCAACCTAAACTCAGTTGACCAAAGTGAACTGACCCAACTGACCCGACCCGACAACCCGACCCGATAACCCGACTGACCCGACCCGACAACCCGACCCGATAACCCGACCCGATAACCCGACCCGATTGACCCGACCCGACAACCCGACCCGAATAACCCGACCCGACAACCCGACCCGAGTTGACCCGATTGACCCGACCCGACAACCCGACCCGAATGACCCGACCCGACAACCCGACCCGAGCTGACCCGACTGACCCGACCCGACAACCCGACCCGATTAGCCTGACCCGACAACCCGACCCGAGCTGACCCGACTGACCCGACCCGATAACCCGACCCGAATGACCCGACCCGACAACCCGACCCGAGCTGACCCGACTGACCCGACCCGACAACCCGACCCGATTAGCCTGACCCGACAACCCGACCCGAGCTGACCCGACTGACCCGACCCGAGTTGACCTGACCCGACCCGACCCGTAACCCGACCCGAACTGACCCGACCCGACTCGGGTCGGGTCGGGTCAACCCGACCCGTTTGAGAGCACTACTTAAGGCAATGGGAAGATATCTTGGATAATGGAACTAGAGGAAGAGACCAACCTAGTTTTGTATAGAATTATCATGGCGGCCATCTTGAATTCAAGTCAAAACTTTCAAATAAGAAGAGGGTCATGTGACATATCATTTTGAGATAGCGTTTTCTCAGAAGTACAAATCTGGTATCATTTTTAAGCTACCAATAATCATGTAAGAGTTATTACGTGTGAAAAACGAAATGCTTCGATGTAATGTTATTTTATTATATGTACGTAATTATGAACCACAGATTTGTAAGAAATTTGGAAGTATTTTACATAAACTGGAAACAAACTGCTAGAGAAAGTTAAATCTTTGTTTCCTTATGAACTACAAATAAGTTTTTCCATCGAGATGATTCATAGACCATTATGAGGAAAAAGAAAAATTATAACTTGGAAGAAATTGAAATATCCTTCATTTATGTAGTAGCTTTGTGGTAAGTTTTCAATATTATTTGCTACACAGTTCACTTTTGTCACATTTAGGAAAAGATTGGCTGTGAGCCTTCACTATCTGCGAAAGAAACTGTTTCTGATCCTCATTTTTCGTAAAAACGTTGTTGTGATCTGCTATTAGTTTCTCTCCCCTTTCTGCTGCATCGTTTGTTACGGAGATGAATTTAATTATTGTCTTTTCTTGAAGATAGTCATTGTTGTTTGACCATGATTTCGGATCACATTCAACAAACCCTACGAGTATTTTAAATCTCTCGAAAAAAAAATGTTGAGACAAAATCATTGATTTCTCTTTTCACTAGAATTTTTATGGTATCGCCTCTTGCGTCAAGCCTCTTTGCTGCTTCACGGTTTCTCCTTACAGTTTTAATTCTTTCAACCAATTTTGATTTGTCCATTATGCTAACTTCATCATTAAAAAAATAAAAAAAAAGAAAACAACGTTACGTATTCCTCCTTCAAGTTTCAGAGATGCCGAGAAAATTTAGAAAGAGATTCAGTAATTCAGTATCTATTTGTCTATAACTGTACAAACCTTTCAAAAATTGCAGGTCCTGTAATGGTGAATGGTATGCTTGATCATATTTAAATCAAGCTTGAACACATAGTCGTATGAAAAAAATGCATGCTCTCCGAAGACCCGTTTCTATTTGCTTCGAAATATTTTTAAACAGTAAATTCCTTTCCCCAACCACCTTGCATGGCGAATTGCTTCAGGCAAACGAAAGAAAACCTCCTCGAGGAGGTATGTCACCCAAGAATATGATGGACAGTTCTAAAAATCCCCTGTATCTTCTATGCAGTGTCCTGCTTCTACAAGTTTGATAGCAAAATTCAACACTTCATTTCTTACATCTGAAATATTGTTCCTTATGTTCGTCATCATCAATTTCTGGAATACAGTTAGTACAATCTATTTTAGACCACTCGTTCTGAAAATGCTTAAATAGGGGAACGTCCGGTCCAGATGCAAACGAAACACAACACTTGTCAAATATACATTTTAAAACCAATTCCTAAATGTAGTGTCTACAAGGAAGGTATAGATTATTTTGAAGCATCTGCTCTAGCAGAATGCAAGCACCGTTCACATGACACATATTGCAGGGAGTAGTGTGACAACAAACTGCCTGCACAAAATTTACCAAGTTCCATTCTTCAAACTAATGAACTTATAGAAACAATATGTTCTCCTCTTGATAATGACAAACTGAGAACACCAATTAGCCTCTCATGACCATCTCCTGTAATAATTATTGATAACCTGTTGACAGTCTCTCTACCAGTCAAATTTGGCAGTAGTTTTCTATCCCATTACACAACTAACGCACTTGATGCACTCCGAAATTGTTTTTGTAGTCTTATGCAACTCCGCTACGGATATTCTCTCATCATTGGTGAGTGGAAGACCTATTTATTACTAGTTTCTCTACATTATGGCCTAATGCTTCTGCCGTCGCTGTCAATGTATTGCTGCTCTATCAGTGGCCTTATATCGATCAAGAACAGCAACCTGTCTTAGAGTAATAAAATTAGTTTTTCCCTTTTTACATCTCTTGTAGGGTTCGAGTGCATACAAGTATCCATATTTACATCTTCTCTAACATTCTTAACTGGGTTTTCCTCTTCATTTCTTGAAATGCTTACCTCCGTCTTTTGGTGTATAAAATTCAAAGAAATCATTTTTAGAAGTGCATTTTTCTTTTGCATTCCTCTTTCTTTTGAAGTCGTGCATATTCCTTTTGTTCTTTTCGCACAAAACTCATGTCTACTTTTAGTCGTGTAAGAGTTATTACCTGTGAAAAAGGGAAATCTTTTCACAGGTAATAATTCTTACACGACTAAAGCTATCTTTAAAATAGTGCTAGATTTGTGCTTCTGGTGAAACGCCATCTCAAAACTATATGTCACATGGCCCTCTTCCTATTTAAAAATTTTGACCTGAATCCAAGATGGCGGACTTCAAGATGGCCGCTATGATAATACTATACAACATTAGGTGTGTTTCTTCCTCTAGTTTCATTATCCAGGGTATCTTCGCATTCCCTTAAGCCGTTTCTAAATTACAAGGGTTTATTCCAGATTTTTTTCTATATACAGTGGAGTCTCTTTAATTCGAAGTCCAAGGGGACACGAAAAAAAAATCGAATTATCCAAAATTCGAATTAACCAAAATCTCTCATTCTTAAGTAAAATCAAGGGAACAAAATAACTGCACTGTATATGAAAAATTAATCAACATGCAGTGCACTTTACCTTTACAGCACCACATTTTCGTAAGGAATTAGAATAGTGCCGCGATCCTACATTGTATATACATAATGCACGTCAATAAATCACATACGAATCTGCTTACCTTTATGTCACTGCTTTTAGTTCAGTCAAAAAGAACTGCACAAATATCTCGTTCTTACAAGTCATTTGCTAGTGAAAGACAGGGTTCAAAGTAATTCACACTTCTACAGAAGGGATGAACACTTCCAGGTTATTGAGGAGGAGGAGAGATATATACCAACCACCTTCTGACTGATTCTCAATATTGAGAGGAAGTCCAGCGGAGGTGATATCAACAAACAAAGCTTTCTTTTTCCCACAGTCGCCTCTGGATAAGATAACATATAAACAAAAGCCAGTTGAAATTGCATTGTTCTACACACAATTTTTACCATTGTTTTTAATACAGTTTTCAAGGGGAGTAAACTTTTGTTCGAATTATCAAATAATTCGAATTATCTAAGTTCGAATTAAAAAGAGTCCGCTGTACTATGTATTGTAATCGGATTTAAAACTATAAGTCCCTTGAGGCACCATTTAATATTATTCAATGGAGCTAATTTTTCTCCTGGCTAAATTTAGTCCCATATGGAACTATTTTAGGGGGTTCGTCCAAAGAAATTCAGAAATCAAAAATTAAGGACCACCCTAATATACATATATATATATATATATATATATATATATATATATATATATATATATTAGGGATGGCCATTTCCGGAAAAAGAGTTTTCCGGTTTCCGGAAATCACATTTTCCGTTTTACGTTTTTCCGGAAAATTTTCCGTCTTCCGATTTTCCGGAAAATTTTCCGTCTTCCGTTTTTCCGGAAAATTTTCCGTTTCCGTCTTCCGGAAAATTTTCCGTCTTCCGTTTTTCCGGAAAATTTTCCGTTTCCTTTTCTCCGGTAAATTTTCCGTTTTCCGGAAAATTTTCCGTCTTTCGATTTTCCGGAAAATTTTCCGTTTTTGTTTTTCCGGAAAATTTTTCATCTTCCGATTTTTCGGAAAATTTTCCGTCTTTCATTTTCCCGGAAGATTTTCCGTCTTTCCTTTCTAATTTTCCAGTTTCCGGAAGAATTATATTCCGTTTTCTGTTTTCCCTGAAAATGTGGTCATCCCTAGTCTGTAGGAAGTTTAACCCTTTTAAGAGTTCTGGTATATTTATCTACCATGGCGTACTACAGTCTTTGACTGCTTATTTAGGTTCTATAACAGGTATTTAAGCCGGATTTTTTTAATTTTTCAAGTAAAGGATGGACCAAAGAACACCGCAGATGCGTTTTGGAACCGGATGGTCAACTTGGCGGCGCCAAGTGGTACGAAGGGACGTGACTTTTTTTCTTAAGGCAAATTTCAAAACGTTTTCACTCCTTTAGTTTTCAAGATATGAGATTGAAACTTTGCATAAGGATTGTGTGTACCTTTGGGTATTTATCAATTTTTTTAGATCCCTACATGAAACAGGGGCCGGACCCGATAAGCGCAAGTGTTACGAAGGGGTGATTTTTTCAGAAAAATTCAGTTTTTTTTTTTTTTTTTTGATTTTTCCGGTTAAGCTTTATGATACGGACACGTGGTACCGTTGGTAAGTACGCTTTATCGTTAGAAAAACGAGGTATGAACCATGATCCTACGATAAATAGTAAGGAAGCAGTAGCTGTTTGAGTGAAAGTCTAAAATTTACGTCAGAAAGTGGAAATCCTTAAAGGATTAAACTTCTTGCAATCTTACGCCTTTGTTATATTTCTAGCTGATAATTCATTGTTAAGAGCTCTTATTTGTTCTATCAATCTCTCAAGCATTCTATGTATGCTGTTCCACCGAGTTTTAACTTGCTGTATAAGGAAATGTACTGTCAATCCTAATTACCTTTACTGTTTTTCCAGTTCTGACGTTCCCAACGTACTATGTTTAAAGTGGGAAACAATCCCACTAGCAACACTTAACATTTTCTCGATTTTTTCTATTGCAAGACCTTTATTTACAGAGAGTTGTAGGCTCTGAGCAAAACAACATATGCTTGCATACTTAAGTTCTCGTACCGCACTTGTGATATTATTTGCATTGTCATAGACAATTGCATGTATTTTATCTGAAATGTTCCACTACTCTACAACATGTGCTAAGTGCTGAGTTAGGTTTACCCTTGTGTGCCTCACTTCTATTTCAATTATTTGAAGGACTGAATTTATTGAACTTAGATGGAAGCATATAGTAGGCTGTGATTGTAATATAACTTTCCGTAGCCTGCGAAGTCCAGCTATTTGTTGTCAAATCAATCGATTGCGCAGCCACACTTCTCCTTAGAAAACAAGGCCTCAATACGGCGAGTCACAGTTTGGCTGGATGGTGAGTGGTAACTTGGTTCTACTTCATTCATAAATTCAACAAAAGGCAAAGGAAGAAGGTCCTTTGGTACCATATTACTTATTTTACTATCAAGTACCTCTGCGGAAGAACAAGGTTTAGGGTCTCTGAGATAAGACAGAATTATTTTCTGCTTCTTACGAACTACTATGTTCCCATATTTGTAAAACATTTTTTCTGGGATCTTTCTGTTACTTTAGATGTATTTGAGCGTGCGCCAGGTGAAGCGATAATCTGAGATATAGAGGTAGAAACACCTAGATTATCATCTACGTTTCTGAAATAATAATAATAATAATAAAAAAACACTTTGATTGCATTAGGAGTTTACAATTTAGTAACAAAACATGAATATAGAATAATAAGTAGAGCAACCCACATTATGCTTTATTTTTTTTCAAATTATGCTTTATTATGCTTTATTATTAATTTCAATCATTGTTTTACATTAATCGTGTATAACGTATAATATTTAATATACATTAAATATTCTAAATATATTGATCTATTTATTAATATTTTATGCAACCAGTTTCTTTCATATTTAATGAACTTTCTACCTAATGCACTGTAAAGAGATGCTTTACTCGAGTCTTTTTTTTTTTTTTTTTAATCACTTGTGTGCGCCTTAGAGGTGCATATATACAGAAAGGGAAAGTAAAAGATGCCACCAAAAGTACAGAAAGTGCTCAAGTTCAAGAGGTACACATAACAATATAGTGTGGAGTTCTTATGTACTATTCATTGTTGGCGGAAGTTTTCGTCGTCTTGTCCTTTTTTCTTTTCTCCACGTCAAAAGATTAGACCAAAAAGTTTACAGAAATAAAAATAAGCTTTTCATTGTTGCATTGCTATGTCCTCAATGATTTTGCATTGTAAATATTGGTTTTTAAAAATATTAATACAATATGTTAAACTTGTAGTTAAAGAGATTATTTAAAGAATTGTGCTATATCTTTTAAATTATGCTTTATGTTTTATTTTCTAAAATTATGCTTTATTATGCTTTCTTCTTGACCCTTAGACAGCCACAACCATGTTCAAGGTACCAATCATATGTGTAAATAGCTATTATGCTTTTTATGCTTTGTATGCTTTTGGGTTGCTCTAATAATAAGTAAAACTTTCAAATGCATACAGAAATATAGATAATTAGTCAGCATTGAGAACTGAATTGATGTATCGATGACTAGGTGGAATCGTCCTTCAGTTTAAGAGAAATTAGCGGAAAAAGTTACGAAGAGAATTATGTGGAATAGATCATTATATGAATAGCTGGCGCTAGTTTCAAGTAGTGCTACATACTATGGTATTTATAGTCAATAGTACCGGTATTTGGAATTCGTGACGCTTATAGTTGCAAGATGGTAACACTAGGATAAAGTGTAAAATTGAATTACATCAGTAGAATTCAATTTATGTTCGGATTAAAAAGTCTATGGCATAGGACGGATGTAACTGAGTAATAAACTTACAGAAAAAAAAAGAACAGTCGGGACGGTAGGGCGCTCGAATCGAACATCGGTCTTCTGAATGTTAATCCTAACGCCTGAGCTCAGTTGGAATACGTAGTGTACTCCCGCCCATGAAATAATACAAGACTACTGCGTATGGATTCTATATAATCTAGGGCGCCGATTTCTCTGTAACTTTGGGGATCCATTCAGATGCAGAAGGTATATATGAAGGTTTTAAGACAAACTGAATTCAAATTGTGCAAAATATTGTATATTTATAAATACAATGCGGGTCCACATGAACTTTGAGGGGGCTGCCCCCGGCCCCCCAGGATCTGTGACCTTGACAGATCACCGTGGTCATGATAAGCAATGAAGAAATGGTTGGAATGTAAACATAACAATTGTACTAATAACACACTGCCAGCTCTCTTTACTGCCAGGGTTCTGCCCCAGGTACACGCATACTCGGGGATTCCCCGAAACACACGCATGATCGGAATTTCCTGGTGCAAACGAATGATCCGCAAGCCCTCACGTAAACAAAAAAAAAAAAAAAGTACATGATTAAGCAAGTGTACAAATAGATGTAGCAGGAAGGAATGTTTCGTTGCTGATTTACTCGACCTTTCCTCTCCTATCCACTGTTAAGTTTTGAGTTGCCTCATTTACTTGTTTTCGCATAGCATTTTACGTTATTTTTCTTAATGTAAGACTACCAATGTCACTACTACAAGTGAACATTTTCATTTTCCAGAAAATGTTTCGTCTTCCGTTTTTCCGGAAAATGTGGCCATCCCTAATATATATATATATATATATATATATATATATATATAGATGTGTGTGTGTGTGTGTGTGTATATATATATATTCAAGCACGGGCCTGCCACTTCCTACTGGACTCGAAACCAAAATCAACATTTTGTTACCAATATTTAATTCGCAGAGTTTGGTCACTATTACTGTTGTTGCATAATCATGTTCTCTTTTATGTCCTACCCGTAACAGGTAATTTTATTTGAAATATTTCTTCGGCTCTCAGTTTCGTTCGTAAACTTCTGACAATTGATATCAATATTTGTAAGTTACTTCTACGTGTACCATGAAAACTACACCAAAACAACTTACATGGAATTATTTATTCGATGTGAAAGCACCATAAATGTAGTTGAACTGTCCCGCCCGTAACGATGGAATAGCCCTTTTCAAACTCCAATCCAAAATATAACGAACGAAATAATAAACATCTATGAACGTGAACATCCCTATTAAGAATGTGCGTTTTGACTAGAAACTGTCAGATAACTGGAGAGAATTAAATTAATTGATGTACGCGTTACTACCTAAATAAGATAACTGTTAATTACTCAGTTATTTATTTTGCATCTGGTATCCTTTTAATCCTAGTTATTAATGTTTCCCTTCACTCCAGATTCTTTATGTTTAGCCTTCTTTTGTCTTTTTGAATCATGGAGGAAAAGACCTGACTTTCTTGCCTTGCTTTATTGTGACTGACTTCGGATACATTAAAAATACTAAAATAGTGTATTTTAACTTCTAAATATCAAAACAAATATTAATAATAAAATTTAATCATACCTTATTTCCTTTGTAAACACTATGGTTCAGGTACATAAACAATCTAATCAGAACTGAATTCAATTAAAAACTACAATAAGAACGCAGAATTGTCATTTATATGTTATAATTCAATAAGTTTGCGTAAATACGAATATATACGGATAAGAAGATAAGAAGAAAATGATAAGATAGCTTGCTTCGTAGATTTCAATCATGCGACTGAGTGATTCATATGCAAGTCTTCAATGACGAGTTGTCATGCGTATTTTATCTAATGTTAGATAGCATTAAACAACTGAATTCCATGTGTTGCGTCATAATGAAGAATATACTACAGTCCTTATTATTCGTAATAACTGGAGCTACAAAATTTGGGTACAAAAAGATGCAGAATTTTTAAGAGAATCTGCTAATTTCAAATGTGAATATTCATCGAAATGGTACAAAAATTCATTATACCATATATAAAGACTCAAGATTCACTCATGTATTAAAATGTCTGCCTAAACAAGTCCCAGAGAAAAAAAATACTGTTAAAATAGATTCCAATATGTTTTTCTAGGAGGCTGCAGCTCCGGACACTGATATTTGTATGTACAAAAGCACGCAATAGCCGTGATTGTCAGCTTGCTGATGTTACGTTCCTTTACTTCCTATTCAATAGCTTTCGCCTAACGGTACTGTACTGAAGTGAAAAATGAAATGAAATCTTTGAGTTTTACATCCCACGATTATGCCGGTTATTCCAAAGGAGACGGTGACCATGAGGAATGAAATGGTAGAATGAAGAAAATGGGAAGAAACGGGAGAACCCCGAAAAGACCCACGATCACGGTGTTATCCCCCACAAAGTCCACACGGCGTGAGCGGGATCGAACCAGGGACCCCAAGCACCGGAGGTGAACGCTCTACCACTGAGCCACCGCGCCCCCCTGTACTGAAGTGAAAGTAATGTGATACCGCACACGTTTGGTGTTCCTTGTTTAATTATTGTACTAATAAAATGCGTCAAAGGAGCCAAAATTTTTACGTTTAGGAGTGATTAATGTTTTCTTTGTAAGACAATCTAATTTGGACATTTTAACAGCAAAGAAGAAAAAAGAAAAAGAATATACAGCGCTTAGCTCTAGTAATAACTATGTCTACTTGTGTGATATGTGAGTTAGTTTTATAAAAGTGGCAGGTAAACATTCATGGACTTACAAGCGAAAGCTATCAACACAAGAAAATCTTATATTTTTTCAATGTTGTACCATTGCATGTATATAAGTTTTGCTGGCATACATAGATATAGATGATGTCGAAGTCCCTATTCATATTTAGCATCGAAGCTCTAAAGCACACATCACATCGATCATTGGTTTTCGTGGTCTTTCCCAAATATTATTTTAATTTTAACAATTCGCAAACCTGGCAGATTTACGAAAATTTCATGCAACAAGACTTGTCATTTTGGCAGAAATCGGGCAGCTTTTTCCTACAGAAGTTCAGTTTGAAAAATAACCATATGAAGTTTTTGTCTGAAGTTGAAAACTAATTTATACTTATTGTTACCGACCCAAGTAAACGTGGATTCGTTGCTAAACAACATGTACGACAGCAACTCTGTCCTGGAATAATCAATGACAAAATTACAATATTTGTGCTTTATCCTTAACGTCGTGTTGGACTACCTGGCGGCGAAAGGGATACAACCCGTTCAAACATAAGAACTTTTTGGACGATGGAGATGTAATGCAATCCGTTACCCGTGCTGGTGGTCGGGCTTCGTTCTGCACTCATGACAATATTATCTCGTACTTCAACTGTTTGCACCACACCGCGATCTGTTACACTATCACACTGATAAATGAACTCCTTTCACGTAAGACACGAAATACGTTTATAAAGAATTTCCAGTCTGGCGTTCTCCGCTGGAAATATCGTCTTCTGTATTCCTGACCAACTGCATTTGCACCCCATTAGGTCTACAATACCCATACCAAAACCATGTCAGCATACTCTTCGTGTATAAATGTGTGCGGCATTTTCCTCACACTTTTCTTCACACAACTAAAAAAAAAAAAAAAATCACAACAACGTCTCAAACGCATAGCATGTTGTACAGGGTGTTTGAAAAAGAACTCCCTAGTTTTAAGTATAAATTTAATTGGGAAATAAATGAAAACTTCATCAATGAGTATATATGATGAAAGAAAATTCCTTCAAGTTTTGTTTAATGCTGGTAAACTTCAACGTGGGATCCATTTGTAGCCCTGCACACGTCGAGACGATATTCCACTTCTCGCCACGTATTCACCAACATTTCAGGTGTAACTGTCCCAACCGCAGCGACGATTCTTTCCCGTAAATGACTGATGTCTCTGATCTTTTCACTGTATACAATATTTTTTATGTAGTCCAAAAAGAAAAAGTCCAGTGGGATGAAGTCTGGACTTCGTGGTGGCCAACATATTGGGCCAGCCCTGCTTATCCACCTTCCTGGAAAGCGAGTGTCAAGAGCCGCATGCACATGGTTACTGTAATGAGGTGGGGCTCCATCTTGTTGGAAAAACGCAAGCCCTTTTTCCGCCTCAATATCGTCCATTTGAGGGAAGAGGTACTCTGTCAGCATGTCATAGTAGTCATTGTTTTTTCTACAAAAATGAAAGGACCAATCACACGATCTTCCATCCAACCGCACCAGACATTCAATTTGGGAGAGTCACGTTGATGCTGAATAACTTCATGTGGATGCTCTGCCCCCAAATTCTGCAGTTATGACGATTAACTGTTCCATTGACATGAAATGTAGCGTCATCAGAAAAGAGAATCTTTTATTTTTTTTAAAAAAAGAAAAAAAAACATCATCATCAATTCTCTGTAGAAAGTCAGCAGCAAGCTCATACCTTTCGACTTTATCAGTAGGTTTAATTTCATGTAACAGTTGCAATTTGTAGGCGCACAACTTAAGTCTTTTACGCACCACATCATACACAGTACCTTTAAGTACTCCTAATTGTAGACTACGTCTGGCCAATGACTTCTTCGGGCTCCGAACACAAGAAACACGGATCTGTTCAACAACATCTTCAGAAGTTCTCGGTAGAGGCCCTTGGCTTTCTCTTGCTGTTTGAACCATTGGCATCGATGGTTTCTGTGAACATTGGTAAAAGTTTAATGTCCGAATTATATATACGAGTATAGGCGGATCAACTTTCTGTGTATGTTAATCGGTAAAAAAAAAAAAAAAAAAAAAAAAAAAAAAGAGGAATGTTTCAATGTTGATAAAATGAGTGAATTCTTCATTCAAATTATTTTCTCATTTCTAGTTTTATTATGGCAATTATTCAGTTCTTAACTGGCTAGAGTAGCAGTATCTGACTCATGTAAACAATACATTATGCAGTGGTTCATAACATTATGTTATGCGTGAATAATAGGTCATTCATTGAATAGTACATTACAAAATACGATTTTATAAAGGATTGGAATCTTGTCACATTTGTAATTAGATAAGTATACATTGAATAGAAAGTTATCAAAGGATTAACGTGTCCATAATTACCAAGTAATGATTATCACCGAATCTTCACCAATGAGGTTTATTACGAAAAATAATGAAAGATACAGTTAATCATAAATTCAGATCATTCAATTTTCATAGACAGTACTTTCCCACTGTCCTATTTGTTGGCAAAATAATTTCCAAATGCTCGTATTCCAGCAAAGGCTTCTTCAGCCACAGGTAAAATTTCATATTTAGGTAAATCGAATCCATGGCCTCCTAACTCAAAAGTATACGAATACTTGATGCCTGCTCCCCCTTTGGACCAGTCGTCACTTCCTCCAGCGTTTATATCTAAATACAGGTAGAAATGTATTAGAGATTTATGTGAAATAATCTTGAAATTTAAAATATGTCTTAAAATTATACCAGAAGTTTGAATTACTAAATGACGGTAGTGAATTCATGAACTATTATCCCTTACCAATCTTGGTACCCCATGGCAACTTATGGACTATTTGGAGCCCGCGTCCATACTATGCAGTATGGAATATCTTCAGTGTTTCATTTTCCACAAACATCGTTCTGGTGGAAAAAAAGTACTCTATTATCTATGAGCATTCCTCGAGATTACAGCAAAGTTATTAAAGAGATTATTCTAATGGTTTTACCCGCTAAAACTGTCAAAATTAGAACTAGGGTATTGTAGCATCACTTTGATTTTTCTGTATTTGTAAAAATATTCTAAATTGTAAAGTTCAATGCTCAAATGTCAATTAGGCCAATGCACCAGGAATAAGGAAGAAGTTTTAAAAGATAAAAGAATACGAAGGCATTATACTCAAACAGAATGTAAATGCAAACTCATGAATATGTTGTAATGCAAAAATGTTAAGAAACAACTGACATTGTAATTTCCCGTATGTTTTCAAAGAACACTTAGTAGAATCGTGAGTTGTCACAATCTCATCTTACGCATACATATTGAGCAAGCCATGAGGTGAAAAACATCTGATACCAAAATAATAAAAAAGGAAGCAATTCATAAATGAGAAGAACAATGAATTAAGGAAGTGTTTAATTTATATAAAATATTAGGATTTGGATGCTTCGTGGCCAGTCAAGGGTCAGTCATTGAGTAAGGGTCCATTCGTTAGGTGCTGTCATTCAGTCATTTAGTCAGGGTCCAGACCAGCCAAGTTATTCGTCATGAAGTAAATCTACATCTTGAGAATGAACTAACTTCTGCCCAGAGGTCTCAGTCAGTCATCTTGGAGACTTGCCATCATTTTATCATTTTCATCTCTAGACTGAGAAATTACTTATCATCCGAGACTAATGTTGGTCTAGTAACCGTACATTTAATTCACACATCACCTAGAGGAAAGAACAGAGGCTGCAATCGCAACACCCTCCAACATGTAGAACTCATCAAGATCAACACCACAGAATCAGCAGGAGCTCCAGGATCAACGCCACTGCTATCAAGAGGTGTTCCAGTACCAACTTGGACTATAGACAGGTTAGTCTTGCTCATTATTTGATCTTGCGTTTATCGGCAAATCGTGTGTATTCTACTAGGACCATTTGAAACACATACATCCAACATTAACATTAAATCTCCCAACACAGTAAATTCACTGTTTTATTTAAACAAGTATACAGCGAACCAGAAATGGGTTTAGGCTGGTTAAAGGTAACCATTCACAATAGAGTGTGAGTAGACATTGCTTCTTCATTGTAGTATCTGAGAATAAAAGTTTAGTTTACAGCCCCTACCATATACCAGAGGGAGGTATAGCGAAAGTATTTCAAAATGTCAAACGTTCAGAACAAATTATGCTTATTTAATCTAACTACTATTATGACTTTTTAGCTTCTTCGATCTTCAATAAATTCTTACGTATCATCATCACATTACGTATAACACTCACTTTGTTTTACAAGTTACAAAATTATTAATAATGATCTTAAATTCGACCCCATTTAATGAATTGGAAAGAAATTACTTACGTTGTGTGATGATATAGTAAAGTAATACTACAAAATACTCATATCATTCGACAAATGGATCATCAAAACAACTGTTGCTTTACTGTGAGTCACATGTAGTCTTTTTGAGACATTGCATGCTAAGAATAAGAATGTAGGAAACTAATTACACAGAACACACAGAACAGTCATCAAAAGCAGGCACGTAGCCAGGATTTCGTAAAGGGGGGAGGGTCCGTGACATGAAATACTATGGTCATCGCAACAGGGGCTTGATCATTCTAAACTATTTTACTGGCAACATATATTGTTTCGTTAGGTAGGATTTAGTAGGGAATTTTAACTTCCATCTCAATGTTTTAAATGCTAATTATTTTTTGTTAATGGCAAGTGAGAAATATTTATTTTATTTTGTTTCTATCGAACTAAACATCGTGTGGATGCGTCGCACCCACAAGATTATTTGTGTGGGTGCTGAAGCCCAGGAGCACCCACGGAATTAGTCCCAGAAGCGACAGTCCTATTAGCGACAGAAGCTGTTATCTGTCCTATGAGCGACCAATTCATTTACATTGAGATTATGGAAGATGATATGATCCCATCTCGTAAAATATGTTTGCCTCTGGCGTTATTAACGCTCGAACAACCTTGGTATGAAATGTGTACGTGACAGTGATACTGTTCGTCAAATATATATTTCCTCTACTGTGAGTGCAAATAAAACTTATTTTAATTTTGAGTTACATTTGACATAAAACATATCAAATAACTTAACGAGACAACAGGGATATTTCCATGAAAAGTATATTCCTATGTAATTATTGAAAATCCAGTTGTAATATCCCCTTTCTTCCAAATCTCTGTTGTCTGTTCTTAATTTGATTCAAATCTAATTACTCACTAGTAATATATTTTATTTTGTAATATATTTTATTTTGAAAAACTTAAACGTGTAACAGTTTCGCCAACTATCTACTTTTTAGACTTCCTAAGACACTATGAATAAAATGAAAAAAAAAATGTCAATGATAAAAGATAGCTTTTGAGATCCCTTACATCTATCTGATTGGCTATTCTCAACCAATCTCACCAATTACAATGCAGTTCACTCTAAACAATCCAAAAGGTAAACAAACTCTTTAAACTACCTTCTCCCGTATTGTAAGCTACTAAAACGTAAACTAATTGCTTAATTTGCCATCCTCCCTTATTTTGACTTATAAATAAAAGCTTGTCGTGTAGCAATCTGAAATAATCCCTTATAACTAGACGAACTGTTAAGTCCTGCGAGAGATTTGTAACTTGTGTAATAATTTCTTCGAATAAACCGTGTTTTTTAGATTTCTTTGATATCCTCAAAAGGTGCACACCTTTTTTCTATGGGCGCCCGATGAGAAGGCAGGGGCGCCCCCCTGGCTCACAAAAATGTATACGTAATATAGCAAACCACGTATATCAAATACCAGATATACCAGATGTGATACAGCAACCATGGAGATGCCCCTCTCTAGAAAATTTTCTTCGGGCGCCCCTACCTCTTTCTGATTTCTTTCTTATGCCATAAACATATTCAATCTAAACTTATGCTCCGTATCATTTTAACATGAAATTTTTAATTATATTAGAATCATAGATATAGTCAATGTATTCATAGAAATTAATTCAAAAATATAATATTAGGAAAAACGTATAAAAGATTGTTAATGTAATGAGAGCATTCTCACGTATTAAATTCAGGTAGAGCGAAATTTTTCATAGTACATTTTGTTAGGTTCTAAATCACATTAGCATGAAACAAGTTAAAGAAGAGAGAACCTTATATTCTTCCATTATCTTAGTATGAACGAATCGGTGAGTCATAGGGCAGTTAACAGATCGAATCGGTCGCTCATAGGACAGTTAACAGTTCCTGCCGCAAATAGGACTGTCGCAAGTGGGAAGACACCGCACCCACGTAGTCGGTGCGCGTGATGATTTGTAAAATATTTTACAATATCTGTGTTCCTTTCTCTGTTCAATCAAATGTTATCAGAACTTTCCACATAACATTTTTGTTTTCGTTATTTCGTTAATTACTGTCTGTTCCAAATGACAGGTTAAAGGAGCAGAAGAAAATTGTTTCTAAAATAATATGTTTGATACTGCAGAGAAGCGATGACGAAAAATTATGATAAAAAATGTTCACACTGCTAGAGAACGGCAATATGCTTTCTAAAGCTTGAAATTTTCCTGACTGGTAGCAGAAATTCTGTGAATTCTGTAACTTTTCTAGAAATTTCAAATTCCCTAACTTTTCCAGGATTTCCGCTCATTCGCCACCATGTATTGCAAGTAATACAAGTCTCTTCATAAGAAAGAATAACCAAAAGCTTGCTGTAGCTTTTAATCCTTCCTTATTTTTTTCATTTCCGGTCTCGAAGGGGGATCCGGATTTCCTGGACCCCTCTTGTCTACGTGCCTGTCGGAAGTTACATTTCTTTCTCTTGAGAAAGCTTATTTTTACTGTTCAATACAGGGTAGTCCAAAAGTGTGAAAACACCCAAATAAAATCCAAACCGTTTATAATTGGGAAAAAAGGAAAAAAGTAATGATAGCAGACAAGATTGAAAATCTTTTTGAGACATAGGGGGCGCAGTGGCTCAGTGGTAGAACGTTCACCTCCGGTGCTTGGGGTCCCTGGTTCGATCCCAGCTCGCGCCGTGTGGACTTTGTGGTGGACAAACGATATGCTCGTGGGTTTTCTCGGGGTTCTTCCGTTTCCTTCCACTTTCTTCATTCCACCATTTCACTCATTTCTCATTATCACCGTCTCCTTTAGCCTAACCGGCACAACCGTGTGACGTTAAACTTAAAGATTTCGTTTCATTTTTCTTTCGAGACGTATGACACCTCGGCTCTACGACCAACTGTTGGAAAGTTTTAACCGATTTTCATTTGTTTCAGGTGACTTAACACGGAATGACGCTAACAAAGGTTGAGCGGATAGAAATCGTGTTGATCTCAGCAGAGAGCAGTAGCAGACAGATCGCATATGATTTCAATTCTCGTCACTCAGAACGGTGGTCCATTTCCTATAGTGCAGTGTGGAAAATTATAGCAAAATTTAAGGGCGCCGGGTCGGTGGAAAACAAACCACAATCAGGCAGGCCTTGCACAGCGACTGACGAAGCTACATTCACTGCTGTATTGGCATCGTTCGCGAAAAGTCCCACCAGCACTAGACGTCGCCTAGCCCAAGAATGTGGAGTACACCGTACGTCCGTTCTGCGAATCATATCTGTGCATAAGTGGCACCCATACAAGATACAGCTATTCCATATCTAACTGAGGATTATCCAGACCGCCGAGTCGAATTCTGTGAGTAGAAAGCGAAACAAATCAGACAGAATCCTCGATTCGCATATGACATGCTGTTCTCGGATGAGTCCTTTTTTTGTCGGCCGAGTAACAAGCAAAATCGCCGATATTGGTGTTACAACAATCTACACTGGTACGACGATTCTCGGATCTTTGGCTCAGACATTATGATGGTGTGGTGTGATATGATGTGTGGGGTACTCTTGTGATGGATCCATTCTTCATCGAGGGTAATTTAAATCCAATTACCTACCACAACATGCTCGAGGAGGAGATTCTACAGTCCGTCGTATTAGAGGATAGCTCTTTCCCTTTGTTCTATCAACATGACAGGGCACCACCTCATTTCGGATTATGTGCTCGTGAACCTCGATGAGGAATTCCCACAGTGATGGATAGGCCGGTGAGAACCTGTGGAATGGCCATCGCGTTTCCCAGATCTCATTTCATTGGATCTTTTTTCTGTGAGGCTATGTGAAATCCGTTGTAATGCTAGCAAGATCACGGACTTTAACCACCTGCAACGCAGGATAATTGACTCGTGTGCCAGCATTTCTGAGGACATGCTGAGCAGGGTAATGGATGACTGGCAGCAGCGGATACATTTAACGATTGCTAAGAAGGGATGGCACATTAAACAATTACTGTAATATTGGTCAGTGAGCCACATATTACCCGCAGTGGTAGAAAATCGGTTAAAAATTTGAACGGTTGGACGTAGAGCCAAAAACATTTCACCACTGGATTTCTGGAAAAAATTTAGGATACACGTATACCAATACACGCTTTACCCTCATACCTATTCTGTCTATCAATACAAAACTTGGTACACACATTTCTTATCCCCTATAAGTTTTTCTAGATACACATGGATTGTGCGTTTTTATCCGGGGCTACTCCAGAGGGGTCAAAAGTTGATGGAAGGGATTTCTGAAGGAAATTTTCCTGATATTATCCCGATTTTCCCTGTTCAAGTATGTTATGTGCCCCAATACATAGCACCTCTGGAAAGCTTGTTTCATGCTGAAGAGAATAAACTATAAATCATGACTTTCCAATGAACAGTGTTGATGCAATAGCTATTTCACTGCAAGTCTACGATTTTCTTTATACTTACAGGGTTAATGGGTCCCAGGGAGTTACTCCGTTGTCCATGATACCTAATTTTTTGTGCATGAACATATCTTTGTTATGTTTATCGAATGGACTAGGTTTGATACGGATGTCCAGATGACACGTTCATGTCAGTTCCTTGTCAGAATACTAAGAATATTGTTTTTTATTACAGTTACTTCCCGAACTCATAAAACACTTCCATAAACCACGAATTGAAACATGATCAAAATTTACTTCAAAATTGTTGAATCTTAGAAACAATCAATATGCAATGTTACTTATGGAATCAGAATAACTTGAATTCGAACGTTGGTTTGGAAATTTAACATTTACCACTGCTCAAATTAACGATTTTCTGAGCATGTGGTAAATAACTTAGGTGTTCCTTGAGAAGTTGCGACCTAAGAAAGGTGTTGTTAACAGATATGTTTACTTCACTGAAGATTTTAGAAAAGTTCAAGAAGATCACGAACATCAAATCATTTTGAAACGTTGGTAGTGAAAAGACGCCATAGCCAAGGTCCTAAAACTCTTTAGAAGTGATACCTTATCAGTTCTCTGATGTAATCATGAGAGAGTCAGTTGCAGCAAGTGACCTACCAATAATGGAAAAATACCTGATGATGATGATGATGAGTTGAAAGCCAGAATTCTCTATCTTCTTTTATGTGGAAATAAAATAAGTCTCCTCAATTTTCTACTCTATTCTTACATATGTATCACTCTCAAATCTTTATCTTTACTTTTAAACTAGCGGTACCACAACGTATCAAAACTGAATCAAATAGATTACTTTATCATGTGGTGCTTACCGAATATCGCAGGGGAATGCGCAGGAATATAATAATTACCATGTACTTCATAAACAGCTTCTGATGCCTCTTCTGCAAGGGTTTGCTTGAAACAGAAAGTGTTCATAACTATTTATTATTCAATTGTGACACAAATTTCACTTAGTAATAATGAATACAAATTGTCAATGAAGTGAATAGCTTTCTTGTATATTTGTTACATATTCTTTAAATAGACGAAGACATAATTGACTATAAAAAGAAACTCAGTTGTAAGACGATGATTATTAAATAATTACCAAAATACAATTGATAAGAAAATAATTTTATTTTAAATAGATCAGCATTTGTTGTATGGTTGTGACCTGATTAGATAACCAAGACCTGCTGAATGAAGATAATTGAACAAGAAATCCACAACTTTCACCAATCACACATTTAACTGCAACAGCTTCATACCATAAGAAGTCAAACTACATTTTTACTTGGACAGAATCTTAACTGATCTGCGCAAGTAAATAAATGAAAAATGAAGACATTAATACTCAGTTGTTGAGTATTTGTTATCACTTGTCCTACTTGTAATTTCTCTCTTAACTTTATTTTTCTATATAACTAGTCATTCCTAATTGAATCCTCTGAAAGATCATAGTTTGCAGCTAGTCTTCTTCAAAATAAACCACAGGGAGAGGAAAAATTATTGAGAGAATAGTTGATTGAGTTAGAGCAATGGTGCTAGTAACAGGCAACAAGAATGTCAAAACGGTTGTTCATCGTTATGCAGGCATACTATTGCTGGATGCATTATTTTGCGTACATTGCCAACACATGCATGTTTAATTTCCCTAACCTCTCTTTTCCTTGATTCGAAGCCTATTTTTACGTCGCATACCGACCAGCTGAGCCCAGTGTTCTACACTTTCTCTATTGTCTTAGCGGTCGCTCCCTACAGATGTATGTTTTCCTTGGAGTGGAATATCATGACAAGACAATGCACATATGTTTTCATGTGTGTTAAAAATGAAATCTTGTCAAATTAGTTGGGTTATTTTCACGAATTTCAAAATCTACTGGAAGATATGGAATGACTGATAATTACTGTTAAAATTCCCAACGACATATAATAATAATAATAATAATAATAATAATAATAATAATAATAATAATAATAATAATAATAATAATAATAATAATAATAATAATAATAATAATAATACAGGGAAACCTGTCTTTAGCGGAATCGAACGGGACTTGCAAAAATTTCCGTTAAAGTCAGGTTTCCGCTTAGTGGAGGTAGACCTTTCCTCTTTAAAAAAAATACATGCTTATAAAGGGGCATACTGAGAAAATATATTGCTCTACGTACATTGTTCGATTGCAGTACTTCTTTCTTCTACGAATAAATACACAAAATATACTCTGCACACATTTTCTTTATTTTTCTAATAGCCAAGCAGGGTTTTCTGTGTACATTGCTGCTTGGCTGCTTGACTTTCCGCATAGACTTTAGCCTGAGAAATTAAACTAAGTGAATCAGAATAATTTTTCCGTAAGACAAATTTTTCAGTTCCTTTAAACTTCTGAGAGCATCTTGATATGTATTTATTCTACACTCTTCTTCGAACTCGGTATCGTATTCCTCTTCTTCCTCTATCTCGTTTTCTTCTTTCCGACATTCCGTATGATTTTTGATTAAGTTGCGGGGATTAAGGGCAATTTTTTGGGGGTGAATATGAGTAGTGGTTGGGGAAGGTAAACACTGTCCAGAAATATTTAACAAAACAACTAACATTTTATCGCAGACAGTGTAATGTATATGTCTCACAGAATGTCTAAACATCTTCTAAACGCTGTAGTCCGGAACTCAGAATTTTCCGTTAAATGTTTATTTTTCTTTCCGTTGTCCGCGTAACACAGTTTCCGCTTAATGAAGGGACTTTTTACACGTTTTGTTCTCCAAAATTCATGGGACCGTGAAATATTTCCGTTTAAGACAGTTTTCCGTTTAATAAAGGTCCGTTGAAGACAGGTTTTACTGTAATAATAATAATAATAATAATAATAATAATAATAATAATAATAATAATAATAATAATAATAATAATAATAATAATAATAATAAACACAATATTTCTTACTGAGAGAGAAATATATTGTAAGATAGAAATGTATTCTGCAAGCAAGTGTTCTCCACGTGGTGGAATAACCAAAATATACTTGAGTGAGTATCTATCCCCCTCCAAACAAAATAACACGAGTACATGTTTTTATTATGAATTGTTTCCATGAATTGTTCTAGTTTTATAGAAGTTTTAGACATTTTTCTTTTTAATTACGAATGTAGAAGCAATACGGAATATTTTTCTTTTTATCGTTATCATTGTGATCATGTCATAAATACAAACGCCCGGACGAGTCTTGGATAGTTCAAGTAGGGGGGACGGGGTGTTGTGCGATACTTGGACGGGAAATGCTCGAATAGGTATGAACGCGGTATAGCATTTGGGACATTAAAGCTAAAGTATTTAAACAATCAAATGCCATCACATAATTCTAATGAAATCAGGTTGTCTAAAACTCTATTGAGCCTCTGGAGGTCAAATTGAGAATACTTTATTGTTATTTGAAAATAACATGAACTCACATATGTACCGTTTCGTTCAATGACCTGTCATTTTTCTGGAAACACATATTAAGGTCGCTATAAACCTTTGTGTTTTCAAGCCCAAAAAAAAAAAAAAAAAAAATACGTAACATGTGTCTTTACAGACTCTTTTGAAAGTAACAACATTCAGAAAGTTCTGCAGAGACCGACACAAATGAGTCTGACGGTGCACGATCCGAGCTATATGGCGGACGCATTAAAATCTCCCAGCCAAGTTCTTTTAATTTCTGACGGGTCGTTAAAGATATATATGTGGTTCGGCGTTTACAGCCAGGTATACGACGCCTTTCTGTTGAGCAGTTTGGATTGTTTCTTTCCGTTTGTTAACTCGCGCTAATTACCGACAATATAGATCCGAGACTATCGTTATGCCCGAAGCAGTAGCTTGTCAATCACGATGCCTCTACAATCCCACCAAACGCCTGGGTTTCAGAATGGGCTTTGTCACAGATTATGGAGCTTCTCCTCACTTGGACTACAATATTTTTCGCACATTGTTGTCGGATTTTATCGACTTTCCATCACCCATTAACCGCTTCAGAAATGGCTCGAGTTCGTTACGTTTCAATCGAGATTTGCAGACAGAAATTCAACCAAGACTAATTTTTTTTAGGTAGATCATGTGGCACTCAAACGTTGAGCTTCTTTTTATGGCCAGTTGTCTCCAAATGGTTAAACACTGTTTGATAATAGAGATTAGATTGGCGATGTCATGACTACATGCCAATCAAGCTCAACCTTTGTAGAGTAACATCCGCTTTTCTTTGCTTAATTGCCCACTGTGAGGTGTATCTTGAATATTGAAATTTTCCGAATGAAAGAGACTGAACCATCTTTTTGCTGCTACTTTCGATAACGTATATTGCTTCTAAACGGCATAAATTTCTTTATGGGCCAGTGCAGCCTTTTCGCCTTTTTCGAAAGTTCGTACTGTAACGCAGTTTTGCAGAAAATGTACTTATCTTCACAGTGCAATGCTTTAGTCTCATTAAAAATATGAATTTTAACATTTTCTGAATATCTACTACTTTTAAATGTCAGCTGTCAAATGACAATAGGCTTAACTCACTGCGACTCATATAGGCTGACACTCGGGACTAATGTCATCTCGTGTGCAAAATTCTCAATAAGTTTAGACTATCAGATAGGTTTTATATCCTGGCTGACGATGCATAAGCCAGTAATAAAAGGTTTTCCTTTTTGTTTCTTGATTCTGGTAAGAAAATAAGACGAAATAAAAGTAGTTGCCTATTCGATACGAGGTTGTTTACAAGATATCGAGTTCATGTGAAATGACAATTCCTCTGTGAAACACAGATCATAAGTTTTGTACTTTCACTGTTAGACATTTGAATTCATGATTGGTGAATTTACTACATTACTCTCTTAGAGTATTTTCTTCATACACATAACATTAAAAAAAAAAAAAAAAAAAATAGTTCTTACTTACTAGATCTTGCCAATCATCTGGAAGTATATTTGCGTAACTCCATGGATATACAATAGACTGAAATATGAAATAAAATATATTATTTCTCAATCTTAGAAACCATTAAAATAGTTTGATCGAACACTTTTACATGGTGAAGAAATGCGATTATACAGTCGCGTATTTACGATTTTGTTTCGGGAGGGGCTTTGCTGACTTTCGGGGGGGGGGGCTTTGCCTGGAAATGTGAATATTCTGCAAGATATTTAATTTACTTTACTATACTAAGTAAGATTTAGGGGGGGCTTAAGCCCGGAAGCCACCCCCCTAAATACGCCACTGCGATTATATGTCTCCAAATAACTAAACCCACAGAATTGTCATATTGATTAACATTGCCAAACATGGCCAATTTCATCTTAGGAGACACGTCCAATTGTGCATATAAAAATTTATTTGTTGGTTCTAATTGAAGTTGTCTCGGGAGCTCCAGGAAGTAATGTATATATATATATATTAATTATCCAAATCTTAGCTACTACCAAGTAGATTAACATCTTTACTTCTTTTAACCCTGATTTCAATCTTTTTTTTTTTAAATATCGTTAAGATAGGAAAACTTTTTATTTTAAATAGTTGCTCTTGTCCTTTAGCGTATTTTGAACCTTAAACTACATATTGTTCACATACTTTCATATTGACTGTCGCTTTCAAATTGAAGACAAAATTCAGACCTGGGATAGCAGAGACGGAAGATTATTTTGGTCTCGTTTATTGCATATGTATTTGTTGTGTGCACTGTTAAGGTACACTTACTGGGGGAATTGTTTGTTGAAGTCCATAATTGCCTCCATTGGAGCTAAAATAACACTAAAGTTTGTCCATATCCGTAGCTCTGTAATTTCTGGTTAATGATCTCATTTCAGCCTCAAATAAGACATCATATACCAATAAGCAAGCTTGTTCTGTTCCTTACTGATGTTTCGAAGCCTGTTGTTTACATGTTTCTCAAAATATTAAAAGGATAACCTAACTTCAAACATTCTAATTTTTTTCGAATCATTTTCATAATCTTTTTTGTCTTCATCTTCAGACGTGATAAAGAATTCGAGTGAAAGATACTGCTCCAATATCTTTCACTCGAGTATAGTGCTCGAGTGAAAGAAGTTAATCCTCCAATATGATAGGAAATCCATGACCCGAAAGCAGATGTTGATGGTGTCTCTGGTACTGTCAGGGTTTCCAAGTCACATAGACCCATGTCATTACTTCTAGCACCAAGGAACACGAAACAAAGATTCAGTTTGAAATATCGTGACAATTCTGGCAGGTCCTTTATCTGCTCATTCTGTCAATATTGTTATCATGGTAACAATTCATGCCAATATTATTAATTCGCATGGTAACAATTCATTGTTTCTAGCTAAATCATAAAGCATTGATACAAATCTTAGCAAAACTTGTGTAACAACGGTTGACCGTGAAAATGAACTTCACCTACGTAAGCAATTTGAAATTTAAAGGAAGCTAATAAAAAAAATCAAGGAGATGATTCCATAAAAATACACCGCATGTCAGTAAGCTATGCGACCAATATCCTTACGAACGATTCTTTATCGTCTGGTAGTGCAGGCATATTTAAATGCCGTCCATTTCTGCGGTTTTCCTTAACTGTACAAATAGATATGCGAGACTCTTTATGAGTACCGCGTTCACCTCCGGTGCATGGGGTCCTTGGTTCGATCCAATCTTGCGCAAAGTGAGCTTTATGGTGGACAAACACCGTGTGCATGGGTTTTCTCGGGATTGTCCTGTTTGCCCCCACTTCCTTCATTTCACCATTTCATTCATTTCTCATTATCACCGTCTCTAACCTAGCCGGCATAAACGTGGAACGTAAAATTTAAAAATTTAATTTTTTATCAGTATCGAAACTCTTTTTACTACATATTTTACAATGAATAGTTTCCTTTTCACATTTCTAAATAAATAAAGCTACTGCACTAAACTTTCTTGTTCCAATTCCGTAAACTAAATCATGTTGACCTGAAAGTTTCTCTGTGTAATACGAACAAAATTAAAAAGCGTTTTCGGAAAGCTTCACCCAAAGAAAACCTACCCCAAAAGTAAACTATCTCTTGTAGATTCTTCTCACAAGAAATTGACTTGAGCCATATGTTAGGGTTATTAATGGAATATTGTATTTGTATATAAAAATAGCAAAACCGCAAAAGTTTATTTCACAAAACTATCAGAATACTTACTACAAGTGCAAATTATTTATTCATCTGGATAGTCTCATGGAAGTTACTTATGCAACATCATTTCAATGTTGAGCCTTCACCTCCGGTGCTTGGGGTCCCTGATTCGATCCCAGCTCGCGCCGTGTGGACTTTGTGGTGGACAAACACCGTGCTCGTGGGTTTCCTCGGTGTTCTCCCGTTTCCTCCCACTTTCTTCATTCCACCATTTCATTCATTTCTTATAATCACCGTCTCCTTTAGCCCAACCGTCGGAGTAAAACTCAAAGGTTTCATTTCATATTTTTCATCATTTCAATGTTAATGAAATATTTATTTATGAAAATACTAGCAGCGTTCACCCCGCTTCGCTGCGGTCACCCCGGAACGCAATAAACTTTGTTACTTAGATAATTTTTACTTTTTCGCTTTCAAGTGATATGATAAAAACCATAGAAGATTGCACTAATGTTAACATTATATCGCCTGTCATTTATGTTAACCCGCCCCGCTTCGCTGCGGTCACCCCAACCCGCCCCGCTTCGCTGCGGTCATCCCGGAACGCAATAAACTTTGTTACTTAGATAATTTTTACTTTTTCGCTTTCAAGTGATTTATAGCGCCTGTCAGTTATGTTAACCCGCCGAGTCACAGGGTCATGCGGGTTGCATATAAATACGTTTATTTTTATACCTATGATGAACTAATAACAAAGGATTTGTACGTATGGACACCTGAATGGTCAATTATCTCAAGACACTGGTAATTGAAAATTAAAGTGATATGATAAAAACCATCTAGGGTCCACATCCTAACAACCCCCCAAAAATGAAAGAAATCGGTTCAGCCGTATTAGCGTGATGAGCGAACAAAGGATTTTTTGTACGTATTGACACCTGATTGGTCAATTATCTCAAGACACTGGTAATTGAAAATTAAAGTGATATGATAAAAACCATCTAGGGTCCAAATCCTAACAACCCCCCAAAAATGAAAGAAATCGGTTCAGCCGTATTAGCGTGATGAGCGGACAAAGGATTTTGTGCGTTCTCTTTTATATATATAGATGAACAAAATTGCTTGAGTCTCATGTAAAACGTTTAAAAAAGAAACATTTTTCAGTATCTATGGGCTGTAAAACGTGTAAATCTGGTGAAATCTCGAATTCATTTTTTTTCACGACCACCATACTTTCTTCTCTTCTTCCGTCCCTCGAAAATAAAACTTTATATCTAATTACTCTCGTTAATAAAGTTATATGTACTGATGAGAAAATTAAAATTGGGAATTGCTTTATTAATGTAACTGTGCGGCTAATGCTTCTGTGATGCTTCAGCTTTCGCTTTTACATCACAATTTTTCAGGTCACTGTTGTTTAATGGGACTTATTTATATTTGACCTGCACAGTTATGTTTGTTATTTGCGTTTCAATGTTATGTGTTAGTTTAAATGTATTTTGTATTAGTTGAGGTAATCTGAATCTGCACCAAAGATTACAGAATGGTGATTGGCAGTGCAAAATAATTTTGGTGTGAATGTACAGTATATCTGTTAAAAGAAGAAGAAATTGTAGTTAATACTATAATGAACGTGAAATCTCCTACAAGTAAAAGAAAGTTAGGAACGAGTTAGGAACTTCATTCTAAATCCAATTTCCGAGATTTTTGACGAGTTTTCTGAAGCCGCTAAACAGACAAGACTCTGAATAAGAATTTAGAATATATTTCGGTAATAGTATACATGAGAACCCCCTGATCTGCGTTTCTTCTGTGTTCTATTACCACTTCTACATGAAATACCATAAATTTCCTACGTAGTGCAATAGTAAGATGTATCCATGTGCACAAGACATACGATATGCGTTAAATCCCCCCCTCCATACACACAGTCATAGATAAAGTACAAGGGCACTACACATGCAGATATAAAATATACAGGTACAATCTTTATTACTTTCGTATCAGTCGATAGGTAAATAAAAGTCGCTTTGTTACCCCCTTTGTAGTTCCCGAAGGAGCTTGACGCTCATACTTTTAGGGATTATTCATTGAATATGTACGAACTTACCAAGGGGGTAACAAAGCGACTTTGATTTACTTATCGACTGATACGAAAATAAAAAAGAACGTACCTGTACTTTATATCTGCATGTGTAGTGCCCTTGTACTTTATCTATGACTAGTGATGGGCAGTGGGAATATTCCCGGTGGGAAGGAATTTAAAAATGGGAATATTCCCGGGTTTTTTCCCTGACCTATAAATTCCCGGGAAGAAATTTATTTTCAATTGTTTACTTTATCTTCCAAATTATAAGAACCATATGACTAATTACTTTATTTTAATAAATTATGATTTACTTCTAGGTTTTAAAGAATTTGGACGTTAAAAAATTTAAAATTCTTTTACTGTACTTTATATAACTAATAATATGATTTTTTAAAGTTCCATTACCATTTGCACTAAAAAGCAAGGTAATTGTTTAGTATTGGGGGCCAAAACTAGTAAAAAGTATGATGATTTACGGAAGAAATGAGTTGATAGTGAAGTTCAAGTAGTCAAGAAAGTATCGAACACAATTTTTTTTTAGGGCAGTAGGGGATTTCTACAAACCGTAAAGGTAAGTAGAAGTGATTTATGTGAGAAAAGTAAGTGAATTGTTGGCAACGAAGATATAAAACAATGTGCCATGTGGGACTCTAACCCGCCTTCACTCGCTGACGCTCGCTCGGCAATGCTGTCTGAATTTAATGTTGGTAACATAATTTAACATATAAAACCATAGAAAAACAGAATCGGAATAGAATATCGCAAAAAAGAAGGTGCAAAAGCCGGCTCCCAATACTAAACAACAGCCAGAATTAGCAAAGTAGTAATTTACAAATGATGAAAAGGAACCATTTTGTAAAGTAATTTAAAATTATGTAGAAATAGAGATGAAGTACTATTAATAAACCCTGAACCACCGTTAGTAATAGACGTCGGTCTGTCTCCTCTCTCTGAATCGAATTTCTGAAGAGGTACTCAGACTTGTCGTACATGTGAGTTAACGCACAAAATTTCGAGAAGGTCGTGTGTGGCAATGTTACATGCAAAATTATAAAGATAAGAAAGTAACTTGCAAATATTGTGAACATACATATTTATGCGCAAATGTTGACAAAATTGTTTATAGCATTTAAAAATGTAATATGTTTATAATATCAGTAGTAGAGTCAAGTTTTGAAAATCCACTTACATGTAAATTTAAACTGTTTAGCGGTTTAAAAGTATGTGGACTTACTGTACCATTTTTGAAATATATTTACTTTCATAGGACCCTATTGTAAATAAATATCCATTTATGCGTACTCTCTAAATATAATAGAATATTAATAAAATAACATAACATGGTTCAGAATATACATTCTAAAGACTCCTCTGGGGACAACAATAATAATATCCTGTGATATAAAAACAAATTTATCTTTGAAATCATAATATAATAATGTAATGCAATTTTCTTTGTGATTGTACAAAAATTCCCGGAAAATTCCCATTTTTGGGAATCTTCCCGGGAAGATTTCCGAAAAATATCTTCTCGGGAATTTACCAATCACTATCTCTGACTCTAATTTCTGAAGAGGTACTCAAACTTCTTTTGCATGTGAATAAACATATGAAATTTCGAGAAATAAGTAGAATGAAAGGTCGTGTATGGCAATGTTACGTTCTAAAATATCAAGATAAGTATCTAGCAAATTTTGTGAACATAAATATGTATGCGCAAATGTTGATAAATTGGTGAGACATGTATCTTCTGACATTTACCTAATCTAATTGGTTTATAAGCTTTATAAATTTAATGTGTTTATAATATCAGTAGTAGAGTCAAGTTTAGCAAATTCACATACATATAAATTTAAACTGTTTAGCGGTTTAAAAGTATAAGGACTTACTATATATTTTTTCACACATATTTAATTGATAGAACATATTGTAAATAAATATACATCTGTGCGTACTCTCTAAATATAATAAAGTGTTAATAAAGTAACATAGTACCGTTCAGAATATACATTTTAAAGAATCCTCTGGGTACAACAGTAATAATATGCTGTGATATAAAAATTAATTCAACTTTGAACTAAGAATATAGTAATAGAATGCAATTTTCTTTCTGATTGTACATAAATTCCCGGATAAATTCCCATTTTGGGAATCTTCCCGGGAATATTCCCGAAAAATATCTTCCCGGGAATTTACCCATCAGTATCTATGACTATGTGTGTGGGGGGGGGGGGAATTAAGGCATATCGCATGTCTTGTGCACATGGATACTTCTTACTATTGCACTACGTAGAAAAATTATGGTATTTCATGTAGAAGTGGTAATAGAACACAGATGAAACGCACATCATGGCGTTCTCATGTATACTATTACCGCCAAACCTTATGAATCGATGACATGTTTTTGTAAATATGGATTTTATGAATTTTCATGAAAGGAAGTACGAGTCTAATTGTGTGATTGTAATCTGTAGCGGTAAATAAAAATAAGCAATATGAAAAGTGAGGTTAACGAATACCTTGGAAGAATAAGATAAGAAAATAACAAATTGTTATGCTGTCATTGTATTGTTGTCTAATATAGATGCATGAAAATGTTTTCTCCTGTGAGAGTTGTCTTTTCTGGTAGAGTGGTTCATCTTGGAGAGCGGATTTAATGCAGGGGTGTTGATTGTGTTTTGAAGACAGTTTTAGTAAAAACCTTGGTAATAGTATACATGAGAACCCCCTGTCTTCCGTGCGCGAGGATACTTCATATTATATATTTATACGTTACCAAATTAAATCACTTCGTTGTCTTCATTATATGTGCTTAACATTCTATTTTTACTTTCTAGAATAAATTTTGTTGATTTCGATTCGAAAAATGTTAAATATTTTTAAATTTATATCATGATGCAGACCAAAATCCTTGTTGCATATAATGTAATGCGCTATAGCATATAAAGTACAAGGGCAAATAGGTACGTTCTTTTTTATTTTCGTATCAGTGGATAAGTAAATGAAAGTGGGTTTGTTACCCCCTTTCTAAGTTCGTAGATACTCAATGAATAATCCCTAAAAGTATGAGCGTCCAGCTTCTTCTGGAACTCAGACGGTCTTACGTATACTATATCCAAAACCTTTTTGAAATAAGTTCAGTGATAGCGGTGCTACAGGTAAAAAGCAGAAATGGCGGTTGGTGTTGTTTGTAATTTCGAGATCTTCCAACAATGAGTGCTAGTTCAACGGAAACTTTTCAGTTATTCTTCAAATTCGAACAGATACAAGTTGAATAGTCACCAATTCATTGAAGAATTTTAAAATGGAACCTGGAAGTCTGCCAAATTCCATAGACAGACTACGAGTTCTTTATCCTTTAAGTCAATTTCGAAATATATCCATTCAGCAAAGATTTCAACAATGAATACCATTTAAGTAAACGCATATTATTAGCCAAAATAATATGGACAAGTTTGATAAAAGTGACAACCCACTAATGAGGCTATGCGATGCACCATTATATAATGAAAATCCAACCAATAATACAAATTTAGACTCTATCAACGCTACACAGCACAAAGCTTTCACCCTAATCCAAAGCATAAATACAGGCGATAACTCAGATGTACCAAATAGTATATCATGCTCTCACTGCAACATACATTTTTTCAGCCAGAGAGGTTTAGCTATTCAGAGACGCAGATGCCATCATAAACTTTCTAATAACACACTATCATCCAGTAAAATAGTTCTTGATGGCATAAATTTCAATTCTAAAGACTATATTTCACTTTTGTGGTGTACTCGCTCATCTCAAAGCCAACATCCCAGTTCTTCGCCGAGTTCCTCGAGGAGCTAGATTGGCCGTAGCAGAATCTCTTCAAGCGTAATACAAAAGGTAATGAGAACTAACAATCTTGAGCCTTGGACAGAGCTTTTCCTATACCCACATGCAGTACTCTGTATTCCACCACATTCCGAAAAAGTCACCAATTTCACTCCGTGGGTAAAGCACAGAGTCAGGACTAGGTCAAAATCGCATAGAGATGCTCTATCAGCACCCTTTATGCATACGTACAAACCTCGTCAATCGCCAACATTCAACCCATTTAATATCAAGACCATCGAACAGAAATTGGCAGAAGGTGACATACGAGGAGCAGTGAGATTATTATCTTCCGAAGATATTTTAACTACTCCGGATAAATCAATGCTGGAATCCCTTAAAGAATTATTAAATCTGGTAATTTCAGGAAAATTACCAGCCGTAATAAATCCGATTTTTTTGGTGCTTCACTCATTGCTCTCAAGAAGAAAAGTGGTGGCATTCGACCAGTAGCAGTGGGGAATGTGTTGAGGCGACTCACAGCTAAAATTATATGCTCCAGAATGCGAGAATCATTAATTGATATATTATCCCCACACCAGCTAGGAGTCTGCGTGCCCTACGGAGCTGAAATCGCAGTCCATGCTGCACGAATGTATCATTCCTCTCAACATCCTCAACCTAAAGCTCTACTTAAAATAGATTTCAAAAACGCTTTCAACGAAATTAACCGAGATTCAATGCTGTCTTCAGTTAAAAGCCACTTCCCTTCTTTCTTTCCAATATATACCAGAGTTACTCACAACCTAGCTACCTTTTTATAGGAGATAATACTATCCTTTCACAACGTGGAGTTCAACAGGGAGATCCACTAGATCCTGCTCTATTTGCATTAACTCTCCACCCTATAATTAGAGATATTAATACTGAGTTCAACATTTGGTATTCAGATTATGGCACTATAGCCGGAGAAACTGAGTCAGTATTACATACTTTAGATCATATACGCACACAAGCAACATCGATCGGATTGTCTCTCAATTACTCGAAATGCGAAATCGGTTTTCTAGGAGTAACAAATGCTGAAACTCAAAATCTATATGATAGATTCAACGAGGCGGCGCCTGGAATTAAATTATTAACATCTTCTAACGCCGAACTGCTAGGAGTGGCTCTTACACGAGACACAAGGAGCAAGATATTACTGGAAAAGATTTCATCTTTAGATCATCTAATTTCACGCCTTTCCAAACTTTCTGCACATTCAGCATTTTATCTCCTCAGAGCATCTTTCTCGATCCCAAGATTGTTGTATTTTCTACGTTGTCCCCCCTCCTGGAGGGACGATAATATACTTGAGAAATTCGACTATGCTCTTAAAACAGGACTGGAGAATATTCTTAATTGTACCCTCAGTGATGAAGCATGGCTACAAGCATCATTACCAGTCAGAAATGGAGGTCTTGGAATACGTCGCGCCACGGATTTGGCTATGCCGTCTTTTCTGGTCTCTTTCTATAGTTCAAGACAATTGATTAGAACCCTCCTTCAGAGAGAAGATGAAGTCACTAACCCGGATGTGCAGTACTGCATAGCCAGATGGTCAAATTTAGTTGGGTCAGATCCCCCAGCTCCCGAAAGTCGAAATAATCGGTCGGTCTGGGACGAGCCTATCGTGAATTACCGTTTGGATTCATTATTGCAGACTTCTAATAACATCGAAGATAAGGCCAGATTGCTTGCTGTCATGTATCCTGAAAACGGATCATGGCTTCAAGCTCTACTTTCACCTTCTCTTGGCCTACACCTAGACAACGAAAGCTTCCGAGTGTCCGCCCTTCGACTAGAAGCAAATGTATGCGAACAACACCACTGCCTAAGCTGCAACGCTCTCGTAGATCAAAGAGGTTTACACGGTCTGTCATGCAAAAGCAGTGCCGGCAGACATTCACGCCATTCGAATGTGAATGACATCATTTTGAGAGCCTTAACATCCGCAGGGGTGCCAGCAGTGAGAGAACCAATTGGGTGCAGCCGTTCAGACGGAAAAGGGCCGGATGGTATGACCTTAGTGCCCTGGAAGCAAGGAAAGTCGTTGATTTGGGATTTCGCTTCCTCAGACACTTATGCGCCTCCAATCTACAATTTTCATCGACCAAGGCAGGACTTATCGCTGCACGAAGAGCAAAAGAAAAAAGAAATAAATACGTTAATCTCCTAGATAAGTATTGGTTTATTGCAATAGCAATTGAATCTAGTGGATCCTGGGATCAAGAGGGCGCAAAATTTATTAACGAAACTGGCAAGCGTATATCCATTAAATCAGGAGACACTCGAGCTAAATCTTTTCTAATTCAACGCATTAGTATGGCCATTCAACGAGCGAACGTAGCCGCTATTATGGGCACGCTATCCACTGATAAAGAACTAGAAGAGATTTTTCTTGTGTAATTTCTGACGGCGTCTAGTACACTAAGAGCATTGAAATATGGAAATAAAGTTAGAGAGATCTAGAATACATTTGAACCCCAAATCTTCTGGGAGTTAATTGTTACATTACTAATATTATTGAACAATATTCTAACCTACATATATTATTTAAAAAGTGTAACGTATATTAACCATGTTAACAAATTAGAAAAATATAAGTTTCATATTTTTTATGTAAAATGTACCACTGGATTGAAGTTTATTCGTAATGAATTGGCAACACTGTTTCAGTTTATTTGAAACCATTTGATTGGCTAGTTTTCAAGTCTGTGCATATGAGATACTTGCTATTGTTTTCATAAGAAAGTTTTGTGATTAAATAAGTGTGTATTTTGTTTGTTGTAATTCCAAAAACATTGTGATTTGCAGTTATTATGATAAGAATAAATAAATTGTAATTTAGAAAATAATAAATAGTAATAAATAATAAGTAATATATAAATACATAATGAAGCTACGTACGAAGAAATGGATGTATAAATAAGTAACATGATAAAATAATTAAGGAATCTAAATAACACACGTTATTGTTTATATATATACGGAGTAAAAAGTTCTCGGAATGATCCAGAGATGGTACTCCAATCAGCAAAATTTTATTCTTGCCTGGGAGCGCTTTTCAGTTATTCGTATAACAATGTCAACTTCTCTCAAGTACAGTGTTGCCACACTTGATACAATTGTACCAAATTCAGCCCTTTTGTCATTGATCGGCCCGTTGGTACCACGCTGGCATTTTCAGCCCATTTTGTGAAAAATTTGGTTCTCTTCTATCCAATTCAGCACTATTTAACAAAAATACTTGTCACATTTTCAGATGTGTCAGTAAGATTTTTCCTACATCTCACGTTACCTATACTGTGTGTTGGACTCTTAAAAAATGCTGCTGAACGTTCATTCTGTGACGTTGCACCGCATAACGCTACGAACTTTGTGTGGAAAATTCGTAACTCGAACTATACTGGGAAACAAATGACGCTAGATGGGCACATCAACGCCGCTCATGAAGAGACGAGATAGAACAGCGTGGTGGAAATTTTACCTTGAAATCTTAAAATAAAGCACATACACGTTGAATCAAATGTTGAATACTCTGTAGAAGACCATACGCTCAAGTAAGTCTATAATTTATGTGTCCTTGCAAAGATTCTACACCAAAACGATAGTAGCACGAAAAAATACATTGACGTAGTTGCCGGCTAACGTAAGTTGTTTACTAGTGACGCCAGTGAAAGAAAAGTTTCATCTACTTCCACGGTTGTTCAGGGTCCTCCTATTTGGATGTTTCTAAAAAGTAATATTTAAAACGAGCACTTTCTTGATTTGTACTCTTGGAAGAGAGGGGAGAGTGTTCTAGAACTTTACCTCTTTTAGTTTCGTGTTACAAAGCTATGTATTACACTGGCATAAAATAATGAATTCAGCCCTTTTTGTTTCAATTTGGTACTATTTTTCAGCCCACTTTAGAGGTAGGACTGTGGCAACACTGCTCAAGTAGTTTATGTGCAGTGAAGCCATATCTAGCATTTCGGTGCTAGATCTAGCATAATCCACAAGCATTTAGCATCTAGCATCTTGACTTTAGCATCCTGGCCAAATCTAGCATAATTTTATTTTACCCTTTGTTAAAAAGAAAAAGAACGAAAATTTAGATGGTTTAAAGACCGTCGGGAACTATTCTTTTTAGTTGAAGCGATGGTTGGAGCAATGAAACCAGTCAGTATTTCTGCGGTTGTAATTTTTTGTTGAATTCAGAGCAAACGCAAATGTTCAAAAATAGCAAATGTGACTGCAAAACATATTTACTTACCCATAGTTTAATTACTGCCAACTGACACCTGAATGTGTGATTATCTGGGATGTTTCTGTTCCTTTCAATTTACAACTTGAGAGGGGAAGGAGCTCCCTCGTGGCTAAGCGGTTAGCGTACGCGCCTTTGGCGTGGGAGACCCGGGTTCGATTCCCGGCGGGAGCTCATGTGGTTCGGAGTCCACGTTAATCAGTAGGTCCACGTCTCATATAGCCTCGCTGCTGAACGGGACGCTAAACTAAAATCAACTCAATTGAGAGGGGAGGGATTTGAGCGTCAGGAAACAACTAGTAATACACTAAAAGAAATGCTTCAGGGCTGCGTCGGAAGCGGCATGTTGTATATATATTTCTTCATTCATAAAATATAAATTCTACCATTTTCCCCTATAACGTGACATTTATCATCATTCCTAACAGCGTCATATTAATTTTGTACATGAATGCAGTTAATACACTTCAATAAAATAATGAAGATAAGTAGGGGCGTGTCTTTAAAATTAGTTAGGAAAGATAATTTTGAAAATCAGGCATAATTTACAAAAATCTAGCATAATTCAGACCCGTGTTTGGCATCATCGCGAGTCTCGAGTATGGCAACCCTGTTTATGTGCAGGCATTGTTGCAGTTAGACGTCTTGGATGTTAGTTGTGAAAATGGATAAACGTGAATATCGTGCGGTAAACAAATTTTTCGTTTTGGATGGCTTAACCCCTACGGAAATTCATCCGAAGTTGACAAAAGTTTATGGGGACTCTGCTCCTTCCATGTCAACCGTTAAAAAGTGGGCAGCTGAATTAAAACGTGGTCGCACATCTCTCGAAGATGATCCACGTGAAGAACGGTCAAAAACCGCAACCACACCGGAAACAATCGAAAAAGTGCATGATATCGTGTTGGACGACAGGCGAGTGAAGGTGATTGAGATAGCTGAGAGTGTGAGGAGAGTGTAAACCACCAGCGGGGACAACCCTTACAGAGTGGCTATTTGAGAAAGCGTTTTTGATGCGTTATCCCCTGTAGCGAACGCGGCCAAGGTGGCTATTCAGTAATTTTACTTTTGCCAGAGTTGTAAATCATACTGTAAGCCAGTCAGGGTTTCCGGGTCTTTTTCCCAGGTCCAGGTCTACTAGCAGAGTTCCAATACTCTGCACAAACCATCTTCCAAGCAGCTGTTTCTTGCTATAATCCCCTTGCCTGGCAACACGTCTTTCCTTTTTGTCCTTCCTTTTGAAATGTTTTAAACAGCAGGCGGTCTATTGTTCCGAAACGCACCAAATACGCTCGAGCTGACGTTTTCTCTGCGTTTTTATTGCTTTCGCGTTTCAGATTAGCCACCTAAATTTAAATACATGGTCAGCGTATTCCAAGCGTACGCATGAGCAATAAATACGCTTTGCGATCGCCTCAAGTAGCCGAGTACTAAATGTCATTCACGTCAACGCACAGTCCCTTCTAAGCACTTTCGATGAATTTCAAGCTATTGTTCTCTTTCAAAATAGTCTGCACTTGATTTTGGTATCCGAAACGTGGGCAAAGCCAAGCTTGAATAGCAGCTTGTATGAATTACCGGGTTATCACCTGGTGGAGTTGGTATCTATGTGAGGGATGACGTGGATACGAAAATTCTGGCTATGTCACCACACGAATACAGCTTCTGTGCAGAGTACATTATCATTGAATGTAATTTCTGGAATTAAAAAAATTCTAATCTGTTCTGTGTACAGACCGCCAAAAGCAAATTTTAAAAATTTCGAAGATGAAATAGTGCAATACTTGTTCTTTTATGGAAATTGTTTAGTTCTCGGTGATTTTAATTATAACATGTTAAAGTCGAACAGTGAAACTGAAACATTTCATGATATTTTATCCGGCCTTAACCTGACAATGTGCACTCTAAATCCCATTTTCCATACTGCTACATCACATTCACTACTCTAGGGATGCGCACGAGTCGAGTCGAATCGAGATTTAAACCTGTCTCGACTCGTCTCGAGAAAATGTTGTCTCGACTCGTGTCTCGACTCGAAAATATGTTGCTGTCTCGACTCGACAGTCTCTGTCTCGACTCGACTCGAATTCGAGACGAGACGTCTCGAAATTCGAGTCGAGACAAAATATACGAGTTAAAATATACACACACATCAGCCAGACCATTACGACTACCTACCTAATTGTTAGTATGTCCACCTTTTGGCACGAATAACAACGGCAACGCGTCTTGGCATGGTCGCAATGTTCCTCGGTGGGTCGCTGGAGAGAGTTGGCACCACATATGCACACACAGGTCATCTAACTCCCGTAAATTCTGGGGAGGGGGTGATGCCCCCTCACGTCACGTTCAATCACATCCCAGATGTGATCGATTGGGTTCAGATCCGGAGAGTTTGGGGGCCAGCACATCACTTGGAACTCGCTCCTGTGGTCCTCGAACTACTCCATCACACTCCTGACCTTGTGACATGGTGCATTATCTTGTCGAAAAATGCCACTACCGATGGGAAACATGGCCGTCATGAAGGGGTGTACGTAGTCTGCAAGCAGAGTGCGACGCGTCGGCCGTCATGTTGCCTTGCTCGAGCTCCACTAAACACATGGATGCTCACCTGAATGTTCCCCAGATAATAATTAAGCCCCAGCCAGTTTGCCTCCGTCCCGCAGTACAGATGTCAAGGAGCTGTTCCCTTTGAACACGACGGATTCGCACCCTCACATCGTCATGATGAAGAAGATGTCGGGATTCATCAGACAATGCAACGCTCTGCCATTGTGCCAAGGTCTAGTGGCGATGGTCACGTGTTCTTTTCAGTTATAGTTGCCGATGTCATGGTGTTAACATTCGCCATCGTTAGGAGTGTTCGAAGCACTCTGTGTTCAGACTAGTGTTGTGAAGGCCTGTGAAATAAAACGGAAATTTTGGGTTTAAAAAAAGTTTTTCTTACGGTTTTCCCGACCTGGGGAAAAAACGGAAAATTTGGGTATTATCAGAATCATCATTTTTGTTAATCACAAAATCAGTTTAGTTAATATGTTAAATCAAACATATATTTCATAGAGATATCTTCATTGTTCTATGTAAAATTCCGGAAATGTTGAAACCATTAGAAAAAATCATTAGTTCGGAAATATTGGCAAAAACAGGAAAATATAATTTAAAAACTATTTGTTGGCCTGATGCTAGTAATCTTACTTGCTGTAACATGTCTGCAACATATACAGTGGGAAGTCGAAAATCCGAATTAATTGGGACCACAGGTATTCGGATTTTCAAATTGTTCGGATTTTCGAAAATGACCAAGAAAATGCCATTTAGGCTTACATGTACTGTACGGTATGTTCTTCTATCGATACAGTGGTTATTCAGTACATACAGTAATTACAATACCGTACGTCATGGGCGGCGATTAGGGGGGGCAAAGGGGGGCAGTTGCCCCCCCACTTTTTTGAAGCAACCCATTAATGTATATATCGTAGTTTCATTTGTAAATATAAATTTTATGTATGTATTACTGTTTCATAAGAAAAATGGTGCTATGTAACATTTGCCGTTGCGTAAGTACGTATTGGTTGTCTACCCGTGAAGTTAAGAAAGCTACAGGAATTGCGTTTTAAGTGCGACGGAAAACAACCTAAAATTAACCTATTGGAGCACAACAATTCGAGTATACTTTCAATCCAGAGGTATAGAAGCCAAACCTCCTAAATCCATTTTCAGTTTTGTCAGGAAACGAAAAAGTGATGTCCTTATGTTTCAGAACTGTAACAATTTTCTTGTTTAGAGGTCCCTACTTAATGCAAATGAGTGAAATCAACCATTAAACAAATAAAGTTGTTCAACAATTCTGAAAACATGAGGGCGTCACTTTTTCTTCGTTCCCAGACAAAATTCAAAAATGGATTTAGCAGGTTTTGCTTCTATATCCCCTTCTTACAAAGGCTCGATATGTCAGTCAGCCGCTTTGAAACTAATTGAGAGAACATTTCGCAAAAAAAAGAAGTATTTCACAAGTTATTCTTTAATTGCGCAAAAACTGACAATTCCTAAAATGTCTTATCTTCTTTCTAAAGTAAGGAATATTGATTAAAAAGAGCGTAATAAGAAACAACTTCTACCTTTTCCATTGTTTATAATGTAATATACGAGTGAAGTCGTGTGTGTTAAGGGTTTAACTGTATATACAATTAAATTTAGTGAATTCAACATAATTCTAGGTTTTAGGATTATTTTGTATAGCTAAAGTGTAGAGTGATTCTAAGTATTGTTGTCTTTTGATGTGTTCCAAGAAAGTGAAAACTACACCTAGTGGTAACGAACATGCTTCGGGAAGCTGCAAAAGCAAATATTGCTTAAATGTCGTAGCACATGCTTGTAGTATTTACTGTCTTTCATTTTCTAAGAGTAATAATATGCATTTAATAGCATGTGTGGAACTAAAAATTAAGTTGTTCAATTATCCCGTTTCAGTATAGCATCTACAAAACAAGACTCCTTATTCATTACTATGATTAATATTGTTATTTCTATTTATTTGGTTTTCAAATTTGTTATTAAATAATCTGATTACACAATTTTCCAGACAGAATTTTAAGATATTCATGAGCAAGGAATCAAATCTCTTCTTACATTTTCGTTATTTCAGAGTACAAAGGTCTAGTACCTACTTGCGTTGGTTTTGTCAATTTACTTAATAAAATATGAAATACGATATACAGTATTTTAACTTAAAAATATAGTATCCTATTAGTTATACAGCCTTTCGTGAAACAAAGTGTTAGAAACAACCAGGAAAACTAAGATTGACATACAAATATTCAGATCATGTCTTGCCCCCCCACTTTTAACGTCCAAACGCCGCCACTGCCGTACGTAAGGCTACTTACGTTTAATGTTTCTGAAGAACTTGCTTGTACTCTAAATAACACTGTTCTTGTAAGTCACACTTAAAACTTATAGGCCTAAGAAAAATAAAAATAAAAGTACATGACAAACAATTACATATAAATGAACTTTTGTAAAAACACTGACTTCACATAACGTCGATGGACACGCTATTGTTTGTTTAACGCTAGCGTTAAGAGAAAATGTAAAAAGCTTCTAGGGACCGCGTTCGGATTTTTGACGTTAGGGTTATCGACGTCCTACTGTATATACAATGTATTTCGCTAACGGAAAAATACTTAAAGCAACAGGTTTTAATTCTACTTTACACACATATACCGCACAAGTGAGTAAATTTGAGCAGCGAGAAATATATTAAGTGAAACTTCCGTTAGTTATTATTACAGACTAGCAGAATATCCGTTCTTCGCACGAGGAGAATACGTTTTATTTTGGACACAAAGGGCACCAAAACTGTCACCAATGAACTTGTGGAGCCCCAAAACTATGAATTTGACATTAATATAGACAGTGGCGTATTTACGATCTTCTTTCGGGGGGAAGGGGGGCTTTGCTAACTTTCGGGGAGGGCTTTGCCTGAAAACGTGAAAATTCTGCAAGATATTTCATATACTTTACTATAGTAAGTAAGATTTCGGGGGGGGGGGCTTAAGCCCGGAAGCCAGCCCTAAATACGCCACTGGATATAAATAATTTTCAATTATCCAATTATCTTTACATGTCACCATCCTCCTCAGAGTACTAATGGGGCTGAATTTGTGGATTTAAACGGCATCTTCTGTTCATGGATTCGAGACCCAGCGAGTATGGATTCGAGACCATTTTCGATCACGTATATATATATATATATATATATATATATATATATATATATATATATATATATATATATATATATATATATATATATATACTGTATATAATGCTCAAAAAAATTAGGGGTTCAGCTGAAATATCACACAAGACCTTAAGATAGTGTATGAATAAGCTTGTGTTTGACTCATATATATCATACAAGAAAGAATGCTTTAAGATGCACTAGAAAAATGGGGCACATACTGGTGTTGGGGCACGGAAAACCTTGTTCACATGGCTCATGACACAAGACGGTTATGTGTGCACCTCTCGAACTGCTCACAAACAGGCAAGGCAACAACACTGATTGTTCCTTAATGTCATATGATCACTTCGAATAGCCAACAGAGCCTCGCACCTGCGTGGTATGGATTTAATCAGATTATCGATGAGTTCTTGGGGGATATTGTGCCACTCATCCAGAAGAGCGACTTCCAGCTCTGGAATGGTTGTTGGATTTACTGGCCTAGTGGCAATTCGTCTGCCAAGCATATCCCCAGACATGCTCAACTGGAATGAGATCCGGAGAGCATGCTGGCTACTTCATCCGAGCGATACCCTCAGCATCCAGCATCTCATCCACTAACCGAGCTCTGTGAGGACGAGTATTGTCATCCATGAAAAGGAACGAATCACCAATGGCACCAACATAAGGAAGAACAAGAGTTTTCATGATCTCATTCCTATATCTGAGAGCCGTCAAAGAGCCATTTTGGATGATGTGGAGCTCAGTACGCCCACCAATGCTGATTCCTGCCCACACCATCAGTCCACCACCATGATACTGGTATCAAACATGGGATTGTGTGGTGTTCCACACTCTCTCCAGATGAAAAGACGTCGATTATCAGGCTCTACACTGAATCGAGACTCATCAGAGAACAAAACATTGCCCCATTCATTGCGTCCCCACCCACGACGTTCCTCCGCCTACGCTCTTCGATCAACACGGTGTCGTGCAGTTAATGGGATACACACCATAGGCCTACATGCGTAGAGACCACCTTCTTGAAGGAGATTGCGGACCGTTTGAGTGGATGTTGTGCGTCCTGTTATTGTTCGGAAGGCTTGCGGGAGCAGACTTGTATTCTGACGCCGGTTTCGACGGGCTGTTAACAAGAGATAACGATCCTCTCTGGCTTTGGTTGCTAGGGGAAGTCCCTGCCCTTGTCTTCTTCGAACACTTCCAGTTGTTTGAAATCGATTCCACAATCGGGAAATCACACTTTGTCTTTGTGCCACTCCTATGGCATGTGCCACCTACCACCGAGACTGACCAGCTTCCAACCTGCCGACAGCACGCCATGCCAACGAGTCTGGCAAATCACGTTGTTGCGCAATTTCACTACGTAGATTTCTGACGCACTAAACACAATGAGAACAAAGGTATCCTGGAGCTGAGATGTGTTGGCAGCGCCACACTACAAAATGATATCTGGTAGCGCCACGTCACTGATCACATGCACAGATGTTCCAAACGGTTCATTTGCACGTTGGGCCTTCATGATTTTAATCTGAACAGGACAAGATACAGTGTTCTCACATTATTCGTAAGAAGTTTAACATGTGATTTCATCTGATTCCCTAATTTTTTGATCAGTATATATATATATATTGTATATTAGCTAAATATTATATATATATTAGGTAATTGTACGTATAGAAGTCAAGGCCTGTGGAAGTATTACCCTCATTTCCGCAACTGCGAAAACTATGGATCTGAGACTAAATCGATCATTTTGGATTACTTTTAGATGTCTTGGTATCCTCCGCCCCCTTCCCGCTGACTCCCGGCTCGCATACAATGGTAGCTGAATTTGCAAGTGATTGCTAATTAAAGTGTCACCATTCATCTCACCGACCGCGAAAATTATGGATTTGGCACTAATATCGGTGATTTTGTATTACTTTTACATGTTTCGGTATCCCCCCCGCTGACTCCCGGCCCGCATACAATGGTAGCTGAATTTGCAAGTGAACACTAATGAAAATGTCACCATTGATCTCAGCAACCACGAAAACTATGGATTTGACACTAATATCGGTCATTTTGGATTACTTTTACTTATCTCGGTATCCCCCCCCCCGCTGACTCAGGATCCATATACATTGTAGCTGAATTTGCAAATCATCGCTAATGGAAGTGTCACTATTGATCTCAGCGACCGCGAAAACTATGGATTTGACACTAATATCGGTCATTTTGGAATACTTTTACTTGTCTCGGTATCCCCCCCCCACTGACTCCCGGCCCACATTCATTATAGCAGAATTTGCAAATCATTGCTAATGGAAGTGTCACTATTGATATCACCGACCTCGAAAACTATGGAATTGACACTAATATCGGTCATTTTGGATTATTTTTACATGTCCCAGTATCCCCTGCTGACTCCCGGCCCACATTCAATTATAGCTGAATTTGCAAATCATCGCAAATGGAAGTGTCACCATCGATATTAACGACCGCGAAAACTATGGATTTGACACTAATATCGGTCATTTTGGATTACTTTTACATGTTTTGGATCCCCCTACCCACTGACTCCCGGCCCGCATGCAATTGTAGCTAAATTTGCAAATCATCGCTAATGGAATTGTTACCATTGATTTCAGCGACCGCGAAAACTATGGATTTGACACTAATAACGGTCATTCTGGATTACTTTTACTTGTCTCGGTATCCGACCCCGCCCCGGTGACCCCCGGCCCGAATAGGGTGAATTTGGAAGTTAATGTGATCAGAGTTTCATCATTGATTTCAACGACGGCGATAACTATGAATTCGACAGTAATATCGGCCATTTTCTACCACTTTTACATGTCCCTGTTAGCGCCCCCTGAGACCCCCTGGTTCGAATTTTGAAAAAAAAAAGATTCGTCTTGATCAGGGGCCTGGGCCAAGGTACCCCTGACCAAAATTTGGTAACTCTCGGTCCATTCGTTTGGTCCCCATGCCACATACAGACAGACAAAATCAAACAAACAAACTATTTATTTTTTATATTAGACTAGATTCTTGCAAATTATGCCAGATTTTCATATTATCTTTCCGAACTAATTTTAAAGACCCGCTCCTACTTATCTTTATATATATACACAGTATATTTATATTTATATCTATATATGTGTATATAACAAACGCAGGAATTACCCCCTAAATAACACTCCTGGAGGACCCCTTTCTCAAAAAAATTGCTGGGGAAACACTTGCAGAAACTTGTTTTCGTGCCGGACGATTACCGAGACCTGGTGAACAAAAAAAAAAAACTTTTGCGATCGAATTAAAAAAAAATAGTTCTCCTCAGGTTAGTATTCACTGAGAATATTTTTATAAGATTTAAATATGATGGGTAAATCAGTGGGCTTTGAATATATCCACATCGTATCCACTGAGTTGCGAAATTGTGTGTCTGCATGGGCGGCCGAAGAAAATTTTCTAGGGGGGCATCTTCAATGTTTGCTATATTAGTCTGGCATTTAATGTGCATGGTTTTTTTATATTACGTATACATTTTCGTGAGCCAGGGTGGTAAATTCTTATCAAACACGGAGATTATGAAGGAGCAGATCTACTGTACAAAATATAATAAAAACATCTCTTTCGGATTTCTATCATCCCGCAGTCCAACCCCGAAATAGGCTTTTTGTTTTTAAACAAGATAACGTGACTAGCGAATGCTTTACATTGTGAAGATTATATTAGTGAAAATTAAGCGAATATAATTTTACAACTTAATATACATATTACTAAATGTTGAACTCCCCGTTCCTCCCATACTTCCACTTAATCCAGTGGATATTAATGTAACAATTACAAGACACACGCGCATATAAATACTCAGAAACAAGCACATATACACGTACACATACACAAATATGAACACTTCAAATCTATTTACATGTGGTGGACTGCGCTGCATCAACCACTGTTATCTTCGTCATCATCTTCTCATGTATCTGCATTATTTGATTCATCCACAGATTTATTTGTACGCATCATTCATTTTTGCATTTTCGGGAGGGTTCAGGGTGCTTAGCGTATGCGCATTTCTCGAACGAGGTTTGATTCATGGTAGGAGCTCATGTGTTTCAAATCCGACGTTAAACTGTACGCTCACGTCTTGTAGAGCTTTGCTCCTGAAAACGACGCTAAACTATAATCTAATTTAATATTACTAAATATTAAAAAATAATGACTTACCAAGGTGACATTAATTTGGCAGTCATCAAATCCATTTTATACTTCCACTTAATCCAGTGGATATTAATGTAACAATTACAAGACACACGCGCATATAAATACTCAGAAACAAGCACATATACACGTACACATACACAAATATGAACACTTCAAATCTATTTACATGTGGTGGACTGCGCTGCATCAACCACTGTTATCTTCGTCATCATCTTCTCATGTATCTGCATTATTTGATTCATCCACAGATTTATTTGTACGCATCATTCATTTTTGCATTTTCGGGAGGGTTCAGGGTTCTTTCTTCATTTAAAGAGTCGGTTCTCTGTATTGGAAAGAGAATCAGGGGAGGAAGGGGGAATTTATACTTTATGAATGGATAACATTTTAAGAAATATGTACAAAACATGCCGCTTCCGACGCAGCACTGAAGCATTTCTTTTAGCGGTGTACTCTGATGATCATACCCCCTCCCCTCTCAAGTTGTAAAGTGAGAAGGGACAGAAACATCCCAGACACTCAGGGTTCAGTTGACAATAATAAAACTATTGTAAGTAAACATCTTGTGCAGAGTCACGGTTTGCTTATTTTTGAACATTTCTGTGAATTCAACAATACAACAGCGGAAATATACTAACTGGTTTTATTACTCCAACCATCGCTTCAACTAAGGGACAATTCCCAACGGTCAGTGAGCCATCTAAATGTTCGTTCTTTTTCTGTTCTCCAGAGGAAAGAATGAGATTTTGCCAAGATGCTAAAGTCAAGATGCTAGATGCTAAATGGGAGTGAATTATGCTAGATCTAGCACCAAGATACTACATATGGCTTCACTGGCGGGCTTCGAAGTCTACAGAAATTTCTGCCAAAGCATACAAAAAAAAACAATAGCACAATAGTTTCGATAACATCTGTGTGGTCCTTCGGTACGCTACACATCCGGCAAGAAGCTCAATCCAAAGAGTAGTTTGGACTGCACCCGTACCCGGCTAACAAAAGACTCGTAGCCGGCTTGTATAGATAATTGAATTCAAATTTTTAAGTATTCATTTACTGAATGCCCATATCGTGTATGCATGCATTTGCATGCATTATTTAATAAGTAAATAAAGTACACACACAATTAATTATGTCAGCGATAAACGGTGTTTATTGAAAAAAAAACTCTCCAAACAATGAAGATTAATCTTAGACTGGAGAAATGGTTATCCTTCCTTTTCATTATAATTTGGCCATGAAACAAACGCCTGACAGACATACAACCCCTATATACAACTATGTGATGTTGGAATATATAAGAGTATGATGCTTTACTTTTTCAAAAATTTCAGTACTTCTAGTGAAATGAAATCTTGAATTTTACGTCCCACGGTTATGCCGGTTAGGCTAAAGGAGACGGTGATGATCAGAAATGAATGAAATGGCGGAATGAAGAAAGTGGGAGGAAACGAGAGACCCCGAGAAAACCCACGAGCATGGTGTTTGTCCACCACAAAGTCCACAGGCGCGATCTGGGATCGAACCAGGGCCCCAAGCACCGAAGGTGAACGCCCTACCACTGAGCCACCGCGCCCACACAGTACTTCTAATGTACTCCTATAAATGTAATAAAGAACTAATAGCCATGTTTTTTCTAAATAAAAATATTCAATTAGAACTGCACAATTTACACAAAATTTGGAATCGACAAATGAAAACGGCACGTTTCTAGCACTTGTGGGTTCGAGATCTCATTGTTGAAAGCATTGGAGACAAACATATAAACTTTTCTGTGAGGAGAAACATATACGCGTAAATCTAGTATTTTAATATATAGATAATAATTGGAATAGTTTTATTTTCGAGTGCTATTTTTTAATATTCGCAATATTGAAATTTTTGAACTTACATTTTTCGCTGTTTGAAAAAGAGATATCATTACTAGTAAAATTAACTTAATACGAACATTTTTTTCAATTTTTCCGGAAAATCGAAAAAACGTTTTTTTAAAAAGCAGGTTCAAAATTTCCTGAAATTTGACAACACTAGTTCAGACACACTTGCACTTTGCCCAGCATTAAACTCTGATCTTAGTTCCGACGCAGTTCGCTGCCTGTTCTGTTTTACCAGTCTGCCCAGCCTACGATGTTCGACATCTGTAATGAGGTGGGGGGCGCCCAACCCCTCGACATTTTGATGTCTTTTCCCCTTGGTTTCTCCACTTGTTGAAGACAATCACCACAGCACTCCTCGAACACGCGACAAGTCCTGCAGTTTCCGAAATTCTCGTGTCGAGTGTTTCTGAGCGAGTACTTTCTTCAAAATAATATTAAAAATTATAGAAAAATATTCGAGTCGAGTCGAGATTTTTACCAGCTGTCTCGACTCGACTCGAGTCTCGACTCGAAAATTCGAGTCGAGAAATACGTTTAACTCTACTCGTCTCGAATTTTACAAAGTGTGTCTCGACTCGTGCGCATCCCTACACTACTCGATCTCATGTTAACTAATAATCCGCAAAAAAAAATGTTCACTATGGACAATTACCAATTCCGGGTATATCTTACAACGATCTTATGTTCGCCTGCTACTCTATACACACTCCGAAGAGGCAGTCAAAATTTATTTCGTACAGAAACTTAAATAAAATAAATGAAGCTGCCGTTTTCTTTAATGCGGCAAATATTCCTTGGCAGGTAATCTAGAATTCTTCGTGTATAGACGAACAACTTAATTTCTTTAATACTGCGATATTAACACTATTTGATAAGAATGCTTCACTCATTAAACGCAAAGTATCGCGACCTTCTTCCCTTGCATTTGCAAAAGCTTCCCTTGCATGAGTGGAGCATTTGCAAAAGCTCATATCGGAAACAATCTTCCAACTGATCAGTTCCTTTTACGACATAGATAATTAAATAATTCTGGTATTTTAATAACTATATTATTGTCTCGGATTTTTATTCCTACATTCATTGAAGCCAGAGGGGTAACTTTGTTCTTCCGTTTCAGTTTAAGAGTATTAAAATAATTTCAATGTACAATTTGAGTAAGTATGCGTAAGTATCTGTAGTGATCGAATTCTGTCAGATAAACCATACTCTCTGCAAAAAATAACTAAGTTTCCAAAACTTAAAATTTTATATCTCCCGTACGAATAAAGCTAGAGAGATGTATTATACACCAAAATGTGTGCTTTTTATTCTCTACATATCATCATTCTTTATAGTTTACGCTGTCTCTGCTCATTTTGGAATTATCGGCTCAAAACTGAAAATCGGCGGGGCCGAAGCTCAAGGTTAATTTTTAGGAGAAGGAGGTCAAAAACTACAACTGTGCAAAGTTCCTTGCTTGTATGTTTTTTTTTTCAAAATTCCTGCATTAATTAGCCATTAATTTGTTTGACTAGGAACAGACATTTTATAGATGATAGTTATAATACTTAATATTATATTGGTAGTCAAGTGGTTTATTTAGAAAAGTATGCTCGTAAATAATTGCTTTGTAATAATTTAAATTAAGCAAGAATTTATTTTGTTACGATAGGTACATAGAAGTTATTTGTGTCTCCAGTTCGCTGCGTCGCGAAGGAGAACACAATGCTTTGTGGGTGTACAGAGTGATTCAAAATGTATATTATGCATGAAAAGAAGGAAAATAGTTGATATTTAGTTTCTTTCTAAGTGTTTCTTCTCTCTTCAATTTCTTCAGATAGTTAACGTGTATTTTCAATAGTGAAATACTAAAACTGTAAATTTTATTATACTTTAGTTGTTCAAAGGAGTTTTGCACCATCATTTATTGTTAAACATAATACATTAACCCTTTATGACCAGCACTATCAGTGGCGTATTTACGATTTTGTTTCGGGGAGGGCTTTACTAACTTTCTGAAAATGTGAAAATTCTGCAAGATATTTCATATACTTTACTATAGTAAGTAAGATTAAGCCCGGAAGCCCCCCCCCCTAAATACGCCACTGGTTGGCTGGGTGTATTTGTGTATATCTTTTTGTAAAAAAGTCAAGGAAAATGTTTAAAAAAATAATAGAAGCAAAAAGCAAATGAATAAAACAAATGAAATTGGCGTTCCTTTAATATAACTATATCAATCTTATCACACAACTTCTGTCATACGTATTGGACACTCAACAAATAAGGGAAAATTATCTGTCAGTCGGGAAATTTACTTATGGGAAACCAACGAACACTGCTGCCAACACCAAAAATTTTAACAAGATCATATTCATACATCAATAATCATATTTACACATTAGTGCTGTTCACATTTCAATTCATGACAATTTCGATTCTCGGTCTTTTGGAAAATCGAATATCTGAAAATTCGATTTCAAAAACTGCAACTGATTTTTTGGTTCTGAAAACTAAAAGAAGATTTTTTTGGTTTCGAAAACCGAAACTGGATATCAGTTTTGAAAATGGAAAACCGAGAACCAAAAATCGTGTTTGAGAACCGAAAACCGAAAATCGATTTTCAAAACCGAAATTGAAAATCGATGTTTTGAAATTTCAACTTCTTCAAAAGCTGATTTTCAGTTTTCCGAAAAGTCTTTTTGGATAGCACTAGTAGGCCTATACATCGTGGGTCGAAATATTACTTAAGAATTTCGATAGCGAAATTTGGGATGTCCGGCCTAATTCGGTACATGTGGCAACCGTAGTTCGATTCCCGGTAGGAGCTCATGTGGTTCAGATTCAACGAGTAAGATATATATCACGTCCTATAAAATCTCAATGCTGAATAGCATAACTTTAAGTTCAAAACTAACAAATCATAGAAATAACAATCAGTAAATAGGGATCTAAAATTTACGTATTTAATTTCAGGAATGCTCAATGTTGATGTCGTTCGAAGTGTTTTTCGATAGTTCCTTTCGTCTAATACTTATGTATTTTTTAAAGCTAGTGAAGGAGTTAACAGTAAACGAGGCCGCCAAGCCTACAAGCTTGCTCTCCTTCAAAAAGTAAAAGAAAAAAGCTTAGACCAGAAAATAGATTAGAGATGAGAGACGTTACTTACAATTTTAACATTAATTTCTCAGACTTTTTCAGTGTAATTAGTTAAGCTTAAGTATGAAACTTAGTCCGGTAAACAATAACTGAAAACAATTCAAGTGTATGTAATATTGAGAATTACGAAGGAATATATACTCGCATTACTGTCTGAAAACGATGCAACATTCTCTTAATTGTTTAAATAATATTGATAATAATAATCACTGCCATCTACTATCATTTTATTTTAAGAATATCAGAGTAGAGTGTATGAAATGCATTTCTATTATTTGGATGTGAGAGAAATAGATCACAACGCTGCAGAACAAATTCTTTTCTTGTCTTACTAGTACTATATACAGTGGCGTATTTACGATTTTGTTTCGGGGAGGGCTTTGCTAACTTTCGGGGGGGCTTCGCCTGAAAATGTGAAAATTCTGCAAGATATTTCATATACTTTACTATAGTAAGTAAGATTTCGGGGGAGGCTTAAGCGCGGAAGCCCCCACTCTAAATACGCCACTGAGCACTACTCACGTTTCAACAATTTAATAACTGTTACTACTTACTTCATTGTCTTCACAATATTAGCATTTTCATTTACTCTTTTCTTTGAACCGGTTACTATCAAGTATTTAAAGGTATAGAACACAGTAAATATTGAAAGAGTTATTGCAAGACATAGACATAGGGGTGTAGCCACGGGGGACCATCGGGGCTAGCCCCCCTCCCCCAAATAACTTCCTGGACCATCCAAATGACCAGCTTTTAAAACATCATCGTAATATTACTTCTCTTCAGTCATTTAAAAATAACAAAGTTTACATATAATTAGTAAATTACGGTAAATTATTTACCGATCCTTACCGATCGAAAAATAATACTTTACCTCTTCCGTGTAAGGAATGACCAAATGCATAGCTTGCTACATTTGCTAGAATCGATTGGTCTGGGACAGTAGTTCTTGGTTAAGCATAATAAAAAATTACCTGGTACATAATATTTATGGAGAAAAGCAAAGAAAAAGGGAAGATAAAAGCGTGTGTTTTTAGGACCCGGACGGAAACCAAAACTTTCCTGTTTTTCCAGGCGTCAAAATCACTAGTTTTTTTTTTATTTATTTATTTTGTAGCTGCTCCCTGAAAAACGACGGGCTTCTTCTAGGTAAACCTGCTGGCTACAACCCTGCATAGACAGGTAGATAATTACAGAGACGAACATGTATATTAACAGATAGAGTTATTGCCATACCTTTCCATTGCTGTGAAAACTGAGGTAAAGTTTAATTCTATCAGCATTAGCCAATATAACATCTCTCATCACTTGCGTTTCAGGTTCAGAGAATGCTGAAGGACCTGAGTAAATTAGATCACATGGGTGGCCGCTTGCACCGCTCTCTGTAGAAGATGATATGCAAAATTTAAATCATAATGAAAACTTTCTTAATACGCATAATGTAGTAACAACTAGTTACATGATAAATTGCAATTCTACGTTTGTTTCATTAATAGAATGAATACGGTTAAGTTAAGACGGGTGGTACAGAGTTCGAAAACCAGTCACTATATTATGTGGCAGTCTAACTGACGTTTCGTGTGATCAAATGAATGCTATTGCCAAGCCTCCATCTAGAAAGCAGTTTCCAAGGAATTGTTGTGACACGGCAACAAGATATTCGTCTCATAAGGAACTTAATACAAAAGTTACGACAACGGAAGAAATACTAATAATAACATCGTAGTGTGTATTATACATAAATAATTTAATCTTATGTCTATTTCAGCGAAATGTTAGTGCGACAATCAAGGACGCCCATCAGGGAGGCAAGGTGGGGCGCTCGCCCTCTCTAAGACGAAATTGTACTTGGGAATATTGAAAACCCAATAGAATTTTTACATTAGTTACAGCAAAATTTGAAACTATATTTGAAACGTCGCTTATACTTGCCCCCCTTGGAAACCACAACATGGGCGCCTTTGGCGACAATCTAATCAATGTATAGGAACCTAACGGTCTGGGCATATGATACGTATTATAATTTAAGAGATTATTTTGTTACATTCAGATGTCTTTCAGAATATAATCCCTCACACTCACTTACAAACCATGAAACAATTTATAGAATATAAATATGAGAAAGGGATATTGTGTGACCCTGATAATGCTTACTTTTAATAGTAAGGTCTCTGATTCAATCTCATTTCATGTGAAACTGTAAAGGACAACGCATCTGTGTGCCTTATTGGAGTTCTCCAGTTTCAACTAAGTTTACTTCTCGTTTCACTACTTATTTTCTAATATTCAGTTGCAATAATTGGTTGTCTTTTTCTAGCCTACAGGATATAATCGCGGGACGTTAAATTAAAAATTTAATTTCTTTCACTACTACTTTAAATTATAATGCAATTAATATAAAAGGTATCAATAAACAAGAATATTATTAAACGTATCTCGGCACCCCACTACCGGAGCCATGCCTTTCTCCTCAGCGCACGGTTCGAAAGTATTTACTATCATAATACATCACATACGTCTGTTTTAATGGCTTTGTTTTAGTTTCCTGTACAATATCCTGGTTATACGCCTACTCTGGATGTGAACTACAGTTTTGACCCACAGAACACAGTGATATTTAAAAGTCCCATATCGATTGAGTAGGTATTTTATCTTATGGATTTCAGATTGATCGAACGTTGTGGGTAGAGATGCAAAAAAGCCGGCTTTTTTGAATCGATGGTTTTTTCACATAAAAAGCCGGTTTTTTTGGAAAAAAAACGAGAATTTTGGAAATTTTGGCTTTTTTCAACTTCATGATTTTTCTATCTAAATAGCTTTCTTATAGTATATTCTATAGTTAGATAAGAATTCCATGACCTGAATGTGATATTTCGCTCTGAAATTCACCATCAAGATGGATGGAGCACGTGTTTTACGAATTAAAGCTAACATGAAGAATGTAGTATTTGAGAGTAATTTTAGAGGCTATTTAACTTCATTTTAACTTTTGAGTTATCGACATCTCTTTTCTTCTCTAGTTTGTCATCCGTGTTTCATTTCTAAGAGCTTTTAGTACTCTAGCTTCTAGCGCAAAAGTTAAACTTGCCCGTTTTTCTATTTATCCGTCAAAGCGTACGTTTTTCAATATATCCGTCAAGCCGTACTTCCATATTTCTGTTATACTGTAGCTGTGAAGTGATTTAGCAATAATTTTCCGGACACAACCTTGAATACCAATTTATACAAATAATCAGTAGCGGATTGAGAAAAGTACTTTAGGAGGGTTTTTTCTGATTGTTTCGTTTCCTAAAAAGTCCTAATTTTATTTGGGAAGTGCTTGAAGTTTATGAGTACAGGCATAACTAATATTTCGTTTCGTTTATATGTTTAGCAATAATCTTCCGGATACAACTTTAAAAATCATTTTATACTGAGAATCAGTGGCGGATTTAGAAAAGTATTTTGGGAAGGGTTTCTTACTAATGTTTAGTTTTTTTAAACATTCGTAATTTTTATTTGACGGGAGCTTAAAGTTTATGAGTAAAGGCATAAATAATAGATATTTCGTTTGTTGCAGACATTCCGTAACTTTGGGGAACGGGCTTCAGTCCGAAAGACCGCCCCCCTAACCTTCGCAAAACCGTCACTGCTGGTAATTATTAATAATAACGATTTAAAAACAATAAGAAAGGAAGTCGGCCAACTCACAGTACACGCACTATTTCTACATTCACAGATGGAATGAACAAAAGCTTTGTCAGAATGGTCGAATGCTGGTTAAATTCCGGACTTCCCGATAGAAGCGCAAAAGCTAATCACTCAGTCATATTTGTTGTGGAGTTGTCTTTAGCTTAACTTAAATATATTCCGTAGTCTTTTTTTTGGGGGGGGGTTCCGTAATGATATGTTGAATCCCTCTTGTTAAAAATTTAGAAAACTTGAGGATTGGGTAAACTGTGATGGTGGTTCTATAAAACTTAACTGTAGAATTTCAAGAATATACAGAACCAAAAGCTCTAGATGTGCAGCCTTTAAGTGTATCATATAAATCTAAGTATTTCTCTTATGTTTTATTTTAATTTTATTTTGTTTCAAAAAGAGGGTATGGAATATTTTGAAGTAAAAATACTACATACTATTTTGCTAGTTATTTGTGTATTCTTTAAAAAGAAGTGTTTACTTTTAGGGTTGGCTGGTTTACACCAACTTTTTTTTTTTTAATAACTGGTTTAAACCACAAAAATAAAAAGAATGAAAAATGCGAATCGTGTGAACTTCATGGTAACGTTTCCAGATATCAAACCACCTGCAATAGTTTTATTTCCCTTTCACCTTTTAATCAAGGTGTCCCATGTTCAATTCTCGGTCGAACCACAAACCTTCTTTCATGCGTAACCCAAGTAGCGGTTCGGATGTCAGTTTAAGCGAAAGTCTTCTTCTTGATAACCTCGGTATTTCGTAAGGATGTTAAACCTAAATATACGAAACAAACCAAATTGTATATTTCTGCATGCCTAAATGCGTGTTGTTTTATAAAGAAGCCAATATTGCTTAAATATATTGATAGAAATTGGCAAAATTTATCGATTGCTTACGTAGCTTCCAACATTAGCTTGGATTGGACTTTCAATGATATCTACGTACCGGTACTAAATTTGTAATTTAATATCTCAGTTTTAGCGTACTGATTATGGTACGTTGACCTTTAAATTTTACATGCAAAGCAATAACAGGATTTTCCCGTTATTGTCTTACATTTCAAGTAATGACGGGATTTTCCCAATGGCTAGGGCGGGAGATTCTCAACTTAAGAAATTTACTGACCGCACTTCTTTAAGCTTATGGGAGTTCTTCCGGCATAACCCCGCTGTTGCATAATAACATCAAGGCGAAACAAACTTATTTCTGTGAATATGTAATATAAATACATAAAGCAAAAAATCTAAGTCAAAAAAGCCTGGTTTAAACATCCCCCCAAAAACGGGTTTTTGGCATTTTCAAAAACAACCACGGTTCTTGCACACTCTGCTTATTTTTGTATATAGGAGGTTTAAAAATTCTTATTATATACATTGGTTAATCCTGTGGAATTCATAATGTAAATATGTTGAAGAAAAATTGTTTGAAATATTTTTTCGAAATTCATAGTTTATTTTCGATGTTTTATATTATTATCAGCATCAACCACTAATTAAATGATTTTTTGTGTTACAGAGAAGCGATACAAAGTCTGTTTTATCAATTTAAAGCAGTATTTTGAAAAAAGCCCAAAATTTCCCAAGCAAAAAAGCAAAGCAGAAAAAACCGAGTTTTTTTTCCAAAAAAGCCGTTTTTTTCCGAGCCCTTGCATCTCTAGTTGTGGATAACGCAACTTTAAAGTTACAGATTATCCCCAAAATTAATTCCTGTATATGATATTCTTAGGGATATTTACCAACTTTCGTAATGATGCACTAGCCACAATATGAAGTAAATCATGGCAAAGTAAAACGGCTGAAATATTCGAACGAATACAGCTGGAATCACAATATCGTCAACGAATGCATTCAAATAAGTATTTCCAACCATCTAGAGACAATATCTTATATTCGAAGCGTTTCGAGCATATACAGGATGCACACAAAGTCTCTTACATATTTTAATTATTACTAAATCAGAAACTAATACTTTTAAAAGTAAACTGTTATCAATGATAATAAAAATTAACTCAGTTTTCCATCCTGTGTCAGTGTAGTTCTATATTTGCTCCTTCCCGTCACAAACCAATAGTCGATTACTTTCCACATACGGTTTACCATATCGATATTCGTAGTGGTTGTTATTACGTTGATCATTCTATTTGAACCAAATATGGATAGAGCCGTAGTATTTTGCGTAGAATCTTGTAAACTTTGTAAAAGGCATATCCAATTCTCTTGCCCCTGATCGCACGAATTTCCTATCAGTATGAGGATGCTTGAGGGTACAACGTACTCTGGTGGTTAGAGCGTTGAACCCATGTTCGCGTGGTCCCGGGTTCGATTCCCGGCCAGTGCTTCCCCAATTTTCAGCGTCCACCCAGCGTCGTGAGGCAAAACTGGGGAGTCACGTGAATAAAAGAGTCACGGCCACTAGGTATAGAAAGCTCTCGATACGTCGATTAGCGACAGGGGCGGCTCTAGATATTTTATCCCCTAGGCAAAAGGCATGTCTACGCCCTCATAATCTCCTTCCCCAAACCCAAACCTTGTTACCCCTGACATTTTCAATACATCATCACATTGTTACCATTTGTTTAAGCATTAAATACAATAAAACTTACTCTCAATGCCTCTCTCTTTGTATTAATAAGTAGTATAAGTTGCCTCTTGGTATTAATAAGTAATCTCTAAGCCAATTATTTTTTTTTAACTTTTATTTTTTGAAATGGCATTTGGAATGAAATTTTACTAATAAAACCACACTGTAACCAATAACCGTGAAAATAAGTGCCTCCTACCGTATAGGGTTAACCGTTTTTCCAAAATAATGGTAGCAGACCGTTTCCCTGTCAGATGCTTGTGTCGGGCATGCGCATTGGAGAGAAAAAACACATGTTCGAGAAGCGAGGATTGAATGAAAATCAACCTTTTCACGGCTGTGATCGTCACAACAAAGTTTGATTAACCGATAGCCAACGATTTCATCTCGACGTCACACCAAGCATGAGAAAGTCGACGCTAATTGGCTCTGGCTGAGAAAGAAAATTCAATGCAATCGTTCGTTGCATCAACGAATTTTTGTTTGTAAAATAATAATAATAATAATAATAATAATAATAATAATAATAATAATAATAATAATAATAATAATAAAGACGATAATAGTATACGACCTTAATTCAAGATAGCCCCCCAGATTTTTTGAACACTCCCTCTAAGTTCAAAATTCTGCATAAATCACTGGTCCTGACGTTGTAGACAAATGCCTGTAAAATAAACACAATTATACTTGTTATGTTCGATAAGATTCAAACTATTAGTAACATGCACTCTTCAAACACTGCTCTCTAGGTTAGATGGTATATTGGGATATTCACACTAACATCATCATGGTCTTGATGGCACATATGCCGTAGTGTGAATTTAGTTCCAATCGAATGATATATCGAGATTTTCTTAAGCACATTTCACCAGTGTATTTTATCACGATAAATGCTGTGAAACTATAGCTACTTTAAATTAATGATAATTACCATTCCAATGATATCCAAAATTTCTATTATTATCCACTCCTACACAATTTGTGAAATTATACCTGGCACGGTTCTTTCTCCAAAATCTGTCCTGTAAAAGGAAAATGTGTATTATAATATGTAAAATATATTTTAACACTTTTCAAATACTATTGAAACTCCAAGTCTAAATGTAACAATAGGATCATACCAGTATGCAAGGATCTGCCAATTAAAAGACGACGGAAGCCAGTAAAGAGAAAAATGTATTCGTATGCCAATAGTATTCATCATCGGCAACACTCGTTTCCCATCGTGATGTCAGACGACGGCAATTGTTATGGTTAAGTAAGTAGAGCTAATGCTACACTATCTCCCGCTTTACTCAGTCCGCGAGACACTCTCAAATTTCTTTTCAACTCTCAAACACATATGAATCGCATGAAGACAGGTCAAGATTAAAAGCGAAATAGTCCAGAATGTACGAATAAGCTATGTGGTATCTAGCAATATAATAAGGGTGTGTTGCTCCCTTGTTAGGACACTGTGGTTCGGTCTTTGTCTTTTTTAGCTGCTGCTGCAGTAATGCACAGCGTGGCCCGGAAGTAGGCCCAACCCTAATTGGTGTTTCCTAACGGTTTTAGGTTTTACCCACATTTGTTTGGTAACATTGCTTGGCAGTCTGGTAACATTGCCTCAACTGGAAGAAAATGGTATCAAAGACACTGTTGTGACACAGCAGGATGAAGCACCAGCGCACTTCGCGATTCACGTGCGCATTACCTGAATCAGACGTTTCGTGGCCGCTGGATTGGAAGAGGTTGTGCATCTTCACCAGCTCCCATTGCCAAGAAGTCCCGATATGACGACACCAGACAATGGTCTCTGGGGTTTCATAAAGCAACAAGTACTCGTAAGAAAAACGCGATATCACACAACGCAGGAATTACGAACACTATGGAACACGCCTTCCCCCTCGTGACTCCGGAGTATCCCCGCAAAATATCTGCGAGAACTTGGCGCAGAATTCAGCTTTCTTACGACATGGATGGTGATCATACCGATGTTTATGACTCTTAAGACTTCAAGGTAACTGTACAGACATTCTACCATAACTATCACTAAACTGTTGAAACTAAACGGGGGTACGTCCACTTCCGGACCACCCTCTAAGAGGTTATCGACACTGATTATCGCATCTCACTCCAAGAATTACGCAAAAATATGATCAAAGAATTGCTACGGAATTTAGTTAATTGGTCTCAAGTATGAAACTCGAAGGCGATAACATTTTTATTATGGTACCTGGTGCCATTCGACACAGTAGGGAAGGAAAAATATACTACAATATAATTATAAATATCTGTATCGTATGATTCATTTTTTCACAGGACAATATTCCGCAAGGATGCAATTGACTACGGGACAGTATTGATTCTTCTAAAAGAACTTTATGAACTACAGAGATCTAGTTCGTTATTGTAACTATAATAAATACACAGCATATCGGAAAAATAACGGTACATTTTAAATTAAACAAAACGAATTAAGTATTTTACCAACTGTAATTCTTTTTATTCAAGATAATCCCTTCCGCATGAATACACCGCTGGGCACATTCAACTGATAGTAGCATAGAGCTTTTAATATCCTTTTTCGGAATTGCCTCAATGACCCTTATCACGGCAGACTGAACGTGTGTAACATCATCATAAAATGTTTCTTTCATGGTCACTTTTGATTTTGGGAATAGGAAATAGTCCACGGAGATAAATCAGGTGAATACAGAGGATGTGGAAGCCCACAGATTTGTTCTTTTAGCAAGAAAGTCACGAACAGCGACAGTTCTGTGACATGGTGCATTGTCGTGTAATAAAGACCAACTGTCTGGCGCTCCATACTCGGGCATTACGCGAATGACTCGCTTCCACAAACGCTTCATAACACCCATATAATATACACAATTAACAGTTTCACCCTGTGGAACGAATTCCCAAAGTATAATACCTTTGGAATCATAAAAACAAATCAACATTGTCTTCTCACGTGACTTTTGAAAACGCGATTTTCTTCGCTTTCGGAGAACCTGGGGACTTTCATGTAGCACTTTGACGTTTTGTTTGCGGGTCGTACTTGAAGCACAAAGTCTTGTCACCAGTTACAATGGATTCCAGGAATGATCTGTTCCGTCTGGCAGTTTTAATCAAGTCCTTGCAATGTTCAATGCGAGCAAGTTTTTGTCGTCAGTTAAGATGTGCGGAACAAATCGAGCACAGACTTTCCGTATCTTTAAATCCTTTCTCAAAATTTTGTGAATCATGTCTTTCGTCATATTTAATTCCTCCGCCATCTATCTCACAGTCGAATTCGTATCGTGGGCGATCATTTCACGCACTCGTTCCATTAACTCATCCCGATTGTTGTTTTTTCGGTCTAACCGGCTTGAAGTAGTCTTCCAAGGATTGACAACCGTCCTGGCATCACATATAGCACTCGAACATACGTGTACGAGATAAGCACTCATCGCCATATACTTGTTTTTATCATTTTCAATTTTTGTGTAAATATTTTACCTAAATTGAACAAATGTTTTAACAAAATTTAATATCGGCTCTTTGCTCCAACGTATTTTTGTGACGAGGTGATACCAGATACATTCACTTTTCTTGCTATAACCTGACACTCCGTTAATCGGTTCTCATGATTGTGATCTCGTTTTGTTGAGCAGGTATCCGATGATATGTTGTTTCAATGGATGGATCTAGTGGTTATCTGTAAAGAAAAAATTCTGTTACTTTCCCGACATACTGTGTATATGGGAATGTGTACAATAAAACTCTTGAATTTGGACAGTCCTTTATCATGAACCCTCTCCACTATGAAAACCTTTCCTAGGAACCAAACAAAAGTTTAAATTTGTGTGTACATTTGAAACCCTTTTATTTTGCATGTCCTTTTATATTGTATCTTGAACATGTGTGTATTAGAAACCCTTTATCTTGGACATCTAATATCTCGTGTCTTGAACATTTATTTGAAACAGTAGATGGGCTTGAAAATACAGTGTGGTCCGTTCAAATTCCCTTAATTTCAGTTAATTACTGTGAACAAAGTACGATGAATCTTGAAATACCTGTAACCCCAAATGAAAAGCCATATATTGAAGTTTTATGTTCATGACTTTAAGTTGTTCGTTTCCGTGCTAGATAGCGCACTGCCCCATAAATAAAAATGGTCCCTGTTCAACAATGCACACAGGTATTGGTGAAATATGCTAAGAGAAAATGTATAATTTCAACACAACAAAATTTCAGACGAGTATACGGATGAGTTACAAGGACAAGTGATGCTAAACCTATTAGTCTGTGGTCCAATATGTTTCTAACAACCAGCAGTGTCTAAAAACAATCTGGTAGAGTTCGCCATCTTCTGACATGAAATGGCGGCAGAGATTTAAGCGGGATTTAAAAAAAGAAACCAAGTAAATCTATCCACCATGCATCTGGGCAATTCAATGTTACTCCAACAATATTGCATTGAGTTCTGCATAAGCGGCTTTAGTTGTACCGGTATATAAAGTGCAGACAGTGCAACAATTAAAGTCTAATGACAATAGGAAACAGAAACTCATCTTTATTATACAATTCATTGGAGTTTGTGCTGAAACTTGGCGTAAAGTTGTATCAAATCTATTTGACTTAGTACACAAAGTTGCAATCATTTTGACATCTGCCTTGAATGCTAACAACGCTTGTTTCATAACCTAGTACCAGATTTTAACGGTAGCTGAATGCCTAATCAGATTGCGAAACTTCCTCATAATTAAAGAACGAATGTTGATTACGTCACAGAGTACATTACTGCTGAATGCTGATCCACACGATAAATTGAAGGGCAACGAGACTCACTAACAGTGATGATTTTAGATTTTCTCCAGAGGAATTTCAATATACAGGGGGTGGAAAGTACTCCAAAAATACTGATAATCTACATTGAGGACGATCGGAAATATGGCCCCGGGGAGAATTTCGTAGCTCCAGGTCACTTCCTGAAATCATCACTGCTTACGAATACAGAGAATATCTAGATAGTGGCAATATAGTTATTAATAATGCATAATGTTGGTAGCCTGAAGATGAGCTACTTACAGAACTGTAATCGGTTTGACTATTCTGGGATTTTCTAAACTTCAAAATTTTATTGAATGTCGCCTAATTTGGTGTTCACAAGTATTTTTAAAAATCAAGAGTAATAGTCTAAAGCCCGGGGCCCTTCCATGCCCTATGCCTCGGAGGGTTGCCCAGTTTGCCCTATGTAAAAACCGTTACCTGGCTGCCAGTCAACGTTGTTTATTACCTAGATGTCACTATTCTTCAAACAAGCATCTTATCCTACGACTTTAATGCTTGTCATGGAGCAATAAAATAACTAATTGCATGATTTTGATTACGGGAATGAGTAAAATATATTAAATTCAATTGAATTTAGTAAATAAATTTCACATTAATTTTGCTTCAATTTAAATGAATTATCCCCCACCTCTACAACACTCTGACTTAAGAGAGGTGGGGGATAATTTAGGACGGACGCTGGCGAAATAAGCGAATAGTTACCTATTTCAAAAATAGAATCTGTAAGTATTATTTAAACAGTAAGAAAAATGTAATTGCAATGTAAATTAAACATATACATACGCAAAACTTTTATCCTATAAGACAAAAGTGGAGTAATGGAACTAGTTTACGCACATTAGAATAAAATTTCAACTAAATATTTATCCAATTTCCAATATATTTGATTTTCCAATAAATGTCAAAATGGTTTGATTCTGTTTTTCCTTCAATTGTCCTGATTTGTTAAATGTACTTAAAATCCAACAAATGGCTGGGTGAGGATGTTATAGTGAAAGGGTGATTACGCTTTAATTATCTTTGTATACACCCATATGAAAAGTTCTGCCTACGCCTTATGTTAATAGGAAAGGATATGTAGAAGATCGTAAGTACAGCTTTACCTGTGTTCACTAGACAGCTCAAACTTAGGACTAAACACAAGCTCAAACTTAGGACTAGACAAAACAAATAAATTAAATAAACAAAATTATACATTATAATATTTGATTTCCTAACATATCCTAGGTAACACTTACGTTGGAGAAGGTGTATTCGTATCCATCTGGATTGATAATGGGAACAATGAACCAATCTAAACTTTGCAGTAGATCAATGTTTGCGTTCTTATTTTCAACCAACTGCTGAATAAGATACATGACAGTTGCTGGCGAGATCCATTCTCGAGCATGGATTGCTACGAATAAAAAATAAAATGTAATTACGTTCCAATTAACCCAAATATTCAAGAGGAGTTGCAAATACAATACTTTTAAAAAAATCAAGTGATCCCTGGTAAACATTTACTGTGTTGTTCCATGCGATGAGTCATTTTCTTTTTCTTGGATAAACTTTCGAACGTACAGATTCATATCCACAGAAAAGGAATAAACTCTGATAAAGTCAGTGGAGAGGATCAATCAAAATAATTCCATGTATGGGTATCCATAATGTATACGTACCACTAGCCACCGTTAGCCGTTGATATATTAAACGATTGACTCCATTAATGGACTCACCCGAGATGCCAAAACCATAACTCAAAAGTTCGCTTACAGGTATGGAACATGGGGATATAGATAGTAATTAAAATCGCTGTTATCCGTTAATATAATAACGGATTTACTCCATTAACGAAAATCGGTCAATATAATGACTAGCTGCAAGAAGATAGACTTTTAAAAATTCGCCTACAATAACAATATGAGTAAGAAATAATCACCGTTAGTCATCGTTATGTGTTAACCAATTAACGGATTGGATTGACTCCATTAACGACAAGAGATAGTCAGTCTAACGGCCGAGATAGTAAGTCTTGTTGTATGTTTCAAAAACAGAATTAAAAATTCGCTTACATGTGGGGGACATGGACTATATATAGTCACCGTTGAAGTCTTCATTATCTGTTAATCCTGTAAAATACTGACTCCGTTAACATACTCGACAGAGATACTCGCTCTAGCTATCTGTTGCAATAAACAAAATTTAAAAAAGTTCGCTTACAATAATAGAATATGGGCTATAGATAGCCATCGTCAAAGTCGTCGTTATGCGTTAATGGATTAACGAACTCAACAGAGATAATTGCTCTAGCTATATGTTGCAAAATATAGAAATCAACAATTACCTTACATGTATAGGACATGAGTAATACATAGCTGCCGTTAAAATCGCCTATATCCAATACATGTAAGGTTATCCCTTAATCCGTTGGCGAAATAAGTCTATTAGCAAACTTGGCCGAGATAATCATTCTAGCTATCTGTTGTGCAAACAGATTTTTAAAAAATCAGTTACAATAATATTTATAGAATATACGCTATATATAGCCACTGTTAAAGTCGCCGTTATCCGTTAATCCTTTAACTAATTGACTCCATTAACAAATGTGGCCGAGATAATTGCTCCAATTATCCATAGCAAAAAGAGAATTTAAAAATTCACATCAATTCAAAAGCTATCTTGCGGAGTAGTAAACGCACGGGCCGAAGTGCTTACAACACAATGTTGTAAGTCTCATTGCGTGATTCTAATAAAAAGTACGAACAACACTAAACTTTCTTTTATTCACTTATTAAGTGAAATTAAGTCTTATTGCAGTTCTCATTGAAACATTTATTTATGAAATACGAAGAATGTTATAATAAGCCATTTTCGGAAAACTTCAAAGAGGATTCACTCCAAGAGTAAGCTATTACTTGTGAATTTTTCATTTGAAATTACATCATATGCAATATGGTTGTTATTGTAAAATATGAACAAAATAACCACAGAGTTTTTTTTAGAACGTCGTTTTTTTTTTAAGATTCACCCCTCAGAGGAATTACCCCTTTTGTGGGCATCTTCAAGAGGAATAGTTTGTCAGCTTATAAAGTCAATAATGAAATATTAATTTATGAAACAAAAACTTCCTCGTGGGTGTATGGTTAACCTACGCACCTTAGGCAGTGAAGACCTGGTTCGATTCCTGGTGGGAACTTACGTAATTCGAATCCAATATAAGGCTGTAGGTGTGCACGTCTTACAGAACTTCAGTGCTGAACGGGACAGTTAACTTCAAATTAATCAACTAACTAATTTATGAAATGTTAATAAAACAGCCTAAACCATTTTTGAGAGAAGCGTCCAAGAAACATTCATCCCCAAAAATTACGGGTTTTGAACAAAATACATCAAATCACTTGCCTCGTATTCGAAAAAAATCGTCTGGAAAAACTTAAAGTAAACTACTTCTTGTGTGGTTTAGCAGGCCATATTACAGAATGCTTAATGAAATATTTTAAATAATCACCTGAGCAGTTTTTGAAAAAATAGTCTTTAAAACATTAAATTATTCTTTATAAGTAATTCCATAATTAATTCTTTATTAACGTACTTTTACGTGTTAATAAATTCAAATTTTCAAATTTCGAGCATATTTTCTCCTTTTCGAATAAGGTTGGCAATACATTGGAACTACTTAAGTATGTTCAGCACCTTTAACTAAAATGTCCAAGGTGCAATTACTTAATATATAGCCCATCTACAATGACTTAATGTCTGAGAAACTGAAATAACTGTAATTTATAAACTAAGGCAACATTGCATAAGTATCTATTTACGACACTTTATTTGAAATGAATAATTTATATTTGTACCTTCTGCATTTGCCTGTCTACTACTTGTATTTTAACTTTATTTTGAAATTTTGACAGCGATTAAGTCATCATTGTTGAGCTATTCTGTCGTTCAGAATATAGTAAAACTCAAGGAAGAAACTGAATCAAGATCATAATGATGCAAATATACTCTTAACGTTATTCTTATACCATTTACTGTATGTTGATTACGTTGACAACTATTACACGAGAGAGTACACCAATGTAATAAATGACAATTTAAAATCTAGATGTGTCATTTCATATCATTTCTCACCTTTAATTATTGAAAGAATATCGACAACTAATTTAGTAAAGTTTACTTACTTCCATCCACGAATATAACAGGTTTGGATCCGTTTCCTCCTGAAGAAATTCTGACCAATCGGATCTCTCTTCCTTCGAAACTTTGACCAATAGTTTCTACGGAAATCAGGTTGGAGTAACGCTTCACAAGCTCATCGATGTAACCATAGATCTATTTTTGTAAAAACGAGAATTAAATAGTATTTTTTTTGTAAACATTCTAGTAGAGTAGCGTTTGTAATCTACATGCCTATGCAATCGATGGATTTTCTTCATGCTTTATGTGTATTTTTATAAACGCATTTGAAGGCAATATTAAAAAAGTACCTTTAATTCAGCAAAAGTTCCGGCTCATATTGCCAGATAAGAATCCTGCTTACTTCTGTCTGTCGAGAAAGAATTAATTTGGGTTGCAACTTCGCAACGTTTGTCAAATATTCGACAAAATTCTAATGTTGCCTCCAGTCTTCATAACTGGGCGCGAACCAGCAACCTTTGCATTACTAGCCGCGTGCTCTTCCGTCTTGGCCACGGATGCGATGAAAACAATGTTGCTTGTAGAAGAATAAATTGTTGAGGTCTTTTGAATTTGGCGAATCAGAGTGCTCCTTGAACCGCGTATATTCGACGACAACCGTTTGGGATCAGATAAAATCTACTCGCAGTGTAATTTTATAACCAAATGACGAGTGTCTATTTACTTTATTTCATGGTTCTTACATATTCACTTTCAAATGATCGGCGACAGTTGCCATCTAATAAAGTTGATGCGTTTGTTGTTTCTAGTACATAATCGCTTAGAAAAAGAAGCAACAAATGCATCAAATGTGGCAGATGAATTTAGAACACCTAAATGTAGCATGCCTAGCACATCTTGTGCTGTTAGAGTATCTGAAACAGTATGTACCTAAAGGACGTGCCTAGAACATGACAGATATATGTCCAAAGTGGCGACATATAAACAAATGACTGTTAGAGTGCGAAACTGAGCCAGGTATATAAATGCTATACTTGTGGTACATAGTTGCAAATATCACTTAGGTGTAACAAGTACCTAAAATTGTAGGCAACTGAAGTACATACTTAGCACATGAATATCATAAGTGTCAAGTGTCGAGTACCAAAAAAGTAGCTGGGACACCTAAATGGAACATGCCTAGCACATCCTGTGCTGCTGGGAAGAGAAGTAAAAGTAGATAATGCAAAATTTTGGGACACTGTATACTACCTTGGAATTCGTCTTCTCTTTACTTTCAAACAATGACTACACAAACTCTAACAAAAGCAATAGTCAGTTATCAAAAAAATAATAATTTTAAGAGGGTTCCATTCTAAGATATTTTAAGAAGGACACTAAGATATTTTAAGAGGGACGAAACACCTGCTCTCCAATATCTCTCGTGTGCAATCATGAGGACTTCTCGGTGGTATGTAAATTAAAATAAATAAATAAATTCACAAGTTATGATTGATCTGTGTATCTTTTAATCTTCGGTTTTGTGACTATTAGTACTGTGAGTAATATTGATATAGGAGTAACTACTAACAGCATACAAAGAAAAATTTAGGCCCTGAATTGTTCACACGTACTTAGTATCCGTATTATTTAGCTTTCCGATTAAAAGAATGTTTACAATATAAATTTAATACACACACACTTTATCATTTTTCCTTTCTCTTTAAGTTCGTTTCCATTTATAATCACATACCAATTCAATAAATGTTAATTATCAACATTCATCAATAAAAAAATAGAAGTAAGATAAATAAAAATGAAATTACTGTATAATTAATTCTATTAATCCTCAAAAGTGCTTTTACAAAAGAAAACAAGAATGTTTATATGATTATGTATACCTTTATCCCCATTAATAATCTCCCGATACTTAAATATTCTGACATAAAGAGTAACGAGAAGTGAAGGAAATCGTAATACATGATTATCAAAGTCCAATTTTGAAATCATAGTTTGGGGCTGAAAACTCTGCAAACTATGTAAATATCAAATCCCTTACCTCATCTGTAGTGTAGAACGTATCAAAAGAAATCGATTTGTTCATACGAGGGGAACTTTTCCTTGTTCTCATTTTCCGCTTCTCAGCTTCAATGGTTCTAAAATTCAGAAAGAAAAGTTTATGTTATAAAAATATACATCTCATCAGTACATCTGTGGTTCCGAGTTGGATTTCCAATATAATCACTATTTTCATAAGCCTACAAGAAAATATGTAAAATATAAAACTAGATACCTAAATTCTAATTTAATATCGTAATTCTTATCTGATAAAATATAATCCGTTGATTAAGACACGGTGCAACCTGATTTTAAAAGTAACTGCAGTGGTTGTTCCAAATATTAAAAGAAAGATCCCTTTAGCAAAAACGTTTTATTTTACTATATGAATATTGCATGAACTATTCTTTTTATGTATCTCTTGACTTAATGAATAGAAATACTCTTGTAGTTTTCATTCCATACTATGGCAAATATATTGTTGCTTCAGTGTGTAGTCTACATATTGAAAACTTTCTGAAGAGGATTTGAAGTTAGTGGAAGATATTATTTGTCAATATCTATTCAAAGTATATATTCAAAGGTACTCCAAGATTAATTTTGTATGTCCATGTGTACATATGGTTTATGGTATTCGTACTATCCTCAAACAAAAGTGCAAAAGCAATTTCTTTTCTTTCTACATAGGCTTTGGGAAGAAGTAAACAAATTTATTTTAAAATTACTAGTTAGAAAGATATTTTATTTCCAAGTCCTTGTCTCTAATAATCTTCATCTATACTATAATAATAAATAATGCCCTTATTTTTCAAACTATAAAGTGGAAACATAGTAGCAGTAAACATAGTAAATAGTCATCTGCAAATAAAATGTTGAAAGGAGAGAAAAAAGAAAAGCAAGTGAAATGCTAAGATCTCCTCCTTACAATTATGTTTCCACATGAAGAGCACAGAAGAACAAGAAATAGAAGAAATTAAGCTAATGAAACAGAGGATATTGTAAAATTTCCTCCTAACAATTAATATCCTTTAATTCAACATGTTACTCATTTTCTTGAAAAACATTTGTAATTACTCTAATTTAAAACATTTCAAAATGAAAGTTTACATTTCTCTATTCTGATGTATACTATAGAAATCTACAATATAACATTATAGACAAAGCTCTTAACAAATTGGTTTGCCTGAACCAGATCGCTACTACTGAAAAAAAAGGTTTATTGCCATAACATTTTTCATTTTATGCGATAAACACTTATTTTACTCATTCTATATCAATATTTTCCTTGAAAAGTACTACAAGCTATAAGGTAAATTTCAAGTTTTTATGCATTTTGCTTTCAGTCAAGATACTACGTTATTTGTAAGTATTGGAAACAACTGGAAGACAAGACTCGTATTTATGCATGTATTCGTATACTGCATGTGGATTAGGGAAGCTTAAAAATTTTGTGTTCATCAATTAATGGGTTTTTACCCAAGAAAAAGTCAATTTAAATTACTAAATACAGGGTATTGGATATCATAAACAGTAAAGAAGATAAACATAAATATTTGCTGCATTTAAGGAAAGGTAAACAATGTTTTTAAAGGTAAGCTATCTTTAAATAATAATTAGATTTACTTACCTTTGAACATCATGTACAAGTATTTCATAGTTCATCTGATTTTCCGTTAAGTAATTAATCAAAGGCATGAAATGTTCAGCTGACACAAGGATATCTGAGGATCTCCCCAACCGTGGTGCTGACCAGAAGTCATACTGATGTTGTCCATACAGAGGAACAAGAGCTTTTAGAGAGCTAGCATCATCTACCGGAATTCTCAGTACTTTGTATCTGAAAGTAAAAAGTTAAATAGCTAAATACCAATGCCGTTGTTTTAAAATTATATATGGCATTTCCGTAATCTGGGGAAAAATTCACAGTCAAGATACACAATGATAAAAGAAGCAATTTGAGAATAGAAACAAGTGTCCGGAAGTGCTTCGTTATGGAGATAGAGAGCACTGAAAATGTGTCCAACGGGACACAACTTGCCATAACACAAAAACGAAATGTCAGATTAAAGTTCAATCGAAGACAATATGCATTATTCATACCTGAGATTTCATTATTCAAGAAATGTATTGCAAGCAGAACCGCCACAATGGTAGCTTAGAAGAAAAGTTGGATATTTCGTACATGTGAAACAAAAAAGACAACTAGAAATCATCAATTGTACGTAATATAATTGTTTCGAGTAGAAATATGTCCAACATCTGAATCAAATGAGGAGAAAACTTGCGTCAGCGAAAGCATGAGGCGCAGATTGGATGAGAACTGTAACCATAGGAAACAATCATAGGAATTGTAGGCAATTATGAAAGAAGCAATATGAGGTCCGGAACTATGACTCTGATATATGACAGTAGATCAATTACACTGTACGAATATTTACAAGGGCAGTAGCAGGCAAGTGCATGAGGTCAAAAATGCATCTTCCAAAAGAACAAAAATGATACTGGAAAGCTGGCTCCTTGCACGAAAATATTCGTGAAAAGGAAAAGAAAACTGACGACTGCCCTGTAGTTATCGTTAGAAAACATCAGAGGATCATAGGATACAGGTTACAGAGGATAATAATAAAATTGCGATCATGCTTAATATTTTGTTTTCAGCTGTTTTCAGCTATGGTTTTAGATTTGTAGTCCGTATTATATTCTGTTCTAATCAAATTTGAAAGAAATGTTCTCAATCTCTGTAAAATAATAGGAACACACTTTTAAAAAAAATGACTTTCTACTGAGTTTGAACATTTAAATATCTGATTGCCAGACTGTTGACTCAAACCGCTCGACCATTTCGTATGCAGTCGCAAATCTTCTTTTAACTTTTGTGTATATATAGTTTTCTACTTCATACTGGCTTTTAGGATGTAGGAATTAGATTTCTGGGCTTTCGGCATTTATGGCCATTTTGCCCAACACCTAGGAGGGATGGCATTCCTCGGCAAGCACTCTATCCGGGGAAAGGGAAGGAAGAAGGGATTGGGGAAGGAAGGAAGCGTTCTGGGACCTAGAAGTGAGGTACCACCCCTGCATTTGCCTGATGTGAATGGGGGAAACCTCATTCAGAATGGCTGGTTTGAAAAAGCTTTTTACACTTTTTCCGGGATTGGAACATTTCCGGGCACATTTTCCGGCAACACGGGACTGCTCGCACCGAAGGCGAGAACGTTAGCGACTACGCTACGCGGGTCCACTACACTGGCTTTCGTTTAATCCAATACAACTATGAGTTTGAGGTAAATATTTGAAAGTTACAGCTCTTGCAATGTATAAAATATTTTTCGAATAAATCACATTCGATTTTAAGTCCTAATAATTTATATAAAACAGGTTGAATCCATGAAATGATTGGGGTTGGACTGATCATAAATGTTTCCATAGTTAAGAGTCTGGATATGCATACCCACTTAACGTAGGGATTTGCTTAAGCGAAACACGGTACCTGCGAAGCTTCATTAAAATAGACAAATTTTACGAAAATTATCGTCGAATAGAAGAACGGACTGACAATGAGATAATTATCTGCTGACTAGAATAGTAGAAGCTCGCTACAGTGACTGCAATAATATAAAGTATATAATTTCTGGAATTTAATCGGTCAAACTTGTCAGGGAGACTATGTCTGATAACAAAATTATACGTTTATCTGAAAATAAAAGAATAAATTGAAAGAAATATGTGTAATATGTAATATGTGTTTTAATCATAATATGTCAATCATTCTGCTATAAAATATGCTTATTATATGATATCGAAAATTTGAATACATTGCTCCTTAACGAAATAGCAAATACGATTGCCATACAACGTGAATATTCTTTATCCTCGTGTTTTATTTTAAAATTACGAGTGATGTCGGTCTTATAATAAGTAGTTTTCCTTCATATTTTTTTCCCGTTTGACATTTTAATTTTAGAATTAAACCAGGCGAAATTTAAACTTATTTGTTTAGTGTAACGTATTAATTTTACTATAATGTTGGCACATATGTGCGAAAACAAGTAAACTTGATTATAATATATTTGTATTCTGAATTCATTAGTCGTTTGACTGTTAATTTATATTTAGACTTAGAATTTGACAAAAGATAACTGGAGAATCGTATTTTAATTTAAAATCAGTAGATATTTCAAAAGCCACTTTAAGTAAATTTACTTAATTGTAATATTTGCTCAAAATTTACTGGTTCTTCTTAAAATATATATATATATATATATATATATATATATATATATATATATATATATATATATATATATATATATATATATATATATATATATATATATATATATATATATATATATATATATATATATATATATATAAAATATGTATACACGTTTTAGATTAAAAAATACTATACACGTGTTTTATCTCAATAGCATCTTTAGTTCCGGGGTTAAAAAAGAACTCAAGTTTTAGTGTTCCATAGAATCTTTGGCTCCGAAGATAAGAACATTATTTTGTGAAATGGAGCTAGTACATTTTTCCCCCCGCAGTAAACGTATAAAATTCTTGAAATTGAAGGATTTGTGTTCCATTCTACACAAGTAACACAAAACCGTAGCTTGCTTTACTCGCATTGAAACATTTTTTAAATTTTACTGGATTGAAGCGGCGCAGTGTTGCCAGTGTGAAGTAAAAAGAAAGAAACTAAGAAAGAAAAAGAAAAAGTAAAGGAAATTGAACACATTTATCGGGAATACTATTGCAAAAACTGAGTTTTTACATTTGTAAGACTGGCAAAAGCTCTCTTGCATGAAGCAAGGACGTATTTTCATTTTCATATTCCATTTTGATGTTCAACAAAGAGAAGCACTATTAACAATGGTTTTCTGGAGCTCTGAAACAATTAACAAGAACTATATTTAAGTCTACCATTTCCATGCTATCACAGACTCTTTGCTCGCTGCAAGTTGTTGAATGTAGTATGACTATCCATGAATTTACTCCGCTAAATACTGTAAAGAATATCACGCCTAGAAGTTTCAATTATGTCTGGTAGATGTCAGCAGGGGAACGTTTGCTGCAATATAACGGAGCAATGTGTAACTTCTAACATTCTTTTGAATAAAATAAGTAGAATATGGCTTGTCACCGTTGTGTTTGAAAATGTTAAGGGACTGACTCCAGTAACAAACCCGATTGAGATATTGACTCTAGATATCTATTGCAAAAAAAGGCAGAATTCAAAAATTTGCTTTCGTACATGAGATAACGTGCGGAGTAACGGACGGACTTAAAAATACGTAGTCCAGAGTCACATTACAATTTCGTGTGTGTGAAATTAACATTACAGTCTCATTTGTATGATCTTACCTGTTTTCAAATGAAACTATACTTCTTCAATAGCACATATCAAACCTGTCGTCTAGGGTTAATGTGTTTTAAACGTTTTTTTTTTTCTTTTACTTTCAAACGCTCATTTCACAAACTTCACCACAGCGTCGTCGTTTCAGATTTTGCTAAAAGTGGGCAAGATTATTCACTCACGTAAGAGTTTAACGCTTTTACTGTATTGCTATACGATTATTCAATTGATAAAAACATACGTTGCCTATTTCTCGAACTTAGAGGGGGACACTTTCCCCCTCTAATCCAGCAGCTAGCAGAGTTCTGTTGGAAGTTTGAGAAGGCTTGTTTGTTTTTCCGAGTTCTTCTAGCTTTAGTGTTTTAAAAAAAAAAGTTGGTCACATGTTCTGAATCATGGTCATTATTGCGCAATGACCACCATCTTGAATAGTCCTTTCGTATTACCTAAATTTTTCTGTGATCGTTTTAAATACATCTAGCTCAAGCTGTAATTATCGCAAAATTATCAATTATACCTCGTTCGATTTGCAATAATATAGGTTTATAGCTGGCATTATTCACTTGTCAGTAGTACACACAAGAAGGGAGTAAAAGAGAGAAATTTTGGAAATTTTCCTCAAAAATTTCCCTTTCAAAGATTTTTTTGCTTTGTTAGATGGCAACGCTGGGTTCTAGGCTAGAAAGAAAAATTACGGACATTTTCTGTTGCGTGGTATATATATGGAAAGTTTTGTCTTGATTGATTCACTAGCAGACGAGTAATAAAATATTTTGCATTTTATGATTTTGGTCGCTCTAACGATCTTTGGATTTAATGGAAGTACTTTTGACACATGAAAGACCTCCAGCTCAGACTGCAACTGCCACAGAGATACAAATAATATTTCGTTTTATAATTTGTTTGATTAGATGTAATATATAGTGGTGATTAATGTAACATACATGTTATTATTACTAGGAGGACCAAAATTTTTACCTCCCCAGAGGTACCGAGCCGCCATTTTGACGGCTATTTAATTGCAAGAGATATATGTTTTTTCGTTATATTTCTGTTCTTTTAGGTTTTGTTTAATATGTTTAATCGACTAGCTTATGTTTCATGTAAGTTGTTCTCGTGATATAGTGCAGGGTGGGCCACGAAACCCCGACAATATATTAAATATAATAGTAATATCGTAACTTCGTCCACAGGACAGTGACAAGAACAATTAAAATAAAGTGAAAATACGTACATATCTACGTATGAAATCATTTCTTACTCGTCACGTGATCACCCTACCTGCCTTGTAGACATTCACTGTTATACTTTTTTATAGCAGACCCTGTGTTTAATACACCTAAATAATAGTTTTTTATTTCGAACTTTTTATTACATGAAAATGAATTTAGATTTTCAATACATTTTTATTTCAACTTGTATGCATTGAACTCAAGGCAACAATACTTTTCTCACGCTTACACATGTATACTGTGAGTCGATTTCCTGATTGATCTTCATATACGTTTGTAGTACACATATCGTTTTCTTTCTGATTCAAGCACATTTTGGGAAGTTCTCTTCTATTTGGACGCATACTACCAATCAAGGTCGTCTTTTTCTTTTTCAAAGATCTGGCTAATTTTTAAAGAAAAGTTATCGCAAGTAACATTCAGTCCTCTGTTGGAAAAAGGAGCCATCGTCTTCAGAACAATATATGCGCTTAACTGTAAGTCCTGACGTCGTTCTTGATTCTTTCCCAAGTAGGAAATGCCATTTAGTACATATCTTGACCTTACATCGGCAAGCAGCCAAAATCTGAATCCAAATTTGTCAGGCTTGTTAGACATATATTGCATAAATTTGCATCTCATCGTAGTAGGGAAAAACTATTCATTCACTTTCCTCGGTTTTATACTGCCTGATACAATTCTTAATGAATACGTTCCACACAGATGATGCCAAAGCATCCTTGTCCGCTTTCAGCCTTGAAGAGCTAGAACATTTTTCACCAAATTGAAGAACGTCATTATTTCAAGAAATCGCTTTCTCAACATAATCCTGTAAAGCACTGGGCCATAGCTTTCGTTCTATAGTTCCTTTACGGGTATACCTGAAGCTACACGAAACATCAATATTGCTAGAAATGAAAAGGGTTCTGCAATTGACAGCGGCCAAATAGAATCTTGACGCTGTCTATGAGCTTCAATAACGGAATGTTTCTCAACATTGTTTCGTCTATGAACAAGCGAAAAGCTCTAACAAAATCACTATCTTCAATATGATGTAACGCATAATATAACAAACCAGGTCTCTATCGTAGAATATCGTGAGGCAGTACGCCCAGCATTTTTCTGTCTGTCCACTTTACTCCAACGTGTCCCATCAGCTGCTTTTAAGATATTTGATCGATTACTTCTGGAAGCTTCTGTATCTGTTTTCTCCCTTTTATCCGAAGAAGTAGCTTCAGACACTGCATTCTAGCTACTACTGCTGTCTTTGTCGGAAGAATCTCCCTGTTGTTCTTCCAAGCGAAATTCATTTTCACTCAAATCTTAGAAATTACATAACATTTTATCAGGTCTCATGTTGCTTTTGTAATTATTCATATGCAGCTTCAAAAAAACCTTTATTTCTACAGAGAACAGTATTACCAATGAGATACGAACATTATTGAAGAAGAAAATCATTCAAAGATGTACCATATATTTTACCTTTACAGCAATTAGAAGCAGAAATAAAACGTATAAAATAGCAAACCCATTGGAAAAACAATGTAAAATATTTTAAAAGTTATTATTTCCAATAGAGATACTACCATATAGCGTACAACCTATAAAATTTTCCATATCAACAACAAAATATAGATTTTTAAATAAGGCAATCAAATTGGCTGTCTGGTCGTTCTAGGGGTGTATTTTTTTCAAATAGGCACACAATGTTTATAAGCTATATCAAACCTCTCTTTAAAATAATAAAAGTCCTAAAGGTTGGTTGCGTTACTCAAATAAATATATGAAATATACAAAATTGTTTTAAGTGATGCAGTCAAAATGACGGCTTGGTCCTTCTAGTGTCAGTGTTCCCGATGCCATTGCTGTTTTAAGTACCATAAGTTTTGTCCCAGTCTCACTTGTGATACCACAACTAGTTAGACTGTGAACAGCATAAAGAACATATAAAGAGTGTATTCTCTGTCATTTTGTGAAGTAGAATGTACCTCATAGATGGTCGTCTCCAGGCAGGTAGCCAGCCCAAAAACGTAAGGGGGGCCCGGCTGAAATTAGGGGGTCCCGATCTAACCATATTATAGTTCATTTGCAAGCCTGCCGTGAAAATTTTAGGGGGCCAGCAAAAATTTAGGGGGGCCCGGCCCCACCTAAATCCCCCTGGATACGGGTCTGGTCGTCTCATAGGCATCTTTGACAATCCACAAAATTTTCAGGCCACATTTTTTAGAACTCTTTTTGAAATGATATAGTGCGGAAATCATAACATCTGTATCTACTGAGGCAACATAACTCTTTCAATGGAATCAGTCTCCACCACGTGTTGGGTGTTTTTCATGATTCTATTATCAGCTTCGTCACATTCACAGCAAAGACCTAGTACCAAACTAACAGATCCTTCTGTTAATTTCAGGCATGGCTTTGGGTTGTTTGTAACCTCCTCCCAAATACAAAGATTTTGTCCGATTTCCTTCATCGACAATCCACTCAATGAAGAGTTCTTGCAAACGTGCTTTGTTCTGGCTTAAATTCCAAAAAGTATCCACGTTGACAGAAAGGGGTACATTTGGGTTACTAGCAATTACATGAATAGGAAACACTTTTTTTGATCTTCTCAGTCGCTCCATGTTTTTGACGCTTTTCTCTTGATACAAATCAAACACGATATCCGTGCACAAACAACCTTCGGAAAGCTTTAAAAATGTTTTCCACAAGTAGCTAAAGTAGTCTCTAAACGTCTTACGGATAAGCCGTTTGACATAGACGTTTCGCGTGTACACGACAAAGTCAATCACCATTGCTACTCTCGTTTCATGCGTTGGTAGATAAGTAACTATATCATTCTTATTTAAAAAGTGGTTTTCAAGTTCTTTGCTGAGTTGTGTTTTATCTGTTTTCTTTAAGAACTCATAATACGATGTAGATGTAAGCTTGTATTTTAGTAGGGTCTTAATATCGAAACTTCTTGAACATGATAATTCTATTAATCGAATAGCATTATTTGTTTCTTGGAGCGCTAACTCAGTTGCAGATGTATGTTTCTTTGTCTTTGTAAATTGTTTATGTATGAGATCTAGAATACCTTTGAATTTCTAAATCAGCCTTTCTTGAATGAAGTTTTTGTAGCTAGTATCTCCTTTTTCTTGTATACAGAGTAAGTACTCAGCTATTACTTGATCATTGTTTATTCCAGCTATAATGTTAGAAATTCCACAATTATCAACTTTCAGGAAAAGATTTCCTTGTTCACGACCTTAACATCTCTTAAATATTCTGCTGCTCTTGATTGTTAAAGGCTTCGAAAACTCGTGATGAAGAACATATTCATCGTCTTCATTAAAGCTACAAAACTGTCTCAAAAAGTATGTTATGTTTTCTTTCTCATGTTTGATAAGATTTGTTACGGCTTCATTTCGTCTGGTTACTCCGATGATACCTCCATATTCCTTGTTTAGCTTCTTGTAGTGTTGCTCTAATGCTTCATTCAATGCAAACACTGTTAAATCTATTGTTAATATGTTGAACTGTGAAATGACCGTTCTTAACCTCATTATAGATCAAAGGGTGTTCTTGTTCTAGTTTTAAGCAATCATGGTAATATAGAGTACACCACCGTGCATAATTTGTTCTGTCAAATGAGAAGAAAAGCGGTAAACACTCTCTTAGGCTGCACACATGAAAGTCCCAGTTATTTTCTCGGTCATCTCGAATTAAGTCTCGGAGAAGAGGAGCCAGTGTTGAGACAAACTGCTCCCAATAAGCAAACATTTCACTTCCCTGTGCTCCACTTTCTCTAAATGTCTCAAGATCCATTCTGATGGCACTCAGGTTTTCGATTTAGATAAACTTCGTTCTTCGTACACTGATAACTGTATGCGTTTAACTGTTAAGAACAATTCGGAATACTTCGATATATTAATCTGTTCCATGAACACCTTCCACTCCAATGTTTCCATTACTTCACAATACATTCCTATTGCTCAAACTCCCCTGCTACTATGGTTTCCTTTTAAATCGCTTTCAGCAGTGTTTGGACCCATGATTTCAGTCTGAGCAAGAGTTTCCAAAGCTCCACACTCCTTGAGGTATAGACCAATACAAGCAAGGACGACTTTTTGAAGACGAAATCCTCCAAGACCAAGAAATATGTTGGAAAAAGTTTCGGGTTCAGGGACCTGGATTTCTTTAGCTATATGATATACTCCTTCGTCACACCAGACTGAACTCTCTTCAACATTTAACTGGTGCAAGATATCTTAGAAATTACACATAGTTTTATAAATAGAGTCATACTGAGTTGCAGGATAGAGTAGAATGGGAGTGTATCCAGTAATGGTCCTGTGAGATAAATGTCCAGACAGTGCACTCGTAAAAGCGTTTCTGGAGGGAATCTCAACTTCCTGAGGGAAATTTGCTTGAGGTACGTTGGACCTTTTTAAGAAATCTTAAAAGAAATAATATCTCTGCCTGGCTGTTTTATTTCATTTGCTGTAATTAGGTCACTGCTAGGAACGAAAGTACTGAGGATACTTCACCTTGGTTTTGGCTTTGTGTAGTACAATTGTTCATGGGCATCTATATCTTTAGTGAGAGTTCGTGAAGCGACATCAATGGCAATTTCTATGGACTATTAGGTTCTTCTAACAAGACATTAAGTTAATCATCATGATGATCTTGAAACAAGACAAGTACTGTGTCATGAGTCCAATCCATTCCAGAAAATGTAGCTTCTTCTCTTTCGAAATTATCCATAGCACTTCGAACAGGAATAACTGGTTTAATTGATTGTGGTAGGGGAATACGATCTCCTTCAGTCCTAATAATAGCCCTGTTTACTAGCATTTGATCTTGACGTAGTACATTATCATTACTGCAGCATACTCAATGACGGTTGAATATGGTGATGAGAGTTCTGGATCTATTTAAATGGTGTATTGCTTTGAGCATTAGCGATATGTAACGATGTTTTTTTTTTTTAAGCTAATGTGTATTCAAAAATAAGACATCTGAAATGAGGTATCACATCTACGTTGAGTACTTGATGATGCCTTGTAACCAAAGGAAGCACTTTGAAATATAAACCGTATTTAATCTTTCTTTCGTAAATTTTGAACTATTCGGTCAATATGTTATATTCAATAAATTTAGAGTAACAACCAGTATTTTATAAGGAAGAAAATTCTATATCACTTATCTTTAAACCACTTTATTGACGGCTTCGACGCTAACCTCGACTTTTGGTCATAGCCATTCTCCATTTGAAAGAAACGGACTTCTTGTCCAATCATTTAATTAGTTTTTAGAATGAAATAAGTTAGATTATGTAATTCATCTATAACTGCAGAACAGATAATGCTAATAATAATAATAGAAATATAGCTGTTACCGTTAGAATTAGCTACGGTCGTAACTTTATTGCCAACTAGTTACTGCATCGTTGCAATTTCGTGTGGTAGTGGTGAATTTCAGAATTAAGGCAAGGGATCTAAACGGCACAAGACCTAAAATTTAGGTCTAGTGCCTATATTTTTAGGTCTTATGCCGTTTGGTCTTATGAATGTTAACCTTTTGATCCATATTTTTCTCGTGTTCTTATCTCAAGGACAACAATAAAAAGATACCTTTTCTCCGGTCTTTTGTGCCTCTATCGCATTGCTTTTACAAATTGCGATACCACAGATTATTTCGGCCATTATTTACGACATATACTACATGCATAAATACAAATAAATTGAGTCCCTTACCCAAAATAGTGTCACTCTGCCACTCAAATAAAACAGTCACTCATTCACCACTCTCATAAATCTATTGCAATTCGGACTACTTTCTAAACACAAAGTTCAATCAAAGAACGTTTCTTCGTCTTAAAATAAATTTTGGCTAATTGATAAGTAAAGACAAAATAAAACAGACTACAAAATGGCACTTTAGATGTTCCTCACTAAAGCAAAGTTTGCCCTTGAAGTTCATCTGCTAGAAAAAGACGGGAAAGCTTTGCATTCTTGATGAACAGGAGAGTACTTGCCTGCCATGTGGTGGACAAAAATTACTATATAAACTTCTGTGGATAGACCTTGGCCCTCACATGTTATAGCATTTTTTTTCAAATATGTACACAAAACGCCTAACAAATAGGTGACAATGAAGAAATTCAAATCATTTATTGCATTTCTCCTAAGTTATTTTGTATGGGTACAGGCACATAGCCAAGGAGTGGAAACAAAAATAAACGAGAAAAAGAAGAATCAGCGTTGAAAATATCAATAAAAGCTACAGTAAGGGTTTGCTTAGCCTTTTTTATGCGGAGTTTTGTGTGGATGAAACTGAGGGGCGGGGGTCAAATTAAAAATCGACATTATAATTGGAGCATTCCGAATTCCATCTAGCTCCATGCTAACCTATGGACTACAAATGACGATCGATAAACCAGTTCGATCAGATAGACTCTTAGGTGGAACTTAAGAAATGCCCCCAATCACCAATAATATGAACATGACAACTTAGATTCCAGTTACAGTTGTTAAAGAAATTTTCAATTTCGCGGCAACACTACTCCATTTTATAGGATGTGTTTACTGCCGAAAGAGATCTCGTTGCTATCCTTGACGGCATTAAACGAAGATAAGGAAAAGAAGAAGAACCAAGTTCGAACGATCTCGGAACAATGGGCCATATGCAGAGTCGTTCTGACGCTTGCTTAGTGCCATACTAAAGAGTTCGACTGACATATGTTTCCTGCAGTAGTATACTGACATATGTTTCCTGCTTTAGTATGACGCTAATCATACGTCAAAACGATTCTGCATAAGAAAGTATATCTTTTTCAGTACTTTTTAAAAATATTCTTTTACTCGAAATTTCTTCATAGTTTGTTATTAAGATACTTACTAACATATCCTCATTTCATTGTTCTAACAAACCAATAAAGGGTATGTTGCCAGCAAAATTACTTTAGATGGATCAAGCCCCTGGTATGTAACCACAGTATTTCGTGTCACGCCACCCCTCCCCATTATAAAATCCTGGCTAAACGACTGTATGTTGCCAGTAGGGATGCGTACGAGACGAGTCGAGACAGGATTTTCCTGACAAAATTCGAGTTGAGACACGGTTCTTCCAATAGAGAAACATATATTTCTCGAGTCGAGATCACTGTTACAGCACATTTTCGAGACGAGACAGCCACAAATCTTGTCTCGTGCGCATCCCTAGGTGCCAGTAAAATAGTTTAGAATGATCGAGCCCCTGGTGTGATAACCATAGTATGTCGTCTCGAAGCCCCCCATTACGAAATTCTGACTACGTGCCTGATGGATATATAATGATACAAGGTATTAAAGATGACGTACAGGATTTCAGGGATTACAATCAAAACAAGATCCAAAAATAGTTTTATGAACTCTCATTTACAATGAAATAAGAAAGAAACGAAATACTCACATTTAAAGGAAAGAGGCAGGAGCAAAACAGAAGGCCTGCATAGAAGTGCTAGCGTAGGAAGCAGATGGGTCAGCGACGGTGGGTATACACATAAATGAGGATAGTGGAGAAATATTTGATATAGCAAAAACTCATGCCTTGCGTATGCTACAGCTTTGCATCATTTCCATGACCACTTTATACAATTCACACATGCGCACCGACTACGTGGGTGCTCTGTTGCTCCGGCACCCACAGGATTTTTAGTTTGGAACCGGGTGTGAACACGTTTCTCTTGCGTTTAACTCAGCCGTGTTACCGACTGAGGTAGGACACCCCCTACTTATCCTTATAGTACCGGCATATTTTACTTTATCCAGCACAGCTCTTTATGACAGTGTTCATAAAAGATTTTTAACTAAAAATAATCAAACATCGAGACTTCCCTAAAAGCATATTGGTTTACATGTCTCGCCACTTGGACCTCCTTCGTGGCTAAGCAGTTAACATACGCGCCTTTGTTGTGGGATACCTGTTTTCAATTCCCGGCGGGGGCCTTGGGTTTGGATTCCACGTTAATCAGTAGGTCCCGTCTCATATAGCCTCGCTGCTGAAAGGGACGTGAAACTCAAAATCAATCCAATTTAACTCAACGTCTCGTCATTGGTATTGTAACATTCCTTTTTAGATAGGAGCTCGTTACTCGGTACGGGTCTCCCACCGGTGAAGTCCCGCCACATTTGAGAAACAATATATATATTTTCAAATTAAGAATAGTTACTACAAACCCTAAGCACCTCCATATGATCAGCTTAAATATAAATACCATATAACCTTCTCCAAAATTAGGACAATCGCAAATCCATAAAAAGGTCAAGGATTTTAATATTTGTTTCGTTAAGTAATAAGTCAATGATTTAGGAAGCACTTCTTTATAACAAAATCAATCGACATTACAAATTTCTTTACAAGTCATTAAACTCGCTGGTACTCATTGGACACATTAAATCAAATGCAAGTGAAATTAATATGAGTCCCAGCAAATCTCAACTTAATCGTGTTCTTCGACAACCAAAAAGATTTGGATAATTGTACCGAGTTTTCAAATATACGTATATACATATATCGAATACAGGAAGTTATAAGTATGGTTAACACACAACTGTGTATATCCCATTTAATCAAACAGATTAGTTTCCATTAGAACATATATGAATTTGATTTAAATTTAAGAAAATTATTATACAACTCACCAGATTATTAAGTAAATAACAATCCACACTTTGGAATGTCAAAGTGAATTCACTTGTAATATACACACAACTCTAATAGAATAATTTACTAATTTTCGACAAATAGAGCTTACTATTTCAAGATTTCACCGAGTACATTTCCAGCACACATCTGATGAGCATAACTCAAGTGCTGGGTGAAGTATCAACACTCGCCACTAGAGGCGCTATATTCAAAATTTGACAAACGAAACTAGGTTATCGAAGGCTCGAAATAGAATGAATTTATATAATATCTTACAAGTTTTTTTTTGTAACTAACAGAGTGACATGTTACAGTATGCACCCACATAAATTTTGGAAAGTCGGCACCGTTGTCTCCACATAGTACTCACTTCATTATGTCTTCCTCATGTAATATTACATGATAAAGAGCATACTTCGCAATTCGTTTTTCTACCTTACTATGCATGTGAGAGGTATGATCACGATATATTTTAATTACTTATAAAACCTGTTGTAAAATCGAGTAATATATTCTGCCCCTGATTTTACAAATTTATGTTCCTGTAGAATAAAAGCGTATTTTCATGCAAGCGTCCGTTCCGCTCTTTGCTTGTGATGTGGTTGAACACCCAACTGAGAAAGTTGTTTTGAATACCCAATTGAGAAAGTTGTTTAAGCAACGTCTTACGGACGCTTGCATGAAAATCTGCCCTTAGATAGCATAGGTGCATTCGCCATGTTGAATAACTTTAGGAACGCTTAACCCTTTTGTGTATAAATACGTGCGTATAGTGTTATTTCAATAAGATTCTACGCAGATACCCTAGAAAAGACAGTTATGCATCTTTACTAGTATTATACTCATCAATTGAGTACAGATTTACAATATGCGTGCAAACATATATCATAAATCTGTTAGCAACAAAAGCACGAACTATCCTGTTTAGTATGTCATACAAGCAGGATTTATATTCATTGGGTTTTAAGGAATTGCGATGCTGGTAGGCTTGCAATGAGTGAATCCGTAAGGAGCAGGCACGGTGGATATACTAATAAACCAGGTTTTCCTTAAAAACTATAGTCACTGCAAATAAAAGTTTTTCCCTTCCATAACAAGTTTCTGATAGCTCTTAAATTTTGCTTGAGTTTGTTTTGGTGTTTGTAGATCATCCTCGTTAATTAATCTATTATTCACAAGTCCACTGTCTCGTACAATCAGTTCGATAGAGCGCTACGTAAATAATATAAATAGTGTTTATCTTACCTGAGAGGGGTGCAATAATGGAGAAATTCAGGGGACAAAATAAGATGAGTTAAACACGGAATCATCTGTAAGGAAACGATGGTAAGTAAATGCACAGTGTTAACTTATGAATACTTCCTCAACCAGATACAAATCTTGCTTATAGTGACTACCAAGAACAGGTTGCTGCGTATTGTTTGCCTAAATAATAGTTCTTATGGCCCAGTTTGCCTGTCTGAACGCAATTATTTGGTCATGTGCCAGGAAGATAAGTATGCAGAATGTCTTAGAGAATCACTTAAAGCAACATAACTAGATTATATTTTTCTACTTTGATGACCTAGGCTATTGTAAACTTGCACCTATGTGTATGCAATATTATACAAGACAAGTAATACAATGATACATTCTTATCCGACATATATGCACTTCCCCTAAAGATGCATGGCATATGACATAAAAACAACACCCGCTCATGCCATGTTGACGCTATGCTACTCACCCGCCTTTTCCCGCCCGGATTATAAAACTCACCACTGCGTTAAGAAACAAAATTCACTGGTTTTTAAAAGAGTACCTAGTAAAAGTAGAAAATTGCTAATGGTATAAAGGATTTTGCAGAAACGAATTCTCTAAATATGTGTGTGTGCTGGGTTATATTGAATCTACACGAATCAGGTAATGTATAACAATGTAGAAAAAAATAAATTCAAGACCTATAAAAGTGTCATTTAAAGTTGCGGATATAAATCAATGGAAAAATGTTTTTGCAAACTGATATGGTTTTCAAATACTTGCTCCAATTCTCTACAAATCAATACGAGAAGAATGAAAAATGGTTTTAAGAAATTTGAAAGTAAGGAACGAAAGGATTTCTACATCTCGCACATAAACATCAGCGCAAATCTGTCTTCAACATTGGGGGGGGGGGCGGATAAGATCGTTTCCATATATATATATATATATATATATATATATATATATATATATATATATATATATATATATATATATATATATATATATATATATATATATATATATATATAAGCGATGTTCAAAATATTTATTAAGTTGAAAACAATGCTGTGGAGGATCAGGGGAGCAGAATTGTCTTCAGTAGCGTATTTAGGGGGCTATCGGGCTCAAGCTCCCCCCGAAATAAATTTGTTAGTATTTAGCATTCCACGTACAACAATAATCCTTCTTACCATTTCTAAGAATGTCATTGACTTTTCATTTTCTTATGCTCTTTGTTTAGAAATAATACTGTATTTGTCAAATTTCATTCCATGTAAGAACTGCGTCCTTTTGTTCTTTCTCTCGTCCTTTCTACTTTTCTGTTTCTTTTTCTTGATGTTACTTTCTTTTATTTCACCTATCATACTTTATCGACCGTTGTCAGTTCTAATTCAAGTCGGCCGTCATCAGTAACACCAAAACTAAGAGAAGTTGATAAGAGAAACTGGTATTCCACGCCAACTTGCGCGGATATCAACATGACGGGACTTATGTTATTATATCAAAGGGAAAATTGTATCGTTCAGTTATTTGTAAAAGAAGGAAATGTTTGAATTAAAGAAAATCAAAACGGGGGAACAATTAGCCCGGTAAGTTAGGTAGGCCAAGAGGATGCTTCCTTTTTCTTGTATGAACAGAATTAAGGGTTAGATTCACTCGCAAATTTTTGTATCATATCATAGAGGATTTATCGGTCTGCAATTCTTGCCATTATAACTTCAATTTATGCATAAATTAAAATATATTTAATTCTCAAACTCAGGTAGGCAATTGACCACTTCCTTCCCTGTGTTGGGCATAGACCCTCGAAACAAAGTCCTAAATACACCAATGGTTGTCTTCATGGGAAATGGACAGATTTGAGGCTTATTCTAGGGAAGGGAGATGAAACTCATATTACGGTAGATGAATCTGAGGTGAACCTGTTGTAGAGTATATTATATATTAAGCGATGTAGATGAAGTAGTACTACAAATCAGTATTAGAAATCACTGCCGTGAACACATTCTGAAAACTGAATACATGTATGTTTATAATTGGCATATTTCTAATTAGGCATCTACAAAGATCCACCTTAAAATTGTTTTATAATAATATAACTCATGACTTCCCCCAAACTACGAAGAAAGAATATCAATTATGTATGACGCAACAATACCCTTATTTGAGCAAAATAATTATAATCTCAATAGCATTACAAGAATTCTTACAGAAATCTGACGCTTGTCGTATACTCTTTAGTTAACAGGTGTAACCTTAAGATTATGGAGAAAAATATTCCAGCAATTGAATTATTTTCTTTGCTTATGAAGAACCCTCTCTCAAAAGAAAAACTGGGACACGTGGAAATACGTAGGAACAAACCATGTTCGACCAGGAATGCATTCAACTAGCAGAGAAGAGAAAACATGCAAAATTACGTTGGCTACAAAATCCGAATGAAACAAGTACATAAAATTTCGTAAAATCAGGCGGGAAACTTTCAAAACTTTTAGAACAAAGAAACGCAATTTTTTGAAACCTAAAATTAAGGAACTTGAAGATAATAGTAAAAATAAAACATTCGGGATACGTATAAAGGGATCAACGAATTTAAGGAAGGCTATCAATCTAGTGTTTACATTAAAGAAAGCTAACGGAACAGTTCTCACTGATACAGATACCATTTTAAATAGATGGAAAGATTTCCTTGACGATTTATTTAACACGAAGCCAAAAACTAATGTGCGTGGAGAAAGAGAGATACACACCGTAGAACCGTATATTCCAGAACCCAACCGAATAGAAGTAAAAATCGCTATAATGAAATGAAAGAAACACAAATCTCCGGGTGTGGATGAAATTCCGGCTGAGTTAATTTTAGCTGGAGGCGAAAAATTGTGGAACAAGATACACAAACTCATCCTCGTTATCTGAAACAAGGAAGAATTGCCACAAGAGTGGAAAGAATCATCATTGTTCCAATCCACAAGAAAGGCGACAAAACTGACTGTAATAATTATCGAGGCATTTCTCTTCTGTCAACATTCTATAAAATCCTTACTTTCATTCCAAACATTCTATTAGAAAGATTGACCCCAACGCAGATGAAATTATTGGGAATATATGTGCGGATTTAGACGAAATCGATCAACTATCGACCAAATATTTACCATTCGCCAAATACTCGAAAAGAAGTGGGAATACAATACCCCGGTACATCAACTATTTATTGATTTTAGAAAGGCGTACGACTCGGTTAGGAGAGAAACATTATACATCGTTCCTACAGAATTTGGTATACCGAAAAAGCTAATTAGATTAATTAAGATATGTTTAAATGAATCCCAAAGTAGTCCGGGTAGGAAAATTTTTGTCCACGAGCTTTCAAGTCGAGAATGGCCTGAAACAAGGAGATGCGTTGTCGCCAATATTATTCAACTTTGTCCTGGAATATGCTATAAGGAAAATCAAAGATAGCAACCAGAGCCTAGAGTTGAACGGTATTCACCAGGTTATGGCATATGCTGATGATGTAAATTTAATAGGGGATGATCTTATTAAACGCTTGCAGAAACATGGGTTTAGTTTAGAAGTAAATGCTGAGAAAACTAAATAATTGAAGTACGTCGGGATCGTAATACGGCAAATTATAAATTCGTTAAAATATTAAATAATACTTTTGATAAAGTGGATACTTTCAAATATCTAGGATTAATATTAACAGACGAAAAACATATTCATGAAGAAATTAAATGTCGACTAAAAATAGGGAATTCGTGTTATTATTCAGTTCAAAATTTCTTGTCGTCGCGAATTCTGTCGAGGAATTTGAAGCTTAAAATATATAAAATGATAACCATGTCTGTTGTTCTATATGGTTCCGAAACATAGTCGCTTACTCTGAGGGAAGAATATGGACTCAAAGTATTTGAGAACAAGATCCTGAGACGAATATTCGGACCCAAGAGGAACGGGAATGGAGAATGGCGGAAACTTCATAACGAAGAACTTCATAATTTATACGGATTACCAAACATGTTAGGGTCATCAAGTCTAGGAGGCTTAGGTGGACAGGTCATGTAGCTAGGATGGAAGAAAGAAGAAACACTTTCAAAGTCTTGACTGAAAGACCAATCGAAAAACGACCATTAGGAAGACCAAGGCGCATGTGGGAGAACAATATTAAGATGAATCTCTCAGGAATAGGAACACAAAGTAGACACTGGATCCAGTTGGCTAAGGATAGAAGTCAGTGGAGAGCTTTTGTGAACGTGGCATTGAACCTCTGGGTTCCATAGGCCATAGAGTTAGTTAGCTTACGAAGCATGAGTAGATGTTTAGGCTGATACTACAAATAGATGAAATGCGCATTTACTGAAAAGATGAGTTCTACTGACATTGGGTAGTCTATATACTCTTCTTGTGATTGGGCCTAGAGGAGAGGAGGAGATAAGAATTCACATCAGGTTACGCCATGCACCTCCATTTTCATTAAAATTGGAAAAGCCAAGAGAAACCAACTTTATCTCACTTTCCTCTGTGGCAGTCGGACACAAATCATCACACTTATCTGGAAAAAGCACTTTTCAAATCGGATTATTGGGAGAGATTCCAGTTTCAATGTTGGGGGGACATGTCCCCCATTTCCCCGGAATTTGTGCCCGTACCTACAGCTGAGACAACTTTCCAGCATGAGGAGAGGGTCATATCCTCCTCTGGCATATATTGCAATTTGTGCCCAAGTAGCGGAAGTGGAATTAATGCATATTGATGAGACTACTAAACGCACTACAGCACGAAGTTTAGTTTGAAATACCTCAGAATAAGTTTCTTCTTCTTCTTCTTCTCCTTCTTCTTCTTTTAAGAAAATGGAAAAGCCAAGATAAATTAATTTCACCTTACATTCCTTCGTGGCCGTCGGACACAAATCATCACACTTATCCCAAAAAGCACTTTTCACGTCAGATTATTGGGGGGACAATCCCCCCAGGTCCAAGATTGGAGGGACATGTCCCCCTCGCCCCCCGGGATTTGCGCCAGTGCACATAAACATATAAAGACTCCTATCCACAAAGTGGCTGCTGTGTCATTATTAATGTAAGATCCATTTACTCTGTTGCTGAACAACAAGGAGAGGTAACTGGTGGTGGCAGTATAATTTTGTGCGATTAGTAGTTTAGTTTAACAGTACGATTAACCAGTATGAAGCAGAGATGTCGAAACTCAAGAACCGAGGCCTCGGGAGCCCGAGAATCACCTTCAATTGAGGTTAGCCTTGAAGCCCATTCTCCCATTCAACAACAAAATTGCATATCTTCAGGTTTGGCCGAAATACATTTATTGCAAGCACACAAATTATATGATAAGTCCAACATCAACTGACAAAAGCAGGAAGCCACATCTAACATATAAAAGAAGATACATCTTTCAGTTTAACGTCCCACAATTATGCCCTTTAGGCTGACGAAGATGATGGTTAAAGCAAGTGATTGACGATGGAACAATTGGTTGAATGAGAAACTGGGAGGAAACGGGATTATCCCGAGAAAACCTACGGACACAATGTTGTTCACCACTAACTTATTTGACCGGGGATCGAACCAGGGATCTCATGCACCACAGGTAAGCACTTTACCACTGAGCTACCATGCCCCCTAACGTATAAAAGAGAAATTAATCTTTTGTGTAGTCGAATCATGGGAAAGCGGCTGACCAATGGTTTTAAATTAATTGTATTATATAGTTCTCAGGTATCTCGAACTAGTATTTTATTACATTACTTGGATCAAACTGCATATCCCGAAGGAAAGATCATAATTTATGCGACAAAAAAATGTATCTCGTGAGCCCGTCATGTTAGGAAGATGAAATTCTGTATAAAATATTATTAAAATTCCCGTTTTAAGAGGGAAAGAGCGGAACTTTTCTATATGAATAAAAATGGAAAGTAAGAATGTTTCACTGTTGTATCGAATTTGATTATATTTGATACACGGGTGGAGCATGGCTTAATTTAGGATTTTATCACAAGGTGTGGTGGGTAGCGGTGGGAAGAGTTTATATTTTTATCACTACAATTTAATTTAAATAAGTTTCTTAAGGAAAGGAGAAAGAGATACATTTCTGGTCACAAGAAATTAACCAAATTGCAATTCGAGCTGTACTTCATTTTTTAAAAGGAGAAAAGGACTAACTATAAAAGTTGCAACGAAGGAAATTTGTGGTGTCGAGAACAAAGTAGTACTGGATCGATCGACAGCTACCCTTTGGTTCAAAAAATTTACTTCGGGTGATCTAAGCCTCGCGGACAAGCTCCGCAAGGCTAGACCTGCGATAGACATGAACGGCCCTCTGCAAGATGCTGTGAGTGCTGAACCATAATCGAGTACACGCGTGTTAGCAAGAGTAGTTGAGACATACAAATCGACAATAAACGGTCTATTGCATTACATGGATTAGTTCAATAAACAGTTCCGACAAAGTCCCCATGAGCTGACAGAGGAGTAGGCCCTGCGTAGAGTGCCAATTTGCCAGACTTTGTTAAAAAGAACCTCGAGATCCTCATTTCTGGAGGAGAATTGTGACAGAAGATGAGAAGTACTTTAAAAAAAAAGAAAACTGACACATGTAAACAGTGGGCGAAAAAAGGACAGGAAGCCCACACATGCTGGAATATTGACGAGATAATTCATTTTGAGTTTGTTCCAGAGGGTCGTGGAAGAAAATTTGAAACAACAATAGAGAATCGCATTTAAAAAAAAACTTTGGTCTCGATACGTCGAACTGTATGGCCTCTAGGTGAGTAAATATCAGGACGAACATGCGGAGAGATGTCGAACAATCACTTTTTCCATATCTGTGGTCATGAAACGTGTAAATCTATTAAAATATTAGAGCTCCCTCGTGGCTAAGAGGTCAGCGTACGCGCCTTTGACGCGGGAGACCCGGGTTCAATTCCCGGCTGGAGCTCATGTGGTTCGGATTCCACGTTAATCAGTAGGTCCACGTCTCATATAGCCTCGCTGCTAAAAGGGACGCTAAACTAAAAATCAATCAATCAATCTATTAAAATATCGAATTCAATTTTTATTAACGATCACTATACTTTCCTCTATCCTACAGTCACTCGATAGTGAATAGCATTTTACTATTTGCAAACGATTCATCATAAATTATTATCAAAATCCTAACTTTCAAAATACTATAAACAATTGTATTAGACACAAATGTATTACTTGATTAAAGTATTCACGTTTATTGTTGTGATTAATTTTAACAATTACATAAATGCGTTACCTCAGAGAGGCTTAAGGTTGATTTCGAGTGGATTGTCTGAAGCATCGGTGAAGACGAAAAAGCGATAAATAAATTGTACAAGATGTTTAGAGTTCCTAGGGAAGTTGTGCCCCGCTTCCCGCTAAGTCGGAATCAACCAACTGAAAGACTTGGAGGTGGTAGGAATTTTATTATTAACCATCAAAATGATTGGGAAGTATTACCGAGAAGCTATCCAACCAGCTTCCGTGAATGGCGTTCACATTTGCCACAAACGACACCATACAGTTGTCCACAATATTTACCACCACCAGAGACCACGGTAGTGCGTAAACCAATACCCAATTGTGGAGGACTCTACGTCCAAAGATACCCCGATGGGAAAAAAGGATTTCCGCCAAGAAAACGAGGGAAAAAGAAGAAAAAGACTGTAGTAATTGAAGAAATAAGCCAATCTGATAGCTCCAGTTTGACTATTGTAGCAACTGAAGATCTAAGAGATAAGTTATTAGGTTCAAGCAACTTGCCACATGATGTTAAAATTGCACGTAAGAGCAGACCTTATGGCGAAGAAAGAAGTAGAACAACAATAAAACCGTTCCAATCTTCTTCAAGAAGAATTATTATTAACTGTTATACTTCGTTACTATCAAATTGCGACGAGAGAGACTGGCTGGAGTCATGTGAAATATTTGTAAATTTACAGCAAAAATACTCTGTAAAAAAAACTCGCCTATATCCTTCGAATGTTAGTCTTAATTAAACCTCAATTGCTGCTGCTTCCTGTAACACCTAAAAAGGAAAGACTTCATAGCAGGGATAGGGCTAGAGAAATAGGCATAATTCAGAATAATATTAAACCTATGTCTGTTTTGCCAGTAGCTTACGAAAACTCAATTCATTTGTCTCTTCTTGAAAGCAAGTTTGGGACTATTGATGTGTTGCCTGAAGAAGCTAACCAGAAGCAGACTAGCCTGAAGCCTGAACCTACTGCTAGCCAGAAGCAGAAACCAAATTTAAGAATGCTCTGAAACAAAAACAATTTTTGCTATGCATTTATCATTTCGAGATTCTCGTGAGCTAGCACGATCAGCTTTTATAATGATAAAGAAAGTAAACATTGCAAGTACTTCTGGAAGCATTACTTTGAATGACGTTTTCGCAGGCAGGAAACAAACCAGAAGAAAACCCGGACGAAGACATGGACTTGAGCTTTGTTCTTCTATTCAATGTAGATCATCTGTTATAATGTATCGTTTTTTGTCTTACGCAACAAGGAAGAATTCAAACGTAACCATTCATGATATATTGGAATCTGACCCACCTATGGATACTGCCCTAACAAAAACGAGTTATGATTCAGGCACCAGCGAGTGTTCCAGAGAGTTATCAATTTCTGATTTTTGGTCATATCGTTTAGGCTTCAATATGGGAGACAATACAAAAAAAAATAAGTAAATGCAAAAATAGCAATGAACTAGAAGTGAAACTATTTCCAGACAACTATTTTATTACACCACGTCGAAATGTTAACTCTGTGGGATGTCAGATAGGTGCCACATTTTATGATTATCATACCACTGCATCTCAAGTGGAATTGTCAGTTGAAGAAAGTAATTCACGCACTGTTGCTTGCCAAATAAGTCACTCAGCTTATGGTTTTAATTCAACAGCGTCCCAGGTGGAATTGCCATTTAAGGCAAGTGAACCAGGATTATCAGTTTCAGTTCAAACTGAAAACCACATGACTATAGCTTATAATTCGTTAAGTGAAGATCAAAACACAAACGAAACTTTCTTCAAGCAGGTAGGTGATGAAACTGATGAGGAACGTTATAATCCAGATAAAGAATTTGGGATATTAAAGGCAATATCATCCATTTCTTCGAAAGTTCGAAAAGAAATAAGTCAACTCGAAAGTGATTATAAAAAGTATTTAGTTGAACAATACAAGCAAAGGCTTCGAAAAGCATTTCGATGCGCAAGAGTTGGAAAGGATTGGTGGTACTTCGTACAAAAAGCAGAGAAGTTGAGTAATGAACTAAATAAAGAGGTTCCATTATTCTCAACGTTTGATCAAACCTTTTGGATCCACTTGGCTTCTACGTATTTAACTGAGAAGCAGAAAATAAAACTGTTGAAGAAAATTTATAAAGAAGCTAGAAGCAAAGCTAAATACAAAATTCGTGATTCTTTGAGACTTGCCAAAGTCAATCACAAAAGTTGCGCCTTAAGTTTTCTTCACTGTATATCGAAACTGTGTTGCCTGCCTACTTAAAACGCAAAATTAGAAACATTTCATGCATAAGAAGAGGAAGAAACGAGACTTAAGTAGACAAATGTCAAATATATTTTTTTCGGGAGCGCTTGAATCAAAGGATTCTTGAAGAAATTACAAAGTTAAAAAAAATGTTTTTACTATACTAGATAAATTGAATCAACTTTTGGATACATTAAATAAAGATTAATCATCCAATCCATAAAATAAAGTACTGAAACCTGATGAATACCCAAGACTTCAAGCTAATGAACCAGCTAAGATTGCTGATAAAAGTAAATTATCTTCTCCAATATTCAGAGGCTAATACTTGATAAAATGAAAATCGTCCAAAACCTTTCTTGCGGTCCAGAGGCAGAATAGTCACTGCTCATACAATAGCCCATGTAGGGTTGTAACCAAAGCACAATCTTCTCGACGGTGTTTTCTAATAAACAATACGAGTTCATTTCGAGCAATGAAATTAAGAAAAGATATTCTAGAAGCCTTTAATCGTATAAACCTTTAGATAAATGGAATCAACTTTTGGATGCATTAAATAAACATTAGTCATCCAATCCATAAAATAAAGTACTGAAACCCGATGAATACCCAAGACTTCAAGCTAATGAACCAGCTAAGATGGCTGATAAAAGTAAATTATCTTCTCCAATATTCAGAGGCTAATCTATATATATAAAAGAGAACGCACAAATCCTTTGTTCCCTCATCACGCTAATACGGCTGAACCAATTTCTTTCATTTTTGGGGGGTTATTAGGATTTGGACCCTAGATGGTTTTTATCATATCACTTTAATTTTTAATTACCAGTGTCTTGAGATAATTGACCATTCAAGTGTCCATAACGTACAAATCCTTTGTTAGTTCATCATAGGTAAAAATAAACGTATTTATATGCAACCCGCATGACCGTGTCACTCGGCGGGTTAACATAAATGACAGGCGATATAATGTTAACATTTACTGCAATCTACTATGGTTTTTATCATATCACTTGAAAGCGAAAAAGTAAAAATTATCTAAGTAACAAAGTTTATTGCGTTCCGGGGTGACCGCAGCGAAGCGGGGCGGGTTAACATAAATGACAGGCGATATAATGTTAACATTTACTGCAATCTTCTATGGTTTTTATCATATCACTTGAAAGCGAAAAAGTAAAAATTATCTAAGTAACAACGTTTATTGCGTTCCGGGGTGACCGCAGCGAAGCGGGGTGAACGCTGCTAGTACTTGATAAAATGAAAATCGTGCAAAACCTTTCTTGCGGTCCAGAGGCATTTTATTTTAGAAGACTTTGAAATATAACTTTTTCTTTACGAAGTAAAAACTCCCATATCTTCCTCCACAATGTATGAACATGTTTTGCTTTTAATAACGAACGAAAGAAGTTATTAAGGTACACTAACCAAATCGCAAAGTGTATTTTACATAATAAATAAATATTTAATCTTTTCCTTTGTATTTCTGCTTTTTAAAATTTATTTTTTTAGACAGTTAGTTCTGTTAAAATGTAAAAAAGTTAAGGAAATTACAGTCACTGAAATAGGGCAGAATAGTCACTGCTCATACAACACCCCATGTAGGGTTGTGTCCACCAAACACTGTACTTTCAACTGGGTGTAATAATAATAATAATAATAATAATAATAATAATAATAATAATAATAATAATAATAATAATAATAATAATAAAACTTTGGTGGACAATCAAAAAGGGTCATGCACTGAAAGTTTCAATTTCATCTGGTAGATGACACCGTTGAAGATTTTATGTTATTTAACGGCAAGATGTACCTTACTTTTCTTACTCTGCTGCTTTTGCAATAAACAGAATTCAAAAATTCGCTTTCGCTAAAGACTTATCGTGTGAAGTAATGGACAAACGTAAGCCACTGTTCCCGTTAACATGCTAACAGATTGACTTCTCTAGCGAACTCGGGCGAGATATCTGCTCTAACTTTCTATTTAAAAAAATCGATTTCGTTCAAGAGTTATCGTGTGCACTAACGGATATATGTAAGTTATCAATACCGCTTAAGAGTTTAATGGATTGACTCCGCTATCGAACTCGGTGAGATAATTGATCTAGCTATTTATTGCAAAGAACAGAATTTAAAAATAATGCTTTTGTTTAAGAGTTATTGTGTGCAATAACGGACAAACATAAATCACTGTAACAAACATAAGCCCGTAAAGATGCCGAGCAGCATGTATAATTTTTCCTGCCTACGGTCTTCTCAATATGCATTGAGTGCTTACTGAATTGCGACACCTATCTAGTACTTTGTTGCTCCATCTTTCGCTCAGAGGACACCCCGGGCACGGCGTGACGTGGATTCTGGTAGTTGCTGATATATTTCTAAGGGAATCAAACACCATATATTCCTGATGGCATCCCCCAATAAGCCCACAGATGTCGGTGCTGGAATCATGGTACGAAGAGCTTGTTCCATAACATCCCATAAATGTTCTATAGGATTAAGGTTCAGTTTGTCATTGGGCCAATTCATATGCTACAGCTCCGTGGAATGTTCCTTAAGCCAAGCAAATACAGATGGTACCATGCATTCTCGTCTTGGAAAATGCCGTCTTCGTGTGGGTAGACGTGTTGCGTTGTAAGGTGTACGTGATCCTCAAACACATGGAGGTACACAACGGATATCTCGCTGGGGTCCATTCAAACCAACGGTCTTAATCCATGCCAACAGAACCATTACCAAACCATACAGACGTCCCCTCCTGCTTGTTCAGTACGCACCATGCACTACGGGTCCATAGCTTCATGCTATTGGCGCCAAACATGCATACGCCTTCCGAGAGGAGTAGCACAAACTATGATTTATCGGGCCAACACACCATTCTTTTAAATCATCTATAATCCAATTAGTGTGTTCCTGTGCCCAAGTGCGATGAGGTCGACGGTTACGAGTCGTAAGGAGTGGGTGACAAGTGGGTCGTCTGCTGTGGAACTTCATGCGTGACAATGTACACTGTATAGTTACACGGGATACGGGTGTTGTGCATCCACCATTGTATTGGTCACGTAATTCCCGAACACTGACGGTTCGTTTGGCTGTCACGAGCTGTGTGACGTTACGCTTACCTCACCTTTTGAACTTCGTCACGCGCCTGGAGTTCCGTCTCTTGGAGACCGTTACCCCATTTTCTTCCCACTCCTCGCACACCTTTACTACACAGGAACGAGCGCATCCGACTAGTATTGCAAACTGAGTTATTGGCGCACCTATTGCTCGGGTGCCTACAATCATATCCTATTGGAATGCTGAAAAATCCTGCCCACCTCCCACTAAAACAGTGTACTGTCTGCCAACATATAGCCTTGAGTGTGTTCTTTCTCTGCAATACTATCAGTCGGAGCGGTCATGTAATCAGCTGGACTGCTGCTCACACTTGCCTTTGTCGAGTGGTGGTCGCAATTCAGTGAGCACTCAGTGTAGTTTAATTATCGTACAGTAGGCATTGATGGTGTATTCCTCCATTAGTTACAATTTGCCTGTAGAATTTCAATATATTAAGTTTAAGGAAATTTCGTCGATACACGAGTTTGCATGCGCTTGCAATGATGATATTCTTCAAGAGCGGACTTACTTTTGTCTCTACTCGAAAGGTGGTTATGAAGGAAACGTATGCTTGGCGAAGAGCATTGACAACTTGGACGCAGTAGTTTACAGTTTCCTCCTGGAAATGAAACATGTCGTCACGATATGCGTTATACCACTGCGTGGTCTTGTTTCTATTTTTCACGTGCATAGAAATTGCACTATAAAACTTCACTTCAGGAAATGGTTCAATGTATGCTTGATGTTTCATCGTGTTGAAGAAATGCGGTAGTAACCTTTGGTTGCTGATAAATTAAATGTTATTGACAATTTGCTAAAGATCGTGGGTAGAACATTAAAGGAATGCATGATTATTCACAGTTAAAATTTTGGTCCCATTCAAATTGACTCGTGTTGTTGAACCATTGCATTCAATGTAAAATATCCATCGTAACCTTTTGCATTGTGTGCAAGGCAAATGATCCTATTTATATTTGGACGTCGTTCCCGCAAGTATAAATGAGAATCTTAAATTGGATAATGAGTGTCAATGGTATGTTATTTCTATCTAGGGAGACGTAACAAACTTGTGTAACCAGTAAATGTGGGACGTACACAATCATATTGTCATCAATGTTCTTGCCCTGCATCGCTTCAGTATCACAGAAAACGAGAATTGCTTTCTTTGCGTGCATGAAAGAGGGCATACCAGGTTTCATACGTTGCTGATCAGAATTCATGGAACATTGATATGACGCTGGAGCAATCTTCTTACATATGATGCAAAGTTTTCCATGCAGTTGTAGATGCGTTCACCAGTATGTACACCTTGTCTCAAAAAGGTTGAGCGCATTCTTTATTGCTGTTTCGAGGCAAATTTTTTCTGAGTCCAACTTCGGGTATCTCCTGAAAAAGGTAGACCAGGTTCGAACCTCGAAGCCAACCCTTGCAATCAAGAAAAAGTTTGCAGATGTGTTTTTCTTCTTTTGAATGTAATAAGACTTGTTACTAACTGAATAAAAAAGCAACATTGATTGAAATACTTAATGATACAATATTTCGAAACTTTGTATTAATGTCAGCACATGCTTGTTTGTCATTTTGCTGTCCCTACTTAATGGAACATTTAGATACGTAAACGAATCTTTCCGTATGTAAAAGAATGCTGAAAGTTAAGACATAGAACATAATTCTCAACTGAGTACTAAAATAAAAGTCAAAGTAGAACAAAAACAGCCTTTGCAGTGGATATGAATGTCATAATTATCTTAAATACTGCTATATATATCTAGGACTATCTTCCAAAGAGCGCTCGTGTTAGCTCAGTGGTAAGCCGTTGGATTTCAAATCGTAAGGTTGTGAGTTCGATTCCCATCTGGGTTAATGCTTTTTTCTATGAAATTCTATTTTCCGCAATGCATGAAAAATTGTATAAAATAATTACATTAAAATACGTCAGTTTTATATATATATATATATATATATATATATATATATATATATATATATATAACATATAATCATTGCAGAACATAGTGATTATTATGTTTAAAATGTAACAGGTGTTCACAGTACGTTGGTATTCTATATGTGAATGTTAAATACAAATTAAGAAAATAATATCATCGCAAGTAATAAATTATGTAGTGTATTTATTTGCAGCTATTTGTCATATGGAAGTTACTTCACAACATTCGTATTACAGCATGTCATTGATGTTCTTGACAAATTATCCGAGGCACAAAAAGAGGGTATAAACAGAGAATGCAAAGTCGGAACGCTCGCAAGAAATTCGTGAATCCCAAAGGTCACGTGAGCAGACTGGAATTGTTCTTATGAAGCATACCACAGCAGAAAGTCTTTACATTGAAGTTATCATACGCGTATCACTTTCATTATAACACATATTCTTAGGGGAAAGTAGGGGTCCGAATTTTTGCACAAAATTGAGTATCTTACAAGCCGTTCAACTTAGAGAGCTGAAATTCAGTATATAACTCTTTATTAAAAATAAACAGAACGTGTCCTGACATTTTTAAAAATGAGCGGGGGAGGATTTTCTATATATTGGAAATTGGTATTGTTTTGATTTGTAAAAATACTCGAAAACGATTTATATTAGTTGAGAAATAAATTGAGGAATGAAAACTACAGTCCTTTGCATTTTATACCGACTGTTTTTATTATAATAATTGCTGAAGCTGGTATTTAATATATGGAGCGTTCAGAGCATAAGGCAATCAAGCCATAAAGTTGTGAGAAAAATGGACATAAAATTTGTATTCCAAGCTTAATTACATGGGGCTTGGTGTGAGCGGTCCCGGGTTCGATTCCCGGTGGGGGCACTCGGTCGAAAAAGTGTAAAACGCTTTTTCAGGCCAGCCATTCTGAATGAGGTTTTCCTGGGTTTTCCTCATTCACACCAGGCAAATGCCGGAGTGATACCTAACTTATAGGTCCCAGGCCGCTTCCTTCCTTTCCCAATCCTTTCTTCCTTCCCTTTCCCCGGATTGTGTGCCGAGAGACGCCATCCCTCAAAACGTGAAGGGCTAAGTGGCCTTAGATGCCGAAAGCCCAGAAATCTAAACCCTAAATCCTAAAATTCTTAATTGCATGGCCACTTTAAATTATACGGCATGCTTAATTATATGGAAAACTAGTTTTTCTTTCTTTTTTTGAGTTGGTCTACTATATTTTGATTTGATACTTTCAAATTTCATCCTGTTTTGTACTGAAATGTATCTGTAAGCCAAGAAAGAAATAATTATGATGATAAATTTAAATTCATCTTAATTTAGGTGAGAAACCATTGTATATCGTAAAAGTCAGATCTACCGGTATTGTAACACAGCGGTGCTTGAGCGATTGACGGTAGGAACTCAAACTCCGATAAGTGATAATTTCACAATCTTCGTTTTATTTCAAATGTAACCTCTTTAGTCAATGGAGAGAAGGACATGGATCATGGTTCAGAATTGATGACGATGAGTTTTGGTGGGTCGGAGTTGGTCACATTGGTTCAGAGTGGTTCATAGTTGGTGATGGGTCCATTCTGTATTCTACCATTAATTTCATAATTCACAATCACCCTGTCCTTTAGCTTAAAGACACAATCGTGGAACGTAGAATTTAATATTAGTGATGCAATAAATCCATAATGGGGCAATTCTAGTTTTACCTTGATGCATTATACTTTTGCAATGATAAGACAAGTGTTTACCTCTTCTGGGTAGTTTCACAGTTTCACATTTCTAGAGGTGGTCACGGAGTTTTCAATGAATGATTTATTACCATCTTGAACGCTTGCTATTTTGCTCAAGTTAGCATAAAGACTCAAGACTCTTACCATTTTTTTAAATTTTAGCAATTCTTTTAAATGACATACTACTTGATTCCACTTGCCATTTTCAAATTTTGAGTTGTACCCCTCCTGATACCCTCCTGGGACCTTGGTGCAATTCTTTTACCTCGGTACGGGGTACTTTCGAAATTATAAAATACGTGTTTTCCAGTTTTGACATCTGTTTCATCGTTTCAGACTTCTAGGAGTGCCAACGATACCATGCTACTTTATTCTCTTAGTTTTCAGACAAGCGTCAGTGGACCACCGATGTGCAACTGGCGACCTTTCGCCAAAAGTTGGTGACCCCGCAGCTATGATCCGTGGTGGCCCCACTTCCGTTTTGAAAATTATACCACCAGCGGCAGAGACTTGACGGAACGCCAACGAACCACAAAATTCCTCCCCAAAAATATGTTAAAGCGCCTATATGCCTGATTTTTTTAAATATTCAGGTGAGTGTAAAAAACACTAGAAAAAAAGCAAGTATCCCGAGGTGGCCGCGAACCTTCAATCTTAAGTTTACTTGCCGCATGTTCTTCTGACTTCGATGAAGAAAATTTCGCTTGTAGAAGTATAAATTATTGAGGTCTTAATTTAGCCAATCAAACAAATCCCTCTATCTCGAGTTCTGTGAGATGGTGCTGTGAACCGTTTCGAGATTTATTGCTTTCTGATGGGGTACTATCTATGTGAAAAATTTGAGAAAATCACCGACCCGCAACTTCGGAGCCTCTCCTCTTTAGTGCAATGTTGACCAGAGATGGTGTGGGTCAATGAAACCTTGATCCATAACATACTGACCCACCACACATCGTGACCCATGACCCACCGTAAACCACAATGACTCAACACCCAACGTGACCCATTCACCCACCATGACCCACTCTGACCCACCACCAAATATAAACAATTCTGAAACATTGTGACCAACTCCGACGCACTAAAGCACATCGTCATTAACTTTGATCCATGATCCATACCATCCTCTACCGACTAAAGAGGTTATATTTGTAATAAACCATTTTTTTTCAGTAGTTATCTTCTCTAAAAACTCACAGCCTGCATCTCAAAAGCCAAGTAGTAAGTCCTATTGCCATTGTTACAATTGGAAATATCAAAATCCAAAAGAGCCTGAACTTCTTTCTTCATTACAACCAAGTGAAAAAAGAAGAAAAATGGAAGTCTTGAAAGTAAAACGTAGAGAAACTTCCGGTGTTCAGAAAATGCTATCTAGAAGGCACTGAGCAGAATGGGTCGGTGGGTCAATGGGTCAGTGTGAGTCACGGTGATGGTGTTTCGCAGTGGGTCACGCCTTGTTGACTACGATCCACTGACCCACTCACAAATCTTGACCCATTTGACCCACCGACCAACTCAATCTCTTATTTTAGATTTAGTATATCATTTAAAAGACGAAACAGTATATCTACACAATTTTTTCTCGATTGCTAAGGCTAGCTTGATACATATACAAGTTGAGATGGTAATTTCTTCTTAAGGTGAGAAATTGATACGATTAAAAAGCCCATCTTGAAGTGGGTACAAACTACATTCCAAAGTTATTAGAAAGCTTTCGCGACCCCAGAAAACTATTGCTTCGACAAATATTTAAGTAAGTTTTTACATTTTATTAATCATGTCTCCAAGCCCGTCATCCTGTGAAGATGGGGATGAATTTGGATATAACGCCATTGAGCGCCTCACTACTCATCTCAACGAAACAGAAAACAATGGATAACACACTACAATCAGTCGTTTTACACTATTTTTACATGTCACTCCTCCCAACTTCCATTCCTTGAGTTATCTGACTTCCACAATATTCTTTTCTTAGATTGGAAGTAATATGTCTCCCATGCTAGGTAAAAGTTGCTCCAGACATTCCGGAGTTTCGCTGGAATATACACGTATACATACAGCAAAACATTTAGAGGTGTGTGGGCAACGCTTTCGATGTTGCTCCTGTAAATTCAAAATCCAGGTGGCATAGTCGCTAATGCCAAAACGTGGCATTAAATGACATTGTGTTTGTAATAGCGTTACGAACTCAAACTATGGATTTGACACTAATCTTAGCCACTTGAGACATTTTATTTTTCATCCTTGATCGCCCGCCATGATGATAGGTTTTGAATTCATTAAGTTGATTTTGAGTTTAACGTCCCGTTCAGCAGTGAGGCTATATGAGACGTAAACCTACTAATTAACGTAGAATCCGAACTACATGAGCTCTCGCTGGGGGCCGAATGGGTCTCCCACGCCGAAAGCGTGTACGCTATACGCTTAACCACAAAGGAGCTATACGATGAGAGTTAAATTTCGACTTTAACGATTTCGGAGTTGTAATTATTAATATCTGTTACAACGAGAACTATGGATTCGACACTAATGTCGATCGCTTTTACTTTATATATATCCTCCTCCAACTCCCAATAGCTTACCCTGAGAGTACTCTTTTTTAGACTGTAAGCACTATATGTAGGAAGTTTGTTTACATTATATATATAAGAGGCGGAGAGAAAGGGACCATATCCATATACAAAAGCATTGTAGGTTATTGAACTGAAATTCTTTGGAAAGAAATTCTATTCTGCCTTCTTTCTAAAGTATAAATAAGCCTCTTAGACATGACTTCGTTGAGTTGATTTTGAGTTTAACGTCCCGTTCAGCAGCGAGGCTATATGAGACGTGGACCTACTGATTAACGTGGAATCCGAACCACATGAACTCCCGCCGGGAATCGAACCCGGGTCTCCCAGAGACATGACTTCGTGTTCGTAGATATCCTGTTTACATGGTTATGGGGATCATGAGTTTTGTGTCTGTAACCAAGATTGGAGTTTGTATAATAATTTCTGTTTATACCCGCATAGTCTCTTTACCGTTCAGAAAGCGTAAATTACTTGCTGTAATGAGAAAATTGAGAAATAACTTCTGTATGACAAATAGCTGCAAGTAAATACACTACATAATTTATTTATTGCGATGATAGTATTTTCTGAATTTGTATTTAACATACACATATAGAATACCAACGTACTGTGAACACCTGTTATATTTTAAACATAATATAATACCACTCATTCCAGCTTTGAAACTTCTTTTATAAAATAACAGACAAATTCTGACCAAAGCATATATTAACTAATAAGTAATAGCGTTACAGTTTCGGCAAATTAACTTTGCCTTCATCAGACACATTATGAAATACAATTTCTAAGATTACAGCTTATATACTTCTTAAAGTGAGAGGAGGTATTCCATGAACCAATCATATTCGTCCTTTCCTTTAACAATTTTTAATTAATACAAATGCAACTTTTAATGATCAACTTTCACTTAAGAGCTAAACTTTTAATTGGCACACCTGTGTATGAATAACTTTCACTTTTGAAAAACATAAAAGAAGGGATTATATTTTGAAGGTATTGGAAGAAGAAATGGAGAATAGAACAGTAAGGAAATGGAAGAAAGATAAAGTGATAAAAGCATTAAAACTGATATGGGAGAACAGTGTGTGTACGATAGGAGAAAAATTAGTGAAAATAAAGGAAGGACTAAGTATAGGATCGAAATTAAGCCCAGTGTTATCAGAAATTGTGATGAATAAATGGGAAGAGAAAGTTAAAGAAGAAGGAGGCGAAAGACTGATTATGTTTTGCAGGTATGTGGATGATTGTTTAGGTATTTGGAAAGGAACGAAGAGACAATTCGAGCAATTTGTGAGAAGGATAGAAGATAAAGAAAAAGGAATAAACCTGGAGGTAGAATTAGAGGAAGAGGGGAAAATAAACTTTTTAGATATGACAATAAGGAAAGTAGGAGGGAAATTTGAAACAACATGGTATAGAAAACAATGTTCAGCAGGTGTTTATTGCCATAGAAGAAGTGATGTAGATGAAGGAACTAAAAGGAACTTTATTAGAAACATGGAGAGAAGGATAAGAATGATAGACAGTGATGACGAGAAGAGAAAAGAAGACATAGAACAGTTTCACAGTTTATTAATGCAGAATGGATATAGTGAGGATATATTGAAGAAGAATAGCAAGAAAGAAGAGAGCAGAAGGCAGAAGGAAGTGAGAGAAGATAGAGAAGAAGAAAAGAAAAGATGGTTCGGGATAGAGAGCATAGGAGAAAAAACGGAAGTCTTAAAAAACTTATTGAGAAAAGGAGGAGTAAGAACGTACAGAAAAGGTAGCAGAAGAATGTTAGATGCATTGCGAACGAGGAAAAGGAAGGTGACAGATATTCAAATAAGTGATGAAGGGGTTGTATATAGAATTAAATGCAAAGAATATGATATGAGTTATGTAGGAGAAACAAGAAAGAGGTTACAAGAAAGGATTAAACAGCATAAGGACGACGTTCGATTGAAAAGAGATAGTAACGCTATATATAAACATGTAAGGGAGACAGGACATGAAATAGACTGGGAAGGCGTAGAGGGGCTGGAAAAGGAGAAAAGAAGCATTATAAGAAAATGGAAAGAGGCAGAATGGATAAGAAAGGAAGGAAGCGAGAAACTTATGAATTGGAATAGCGGACTAAATATACATGAGGTATGGAGAAAGATATTGGATAAAACAGAGAAGAAAGAAGAGATTAAAACAGGTGTGTTGAACAACGGATTGACAATTAAAAGTTTATGTTTTTCAAAAGTGAAAGTTATTCATATACAGGTGTGCCAATTAAAAGTTTAGCTCTTAAGTGAAAGTTGATCATTAAAAGTTGCATTTGTATTAATTAAAAATTGTTAAAGGAAAGGACGAATATGATTGGTTCATGGAATACCTCCTCTCACTTTAAGAAGTATATAAGCTGTAATCTTAGAAATTGTATTTCATAATGTGTCTGATGAAGGCAAAGTTAATTTGCCGAAACTGTAACGCTATTATTTATTAGTTAATATATGCTTTGGTCAAAATTTGTCTGTTATTTTATAATATAATAATTGCCCTGATGATGAGAACGATGACAGTTCTCGAAACGTTGGCCTATCCACCAGTTTTCACCTGGCTGATTGCCCGAGAAGAACTTTATCATAATAATCACTATGTTCTGGAATGATTATATGTTATATATATAAAACTGATGTATTTTAATGTAATTATTTTATATAATTTTTCATGCATTGCGGAAAATAGAATTGTATAAAAAAGCATTAACCTAGATGGAAATCGAACTCACAACCTTACGATTTGAAATCCAACGGCTTACCACTGAGCTACCACAAGCAATCTTTGTAAAATACTTCTAGCGATGTATAGTGGCATTTAAGATAAACATATCCACTCCAAACGCTGTTTTTGTTCTACTTTGACTTTTATTTTAGTACTCAGTTGAGAATTATGTTCTATGTCTTAACTTTCAGCATTCTTTTACATACGGAAAGATTCGTTTACGTATCTAAATGTTCCATTAAGTAGGGACAGCAAAATGACAAACAAGCATGTGCTGACATTAATACAAAGTTTCGAAATATTGTATCATTAAGTATTTCAATCAATGTTGCTTTTTTATACAGTAGTAACAAGTCTTATTACATTCAAAAGAAGAAAACACATCTGCAAACTTTTTCTCGATTGCAAAGGTTGGCTTCGAGGTTCGAACCTGGTTTACTTTTTTCCGAAGATACCCGAAGTTGGACTTAGAAAAATTTTGCCTCGAAACAGCAATAAAGAATGCGCTCAACCTTTTTGAGACAAGGTGTACAAAAGAGTACATTCTTAGACATTTCTTGCATCACTTCGCCATTTTACGCACAGATTTCCTTTAATGCTACGGAATATTCTTAGAATTGTTGAAACACATCTTCCTATAAAACTGAGGATAGCAATCTGAACACAAAAGGAATTATTGTGTTTTGTCTCATAGAAGCCGTTGTAAACATTTAGAACATGTAACTGGGCAGTTTTTCACACGCAGTGTAGACCGACCTGAGTGCACAAATGCTTCCCTTCGGAGTTATAGGCTGCCGAGAACATGAAAAAATTAACTTTAAAGGTACATAGCTCCAAGACTATGGGGCCTACCATAGTCGGGTCAAGACTTCACTTACGAATATGCATGAGCCCTATCTAAATTTCAGAATCCTGAGGTACTCTAGCAACAACTTTTATAGAGGTACGTGGAGAGTATTTCAAATTTTTTGCCCGTAGCTCCCTCTTTAAAAATAAAAATATTCGGGACATGTATAAGGGAATCAGCGAATTTAAGAAAGGCTATCAACCTCGTGACTATACATAAAGAAAGCCAACGGAACAGTTCTCACTGATCAGAATAGCATCTTAAATAGATAGAAAGACTTCTTTGACGATCTAATTAACATATAGTCAAAACCTAATGTCCGTGGAGAAAGTGAAATGAATACTGCATAATCGTATATTCCAGAACCTAACTAGACAGAAACAGAAATCGCTATATAGAAATTAAAGAAACACACATCTCCGGGTGTACACGAAGTTCTGGCTGAGTTAATTTTAGCTGGAGGGGAAAAATTATAGAGCAAGATACAGAAACTTAATCTCCTTATCTGGAACAAGGAGGAAGTGCCACAAGAGTGAAAATAATCAATCATGTCCCAGTTCAGAAGAAAAGCAACAGAACTGATTATAATAATTATTGAGACATTTCTCTTCTGTCAACATCCAATAAATCCTCTTAAACATCCTATTAGCAAGATTGACTCCATGCACAGATGAAATTATTGGAGATTATCAGAGCGGATTTAGGTAAAATCGATGTCGACCAGATATTTACCATTCGACTAATACTTGAAAATAAACGGGAATGCTATATCCTGGCATAGACTATGGTAGGAGGGAAACATTGTAAGTGCTTACAGAATTTGGAATACCGATAAAGATAGATTAATTAAGATATGTTTCAATGAATCCCAAGGTAAAGTCCGGATAGAAAAACTTTTGTCTACGAGCTTTCACGTCGAGAATGGCCTGAAACAAGGAGTTGCCATTATCGCCATTATCATTTAACTTGGTTCTGGAGAACACTATAAGGAAAATCAAAAACAGCAATCAGGTCCTAGAGCTGAATTGTATTTACCAGGCTATGGTGTACGCTGATGATGTAAATTTAATAGGGGATGATAGAACAATAGGAAGGAATGCAGAAATTTTAATTAACGCTTGCAGGGATATAGGCTTAAAAGTAAATGCAGAGGAAATTAAATACATGGAAGTTTGTCGGGATCGTAATACTGTATTTTATGGATGCGTTAAAATACCAAATAATATTTACTTTCGACAAAGTGGATACCTTTACATATCTAGGATCATTATTAACAGACCAAAACTATAATCACTAAGAAATTTGATGTCAACTGAAAGCAGGGATTTCGTGTTATTATTCAGTTAAAAATCTTTTGTTGTCGCGAATTCTGTTGAGGAATTTGTAGCTTAAAATATAAAACGATAATCATGGCTGTTGTGCTGTATGGTTGCGAAAAATATTCACTCACTCTGAGGGAAAATCGCAGACTGAAAGTATTTGAAAACAAGATTCTTAGACCAATATTTGGACTCCAAGAGGAACGGGAAAGGCGGAAACTTCATAACGAGGAAGTGCATAATTTATACGTTTACCAAACATTGTTAGGGTCATCAAAACTAGGAGGCTCAAATGGGCAGGTCATGTAGCCAGAATGGAATAAATTAGAAACGTTTTCGAAGTACTAACTGGAAATCTAAATAGGAGAACGACAATTAGGGAGACCGAGGCACAGATGGGATGACAATATTAAAATGGTTCTCGCAGAGATTGGAATGTAAAGTAGAAAGTGGGTACAATTGGCTAAACACAGAAATTAATGGAGAGCTTTTGTAAACGCGGCACTGAACCTCATGTATCCATAGGCCATAGAACTATATTAAGTTGTTGGCATATTAGGTTCTTTTTACTTGACGGAAATGTTATTACAGGAAGTAAAAAGATTTTCTCTAGTAAACAGGATTTCGATTCGAGGTTTCCACAAATTTGCTATTTACAAATTAAACAAATTTGCTGGTGATTTTGATATAAAATGGCACCCATACTTTTTTTTTCAGTCTCCCCATCTCTCTCTCTCTCTCTCTCTCTATATATATATATATATATATATATATATATATATATATATATATATATATATATATATATATATGGGCGTTAGTATATATCAGTTTGTATGGGCGCCCTTTCAGTAGACTTGTCCAGCGCCCTCATTAGTATCCTAGCACGGGCCTGCAAGAATTATAATGCAATGTAATATTGGTATTTAAAACGCACACACACAAAGCAGAGAAACGAAAGCAACAAGTATAGTAGCAGGTTGAAGTTGAATCTTTGTGACGTCATCCGTACGTGGCCAATAAGAATTCTACTTTAGCCATGTATTTGATGAACCTGAACCTCTTGGGAAAATGCCCTCTGTAAACTGTTTTCAATGTTGCCAGTCTGATTTTAAATTTGTAAAGAAAGAATAATATCCTCATATTTTATGTCCCCTGTGGGGGACGCCGGGACCAACATGGATACTCGTAAGACGTAAAACTTACAAATTGCATATTATTTTCAGACTACAAACCTTACATAATTCTTTGAAAGTAGAAGATGTCTATCCAGTCCTTTTTAAACAGATGAAAATTTTAGGAACACCTCTGGTAGCTTAAATATTCATATGTACCTAGGTAGAATATCCAACACTAAGCTTGCTCCCAAGCCAGATGATATCGAAGTATTCGTGAAGAAAATTTTGCATGTGGAATAACTTCTGTATGAAGTTAGTGAAGAAATGTAAATTTTCTAAAATTGCTGAATATAAGTTGAATCTGGCCTCATATGTCGTTACATATTTACAATAGAAAATATGATACTGTAATATCTATAGCTGAATATTGTAGGGGAAAGCAAGAAGTATGGAAAAGGGAGGAAGGACTGAGATAACAGTGGTTCAGAGATAAAGTGCTAACCTCTAGTGTGATGGGTCCCTGGTTCAATCCCAGGTTTTGTGAGTTCGTGGTAGACAACATCATGTCCAAGGATTCTTTAGAAGTTCTCGCGTTTCTTCCCGCATTCTTATTCAACTAATTCTCTGAAAACCATGCACTCTAATTAATCATGCATCTCCTTTCCCTATATTGACGAGCAGATACACAAATGCCGATCGACTCAAACAGTAGAAGCTCGTTTGAATAAAATGCTACGCGTCTGACAAAATCTTATTTAGTGCTCCGTGAGTAATAACGTCTTTCAAGTAATGTACTACACATTGAAAAAGAAAAAAAGATTTGACAGAAAATGTACTTTCTTTCGCATATGAACATATAGCTTCAAATTTATTAAATTTGAATCCGTTTCAGATGTATCTTCTTATTACATTTATGTATACGATTTTACCTTACACCTTGGAAAGTTACGCGGTGAGGAATCACACTAAAGCCCAAAGAAACCAAAAATCGTTAACTGCCTTTTGGTCACGAGTCATCACTGTTGTCCAATGCTTAAAGTATCTATTAGCAGTATAAGGATAGCCATAGCCCACTTGTATGTGAATGCCTATATTATACGTATTTCCCCATGTTGTTTTAATAATAGTTTTTGTGTTACTTTAAAAATTCTTTAGCAACAAAAAACGGACATAAAGAGAAGATAATAAATAGAAACTTACCCTGTGTATGACTTTGGCTCGGCAAGGACCATAACACTCAGAAAAAGTAACCCTACGATGTGTTCCATATTAGACGAAATGAATGGATTCAGATTGTGTCTTCTAATTTTTATGTACTCCGTAATGATGTAATCTAAACTAACACACTTTCTTTTCTTATCAGTTGATTTTTCCTTTTTGAAGATGTATTTCTTCAACAATAGTTATTTTCCAATATAGAAAAAGATTTAAAAAATATATTAAGGTCAATGTGATACTCGTCAAAGAGAAAACGTAATATTAATTTTAGCACATTAGCATACGTCCCTATTTAAGAAATATTACAACTGCAGCATGTATAAGTCAATTGCAGTTTATATATATATATATATATATATATATATATATATATAGAGAGAGAGAGAGAGAGAGAGAGAGAGAGAGATCATTCGTGATACACATGCTTATCAAAATAATGGAAACATCTGATTAAAATACAACTTACGTGGGTTTAAAACAGCATGAGATCATCGTTAGTCTGCAGAACAGTTTAGATTCGTCATGGAATGCAGACATATGCCACGTTGTTTCCAGAGGAATATTGTGCAACTCCTCGTGAAGTGCAGCACTCAACTCTGTCATCGATGGTAGGGAAAGATATCTGCTCTTGGGTTTGAGATCCAGAACTGGAGATTAGGCATCTATGAGGAGTGGAGATTGTGGTTCTTCCCGATTTTCATGAAACCACTCCTCGACAGGTCCAGCAGTGTGATTTGGCGCATTGTTATTTTGGAAAAGTGACATTGGCCGCAAACATCTGAACAGTAGCGAAGAGTACTATGAGGCTCTGAGGCCGGGCCTACCCTGTTTTCTACCGTAAATTTTCTTTATCTTTGATTTCTTATTTAAAAAATCAATACTTCAATATTTCCGTTTTTCAGTATTGAGACCCTTCCGTCTGAGCCTCACCAGCTCGCTAGACAGGCTTACTGGCTATGCTGCTCAGGGAGCGAACCTATTATTACTGGGAATTACACGCATTCTTAGGAAGGTATGAAGACTCGCCTCTGGAAATTTGCTTTTAGCGTTGAAGGCATCTTTCAATGCTAATATGTTATAAAATATTTTCCTTAACATGTGTAAAATTATGTACTTCTATTAGTTATAACTTGTTTATTTTAGGTATATAGGAGTTATTCAGAGTAGCTGTTTTTTTTTTCTACATGGGGCCTGGTCCATAATATCTTGTAAAATATAAATTTGATGCATTAAACATAAATGAATAAATTTACAAAACGCTACCGTACAGGATAAAACAATAATATTTGTGTGTAATTTTAGTGGAGTTTTCCATTTCATAGAATCAATGGGGTGTTTACGATTTTGTTTCGAGGGGTTTGCTTATTTCGGGAGGGGCTTTTCTAACTTTATTCCTGGAAATGTGAAAATTTTGTAATATATATGTAAAATTTTAAAAAATGCAATGAATTTTCGGTGAGTGCTTAAGCCCGAAGCCACCATCTTAACTGCATAGAGTACAGTATTAAGTATATTACGTTGATTTCAGTGGCGGCTAGTTTTAGTGTTGCAGCGTTGCGCAACGACCAAAGTATTTCAAGAAAAAAATATTATTAGCAATAGTAGTAAAGAACAGAAAAATACTTTCTAATACTCCCATATACTTTAAATAGCATATTTTTTTACTTCTGTAACTGTCCGTTCCGTTAATCCGTTTCAAAAAGCGAAAAATAATCCGTCACAGAGTCTAATTTATATTGCGTTGCAGCGAGCATACAACGACCAGATTCCTTCAGCGCGGCAATTGGAGCGAATGTTAAGTCTTCTTTCCCCTATCTCGGAAGTTAAAGCCTCTGGTCGTTGCAGTGCTTCTGCAACACAGCACTGTTTCCAATGAACGAGAAGGTTTTTCGCGCTAAATAAGATTTCTGAACTTTATTTCACTAGCAATTAACAAATGGAACTTGTTCTTATGCATTCATATTTTTAAATTACGGGACTATACTGAAGCAAATCAATATAATGACAATTAAAAAAAGTGATTGCAGAATTACAAAATAAAGAAGAAAATATGTAGTACAGCAGAAAACAAATGAAAATAGACCCGCATTTACCAGTTAATTCTTAGCTTCTATAGATAATGAAGGCTTCTTTCACAGTAACTCGTCGCGATACTTTCCCAGAGCTTGCTCTGAAGCGTTATCAAGTGCATGATAACGAGTTTTGAACTATCCTTCCTGTTCCACATCCTGAGTTTCTTGTCTGTCTCTTTCTCGAGATCTTTTCGTCAGACTTATCTAGTCAAGGGCGGTCGGATCTACGGATTGAGCCAGAGGGGCTGCTCCACCTGGACAGCTATCCAAACGGGTTGTCCAACCTTCATCATCTCATTCATCACTCTCTCATTGGTCAGGGTCACGGCTTATTACTTTCCCGGTCTGCAAGATGGCGGACCCACATGCTTCGGGTGGACCCATAGTGGATGGTCGACACGCTAATCTACCACCTGTTTTTCTACCTCCTCCCTCCTCTTCGGCCACGAAAGTGGTCAAGCGGAAGGATACGGGTAATAGACAACGCACTCAATCGGGCAGTTCAACTGCTTCTACGACATCAAACGTTTCCACGCGGTCCAGATCACCACGAAGCAAGCAACTCTATTCTGATACTGTAACGCAGCCTCGCCATCAGGCGAAAAAGCAGCATCGAGATAAGCCATCAGATTCTTCGGATATGGATGCAGCCGATGACCACACTGCTAATGAAACCAACCATACTCAGTCATCTTTCATGAACAATCACATCTCTCCGGATAAGCCCTGTCTTCACTCATTTCTTCTTCAACAATACGATACAAAGTTCAGCAACGAAAAGTTCATCACAATTCAACTCCGAAAATATCTACCTAGCATATCTTTAACAGAAGTCATTAAAACCAGGAACGGATACATCTTCAAATCGCAAGACCCACAATTCGCCACTACAATCCGGAATAAGGCTTCATTCGAAATCTTCGGCAAACAGGCTACCCTCACCTCCCTCAGCTCAACTCGACGCAAACAAGCACCTCCACCAAAACGACCTCCATTACTCTCAGTAGTGATTCGAGGAGTTGACTCAACCTACAGTGATGAGGAGATTCATGAGGAACTTCAATACGAAGGACATATCATCAGCAAAGTCATACGTATTCGAAACAATTCTGGTCCCACTTACATGGTACGTGTCCTCACTTCATCTCAAGACACCATCGATAACTTCCTCACGGCAGGGGCACTTATCTATAAACGTAAACATCGTGTCGAACCATCGCGTTCTTCTCCACCTTTGCCTCTCCGATGTGAAAAATGTCAGGTATACAACTCTCATCATACTTCTCAGTGTACAAACTCTACTGTCTGCGGTTACTGTTCAGGGCCCCATCAAACTCGCATCTGCCCAAACATGCAACAGCCTCCGAAATGCCCCACGTGCAATGATCAACATCCCGCATATAGTTATAAATGTAAAGGCAAACCTACAGCTGAAGAATCTCATCCAGAGCTTGTTGTACCTTTACGGGCAGCAGAACAGACCGCTTCTACCAACCGCACCGTTGACGATCCTGTCACCGTTAGCAAACTACTTGAATTCATTGCTCTGACATTACAAAATATCCATCCATTCCAACGTCAACATGTTCTTCAACATATCATTAATTCCGCCAAATCTACTTTTCATGTGTCATTATACGCTACATACTCCAACAACTACGTTTACTTCCACACCACCAAACTCGAAACAGCAGTATAATTCTATCAACTATGGATATCATTTTCTTATTTCTCAACATCCGTTCTCTTCTTAAAAACAAAGCAGTATTTGAGACTCTCTTACTGGAAGAAAACGTTACAGCATTTCTGTTAAATGAAACCTTTCTGAAGCATACTATCTCCTGCACTATTCCGCGCTACACCTTATTACGTCATGATAGTCTCATCCCAGCAAACAGAGCCAACGGAGGCGCTGCGATAGGTTTTCGTCATTCAATTCCATTTCGATCACACCAATCTCCTATATTACATATCCCCGAATACGTCATCACTACTTTATATTTCAAAAATATCGCTCTTACTCTAGCCACAATCTACATCCGCCCCGGCCTTCCCATTCCTCACGACTTTTTTCACACATCTCTCAATCATATAAACACTTCATTATACTCGCCGACATCAACCTTCATAGTCGTTCTCAAGCAGAGAGAGATGACTTTACTGACTTCATTACGGTCCATATCAGCGGTACTCTGCTTGCACTACCGTCCCCAACTCGTCCCATCAGTAATACTTCACCAGATATAGCCTTGGTTTCCAATACTATCATCAGCCGTTGTACAGTAACTGTTCTGGACTTAATGGGGAGCGACCATGCGCCCATCAAGCTCACTTATCACTCCGGTTTTACTTCTTCTGCATCATTACCTTCACCAAGTCTATCACCACGTTATGATAAAGCTGATTGGCCATCTTATCGCTCCTATATATCAAACGCACTGACAGATTACGAATCCCCAACTACACAAGACGAACTAACGCACCAGGTCGATACTATCACTACTACAATTCAACAGGCTTCTTCTCTATATATCAGACAGTCCGAATCCATCCCGTACCGGCCGAAACTCCCACCACAATATCTAGCTCTTGTCCGTCGCTCACGCCAGTCATATCGGGAATTCCTGCGCACCCGGAATCCTGAAGCACTCCGCCTTCATCGTCAACTCCAAAGAACAGTTCATAACTACATTTCGGCTTATAAATTACGCCAGTGGGTGAAAACCTGCAATCATCTTTCCGACACAGCTCATCCTATCCTGTACTGGAAGCGCTTTAATGCACTCTGTGGTAAACACGCCAGGACTCCATACCCTCTCCTACTACATGATGCCCCACTTCATTCAGACACAGATAAAGCAAACGCCTTTGCTGATTATCTGCAGGGAATATTCACCCCATCCGAGTCGGACAACACAGGCATACCTCATCCAGTCGATCAAGTGAATCTTAACTCTAGACCTTTGCAACCAAACACCACCCATGTCCTCCCAGACCATTGTCTCACTAGTCCTATCACAGTTTCCGAAATCTCATCTGTCATCCAGCGAAAACGAAACACTGCACCTGGCTTCGATTCTATCACTTACAGACACATTAAAGAAAGTCATATAGCACTACTTACACTTTTAGCCTTTATTTATACGTTTATCCTCCGAACAGGATTTTTTCCTACCGACTGGAAAGTGTCTAAAACACTCATGTTCCCCAAACCTAATAAGCCTCCATCGAATGTCTCGTCCTATCGCCCCATACAGTTAACGTCTACATTCAGCAAAATATTCGAACGAATACTTGTGAAACGCCTCCATCCTTATTTACTCGACCGCCAACTACTCCCAACACACCAAGCCGGTTTTCGACCATCATTTTCTATCAACGATCAACTAGTTCGCCTCACAACTCTCATCACCAATCATTACAATTCTATTCAACCTTCCGTTCTACTCCTCTTTGATCTTGAAAAAGCATTTGACAAGTTTTGGCATCTGGCACTCATATACAAACTCATCAAATTTAAGTTTCCGATAACCTATGTTCGCATTATTTATCACTTCCTCGCCTGTCGCATTTCATACATTGTCATTAATGAGCAGCTTTCACATCATATTTTTCTCATGTGTGGGGTACCTCAAGGCTCTGCTCTTTCCCCTCTCTTATACATCCTGTTTGTTGCAGATCTTCCGCAGTTGCCTCCCAACGTTCACCTCTTCCAGTATGCTGATGACACTGCTTTCCTTGCTCTAGGCAAAACCATCCAAGCCATAAACACTTCATTACAAACAGCTATAAATAATTTCACCCACTGGTGTTCTAAATGGAAGCTCAAAATAAATGCCTCTAAAACTCAAGCAATTACTTTTGTTTCACCTCGGAAACGTACCAAAGTTCATCGCAATCCATCCCTCCTATCGCTCACTGTCCATGATACACCCATCATTCCAACACGCACTGTCACATACTTAGGCATTATCTTCGATCACCATCTCACCTGGAAACCACACCTTCAAAGTGTCAAAACTAAAGCCTACAACCGACTGAACTTGCTCAAACGCTTAACCGGTACTACCTGGGGTCTTAAAGCCAACGTTGCCTTAAACACATACAAGGTCTTCCTCAGGCCAGTTCTTACATATGGCTTTCCGGCTTGGATTTCCGCTTCATCCTCCTATAATGAAAAACTAGCCATTTTTGAAAGACATGCCTTTCGCATTGCCTTTCGAATCTCTCTGCCAAGTCCGACTCGTGATCTCTACTCCTTGATCTCATTTCCTACCATCCGCTATCACCTTGAAGCACTTCGTTTAAAGTTCATCACTCAGCGCTACACACACCATCAACCTCTCCTCTTTGAAACAATGCATCATCTTGCACTTCACTCCGCTCCCGCACGATACCATTATACCCCGCTTCACCTTTTGTTTACATTATACTGCTACACTGTACCACCAGACCACCTCGATCGACAACTCCTTGACGACTATCGCCTGCATGTTCATCTCCCTCATATTTTTCCATCATTTTGGGCACAGTGATTCCATCATTACTAACAGGGCTCACCACGTCTTCATTAGCCTAGAGCAGCCCCTAGGCAGAAGATAACCGCATTTGTCCTTCTAACAGTTCTCATAATGTGTTGTGGCGTTTAGTGCACCTCACTTCATCTCTCATCTCCATTAGTGCTTATGATTTCAAATTGTACGTTAGTTTATATTCCAATTTCGTTAGTTTTCTTTTATTGCTTATTGTTACGAGATCATTTATTCACTATATTTTTTTCCGTTGCTATATCCACTTAATTTCGATAGTTTATTTCTTTTTTGTCATGTTTTGTTTTGTATTCTTACATTTACTATATTCTTTTTCGTTATGTTAACATTTATATAAACATTTGAAGTTCCTTCTACCTTGTTGTATGTTTATGATCGAAAAGATCATAAAGACCTCAAAATAAACGATGATTAAATAAAGATATCAATACAACAGCCCATAGCCCATCCATCAATTCCTCTCTTCTCCTATCCCTTTAACTACCCTTCCCTAAAAGAGGGTGTAGCCCTCTGAAAGGTTGCTAGCCGATGGCTAGCCTTTAAAAAAAATAAAAAAGTAACTTGTGAACTAAATATTAATAAGTCAGTATGTAGAATCGCCCCTTCTGTGGATAGTATTTAGTATATACATACAGGTATTTCTTTTATAAAATAAGTATATTTTATACTCTTGATAATTTCTACATGAAACTGTATTAGGGGGAACGCCACATTGAATTTGGGACTAGTTAGCAATGTTCAGGCGCGTAAACAGGGGGTCCGGACCTCCCAAAAATTTCGAATTTCGACTAACATTTGTAGACTTTTCTAACGAACTATACCTGTTTAACAGAGAAATGATTGATGTAAGCTAAATATTTTATTTTACGTCTAATCATATACTCTTTCTTTTCTTATAAAAATAATCGTTCTATCATTTATCTCTAAAAATATAGGTGATAGTAATTAAGAATTACCAATCGTATTTTCGAATGCAGTATAAGACAGGTTCGATATTACATAGACGTATTGGACTTCCCTCAAATATTTTGGACCCCTCCCAGCTAACATTTCTGGGAGTAGAACTGGCAAAGCTGTTTGTTTTGACGTTCTTTGATTTTCGGCTTCTGTTACATGCTGATCCTACATCTGGCGGGTTTCAAGGTTTGATTTCCAGAACGTATGACATTGATAAGCACTGTTTCGTCTCATGTGGAAGGATATTGTGTTCATCGTGCATTGCGTAAAAACCAAGACGGATGATTTGGAATGTAGTTTTTTTCTTTTCCGCACATGTGTGTGTGTGTGTTGATGTATGAATATGTGACATTCGCAATTCATATACCAGTACCTCTTTTGTATTGGCTGTTTTAGCTATTAGTTATTACATCTAATTTTATTGTGTGTGCTTTATTTCTGTAAATAACCTACAAATTCTGAATGAATTGTATACCCTGACTTCTGTAAATAACTTACAAAAAATGCCCAGCTTTCAACTGAGGAAAACCTTGCAATTAAGGGTTAAACAAAACAAGGAAAGGGCAATTCAGGAGAGTGTTCGAAAAAAAATCCGGTGTAAATTTACAGGACATTTTATGGCAGTAATGTTAATTGCACTAGATACATTTCCAGAATTTATTTTAAATTTCCTAGATAAACTGTGAATAAAGTGTGTTCAATGTACATTTTTTATAATATTAATCTCTGCTGCAAATTCTCTTTAGTCTAGGCTAAAGAGGAATGCGGATCACTGTCAGGGACTGAGTTTGATAGAATGAATTGTTCGCAATAATCTAGAAAAAATATTTAGTGAATCTACAAAGCTTCTGAAATTAATATTAACTGTACCTATGGCGTCAGCAAAAGAAGAAAAGTTTTCTTCCACATCCAAAAATGTCCCACGAAAGGGTATCACCATGGGTTATGATTTTCATTGAAAAAGACCTGACAATAAGAATACCAGAGTTTAACCAGTATGTATTAGGCAGATTTGCTCCAATCAAAGAGAGAAGAATGAACTTACTAATTAAATAAGGTGATTAATCTGATAAAATGTTCTGCATTTCTTTTATTTTTTAAAAACAGAATTTTATTTAATTTAACATGTCATATAGCATTTGCATCTTAAGTTATGCTGATTAGTCAATGAGTCCACTTTATGTCTTCTGTCCCTGATCGTTCGTACTGCAACACCCGAAACCAAATCCACCGGCCGCCACTGGTTGATTCAAATGAAGTTCATTGTGACCATTAACATTTCTAGTGAAATCATTATCACGAGATGCATTAATTAAATGCAGTATTGTACTTACTTTAAAGCGAGAGATGCAAGTAACAAACGCTTATCCAAGAAATTTGACAGCTAACAGTAAGAATGTACTTACTTTTTCTCGCTCTCCATTTTCAAATATGCAGGAAATGAAAACAGCAAGTGAAGAGGAAATTCCTCTCATTCCCCCTAGAAATTCCAGACAGAAGAAAATATGAACTGCACTTCAAAATATTTACAGTGGAACTAAATGGGAACATTAGTTTATCGGGCCTACCTTACTTGTGGGATTACGCTTCGCCACTGCATCTGAACCATATGATGCACGTGATCAGCCGAAGTTCGACATAATCACTAGAAGTAATGCATCCTGTGAGCGTGATCCCAGGACAAAAAATGGAGAAATTGTGATCTACAATATCTCAGAGAAGCCGCTATGTTTCACGGTAGGGAGAAACAGTTCGGAGCATAAACTTGTTTGGGCGTCTGCGATAAGGCATGGCCTGTTGTTTGGAAAAAAGGAGAAAGAGGACTTATCGGGATGTATTGCGCATTTGCGGTCACCATGCACCATTTTGCTTGTTCTTGCATCATTTTCGTCCTGTTAAAGTGTTAGTGTTGTTGGCAGTGATAACTGTTTTGAAGTTGCAACCCAACAGGAGATGTTCAGAATGAAAATTTTGAGTGTTATGTCTCATGGTAGTGCCGGGACGTAACTATGGTTGTCCCATGGCTGTAGGCTAAAGGAGACGGTGATTGTGAGAATGAATAAAATAGTGTGTAACGTTAATTCTTTCGTCAGCTACGTCACATATTCCCTTATTCTAAATCTTTATGCAATGCACAAGATTATCTAAAATAACTCAACACAGTTATGCACTTCAAATATATATTATTATCTTTCAACTTATATCTCGTTCGCCACATTAAAATATTATATATTCAGAGTACACAAGATGGTTCTTCGTTATATCTATCCTTTTTCAGTTACCATAGCAACGACATTAAACAGATAAAAAAATCGTCATAGTAACTAAGTTAAGAAAATCTCTCGATAGGATACAAGAATCTTATAATAGGATACAAATATTTAAATTATTCCTTTACGTAATTTCTTTTTCTTCTTGAGAGCTTGTGCCTTTTAAATAGCTCATTATGCCCGTAAATAAAAAAAAAAAATACTTAAAAGTACTTAAGAAATATACATTACTGTTGTAAGTGGAATCAAGGAAGTGTAAGAAAATGAGAGAACCCTAAGAAAATCCAAGTGCAAGATGTTTACCTACTGCAAAGCCCACTTACCGCGAGCTGGGATCGAACCAGGAATTCCGCGCATTAGAGATGAATATTCTACCACTGATCCACCGTGACCCCCGAAGATGTCCACGTTATATAGCTACTGTTGGACTGTGGTTGTTGCAATAGAATATTCGTGCTTGATAGAGTTCCACGGTCAAATTTGCCACATTCGCTCGATTGTCCTTGGTGACATTTCTCTTTAATGCTCTCCAGTTCTGTTAGTGACACCTCCGTTACGCCCATTATTACTTTTATCCTGTGTTGTTCTACCATGAGTTGTGTAAGCTATTGTCACCTTAAATACTGTTCCTCGAAACCTATCTAACACAATGGCCCCTTAGATATACATGCGCCAACTAACTGCACCAACAATTTTAATTCAGAAACTGAGAGAGGAATCCTATTTTTCATCACGACCGTGTGCTCGCTTTAAAACATACCTCCGTTCTACCCCACACACTACTAATAACAACCATGTGCTACACACGCATTCTTAGTGTTACCACTTCGTAAATATTACTTGTAAACTACAGATATTTCGATTATTTTAATATAGCAGCTAGATATATCTTATCAACCCATCATTCGTTAATCGTTTGTCAATTTTCGTTCTGGTGACACAGCATTCCAGTTGATACTGATCATCATGTGAGAACAAGCTCTTAGGAAATACCGTGAAAGCAGACCTACTGGAAATATACCCGTGTCCTTGTAGACGAGTTAGGCATACAGTATACCACTGTTGTTCGCGATGATCCGTACAATCGATAAGGTGAAAGATTTGGACTCATGGGTGCCATATGAGTTAACACTGTCCAAAAAGAATTGTCGTCTGGGAATGTGCAATGCTCTGAGCGTAAACAAAAATTGGGAAATGTTTTTGTTGCAGGTTGTCTGCTACGGCAATCGCAAAGGGTCAGTGCAGTGGTTGGATCATAATTAACATCCAGGACGGTTCCCTAAACCATCTCTTCACCATAGGTGTTTTTACTACTATGGTAGTATATGGTCGGAGTACTCCATCATATTTTTCTCAGGCGAGGTGAAACCATCCATGCAAATTGTTTCAGTCTTGAACTCATGAAATACCGCAAATTTGTTCGCAAGCATCTAGCAATGGTCAACAGGCTGCTGTTATGTTGCACGACAAGACTTGTCAAAATGTCACGTAAAGACAGGTTCTCTATGAGTTGCAGTACGAAACAGTTTCTCAACCACCATATTTTCCTGATATCTCTCTCAATAGCTACCACCTTTTCCGGCCTCTAGATCACTTCCTGGCAGGGAAGACTTGCCTGATTGAATCCGATAGGGAAAAAGATCGGACTAAGGACTTCTTTCACCATAGAATCCAATCGTTAGCTGAATGATAGTAAAAATGTGAGCATTTGTGCTGTATCGCCGGACCACACAAAAATAAAAAAGAATCAAAATGTACTACATTTGGTTGCATTTGGTTAGATTACATTACGTTACATTAGGTGATTACATTAGGCTAAATAAAACGTTCAGTTACAAGTCAGTTACCTTCACAACAGAGGATTTTACAATTTGGAATAGAAAATTACTATTTGCGTATAAATACGGCGTCTGGGCATATGACATAAAAACTAGTCCAAAAATTCAAACTAACCGTGCTAGTGGCCAATAATAAGCGCGAATGCTAGAACCGAGTCAGGGAAGGGCGAATCTGTTCAGCCCATGCGAAAGAACAGGGTGCGTCAGTAACTTTGGGTATGCGCGTGAGCGAGAGTAGTGAAAACAGATTGGGTGTGGCTGGTTTTACACTAGAAACACTCCACTTGTAAACAGTACATTATGTTTTCACACAATTTCAACAACTAACGCTTGTTAGTTTTGTATAGTTCTATAAACCTCAAACACGATATGTCACAATCTTACCATTTTCACAATGCCTTTCCTGCCACTAAATCATAAGAAATGTACCTCTCCGCCAAATAATCTCCTCCTCCTCCACATACAGTGCAGCTTACAACATCAAAGAGAGCTTATAACAACCACTTTCTTTTTAACTATTCCCCTTACCTACTTTCACTCACTCTCCCTCACAAACCAAAATACATTCTCCAATCCACGTTAAATTTTCAAAAAATGGTCCAGGGGTATAGCACTTAACCCAGAATGTGTGATTGCAGATGGTAATTATGTTGATTAGACAGATATTAGTTTATTTATTTGAATATATTTAGTTCTAAAGGATCTAAGTTCTGATTTTGGTAAATACACTTTTTGTTGGATTATGGGTATATGGGTCAACGGGAATCCATATCTAAAAAATCTAAGTATTAATCTGTTCCCTTGTAGTCCATAGCAAACCTCAAAGATGGCATTTGCTGTATGATCATACGGTGAATAAAGTGTTTTTTTTTTTTTTTTTTGTTAATATCCGAAATGTTTACATTTCTCATTTTACTCCTTTTGAAATAAATGCATTTATTTATTTATTTCCTCTTTGAAAATGACGCAATCGGAGCAAACATTTCATTACCACCAACACACAGAACTACAAGTGCATCATAGCCAATCTGAAACATTTACGTGCATCAAATGATACGTTAATATGTATAAATTTTGTTTTTGTTATTGATGCTCAACATTTTCAACCCGAGAAAACGAACGAAAATAAAAACGGATTAATTGAGACATATAAATGCATTGTGGTTTAACATTACTCGATTGATGGAGGTGTCTGTCTCTTTATTCTGATGCATTTCTTCTCGATGAAGGCGTCCTCTGTCGTGTTTTGTTTGGAGTTAGTCTCCAGCATTTTCTGCGCATGCTCGACTGGTTTTCGTGTTCTTATGGAGCGAATTCTGAGTTGTTATTGTGTAATCGTTTGTTCCAATGATAAGACGGAGGTAAGTATATTAAAACATAATATTATTGTAGTAAGTAATTTGATTTTGATTTGAAATTTAGAATTATACCTACTGTTTATGATGGTGAACTAGCGTCAGGTAGTGGAAGTATGTAGGTATTAAGACAAGTATCATTAGCAAAACAATAAATCTGACAAAAGCTTCAGGTGCGTGAAGTTGGCAGGACCACTAACAGCTCAAATTCTGATACTCGGTGCAGAATTTGAGTAGAATTTGAGCTCTCAGAAAAACTAACTCCCACAATTTGAGCTTTCAATTTAAAGGCTCTAAGTCCATGTGAAAGGTGGTCCTGCCAACTTTACGCTGCAGGACCACCGAAAGCTCAAATTCTCAAACTCCGTCCAGATATTCAGTAGAATTTCAGCTTTCAAAAAAACCAACTCCCGGAGTTTGAACTTTCAATTTAAAAGGTCTAAGTCCACTTAAAACTTGCGTCACTAACAGCTCAAATTCTGAAACTCGGTGCAGATATTGAGTAGAATTCGAGCCCTCAGAAAAACCAACTCCCAGAATTTGAGCTTTCAATTTAAAGGCTCTAAATTCATTTGAAAGGTGTTCCTGCCAACTTCACGCTGCAGGACCACCAAAAAATCCACCAACCAAGATAAATGAATCATAGATTATCTTAGAAAGCACTGTTTGCTTCAACATTTCTATTGCACACACATTAGAGTCTAGTAAAACAATCCTATCTGGGACTCATGTTTTATCATCTGAATATTAGGAAAGGAGTTAAAAAGTACTCCGGTGTCAAAATACATGTCTTTGACGCTTCGTTTCGTAGATGTAAGCAGCCGAAAACGATGGAAACTGAACTTGAGAGATCTATGTTTGAGAAACTGTTCAACGCATTGAGTATGGCTTAATACTTAACCCTCAAAGTCCTAGTTGCTTTATTTAGAAAAGCATGTTTCAAATCTCTGCAATGTGTTCGGAGTGGATTGCACAAAATGGTTTAACAAACAACAATGAAATTCTTTGTTGCCTCGCTATCTCTCTGGGAAATTTCTTTCCTGAATTTTTAAGCCGCACTGTGTACGTTGAATAGTTTCTGAAATACAGGCTACTTAACATCGAAGGATTTGCACGAGTTTTATTTCTCCGTCCAGAGATGGAGTTAGCATCGCAGTCGGTCTTGCCTACGCTCGCAAAAACATGTGAGAAAAGGTTTGTTGTTTCATTCAATGTTGCCATCTCAATAATGAAGAAGTGTTAAATACAGTCAAATCAGTTGACGAATAATGAACATAAAGAACATAATTGTTTTATATATACAATTCTTTTGTATATTTATACGTGTCTGGTTGTGTGTGTATTGATAAAATAAGTCATGGTTTTCGTCTAATAATAAGAAAACAGTCTATAACATGTCATGAAATCTCAAACGCCCTCCAATCGCCCCTTTTTGTTCCAAGCAACGTTTAGAAAGGAAAACGCCTGTGGGGGCGTTAAGCCATTGTTAAGAACCAGTGACTTAAATAATGAAAATATTTACAAGATTCTCATCATTTTTCCGAATAATTAATCTCTTTACAGGCTATATTGTTGATAGGCACGTAGCCAAGGGGAGGATTCGGACCCCCTTGAAGTCTCACAAAAAGGAAAAAAGTATTGAAAGTTTCCGATAAATGGGAATTTCTTGTTTTATCTTCATTCTTGTACATTTTTAGAATACGAAATACCAGTAAATTAAATATATTTAATAAATTCTTGCTCCTTGAGAGAAAAGGAAAAAATGAAATGAGTACTTGTTCTGTATTGCTTGGTATATAATGTGTTTCTATGGAGTATCTGATACATTATTATTATTATTATTATTATTATTATTATTATTATTATTATTATTATTATTATTATTATTATTATTATTATTATTATTATTATTATTATTATTGCTGTGTGCACGAAAACGCGTACCAATGAGCGCAATATCGCGCTAATACACTTACGTTATTTTTATTTTTGTAAGTAACCCTTTAACTTCTTCCTTCTGTTTGCAATATTTATATATTTTCAACCCATAAAGTCTTTTCTTCTGTTACGAAATAAAATACTAAAGTATTTAAAAACACATTTTTTTCGATTTAGAGATGGAAATTGTACAGTAATTTGGCTGTCCGCAGATGTACATCCAAACCCGATTACCGTGCGGATAATATAATAATTATATTAACGGATAATAATTATATTAAACTTTGTAAATTTGCCCCTAAAATTAGACTAAATTTACAAAAATGTCGGGATATTGGGGGGTCCGGACCCCCAGCACCCACTCCCTCCGTACGTCCCTTGTCTTCACAATCTTGAGTTTGTGATGTGATGTGAAATTGGTCATCTCAAAATTTTATCTTGTAGAACACGTTATGCTCTCCTGGTCTGTAGTTTGAATACATGTATCAAGTTCGGATACATGAGAACTTATTTGATTTGACGGGAATTTAATCACTATATATTAAGCACTTATCCAGATTTTCTTTTCGCGGGGGGGGGTGACAATGGGAAGTCTCGTAAGCACGTAATTCTAATGTTTTAAAATATCAATTTGTTTTCAAAATAATAATAATAATATAATGCAACAGTTCTATTCTTGCTTAAACTTTTCCTTACTTTTCATTATAAGAACCAGTTTAGTTTGAAGGAACTGTACTGTGGCACAAAGCAAGTCAAACAAATATTTCCGAGAGATATGTAACTAAGGAAAATGTCTGCGATAGCATATAACAAGAATAACAAGAAAACACTGAATGTATAGTTCCATTACATTTAAAGTTGTAAACAGAATAGAAACGAAATTTTAATCCTATTTCAAAGTGTTCTTTTTTTTATTATTATTATTCCACCAAGGGGCAATGGCATCACGGTATGTTCTTAGACTTAAAAGAAGACGAAACACATTGCCCAAAATTTTGACAGACTCGAAGTAATTTGAAACAAAAGAATTTCAAAAGCGTAAAAGTATGTTTATTAAAAACGTGCTTCAGTTTCGGAGGGGACATGAGCCCCCAGGTCCCTCCTGGATATGTGCCTGCTATATATGCTTGCTGTGGTGGAAGCTTCACGTTGATCTGTTTCAGTAGTTTGAACGGTTGTTGCCATAATTCATCGATGGATACAGAGAAAAATATATAGCCTTTCATATCAACCCTAAAGATAAAGTATCTGTATTTGCTAATATATCTATTTGCTAATGTCTTGGCCTCAGAGACGTACGCAGGAATTTATTTTGGGAGGGGTCCAAACTATTTCGGGAGGTCCGAGGTTAAATTATATTTAAATGTGTAAAATTGCCCCTAAAGTTAGACTAAATTTAGAAAAAAGTCAGAATTTCGGGGGGTTGTCCGGACCTCCAGGACTCACCCTCTGCGTACGTCCCTGGGTAAATGTGTGAAGAAATGTTAGAAACTTTAATTGAAAATTCCAGAGGCACCCTGTAGAGATAGTCAATTCTGAAATAGGCCTCAATCAAGCCATGAAAAGTATTTTTTGCAGAAGGTGTACTTGTTAGAGAATGTTTTTTCTGCCTTATCACACATGTAATTTCGTTTACGTTATGTTGTTCCTCCATGCATCAATATCCAAACTCACCCAGCAAAAATACAGAACCCCAGACAAAATTCTTGGAAAACCCATGGTTGTGGTCGGTGCAGGGCCATACACCGTCGTCTGGTTACACTGGTTTTATATATATCATTTGTTATTATTTATCAAATTTAATAAAATTTTAAAACTACAATATAAAAAAAAAGCCATAGAAACCTCTTCTGTCGCCTTGAAATACAAATGCATCAAATACGAATTGAAAGGATGGGATTTCAAGGAAAAAGAATGGCCCAAAAACTTGTCTTGAGAACCAAGTAATTAGAAGAACGTGTTTGGTAACAGCAGTCTATCTATAGCACTAACCGTGGCGGGGGAGTTCTTTCAATGGTGGTCTACCCATCCTTCTGTTCAACGCGTGGTCAGTATCCCTCCCCGTGTAGAAGCTGTCACTCACTCCAGAAAACTCGTCCTATAGAGCGGAGATATTCATTCTTCCTTGACGTACCTCGCGCACACTACTACCCTTCTATCCTCTCTACATAAAGATATACACAAAATACAAATGGCAGGAAAAGCAATCGGCAACTGTCACTCAGCATTCACCGGGCTTGTGACTGTCAAACAATTTACCTCTAGACCCGCTTTAGAAGTCAGTAAAAGTTACGACGTCTCCTCTTTGTATAATACTAATGTCACAAAGTCATTTACGAATGAATATTTTTAAACTTACAAACTCCTTGATATTTTACCGATTTTGGGAGTTGTTATCAAACAGTTTGAGAAACACTGGTACAATGTCTTCTTGGCTGCTTTCCCAGTTAACTGGGGCTAGTCAGACGCGATTTCTTTATTTATGCTAAAATACAAATAATGGTATGATTGTTTGGTTATTCAGCGCAAGAATACTGTTACTACATTATAAACTACATTTAAAAACTTGGAAATTTAAGTAATGTTAAGTAGTTATTTGAGTGTAACATAAGTACATAAGAGTCTGTGAATAAAAAATATGTAACAGAATATTTGAGTAAAAATAGTGTTGCAATGATAATTTTCATTTTATAAATTATTTACACTATTTAGATCATTCTTAGTTCTCTATTTTGAGTCTTTATATCATATAATAACACCCTAAGTTACTTTATTCAATCTTAACAAGTACACCAACATGAGCAAATTCAAATACATACACAGCGCAACTATAATACAAAGAGCAACAAATAAACACAATACAAGTTTACATTATTAAGAAAATATTTGCATTATTTATATATTTCCTAACCATGATACAGTAAATCATGGCATTTTCCAGCATTTCGAATAACACGAAAGAAGCAGTATTATAAAACATTACAAGAGTAATTAACGAACTGCAAATATACAATAATAGTAACAATAATTATATACACATGCTAAACACGATTATTTAGAACACAAATTCGTTGCAGTAAGTATGTACATTATTACACCTATTTCATCTTCGCTCGATCATTGTCTTTTTTCTTGGCGATCTTGCTTTGAGCACTTAGGATATATTCCGGGTCTCTGCAGGGCATCCCACGTTGTACCATAGAATCTACTATCTCAGGAAGCATACACTCTTTAAAAAACCGTATAAGTTTCGGTAGCATAACATTTTCCTACTTCTTCATCTCTTCTTACTTCTACAATGTGTAAAGGTGATTTGTCATCAATGTATACAACTAAAAAGCATTTGTCTAATTTTGTAATATTCAACTGGCCCTGAATTTGGTGGCAGTAGTAGTCGCTGTTAGTATTTAGTCCTATAGTTCCGTCTGGAAGAGCTCTAAGAAAAAAATGCCCCTGTCTTTTTCTTTCTCTTCAATGACATCCTTATTTCTGAGAAAAGGAACACACTTTACTTCCACCAACGCATCATCTTCTACTACATATCCTGAAATATGATTAGAAGAGAATTAATTGATAAAGAATGAAAATAGATTTTTTTTTAGAAAAAAAGTAATATAATAATCTGTCTGTCCCTTTTCCATAAACAAAAAGGAAGTGATTTGGTTTCGTTCAGATTCAGTCCTCTAATTATAGCACACTGAACAAACAGCACTTATTAGACTTATACACTTATTATATTACATTAACAAAGAAGTTGAAAAATATTTCTTACCATCTGGACTAGTAGCTAAGAAACTATACTTAGAATCAATATATAATCCTCGTTTCTCTACTGTCACATTCTTCTTCTCCGCAAACTTTCGTAGAGCAACATCTTCATGATTTCTTCCGTATTCTATTGATGGTGTCGATAGATTTCTCTTGTGTAAAATGTCTTTCATCAACACATGGCATCTTTACGTTTCACAACTTTACCGAACGTGGATGACGTTAGACGGTTGCGGCGATGTTCTTCATAAATCGAATTCCCATGCTGTCCGCGGGAGAATACTTCAATAAAGTACTTTCATCTGAACTGACCTAATATGAAAAATAATGTAAAGCATTCTTGAAACAGGACAGGGTGAACTGAAATTTGTAAGCGATATTGTAAGCACAAATAGCTACTTTTCCTACAAATATTAAAAGGAATGTTTATTAAACATATCCTTCAAAATTATCTTTGTCGAGGTAAATGTTTGCGAAATATGTAAAAACGAAGTTTCGAGACAACCTGGAATCGTAGAGTTGAAACATATTTTATAATTACATGAATCCACAAAACTGATAGGCTCCCAGAAATTCTCGTAATTTTCTCTACTTACTCAATGTGTATCCACCCACACACAAATTATAAGAATTTTAAAAGAATTTTGCTTGATTTCAATTAGTGGAGCATGACATATCAATTCTGCGATTCATGATTGTCTCTGAAAAGAAGAAACAAGTGAGTATCGTTCCACAGTGTGAAACTACGGTAGACTTCCAAACTATACAAATTACATAGTAAAACTGGAAATAGTAGACCGGAAGTAGTTGATTTCTACCACTTCTAGTTTAAATAGAAGATTCTCGAAGGAGATTGTACCTATTCTTGGTACGATGAATCGATTCGCAGAAACCTCTTGTCGATATCTCTTACTGTTTTTGAGTTATGACAAATACTGTTGAAACCGGAAGTGGCTGATTTGTATAGCTTCCGGTTTAACTTGAAGATTGAAGGAGATAGGACATATTCTTAGGATGCTGAATCAATTTCTGAAAACTGCTTGTCGATAACTCTTACAGTTTTATGTCAATGAAAATCAATATTGAAACCGGAAGAAGTAGTGAATTTCTACCACTTCCGGTTTTAGTGGAAATACAGAAGTCGAAGTGTTTTTTTTTCCTTCACACCTTGAATCGATTTCTGTGAACCGTTTGACGCTAGATATTATCGTTTCTGGGTTATGACTATTACTGTTGAAACAGGAAGTGGTAAAAATCGACCACTTTCTGTTGAAGTAGGAGGTTGTTGAAGGAGATGGAATCTGTTCATGGGATGCTGAATCGATTCTCGAAAACCACTTGTCGATAGATTTTACCGCTTAAATTGTATGAAAATAGCTCTTACCGTTTTTGCTGTGATACCTGTTGACAGACAGACAGACAGATAGACAGACGGATGGACACAGCCGTTCTAAAGGACTTCAATTTCTTATGCATAGCATAGTTTGGAAGTCTAAAATTAATCCAGAAGTTTCAGAGGCATCATTGTGATACAATGATAGTTACGTGATATATTTAGAGACGTGCAGATGGACGGAGGTCTATGGGTTCATGCCCAACCCATCCCAGAAAATTCTGAGCAAATGAAAAAAATACTCCTATAGAAAAATAAATAGCAAATTCCACATTTTAGAAGTTGGAAAAGTCGGATCTCACTGAGAAATGAATTTTTTCTTCTATCATACCACTTTTGTGATGCAATTATCAAAGCTGGTAATTGCGCGTCAAAAGTTTTTTTTTTTTTTTTTTTTTTTGCGAATCACGTTTTCGGACGTTCAAAATGCTCAGCAATTACATTTTTTTTAGTTTCTACCAGGAACGTAGCCAGAGTTCTGATTTGGGTGGGGGGCATATATACTAAACTAGTAGTATAAATAGCAAACTAGCATTTATATACTAGTTTAAATATTTGGAAGGCAAGTCAAGATTTGGACCCCGTGCTCCCCCTAGCTACATCCTTGGTTTCTACACAACTATTTTCCGCTGTAGAATTAAATAGTAGCCAGTACCCAAGTGAATTAAATAGCTGCATAAATTGCTTGCTATAGTACATGTAAATAAATTCTAGAAAAAAATCATTCAAGTCATAGCCTACGATGCGAGAGCTTGCGAATATGATTCCCGATGTGAACACTTGGTCGACGTTGAAAAAAAAAATGGTGAATCAAGACAACTAAAACTATAAACCAGATGAGAGGATAGAGACGCATGCTAACATGGAGAATACACTCATTTGTAGCTACATTATATGAAATGCACTACTTTTCGTAGTGACTCTGGCGTTTTTACCATGCCTTGAAAGAAAGAAAGCGAAACAGATACCCTATTATGGCACCTGAAATGCCCGCGGCTGAGTCAATACTTACAAACATTTTGGCGGAACAAGACTGAGGAAAACCAATCCGGCAGGATGGGGAGTAGAAATGACATGCCAATTCCAATGTGAAAACCCTCTGTGCAGCACAAATGAAAAAAAAAAAAAAGCTCTTATCAGATCCCCTCGTTTGCTTGCTTCTTCTCAATTCTTGGAATTCTAACCCGAAGCTAGTCAGTCAGTCACAGAAATTCTTCGTTCATCTGCTTGCCCCACCGTACCGTTTACGAGATAGGATGCACTCATAACTGATAGATGACACATTATTATTATTATTATTATTATTATTATTATTATTATTATTATTATTATTATTATTATTATTATTATTATTATTATTATTATTATTATTATTATTAATCAAACTAATGAAACAAGGGGCGGGACAACTTCACACTTACCCGTCCGATTTTCAGATTTTTCACCTCAAATCGTTAGTTTAGGTTAGTTGCTAAAATTATTATTTTCGAAAGAGTTCTATTATACTAGAAATAAATTAGGGAGAGGAAGGATAGTGTGAAGTTGTCCACCCATGAACAATATCCATATAGTTATACTTCATTATATAACTAGTTGCTCGTCAGTTTACGCAGTTCTGAAGCTGCCTATCTCAGTTTTGCAAAAGTAAATATTTTATTTGACAAATATGTTTGAGGACCAAGTGGCATGTAATTATAATCGTACTTCTTCTCTTTAATCAACATCATATTCGTATACATTGCTCTTTGTCATGATATGTATCATCATCATAATTCCACATAATCTCTAGTCCATTAACAATAAATTATTATTATATTTGCTAAAGATCGAACAAAATGACATGCACAAATTTTATACGTACCATGAAATATCTCAGAACGAAAATGATTCTCACATGTGAATATTATTATATTATTTAATCGTCAACAATATTTATATCTTGCTTACTGTCCGATCCTAATTGACAAATATTATACCTACGTAAACCAAAATTTCGAAGATAGACCCCCCCTGGTATGGCTTATGGTTCACGGGTATCCTTGCGAGCCACTGTTCTTAGCACTCTAATTTATTGAAATAACTTACAGTACACTGGAACCCATATTTGGTTCACAGTGAGAGAGTATTAAATGTAGTACAATATTCCGTAAATGTAGTACCGGTACTCCATTAAATATAGTACAAATTGAGAGATCAAATTCCGGGAGTTTTTTTTTTTTTTTTTTTTTTGAAAGCTCAAATTCTACTGAATATCTGGACGGAGTTTGAGAATTTGAGCTTTCGGTGGTCCTGCAGCGTGAAGTTGGCAGGACCACCTTTCAAATGGACTTAGAGCCTTTAAGTGGACTTAGACCTTTTAAATTGAAAGCTTAAACTCCGAGAGTTGGTTTTTTGAAAGCTCAAATTCTACTGAATATCTGGACGGAGTTTGAGAATTTGAGCTTTCGGTGGTCCTGCAACGTGAAGTTGGCAGGACCAACTTTCAAATGGACTTAGAGCCTTTAAATTGAAAGCTCAAATTGTGGGAGTTGATTTTTCTGAGAGCTCAAGTTCTACTCGAATTCTGCACCGAGTTTCAGAATTTGAGCTGTTAGTGGCGCAAGTTTTAAGTGGACTTAGACCTTTTAAATTGAAAGCTCAAACTCCGGGAGTTGGTTTTTTTTAAAGCTCAAATTCTACTGAATATCTGGACGGATTTTGAGAATTTGAGCTTTCGGTGGTCCTGCAGCGTGAAGTTGGCAGGACCACCTTTCAAATGTACTTAGAGCCTTTAAGTGGGCTTAGACCTTTTAAATTGAAAGCTCAAACTCCGAGAGTTGGTTTTTTGAAAGCTCAAATTCTACTGAATATCTGGACGGAGTTTGAGAATTTGAGCTTTCGGTGGTTCTGCAGCGTGAAGTTGGCAAGACCACCTTTCAAATGGACTTAAAGCCTTTAAATTGAAAGCTCAAATTGTGGGAGTTGGTTTTTCTGAGAGCTCAAGTTCTATTCAAATTCTGCACCGAGTTTCAGAATTTGAGCTGTTAGTGGCGCAAGTTTTAAGTGGACTTAGACCTTTTAAATTGAAAGCTCAAACTCCGGGAGTTGGTTTTTTTAAAGCTCAAATTCTACTGAATATCTGGACGGATTTTGAGAATTTGAGCTTTCGGTGGTCCTGCAGCGTGAAGTTGGCAGGACCACCTTTCAAATGGACTTAGAGCCTTTAAGTGGGCTTAGACCTTTTAAATTGAAAGCTCAAACTCCGAGAGTTGGTTTTTTGAAAGCTCAAATTCTACTGAATATCTGGACGGAATTTGAGAATTTGAGCTTTCGGTGGTCCTGGAGCATGAAGTTGGCAGGACCACCTTTCACATGGACTTAGAGCCTTTAAATTGAAAGCTCAAATTGTGGGAGTTAGTTTTTCTGAGAGCTCAAGTTCTACTCAAATTCTGCACCGAGTTTCAGAATTTGAGCTGTTAGTGGCGCAAGTTTTAAGTGGACTTAGACCTTTTAAATTGAAAGCTCAAACTCCGGGAGTTGGTTTTTTTTAAAGCTCAAATTCTACTGAATATCTGGACGGAGTTTGAGAATTTGAGCTTTCGGTGGTCCTGGAGCATGAAGTTGGCAGGGCCACCTTTCACATGGACTTAGAGCCTTTAAATTGAAAGCTCAAATTGTGGGAGTTAGTTTTTCTGAGAGCTCAAAATCTACTCAAATTGTGCACCGAGTTCCAGAATGTGAGCTGTTAGTGGTCCTGCCAACTTCACGCACCTAAAAGCTTCAGGTCCTCTCTTCCCCTCCGAAGTTTAGCAACAAGGAAAGATATGAAGACATAAAGGATCCGCAGAAGGAACTCTTTTCCTGCACAAATCCACAAAGGAGTAAATAAATATTTAGGTCACTATAAACATTCGAAGAAAAAACACCTTGAGATTCATTTCCAAGAAATGAAAAAAAAAATCACTTGACAATATAAATGTATTTCATCGTATCAATACACCAGTAATTTTTTCAGTGACTCATGCGACCGATTGACAAAACTACGTATAATTTCGGAAATAATTTCAGCTTTAAAACAAAAAGGTGCTCGTTGCTAGGTTCTCATTGCATGAATGAACTCTGGAGCGCTAGTATTATTATTATTATTAATCATAATAATACTTAATATTCTTATTAGATGAAAGTTATTGTTAAAAAGAATTCATTTAGCTCGCATAAGTTGGTAGTCCTGCACCAAGGGCGCCGATCCAGGGGGTTTAGTGGCCTGGGACCCCCAAAGTTGAAATGACTCTCTAATGAGGGGGCTCAAATTGCTAAATTGAAGTAGGTTGTATTTCTACAGTACAAGATCATTCGTTTCTCCTTTCTACTAATGAATATCTTCCATAAGAACCCGGTAATCGGCGCCCTTGTTCTGCACATACTAATAGTAGAGTACCTAAGGTCACACACGGTCACGTAATTGTGATGTTGTGGCTACAGTATCGGGCCAAAAAACCCCATTTTGTGATATTGAAATAAGTATTGACAAAAGACATATACTTATTAAGTACGAAATACAAATGTATTCAAGGTTAACAACAGTGACAGCATTAACCCTTATAAATTCTTAAGCCTTATAAATTATCATATATTTTTACACGATAGTATAGTATCCTCATTATTCGATTTAAAAAATACTAATAAATGGAGCAACCCACAATATGCTTTGTTTTTGTTTAATTATGCTTTATTTTTTTTTCAAATTATGCTTTATTATGCTTTACTGTTAATTTCAATCATTGATTTACATTAATCGTGTATAATGTAAATATTCTAAATATTACGGTATGTCTATTTATTAATATTTTATGCAACCAGTTTCTTTCATATTTAATGAGCTTTCAACTTAATGTACTAAAGAGATATGCTTTACTCGAGTTAGTTTTTTTTTTATCACGTCTGCGCCTTAGAGGTACATATATACAGAAAAGGAAAGTAAAAGATACCACCAAAAAGTACAGAAAGAGCTCAAGTTGAAGAGGTACACATAACAATATACTGTAGAATTCTTGTGTACTATTCATTGTTGGCAGAAAGTTTTCTTCTTCTTTTCCTTTTTTTCTTTTCTCCACATCAAAGGATTACACCGAAAAGTATAAAAATAAGCTTTTCATTGTTGCATTGTTACGTTCACAATATGATCCAGAGTTCTATTCTCGTAAAGTAAATAAGTAAATACACTTTGCTTTAAATAAAACATAATTTACTTTTTAAACATACGCAGAGATACCAAGTTTAGTTCCTTTCTCATATTCAAAGTTTAGTTCCTCACTTTCTGAATAACAAGGTGCTATTATTTTACCCACAAATTCTCCAGTCAGTTTTAAAAATTTAATGTTCTTACGTTTAGTGCTAAAATCAGGTTGAGTTAATAACAGTGAAGGAATGAACATTCAAAACTGCTTTTCGTCGTTTTCGTAATGGTCATGTTTCTGCTCAATACTTGCATAAGCAACATTCCACGCTATTTTTCGTAACTCCGTATTTAAGGGGGGAGCGTTTTGCACTTTTGTTGGAAATTCGATGACGGCTAGTGCGGAAAAGGTGCCATTAGTGGTACTGATTTTTTTTTTTTTTTTGGACAACCCCTTACCCTGCCCCAACGGACTTAAAGTTTTTAAGTGTTTGGTTAGGCAACATGCACAACACCAATGACAGAAAAGCTACTTGTGGTCGTTTTTAGAGTTACCTGATGGCTATAATACAATTATTTTATTAAAAGAATCTTGTAGCAATACCAGTAAATAATTATAAAATGTTTATGAGTCAAAGTACAGCCATATTAGCTCAGTTGTTGGAAATAATGACAGATTTTGTTTGGAATGCCACGTTATCGATGATTATAGGCATAGTTCTTGATATAACACGATTTGTTTTTGGCAACTCTTAGCCTATGTACACCGACAGCAAATGCCATCTAGCGTCAGGCTACACAACTTCGTGATTGCTTACTTTGGCACGCTCTTCGAGCGCAGTCGCAACATCCGGCTCCGTCCAGAAGATTCGCTCGTCTCGTTGGCTCCAGAACCTACGCCGACGTTTCTTCAATATTCTCGCTTGAAGTTCGGCGGTGGTATAAATATTGCGTACTTCGGCCAACCAATCCATCAGGCCAGTTTATTGCAGCTTAAGCTTTAACGGTTTTAGTTCGCTACTGTTTCTGTTAAGACAGAGAGCTTGTGCATTGTACCTAAAGCTACAGTCTTCTTGGTGTGTTACGATTCAGAGACATTCTGCATACTTTGGTTTCCAAGTTCGGAAGCAATGGAAAGCAAGATGAAGAAAAAGCCTCATAGCAGACCAACGTGGAAAGTGTGAAACTAGTCTTATTTAGCACGGCAAATGAAATGAGTGAAGTGCAGTTACCCACGTACGCTGACGTTATGCGACATTATCATTGGTTTCGAAGTGGTTTAAGTGGTGACGAAAGTGTAACTAAATTACCACTGACTGACATTTGTAAACTAGTTGGACAAAGAGTTGTACATATTTGGCGTAAAGCAAGCATTCCTGTGGTTTCAGAGAAGAGAGTTTTTGACATACTGAAAACATTTTATAATAAGTGTCGCAACAAGGAAAAACATTTCAGTCGACAAGGACAAGAAGCAACACTTCGTGCAGGTTTAGTTGCACACGCGGAAAAGTCTCTTTTTGATATTGCGTCTTGCAAATGTAAAACCGCCGAAGATTGCAAATGTGAGAGGACACGAAAGATTCCGAAACGAGAATTCAAGTTTCTTTTGGACCAGAGAACATCACGGAAAATGAGCATTGGTAACATTGACGTCCGAACAAGCAAATCTCTGTCAAAGATGTTTTCCCGTAAAATGATTTAAGAGGCAGACAACCAAGAAACACGCTGGAAGTGTTGAAGCAAGTCCATCAAGTAGTGGGATTAGGCATAGTCACAGGTCAACGATACTGGCGTCGTCAGGGGAATCCAGCGAAGCTGTTGAATCGGAAAGCACGTCGGGATCTGACTTCGAGGCGCGACCAAGAAGGAAACAAAGCCTAAAGCGTATCTGTCTTCAAAATACAGAGGAGGCAGCGTTTGGACCTGGAGCTTCAGACAGACAGGTTGCTTTGATTGCTTCTGCCGTACTTCAGGATGCAAGACTCATAACGCTGGAGGACAAAAATCTTGTTGTTGACAGATCTAAGGTACGAAGAGGAAAAGATAAACTGGGTGAGAAGATCCAGAAAGAAAAGGATCACCTAGGCCGGGCGATTACAAGTATCTACTTCGACGGAAAAAATGATGCAACTCTTGTGCAAAAAAAAAAAAAAAAAATTAACGGCAAACTACGAAGACGAGAGGTTACAGAAAAGCATACCACAGTTCTATCGGAGCCCGGTTCAGAATACTTGGGTCATGCCACACCTAAGTCAGGCACTGGCAAGGATATTGCCGACTACATATTGGAGCTTTTAGAGAAGAACCAGTACGACGTTTCAAGTCTTGAGGCAGTCGGCAGTGATGGTGAAGCCACGAACACAGGATGGGATAACGGCGTGATAAGTCAGATAAAAAGATACCTAGGAAAGGAATTGCAGCATCTCATTTGCCTTCTTCATTCCAACGAGTTGCCATTTCGACATCTGGTTACCGAATTGGATGGTGGGACGACCGGACCCAACGCTTTTTCCGGCCCCATCGGAAAGAAATTAAAGGATTGTGAACGTTCACCGATCGTCTCCTTTACACCCATTCCCGTTGAATGGGTGTCTGAAATGGAAAAACCAGATGGTTTAAGCAGCGACCAGAATTATCTCTTTGAAATTTGTAAGGCTGTTGTTATAGGAATGTCTACTACCGATCTCGCAAATAGAAAACCAGGACCATTATCACATTCACGACGGCGTATATTGGCCTATAGGATGCTTCGCCACTACATCAGTACTGATAAACCTAGTTCGGGTTTGTCTCTACTTTGCCAGTCCATTGTTAAAGTATACGCTCCCGTTGGTTTTCAATACGGAGAAATCCTTCATGCGAAATAGGCGCCATGCATCTGTTTAGAATAGTTAAGCTATCACGTTTTCTGCATATTCGAACGTTAGGCTGGAAAAGGATAAAAAAAAGTGCCGCAGCCTGAAGACTCCGAGACCAAGCCGCCCACGTGACTTCATTGTTCCGAAATTAAACTCTGCAGCTGAAAATTAATGACTGACATGATTAATTAGCCTAAATGTCTAACAGAGCCGCCAACCACACGATACATAACGGATCAGCAGCTTGAAGAAAACATCCGAACTTCAGCTACTCTAACAACAACATTCCCTTGCCATAGTCAAGATGTGGAACGCACAGTGAAGCTGGTGTCCAAGGCAGCGTCGAAAAACTGCGGCCAGAACGCAAGAGATATCTACGTTAGAGCCAAACTGAAGTCTAAAATCAACAAGAATGCCCCGCTTCGAGACCAAGAAGAACTACGTGACCTAAGGTCAAATGTCAACGTATGCCTACTGGGTGGGTGAGTGGGCGGAACTCAATGTGCAACCGCCTCCCCGTGGTGAGTTCTGGGTTATTTTGCGTACAGAGCAAAATAAGCGAAGATTTACACAAAGAAAATCGTGTTATATCAAGGGCTATGCCTATAATCATCCTTAACGCGGCATTCCAAACAAAATCTGGACATTAATTCCAGTAACTGAGGTAATATGGCTGTACTTTGACTCATAAACACTTTAAAATTATTTACTAGCATTGCTACAAGTTTCTTTTAATAAAATAATTGTGTTATAGCCATCAGGTAACTCTAGAAACGACCACAAGTAGCTTTTCTGTCATTGGTGTTGTGCATGTTGCCTAACCAAACACTTAAAAACTTTAAGTCCGTTGGGGCAGGGTAAGGGGTTGTAAAAAAAAAATTTAGTAAAGTCGGTGCCACTAATGGCACCTTTTCCGCACTAGCCGTCATCGAATTTCCAAAAAAAAAAAAAAAAAAAGAAAAGAAAATGCAAAACGCTCCACCCTATTATTTAGTGATCCGTGTGACATTGGTATCGCCAGTGCCGTATTTAAGGGGGGCTTCCAGGCTTAAATTCCCACGAAATTTAATTTATTAGATTAAAGTAAATTATCTTAAAGAATTTTCACATTTCCAGGAATAAAGTTAGCAAAGCTTTCCTCCTTAAACAAAACCGTAAATACGCTACTGGGTATAGTTGTTTTGTTTCCCGCCTATAGTTAGGTCTTCTGCAATAATACTACCTAAATACCGAAAAATAGTAACTTGTTCTACTTTCCATCCAAAGAGTCACTTTGTAAATTATAGTACGAGGGAACTGTTAGAAACGTAAAACTGTAATATATCCAGAAGTTAAAAATTATACAAACAGCACAAGACATCCATTCTCCGAAATCTTGGGGGAAGCTTTTTTACAAATGTAAGTGATGACTGAAGTCTACCAAGGTATATCGTTTGAAGTTGAGATGTGAAACATTCTTTACGCCAATACTTGTCCAATACTCATTCACAAATAAATAGTTTGTAAAATCAGATGAGTCCGAACAACACAGAACAATATTGAGATAGATTGCCTGCAGTGATGGTATAGTGTATAGCCTAATAATTTTAACTCTCAAAACTTGCATAATGTTTGCTTTAATCCTTCCGATTTATAGTAAAACCTGTACCAATATATTCTGTATGTAACTGGTATCTATTTACTTAGGTATATGAAAATATCACTCTTAACTAGCAGGCTTGACATTGGACTAAGGAAGAAGCTGTCAATTGCTATGTATGGAACATAGGATTGTATGGTTCGGAAACTTGAACATTACGAAAGTTAGAGAAGAAATATTTAGAGAGCTTCAAAACGTAGTGATAGAGGAAGATGGAAAAGATAAAATGGATGGAAAGGATGAGAAACGAAGATGTTTTAAAACGAATAGGAGAGAAAATGATGCTCTTAATCAGCATCATTCGTAGGAAGACCAACTGAATTTGACATCTTGCGAAGAAATTGTGTTCTTCTTATCACCATAAAGGAAAAAGATAAAAGAAAAGCGAGGAATATGAACAAGAGCACAGTTTATCGATATTGAAAAAAATAGAAAATATTTGAAGTTAAAGGAGGAAGCTGTAGATAAAGAAACGTGGAAGAAGCATTTCCAGACCCTAACCTAAGGAGAAGGAGGAATCTCCTATTAGTCTGAAGATATGCTAAAAACCAGAATATTTAATAATAATAATAATAGTAGTAATAATAATAATAATAATAATAATAATAATAATAATAATAATAATAATAATAATCGTGTGAAAAATAAAAATAGTTTTCTTATATGTATTATTCCTTGTTCATAAATGAAAACTTGTATACGTACAATGGAAATAACAATTGAGTTTTGCCTCACTCACAAACTACGGCAGACATCCAATCTCTGCTAATTCAGTACTGAAACTGAAGAAATACATCTATAACTTCCGATAGCAATACAGTGGTAAGATCAAATATAGAACTTGTTTCTTGGACCCTGAATTCATGCCGTAAAGCCGTTTCACGCTATCTCTCATCGTTTTTGCTGTAAGGAAATCAATATTGAAAACGAAAATAGTAGTAAATTTCTACCAGTTAAGTAGAGATATGTGGGTGGGAATACTCTCTTCGAGAGAGGTCTTCGCGACTTTGCTCAACTGAAATAAATATTGAAACCGGGAAGTAAAAGTAAATTTCTACCATTTGTAATAGATGTGAGTGGAGATTGCATCTTTTCTTTAAACGCTGAATTATTATTTTTTTTAAAAAAAGAAAAAAAGTTTGACGCTATGGCGATCAACGTTGAAATCGGAAATTGTTTGTTTATGCGAGTTACCATGTGAATAGGGGGTTAACAAATGGGGATTCCGTTTCCGGTTTTAATAATGAGGTAACAGATGAGATATAAACTATTCTTGGGTTACTGAATGGATCCAAACAAAAAAAAAAAAAAAAACGCTCCTCGATATATTTTTATCGATTTTGTTCTCTAATACCTGTAGACAGATGGGCGTAGCCATTCTGCAAGACTTGTTTACTTATACTTGTGTATATAATAAGTTTAGTGCATAGCAAAAAAATCTAAACGTGGAAGTTTGAAACTCTAAGACGTGGAATCATAAATTTTCTATAAATCTTACATCCACCAGATATCGAAACATTGCGTTTATTTGGAAATTCTATATCTGCTTCATGTATAGGGATGCGCACGAGACAAGATTTGTGGCTGTCTCGTCTCGAAAATGTGCTGTAAAAGTGATGTCTCGACTCGAAAAATGTATATTTCTCTATTGGAAGAGCCGTGTCTCGACTCGAATTTTGTCAGGAAAATCCAGTCTCGACTCGTCTCGTGCGCATCCCTATTCATGTATCATACGATCCCTTCACATGTAAAATTTTGGGTTAAATTCAAGATGGCGGTCACCAACATGACCATAAACTGCCACCACAACAAATGGTTTTCCTTTCAATTCACAATTCGGTACTGAAACCAGCCAGCTCATTGTAGCCAGCTCAACTTTTTGCTATTTGATACGGGGTGATAATGGTGTTTTACTCCGTATCAAATGAAATATTGTGTGTGTATTAAATAGTGAATACATGTTGAAAAGTAAGCCATCGTTTTCTTTAATACGGAAATTTTTGAAACGATATGTTTCCAGGTTTTACATAATTAGGAACCCTATTTCAATTCCCAATTAATTGTTTGTTTCTTTATAATTATCCCTACTAATAGTGAGCTTCTTCAACTGTGTTGAAACATGTTAATCTTTATAAATATTAAATTTACTGATTCATTTTTTTTAAAATAAAGAACAGAATTGTTTGTTTCTTATTTAGTTTTAGAAAAACAATTTTAATCATTGAAATAATTATGCATATCACAACTACAAGAAAGATAATACTTTTCTATTGGAAAAAGAAGAAACGTATCAACAAAAGGAAGTTATAAAAAGTTTTAGACACAAGTAAGATAACTGTCACACAAACAACGACTCAGAGATGATGAAAACAAGTTTAAACCTTTCCAATTATCGATGTTGAATGATCATTAAGAAACACTCGATACTTTTTTTTATTTGAATATCTTTCTATTTTTAAATAAACACTACTTAGTACATACTACGTAAGATATGTAAAATTACACATTGCGTAAGCAAAGTAATGAGATAAATGTAGACTGAAAAAACTTTTGTTGCTAGTTCTGTGTTGTGAATTCTTTTTAAGGACATTGCACTGTAATGAATTGAAAGCCTCATTCCGTAGTCTTTTTCGTCAATGCACCGCAAAACTTGTGTTTTAATTTGCTATAATCAATATTACATACTGATTTTGAGATATGATGCCGGTAACGCATTTTTTTTTTCCTTTTGCGATCCTGTTATGTATTGCATACTGATACACAAATTGTCCTTTGCAACATTTTTGCAGACTCAGCACTAACTAAAATGTTAATGAATATTTTGAATTGTGTTGTGTTCCACAAGTTTTGTGAAGACTAATACGGAGTAGGGGACCTGAATATCTTTGTTAGCAAGGGTGTTAATGAACTATACCGACAAGCATTAAGAGATGATTCCTTACATACAAGTAATAGAAAGATAGTGGGAAAAAGCACATATTTTTAGTTCTAGGGCTGCTCAAAATAATTGATAAGCTAAACTTTAACACGCAGTATTTAGTATTCGGGAAACTATGGAGTAGCGGTAGTATCAGGGTAACAGAAGTTATACATACGCAATTCAAAAATGCATATTTCATCAATGTGCAATGCTTGTCCAAACAGTTCCCTACACAGAATAATTTCTAGACATGTCTTCAAGTGTATTCTCAAACATGCTTTCATTTTACAGTAGTTCAAAAGAGAAAAACTAAGACAGAACAGTAAACACGGAATATTTTGGCGGGAAGATGCAAGTGTTAGAGACCGCAAGCTGCACGGTTTCTCCTGTTCGGAATAACGAGTGCTGTAATGAATTTTGTCGTAGTATTTCACATTTTTTTACGTATAAGCGTGAAACAAAACATCATCGCACGTGTTATTCTGTACACAAGGAACCATCATGCTTGCAATGTCTAACACTTCCGACATCCCTCCGAAGCAATCCATATTTATCGTTCTACAGTCTTATCTTTTCCCTACTTTACAACAATATTTAATTCAGAGCGTATCTAAGAATTCTTTAGAGGGATATCTGGGAATTATACCCTGTAAGTAATCTTTCGCACACCCATCTCATATTGATGGAAGTTGAATTTTTGGAACTTCTCTTATGCTGGTATGGACCACCATTCCATGGTTCTTCGAATTCGAAATAGCGTGCATTCATATTTCACTTTTCGACGATTTTGTGCAGCCCTAGCTCTGAAACTGCACTTTTCTTCATAGGTTTATACGAACTCTTTGTCTTATTTTCATATTACGACACACCTGTTATAATTTATCGGCAAAGTTCATTAACTATATATATATATATATATATATATATATATATATATATATATATATATATATATATATATATATATATATATATATATATATATATATCGTGTTCAAAAAATAGCGCCCACGGACCATAGAGCACTGTTCTACAGGTCAAAATTAGTGTCGGTACGAAAATAAGCACAATTCACTTGCTAACAGAAGAGAAAATACTTATCAAGTTATGCCAAACAGTTTCCACAAAAATACCTATATTCTAGCTTAATCAGTGTAATTTTATTGTTTTGTAATGAATTGCAAGTGAATTGTTTAAAAAAAGAGAATGACTCAGATCAAAATACTTACTAAATTCAAATAATAAATTCTGCTTTTGTTCCTTAGATGTTTTTCTAACGCCTCACAGTAATCTCAGTAAGATGTCAAAATATAGGCCTATACATAAATTTTTAATAGGGTATTCCTTCTAAAAATTGCATAATTACATGATACAGATATTTGAAATGAATACATTAATTATACAGATTGCAGTAGAAAATACAAAAAGTAGAACACAGTGGGATTTGAACTAGGTAAAACTGATCTCTTAGCTTTACAAAATAAGTATCAAAGAAAGATGATCAGGCATGCTTGACTATCGAGACAACTGTAAAATAAATTGTTGTTACAGTGTATTTTGTATAATCCATACGACTATCTTCAGCTTTTTATTCATTGCTGTCTTTGGTAAGCAAAGTATTATTTTGTTCTCTGTCAGCAAAGATTAAGTATATTTTAGAAAGATAATTTAAACATATTTTGTATACTAACAGAATAGCTGACATTCCAAACTTTGAAGTGGTCAAATGTTTGTTGGTGTAGTTGGAACATATTTTAAAATTTAGAAAAATAAATGAACGTAATGATGTTATTTAGATAACTTTACATTGTGTCTAAAATATAACCCTTTCCGGATCCTGGCTTTTTGGGCTATTTTTTAAACTTTCAGTCAAGCAGGTATTGTATCGTCACTATTTATCCTAGGATCATGGTTCATACCTCATTCTCTTCAGAATAGAGCTGGCTTTCAAATAGTACCACTTGCATGCTCATACCATATACCAGAAGCGGGGAAAAATGTCAAAGTGAAAATTTCGGAGGGAAAAATTTTTTCTCGAACTTTGGCCCCCCTGGACCCCCCTGTGTGATTGTAGTCATCTAAAAAACATCTGAGAAATAGTACTTGGTATACTGAATGTGTGTGCCAAATTTCAAGTTTCTATCTTGAATAGTAAGGGCGGGAGAATTTTTATCAAAAATTCCCACAATGCCCCAAATTACCATAAAACACTATGATCTCAGGGAAAAAATTCCTGAGACATCCCTAATTACCCTAGGACTATAATCCGCCAATCATTCTCTTCAGAATAGAACTGTCTTTCAGGCGGTAACATTCACATGTCTCCATCATGTACCTAAGGCGGGAAATTCCTTAAAAAGGGATTTTTTGGTGCTAAATTTCCCTTTTTTAAAAACTTTTAGCTCCTCTGGACCCCGCCTGTTTTAACGCAGAAATCTGAAAAAAAATCTGTTAAATACTACTCGGTGGACTGAATGTTTGTGTATAATTTCAATCTTCTAGGTGCAAAAATAAGCCCACCCAAAAAAATCAGAAAATTCCCCCATGTTACCCTATACAGAAGTATATTTTGAAAAAATCACTGAGACGTCCCTAATTATCCTAGAATAATAATTCAACCGTCATTCTCTTCAGAATGGAACTGCCTTTCGGACGGTATGACTCACGTGTCTTCATCATGTATGTAAGGCGAGAAAATCGCGACAAACGGGATTTTTTTGTCTAAAAATCCCTTTTTTCAATTTTCCTCCCTCTCGACTCCCCTTCCTGTTTTATTGCAGAGATCTGAAAAAAATCTGAGAAATACTACTAGGTGGGCTGAATGTTTGTGCACAATTTCAATCTTCTAGGTGCAAAAGTAAGCCCGCCAAAAAAAAATATATACCCACCATGTCCCATTTTTCCCTATATAGAAGTATATTTTTCAAAAATCCCTGAGATGTCCCTAATTACCCTAGAATAATAATTCGACCGTCATTCTCTTCAGAATGGAACTGCCTTTCAGACGGTATGACTCACGTGTCCCCATCATGTATGTAAGGCGGGAAAATGACGAAAAACGGGATTTTGGGGGTAAAAAATCCCTTTTTTTATCCCCTTGCCCCTCTGGTTCCCCCCCTGTTTTAGCACTGACATTGGAACAAAAAATCTGGTAAATACTACTCGGTGGACTGAATGTTTGTGCAAAATTTCAATCTTCTACGTAGAAAAATAAGCCCGCCAAAAAATATTGAACATAGGCTTAGAAAATGAGAAAAGAAATTTTTGACTTATGACGTCATCACCTCCTATGTCTGGACGCAGGACGGTCTGAAACCATACGTAATGTCTTCTACAAGGCCTCTGGACTTGGAAAACAAAAACAAAAAAAAAACGGACGAAAATGCTCAAATAGAAGAGAAATAACGCAATGTACCATGAAAAACGCGTATGGTACAAACGCGTTGTACCATAGGATCCCCAAAGGGATAACCTTTCCGTAATAACCTTAATCGCGATTTATGAGATTAGGCCCGCTATACACTATAAGATAGATCCTAGGAAATCTCTTACGATTTGTCCTAGAGTCAAAATCTCAACATGTATGGCATCAGATCGCATGTCATTTCCTGTGTTCTGAACGATCCTATGAGATTTCTCTTGTTTAGAACACGCTCTATTTCGGAAAGAAAATTCGTAAGATTTCGATTTAAGCGACACCAGGTGAGAGAAGTGAAAACAAAACAAAACAAAAAAAAAAAAAAAAAAAAAAAAACAGAACTGATGAGGTATCGGGAGTTCTTAAGTTGACATAACCACAGCAACAGGACATGACGTCACTTAATGTCGTCACTACCCTGGAGCACTTAATGCGCAGTGTATCCATAAGCAAGGTAGCTCTGTTGACAGTATTACTGCTGAGATAATATGCCAAGGTGGATTATAATTTAAGACATACCTGGAATTTGTTCGTGTACTGGTAGACAATAAAAAACACATTATGTTGTTACAGCGGTTTTGTGAGTTGCGTTTTACATTCAACGAGCGAACAAGATTATACACAAACAATGCACTGAATAATGCGTAAATAATTGCGGCTTGTCCCATCAAAGGCGGGAAGAACGCCGGGATTTTTTAAAAATTTCATTTCGTGCTGCGCACTGATACGTGTATCAAGATTGAAATTTCAGGTTTCCTCAGTTATGTTCTATTTTATAATTGTACTGACATTCATGATATATCAATTTATTTTAGCACCAAATGAACTCTTGTAGGTTTAGTAAGTGTTTTGGAGTGGCAGAAACGGGATTAAGAATACGTGGACATTTTTAAAATTACAATTTACAGGTAAAAAGTGTTAATTCAGAACAAAAGACAAATGTTTAGGGAATTTATTTATGAAGGCGCAGAATATGTAAGTCATCTGTGGACATAGATACAGCAATAAGATGTTGCTTTAATTCTATGAAACTCTCCATAAGGGCGTTATTCCAAGCCTGCAAACTACCCTAACCTGACCCGAACTACTGCTACTCTACTACTAGTAGTATACTATTATTATTACTACTACTCAACTACTACCATTACTGCCTTACTATACTACTACTACTACTGCTACTAGCCTATTATTATACTATCATTGCTACTACCAGGGCCGAAACCAGCTACAAAGTTTTGGGAGGACCGTGAATATGTTACGGAGGGCCAAGTCTTTAAAATTATCTTATAAATATCTAAATTGTGTTTTTTGTATTAATAATAAAATTTTGTATTGAAGTCTGGAGGGGCCATAAAAAGTTTAAAGGAACCTGGCCCCCCCTCTGGTTGTTGGCCTAGCTACTACTAAACTACTAGTCTACTACTACTGCCTTACTACTACTATACTATCATTACTACTATTACTACTACTAAGTGTGCACCCATAATTTTTTTTAAAAAAATGTAATTTTTGAACAATTATCTCTTGTAGCGCTCCTGAATTTTACCTGTTCCTGGTGGATCACTGGCATGCGCCAACACATGTACAGTCTAGAAGGCGTGATGACACTATTTTCATCGAGAAATGTGGGTTTCAAACTAATATGAATTTGTCCACGTATTATTGATCTCAACTGCAGAAACTACTCTATCCCAGTTTAAGGATGCACATTAACACTGATGTAATAAAGTAATTATGCAGCCTATACCTAAGCTACACGAGGTTTACGTTTAAGCACCCACCGTTTCAACTTTTGAAGTATTTCGTTTTATTAGCTTATCGACGTCGACCATACCCTAGACGCCGCATGGACAAAGTCACACATAGTACGAACCATTCGCAAAATCAAAGTAGGCGAATCACTTATCGACAATTTTCGCATTTATTACTGCCTTAAAATGGGGAGGTCCTTAAGTGACATGAATTCCAGCCTATATCTGTGTGTGTTGTGGATTACACGCACAACATTTAATTGACGGCGGGAGCTCATGTGATTCGGATTCCACATTAATCAGTAGGTCCACGTCTCATATAGCCTCGCTGCTGAACGGGACGTTAAACTCAAAATCAACTCAACTCAACATTTAATAGATTTATCAAGAAATACTGAACCCACAGGTTCAGCACCCACATAACTGCATTACTTATGAACAAGGGCGTCCATCAAGTAGGGCTAGGTGGGGCGCTCGCCCCCAAGAGGAAATTGTACTTGGGAATACTGAGAACCCAATAGAATTTTTACATTACTTACAGCAAAATTTGAAACTGTATTTGAAACGTCGCTTATACTTGCCCCCTTGGAAACCACAACATGGGCGCCCTTGCTTATGAACTGCACACTAAGAAAAATCCGTTCTCCGGACAGCGGTATATTGTACAAATATACAAAATCCTCTTGCTTACTACAGAAATCAGTATGAAGCATATGCTACATACTAGGAATGGCCACAAAGTTCCGGTTCCGGCGGAACCGGTTCCACGAGAAACCGGTTCTAGGAGATCCGGCTTTCAGAACCGGTTCTGGAACCGGTTCCGGACCTGGATCCGAAAACCCGGTTCCAGAACCGGATCTTAGGGACCGGTTCCAGAAATGGATTCGAAAACCCGGTTCCAGAACCGGATCTGAAGAACCGGTTCCAGATCTGGATCTGAAAACCCGGTTCCAGAACCGGATCTTGGGAGCCGGTTCTAGACCTGGATCAGAAAACCCGGTTCCAGAACCGGATCTTAGGAACGGGTTCCAGACCTGGATCCGAAAGTCCCCAAAGACCCGTAAAGGAGGCACAAAGTTCACCTTCAAAAATAATGCAAAGAGGACCATGCGCTTGTGCCTTCCCCGCCCAGACCTGCTTGTGCCCCCAGAAAAAAAATTTTGGTCCACCAGTGGATGTTTAGCCAAATGAGTTGGCCAGTTTGCCTGTTTAGCCAATGAGTTTGCCAGTTACCCAGTTTATTTAGCCAAATAAGACAAGCTGCCGCCGCCTGGGCGCCTGCCTGTCGCTTCCACCATTTCACGTACCATACTGTTCACAGCTTGCCAGCAGCTCGCGTTTAGCGTAGGGATGGTCACAAAGTTTCGGGTCCAGCGGAACCGGTTCCGCGAGGAACCGGTTCTGTTTTCACCAGACCTGGATCCGAAGAACCGGTTCCAGATCTGGATCCGAAGAACCGGTTCCAGACCTGGATCCGAAGAACAGGTTCTAGACCTGGATCCGAAGAACCGGTTCCAGACCTGGATCCGAAAACCCGGTTCCGGAACCGGATCTTCTAGAACCGGATCCGTTCAGACCCGAAAACCGGTTCCAGCAGGAACCGGTTCTGGCCATCCCTACTACATACGCACTGCCCTTAGATGTTACATCATGCCATTGCAGGATGTCTTACATCTAACAGTTTTCGGTATATCACCTATGTTACATTCTGCAGCTATATTCTATTCTACTATGGACATTCTGTGTCGATTTGTATGTGAGATCTTGACCGCCTATATTGTTTCATACGGAAAGTACGTATAGATGGAACACTTATACGGAAAGTAAGTATTATAAAACATGCGTTTTCAGTTATACGTTTGCTGTACGTTAAGTCCAAAAACTACAGGAATTACGCATGTAACCTACCGTTTTGAATACGCTACGCTACCTACAATTTTTTTTCTCAGTATGTGCTTTGAAAACTAGCCATATGTCGGATTACTGGGAGAAAGCATTTTTTATTGAAAATCATTGCTGTTTTCTTAAATGTTTTTGAGGTTAATCTACCTAAAGCCAAACATACCACTAACTAAAGAGTTTCAGACAGTATTGCTGAGCATGAGTAGTCGCTAATGCTCTCGCCTTTGGTCCTGGGCTCGATTTCCGGCAGGGTCAGTCGGTCCAAAAGGTGTAACAGCTTTTTCAGGCTAGCTATCTTAAATAATTTTTTTCCTGGGATTTCCTCATTCACACCAGATAAATGCCGGGATGGTATCTCATTTACAGGCCTCAGGCCGCTTCTTTCCTTATCCGTTCCTTATATCCCTCCCCCGTTCCCCGTACCGTGATTGTGTGCTCGCCGAGGATGTCATCCCTCGAACCTGACGTGCTTAAGGCCATAGATACCGGTAATGGCCATGACTTGTAGCAATAAATAAATAAATAAATATTGACGAGCGAGCGCTAGCAAGCGAAGTCGGGTTAGAACGCCGCAATGCACGTTATATTTGTCCATTCTAATTAATAGCAAATTGTAATTGCAAAATTTTCCATTTCGCAGACGGCATTTCCAGTCTACTCAGTTCACAAATTACTCACATATCAATATCCATTATCTTTCCGCAACATGAACTCATTCCACCTATAAACATTGTGTTTTTACGCAGTTTTGGTCCCCCGTAATCCTAGAAAACCCGAGAAATATATTACATATTTCTTTCGTAAATTTTGCAAATTCAAACTCATAAAATAGGACAGCACCATCGTTTTCTACATACAGTAAACGTTATATAATTTTTAAAAAATAGTAGTACAGTCCTCTTTCACACGCAGTCATTCATTTTAATCATAAATTACTGTTTTTATGTTTATGTATTCTACACCTGCATCCATTTATCCAGCGCCGCAACTTAGATTGTTTTCTTGGGAGGAGGGTAAGCATTAATACGCGTATTTGGTGCTCCTAGAAAAAAGTTGTTTCTCTAAACTTGGGCTCCCTCTTTCCCTCTTTCTCTTACTATTTATGGGCCCGGGTCGTTAGTTACACCTTTGATCCCGTTCCATACATGACAAATTAATTAAGGGGACAATATTGACAAATATTAAAGCCATACGAATAAACATTACTTCTAGGGCCCCTAATAGAAACTTTTTTATTGAAATGGGCCCACGACTCATTTTCGTTTTATTTACCTTTATGTGTTGTTTTGCTTATGTAATATAGTGGACATATTCGATGCTTCATTTATAATTTCATGTTCGTATCGTATACGGAGTAAGAAAATGTTGTCTTAAAATGAGTCCCCTCGAACGGTGGGGAGCTTCCTTGGGGAAGCATTTGCCCTCTCCCTCCTCAAGTTACGGCCCTGTCACGTATCACATACTAGGCTGGTAGCCAGCCCAAAAATCTAGGAGAAGCCCGGTAGAAGTTTGAGAGGGAGTCCCGATCCAAACGTATTATAGTTAATCATCATATTATAGCTCAGCGTACAAATTTTCGACTAGAAATTGGCGACTAGAAATTTAGAGCTGGCGACCAGTGTTCAGTAGGAATGGTTTCTGCCTGAACTCACAGGGCAGCGCATTTTCTGTTTCGTAAGAAAATAATTGTCACTGAGTGAGAGAAAACACGGAATGTGAAGTCTTTCTTTGTCAAACCAAAGGCCGTTTGGGGAGGGCATCTTAACTTATACGTGAGAGATACTGGCGACCATTATTTTTGGATCGGCGAGTGCGACTGACTTTGAAATTTTGCACCCTGTTATAGTTCATTTGCAAGCGTACTGTGAAAATTTTAGGGGACCAGTACCGTAAAAATTTAGAGGGGCCCGCCCCCCTAGACCCCATGGATAAGGGCCTGTCACATATTAGTATGATGTAGACCTATCATTAATTTTTATATATTGTGGATCTCCAAATTTTTTGTGGCAACAAATCTTTCGCGGAGCACATCATCAAATATCGCGTGTGGAAATGCTATGTTTTCATACAAATATACAAATATCTCTTTAAGTATATTACTTCATTAACAGATAATCATTTTTAAACATTTTCTTTACCGGTCTGTCACTCTAGTATAAAATTAATAAGTTGACACCAAATCAGTTGCAAACACTGCTCAACTTACTATCACATTTAGTGACGTCATATTGTGTGGTGCCATGGTTTTGTCAACTTAAGATCATCTGATCGTGCAGGTTTACTTAAGGTGTACCACTCGAAATAATTGTAGAAAAATTATAATTTGTCACTGTTTCCTAAATGATTTGAGTTGACCGACATGAAAATTTCTCATATAGCATAGATAAAATCTCTCAAGGGGACCATCAAAAGCAATTGTTGATAAACTACAATTCTTTTACGATTTGCGTACAAATACGGGGTCCGGATATATAGTATAAAAACTATAGTACAAAAAACGCAAACCAAGTTGTGCTAGGTGGCCTCTGGAAAGTACGAATGCTATTTAACCGAGTAAGGGCAGGGCGGAGCGGGAGCATAGCGTCAGGCAGGGGGTGTAAGCGAAGGAAGCAGGCGCGTCAGTGAATGTAGTGAAAATGGGTGGGTTTTGGCAATGATACGAGTTTGAATAGCACTTATCATGGTATCGTAGTAGTAGCGCTCCAATTATACACATAAATTATAGCTTCTGTAAACTATGCAGAAATAAACCGGTGGTGAAAAATAGTATCGCCGGTCATCTTTCATATGCACCCACTTAGGTAAATGTTTCACAGAAGGAGTCCAGAAGTAGGCAAAACATACAAAATTTACAGGGGAAATGGAAGATGCAGGTACTTAGGCCTAACACAACCTAATCAAATCTAACCTAATGAAATTAACAAACTTAAACTAACCTAATATTAATAGAAGCGAAATTCTATCACTTTTTGAAAATTGTGCTTGATCCATATACTAATATAATCTAGCGTAATCCACTGGAGAAATTCAGTGATGATGTAATCCTCAGAATAAAGGAAGAAAAATGGATGGAGAAAACGAGTTGCAAAGTTAATTCTGTCAATGGTTCTATATTTGATACTAGCAGCGTTCACCCCGCTTCGCTGGGGTCACCCCGGAACGCAATAAACCTTGTTACTTAGATAATTTTTACTTTTTAGCTTTCAATTGATATGATAAAAACCATAGTAGATTGCAGTAAATGTTAACATTATATCGCCTGTCATTTATGTTAACCCGCCGAGTGACACGGTCATGCGGGTTGCATATAAATACGTTTATTTTTACCTATGATGAACTAACAAAGGATTTGTACGTTATGGACACTTGAATGGTCAATTATCTCAAGACACTGGTAATTGAAAATTAAAGTGATATGATAAAAACCATCTAGGGTCCAAATCCTAATAACCCCCCAAAAATGAAAGAAATTGGTTCAGCCGTATTAGCGTGATGAGGGAACAAAGGATTTGTGCGTTCTCTTTTATATATATAGATTTTCGGTTAATTTCGTGCATTTTTAAATTGTTGATTATAGACACTATATTCTCTCTCTTTCTATTTGTATCTCAATGTGTAAATTTTCCCCCAAAAATATACGAATCAGGAACCCTTAGTTATATTTGCAACCTAACGGAAAATATGTTAATACGGATAAGTTCTACAACTCGTTTGAGTGTTATTGAATTTTACACTTTAATATTTACAAATAAATTACTACATACCAATATTTAGCATTTTTCAAAACTCATTTAACTCATTTTCATTGGAGGTTGGGTTCTTCCATCTACATTTTTAATTCAGTTACAGTTAGGACCACTGTTAACAGTTTCAAAACTCAGCGCAAAGCTTTGAGTTAGTTAAAAAAAAACTTACCATATAGACCGCATAATCTATCCGTGTATTATTTGATACGCGGATATGTATAGTTATTTGAACTAAATAAACTTGTTGATATAATCCCTCATTTGAGTTCATTACAGTATAAGATTAACTAAGTCCCTCGACTGTTATCTACTCATCGGCGCCTTTGGTATCCGTATATTTTTTCAAATGGCTGTGTATAATTTTACGTGTGTATCATACAAACAAGAATTATTGTGAGTACAAGTATCGAAAGACTCCCTTTTGTCATTTCGGCAGCCAGCGTTTCGCTCAACTTCTGCACAAAAGCACTCTTTACGATTTGTGCTTTTAACAGTTGGGGCAACTTCATGCTGCTGTGCTAGCTACTACCAGGTGGTAATTAATCTTGGAGCAGGCATTAGTTGGGTTGCCTATCTCGCGGACTTTGTACATCAAGAATTTTTGTGGCCCACTGTACATCTTGCTGAAACCATTTGTGGGCAAAATTGTCTTCTGCAGTATCTCTCATTGCTGGAACTGTTTGATTTCGAAGCATCTCCTCACAATAAAAATTGCTATTAATAAAAAAGAGCCCAATTATTGTATATTTAGCGCTGCCATCTAGATATTCAACTTTTCAGGATGTAGAATGTGTTTGAAAGGACAAATGAGATTGTTGTCAAATCAAAACCTGCTATTACGTCTGTTAATGTAAACTGTTAGGTGGAACGTGCCCTCATCAGAGAACACAATGCTGGTAAGAAACGTACGATCATCATTGATTTGTTTCATCATATCTTTACAAAATTCTACACAGCGATCAAAGACATCTTCATTCAGTTTGTGTATCACATGAATTTTGTATGGGTAGAACTTCATTTTCTTTAACATTCTTCTCGCAGACATGGACTAATGTGATATTGTTCCGCAGCTTTATGAATGCTAAGTTGAGTATTTGCAACAAATGACTGCAACATCAAGCTATTTGTCGCCGATTTCGTCGACCAGGAATCTTACAATCCTTTATAGTTACCGTTTTCTCGACGCGTCTTATGATACACTCGACAGTAGGTCTCGAAATGGGATTGTGTGGAACGCGAATTTTTTCGTTAAATATTACCCTTACTTCAGCACATGACCTTTGGTTATTGCCCATCCTCATATCATCGAGAGCGTTAGAACTTTATTTTGAGAGCGGTTGAAATACATTAGAAATACAGCTTGAGTGTTGAGAAAACGGTGACTACTGCTGTAATAGTGCCTACTGCTACCAATATCTAATCATGGCTTCTACGTTGCTGGACCGTAATTTACAATCAACCATAAGTATTTACAGAACATGACGTAGAGGTGACATATATGTGTCTTCTGGTCAAATGTTATTTGTTCCACTAAATTTATAAGAGCCCATTTGCTCTCTTAGATCTAGCAATCAATTTACATGTTCATATTTACTTCCACTTTATGTTAGTTAAATAGATCTTTGAAAATGATTGGAGACGTACTTAAATTGCAAGTGTATTTCTCGAGATATTTAGATTATCACTAGCCTTGGGTGACGTACAAGTGTACGATGATATTCAATTATTTTTGCTCCAGCTCCAGCTAGTAGAATAACGCAAATGTGCTTCAACTAAAAGTTCTTTATTTTCGATCGCAGAATCAGAATCTGCAATAAAAATAGGGAGTTTCCATTTAAAACTTTCAAGTTGGCTTCCGGGGTTCTATGATGGGACCCCTGGGGGCACTTGTTGTTCACAGAATTTTATAGGCCCCTGACATTCTTAGGTAACTAGATTTGTTACATTTTTTTGTTATTTCGGAAATATTTGAGGTCGCAAAGTTAAGGGACGTACGTACGATGATATTCATTTTTTTAAGATTACAGCGCCATCTATTAGAATAACGAAAAAGTGCTTTAAGTAAAAGTTGCTTAGTTTTGATCGTAGAATCAGAATCTCCAATAAAAGTAGAGAGTTTTTATTAGAAAATTTAGAGTTGGCCCCTGGGGCCCTATGATGGGATCCCTGTGGGCACTTGCTGTTTACCGAATTTTATAGGCCCTTGACATGTGTACATTCTTACGTAACTAGATTTGTTACATTTTTTGTTATTTCGTAGATATTTGAGGTCGCAAAGTTAGGAGACGTACGTATGATATTCATTTTTTTTGTGATTACAGCGCCATCTATTAGAATAACGAAAAAGTGTTTCAAGTAAAAGTTGCTTAGTTTTGATCGTAGAATCAGAATCTGCAATAAAAATAGGGGGTTTCCATTTGAAATTTTTCGATTTGGCCCCTGGGGCCCTAGGATGAGACCCCTGGGGGCACTTACACTTGTTGTTCACAGAATTTAATAGGCCTCTGGCATGAGTACATTCTTGCCTAACCGGATTTGTTAAATGTTTTGTTATTTCGGAAATATTTGAGGTCGCAAAGTTAGGTGAGACACCCTGTATATATATATATATATATATATATATATATATATATATATATATATATATATATATATATATATAGAGAGAGAGAGAGAGAGAGAGAGAGAGAGAGAGAGAGAGAGAATAAACAATGCATATCTTATAAAATAAGCGTGCATGGTTTCATGTAATTTGCTCACAGTGGAGTCTTTTTTGCCCCAACACTAGATCCTGTTCATATGGAAGAAAATGTTTAAAGAAGGCTTACAGGGATACGGAAAACCTCGGTGTACCAAGGCAAGGCTTCCACAGCTCGAATGCTCACAATTTCTGTAAACTTTCACAAATTCCCAGTAGGTGTCTCGTAAAGTCTGGGAAAGTGTGAAAAGAGATAGAATACTTTCAGAGCATTTGTACAGAAGCAGAATTTAAAGAGAACTTTGTTGTGACAAAGCTTATTATATAAGAAAGCCTCAACGATGTTTCCTTGGTCCAAACTTCTTCCCTGAGTAGTAGAGAGAAGAGATTCTGTGTGGGAGCAAAGTTCGGTTTTATGCAGTGCAACTCTCCTTTCTTCTGGAAAATACTTCTTTGGAAAAGGAGGAAAAATTCCTCTTATCTCCGCTAAAGGATTTCAGGTGAATCCTGGGAGAACTAGAACCCAATTGAGTGTGAAAAGTATTCAAATTACGATAATGTTATTTAAAAAAAGATAAGAAAGAAAAATAAAAAGAAATAAAGGTAATTTGATAATGGTCTATTAATAGCGTTTTTCAGCTCTGCTGGGGAAGCATGGCTTCAATTTTGCGATACAGGTAAGATGGTCTGAACACCATCTGAAACCGCATCCCGTCTTTCTTTATATAAGCGATTCCTAATCGTTTGTACTATCTTAACTGTTTTAAATAGACTATACCCGATATAAAGAATTGCCTGAACGCTTAAGATGTACATACTCCACACAAAGACCATAATAAATATTTTTAAAATTCAATAAGAGTAAGTAGGAGCAAATGACAAACAAGTTATTTGTGTTTTAGAAAAATCTATATGAGTATAGCATTATATATGCCATAATGTTGGGAATGGTACTAATGTTAGTTGTGGCCTTTTCCATTTCATTGTAAAAAATACCATCACTAGGCAATAAACATATTTAGTGCAGTTTTACTCACTTATACATTGTTCACACTGAAATCAAAGGCAAATATTTTGTACTTACTATATAGCATACCCTTAAGCAGTCTTGCGCATGCGTCTATAATATGAGTACCTCAGACTTCTAATTTTGGTAGAAGTGAAACGATATGGCACTGGTCAACAGGAATATGGCATTTGATACATTCAGTATATAACGGAATCAAGAACACTTTTGGACATATTTTATCTTTAAGATTTCAAAATAGACATAACACAAGTCTCTGAACAAAACACAATAATTTTATTAAAATATCAACGTGTAACACTTTCGCCAAATAAATAATCTTTGACTTATTAAGATCTGATGAAATCAAAATCTTAGTTAGCAAAACTGTTATACATCATTATTTTAATAATAATAATAATAATAATAATAATAATAATAATAATAATAATAATAATAATAATAATAATAATAATAATAATAATAATAATAATAATAATAATAATTTTGCACTTTTCCCAGAGGTTGTGTTATTCCTATTTGGATTAGATTTGATCTGATTTTTTGTTTAGAGCACCTTTAAACACGGAGGCTATATGAAATATGGACCTACAGCTTAACGTTGGATCTGAACTACATGAGCTCGAACCTGGGTCTCCCACGCCTAAAACTAATTATATTTTCAGTTACTAAAGCAAACTAACATGAACCAGATAGTTTAAAATTCCTATTTGAAGATTGTTTCAGAGCTTAAAGGATTGATGTCTTGTAAATTGTAAATTTGTATTGTAAATTATATACATATATATATATATATATTACAAGGGTGAACTTTGTCAACGTTCCGTACAAACGTTACGATTTCTGTGTGTCTCGGACATCTCATTTTAACCTATAATAATTATTTTTCAACTATGATTTTGCTTCTTATAATTCAAGCACTAACATAATTATTAGGAAACAAACCAACTTGAAAAGGGAGTTTTGGATTTCATTATTTATTGTTCTACCAAAGCAAAGAACAACCTAATTTCAAGATTACTATCACTTATACTGTGAAGGGACAGGGTTTTGTCATATCGGTCAATTTTTTTATTCAGAACCTCGGGTGAAATAATCTGCAATGTAGTATTTGCATTTGATAGTATATTCTAATGTTGATTATATGTAATTCATAATTTGTTCATCATAATTCATAACTTATGAGTGTTTAGTGAATGCTACTGTAAAGAGCAAACTTTATCTCTTTTGTTAGAGACTAGTTGAAATGTTCGTTCTTCGCACAGGGAAATGAAATCTTTAAGTTTTGCGTCCCACTGTTATGACGGGTAGGCTAAAGGAGACGGTGATTAGGAGAAATTAATGAAATTAAGAAAGTGAGAGGAAACGGGGAAACCCAGAGAAAACCCACGCATATAGTGTTTGTCCACCACAAAGTTCACTTGGCGGGGGCTTGGATGGAAACCGGGACCCCACGCATCAGAGGTGAATGCTCTACCACTGAGCCACCGCGGCCCGTCTTCGCACAAGGAGGTTAGGTTTATTGAGAGTATTTGAAATGCCTTCTATCTAAGGATACGTGTTTCAATTAAAGTGTAAATGGTAAGCATAAGATACTATACTTCTGTCATACATTTTCAAGCACTTCATCCCTTAAAATATGCCCTTTAATTAAAGTGGTGCGTTAAAAGCCTAGCTTGTGGTAGCTTCCAAAAGTCGTATCAAACAGGCGAACCATTTTCCCAGTCCTGAAAACTATGGATTTGACATTAATCTCGGTCATTTTGGACATTTTGTTTTACAACCCTTTTTATCTCCCTTGCCGATGGAGGCTGCACGTGAAATTAAACGGCATCGGGAGTGTCACTTCACTGCAGCGACTCTGAAAACTATGGATTTTACTATAACATAGGTTCTTTTCGATTATTTTTTCATGTCACTCCTTCCCACTCTCACTCTTAGGGGTGTATTACTTCATAGTATAGTTTTCCTGAGTGTAAGTTCAGTTGAATTTATTCCAGACTCTCCAGAGTTATGATGAATCATACACACATACATATATTTTTGTGCTTTACCTCCCTGGTTAAAACTTGAAATCTCAAAAATGATGAGATACGGGTTCGTTTACGTGTAATGAAAAGCTTACATAATAAGTATACATATTGCTTGTCAGAGTCGTGGCCCTTCTACAAGTAAATTGTCAAGGTTGTGAGAATTCAATATTTCGCAAAATTCGACCACCCCACTCTCACCCTCTTACGGTACGCATTTTATGAAAGCAATATGACAAAAACCCAGTAACCCAGATGGAGGTAGGTGATAACTATATCGAAATATCCATTTCAAACGTTTCAACTGTACAGGGTGTTTCAAACAGGACTTGACAAATTTGAAAACTCATATTGATTTCTTCATTTATCTTACAGACATGGTTTTGGTGTCATTTTGTTGCAAAATACATCGAGTTTGAAGTAAGATTTGAAGCTTTCCTGGCGGCGTATATTATAAAGTTCTTCTCGGGCAATCAGCCAGGTGAAAACTGGTGGATAGGCCAACGTTTCGAGAGCTGTCATCGTTCTCGTCATCAGGGCAAAATAATTGCCCTGATGACGAGAACGATGACAGCTCTCGAAACGTTGGCCTACCCACCAGTTTTCACCTGGCTGATTGCCCGAGAAGAACTTTATAACATCGAGTTTGATTCACGTAGTACACTAGTTCAGAAACAAGCCACTGCAAGCGCTAGCGGCAGTTGGAGCAAAGACGGCTGTCTTTACTTGTCCCGAGCGTTCAAGCTGTGTGTTTTAGTTTGAAGATTCCAAATCTGCGACAACTGTGCAACGTAATTTTCGTACAAAGTATGGTAAAGATCCTTCCATTAAGCACACTCTTTATCAGTGGCATAAGTGTTTTATTGAAACTGGATGCTCGCAGTGGCGGATCTAGAAGGTAAAAAGTAGGGGGGAGCGGCGGCCAGAACCCAGACTATGATAGGTATATCGTAAGTTTACTATAAACTTTCAAAAACATATAAATGATAGCTTTAATTACTTTTGTTACTCAAAAACTGGTGGGTCAACCCCCCCCCCGGCCCCGGGCTAGATCCGCCACTGGATGTTCGTTAAGACACAACAAATCTTCAGGTCGTCCCCGTACGTCTGAAGACGTTGTAGAGCAATTGAGAGAAAGCTTTGTGAACAGTCCTACAAAATCAATCCGGTGTGCTTCTCGACAGCTGGGTATCCTACACATGACAGTGTGGGATATGTTGAGAAAACGGTTGCATTTCATACCATACAAATTACAAATGATGCAAGTATTAAGAGACATTGGTAGAATTACTAGTAAGAAATTTTTTATGGAAATACTACATCGGTTGGATAAAGATGAAGATTTCATTCAAAATATTATTTTTGGAACTTCTTTAGGTATAAGGTCAAAACCTTGACGTAGTTTGCTACAAAACAACACAAATCCATTTCTGTACGCTAAATAAATAAATCAATATGAGTTTTCAAATTTGTAAAGTCATTTATTATACACCCTTTCATGACTCGGTCACAAGTAAGTTTACTTTCATTTTTGTCGAATAGCTAAAATGTCCGTTCTTCCCACGGAGACAGTAGTTTTATGGAAAGCATTTGAATACCCTTAGGGTTTGCATTTTAATAAAAGTGTAATAATAGAAACCCAGAAGATAATGTATTTTCTGTAGAAATTTTGAACTCCTACCACCTTTAGGATATGCCGTTTAAACAAAGCAACATGATAAAAGCCCGGCTCAAGGAACGTATTATGTTCCAAATTCATTTTAAATTTTTAAAGCGTTTCCCTGTGATGCTATCACAAGTAACAGAAAACATAGTTTTGAATGTAAAGAAAGAAATTATAGGAAATGCCCCATACCCGTCTTAAAAAGGTAAATAATGAAAAACGCTAGGATGAGGGTCGCTTATTTTTAATGAGGACAAACTTTCATCGTCCTAAAGTTGAAAGGATAGCGAGAAACGAAATTTTACACATGAATTTTGAACCCCTCCTTCCCTCTTACATTGCCCATTTTAATAAAAGTAACAGGATAAAACCCTGGTTCGAGGTAGCCAATATTTATATTTTAACATTCATTTCAAACGGTTTATTCGTTTTTTCCATGGTGCACCAACAAACAAGATCTTTTTTCTCTTTTTTTTTAAATTATAGACTGGTAATAGTTTTTCACAACGTAAGAGAACTTTAAACTATAGAACAACCTTGGGAGCGGAATAATATAAATTATGATATATTTCTACCTAATAGTCAATATTTATTTAACAACGAAATCTTAAAGAGGTCGTTTTAATTTGAATAATACAGTCGAATACATAGTGAATGCTTGGTTTAGAAACATAATGAGATCGTATTATCTAGTTTGGAAACATAATGAGATCGAAAAGAATTTTATGGCAGATCATTACTTCAATGTTTAGGAGTACTCTTAAAATAACTCACTCTATATCATAATATTAGATTGAAAGTACCAAATCTATGTGTATGTGCAATTAGTATATTATTCATATAACTTTGGAAATATCGAACTTGTGTTAATAAAAACTGACCTCATACCTAACATATATTAATGAAACTTGTGTAACAGTTTCGGCTATGTAACATCGTGTTCATCAGACACATTGTGGAAGGTTAATAGAAGAATAACAACTTTACTATAAATAGAAAGTTAAGAAAAAGGAACAAAGTAAGAATTGGAAACAAAAGAAAGAGAATAAGATAAAGATTTTGAGCATGACTAGAGAGAAAATCAGTGGAGGATTCAGGACAAGGTGATATAGAAAAGAGTGCTCTAGTCCTTGAGTTTTATGATCCCATATAACTACGTTAGGGATAGTAATCTGCAATATAGCTATATACGACATATAGCCAAAACTGTGAAATGCATGATTTAATAAGAGTAAGGGTTACAATAATTGCAAGAAAAATATATATGATTAATTTAACTATTAATTTAACGATTGATGCCTCGTAAGGTGAAAGAGAGAGATGATTAATGGAGCTGAATGAACTGACACGGGAGGGTCCCACAAGTTGTCGCTAAAATCTGATTGCCACATAGCACATCTGATAGAACATTATGAGAAATGAAAATAAGCAAAATTTAAGGTGCTATGGACCGGAAAGATAAGAGCTAGGGGGCTTCAAAATTTGAATATCCAAAGAATTATATCATTTAATTATGTACGTTTAAAGTAAATATCTTGAAAATCGTTAAAGCAATCAAAATAAAAGTTGCACAATATAATGAGAACAAAGTGCCCTATCGAAAACCGTAAACAGTGTTGCCATAGGTGAAGCAGTGTTGCCAACTCAGCATAAAAATGTTTTATTATAAATAGCATTATATACAAGTGTGCACAGATTTAAAATGCACTATTGTCACTAAACATAACAGTGAAGTGTAGTGGTACAGTGTTGCACATTACTGGAGCTACGTGTGCTGAAAATGTACAATGGAGTAGCCTGATAGGTGGCAACAGAATTTTTGTCTCATACTATGAATTTAGTTCAAATGCATAACACAAATAGTATAACATAGCAAAATATCAACAGTGTTACAAAATATTGATGCATTTGAAAAACGAAATTGAGTGATGCCATTTTTACGTCCTGTGTCAACTTCGAAGCTATATAGGAGTGCAAAGTGGGATTCAAATCACTATGAAAGAGATAGATAACAATGAAATGTAAAATAAAAAGTACAACAAAAACATGTCCGAGGCGGGATTGGAACTCGCAATACCTAATATGTCGGTTGTCTAGCCTTCTAGACCACACTGCTATCCAGTCCGACTAAAAACGAAATGAGGTAATAACAAACTAATTATATTTCCAATCAATCATAATCATATGGTATGTAGGAGAGGAAGTAGAAGAACATGCACTATTGTTAAGTATATTGAATTAGAAACCCCATCTTGCTATTTCCTTTCCCCTTTATCGACTCGAACTTAAAAAAAAAAAAAAAAAACTATGATTGCATCAACAACTGAGACATCCTACCTAGTGATGAGCAGTGGGAATATTCCCGGTGGGAAGGAATTTAAAAAATGAGAATATTCCCTGGCCTATAAATTCCCGGGAAGGAATTTATTTCCATTTCTTTACTTTATCTTCCAAATTATAAGAATTATATGACTAATTACTTTATTTTAATATATTATGACTTATTTCTAGGTTTTAAAGAATTTGGAGGTTAAAAAAATTAAGATTCTTTGACAGTACTTTATATAACTAATAATATGATTTTTTAAAGTTCCATTTCCATTTGCACTAAAAAGTAGAGTAATTGTTTAGTATTGGGGGGCCAAAACTAGCAAAAAGTAGGATGATTTACGGAAGAAGTGAGTTGATAGGGGTGTTCAAGTAGTCAAGAAAGTATCGAACACATTTTTTTAGGGTAGTAGGGGATTTGTACAAACCGTAAGGGTAAGTCGAAGTAATTTATGGGAGAAAAGAAAGTGAATTGTTTGTAAGGAAGATAGAAAACAACGTGTCCTGTGGGTCTCTAACCCGCCTTCACACGCTGACGCTCGCTCGGCAATGTTGCCTAAATTTAATGTTGGTAACGTAATTTAACGTATGAAACCATAACACAACCGCATCGGAATAGAATATCGCAAAAAAAAAAAAAAAAAAAAAAGTAGGTGCAAAATCTGACCCGCCAAAGCTAAACAATCGCCAAAAGTAGCAAAGTACTAATTTACAAATGATGAAAAGAAACCATTTTGTAAAGTAATGTAGAATTATGTAGAAATAGAAATGAAGTACTATTAATAAACCCTGAACCACCATTAGTAATAGACCTCTGTCTCCTCCCTCTGTCTCGAATTTCTGAAGAGGTACTCGAACCTCTTTTACATGTGAATTAACGCATAGAATTTCGAGAAATGGGCAGGAAGAAAAGTCGTGTGTGGCAATGTTACATGCAAAATTATAAAGACAGAAAAGTATCTTGCAAATATTGTGGACATTTATGCGCAAATGTTGACAAAATGGTGGGACATGTGTCTTCTGGCAGTTACCCAACCTAATTTGTTTATAACATTTAAAAAGTTAATATGTTTATAATATTAGTAGCAGAAGTTTAGAAAATCCACTAACATGTTAATTTAAACTGTTTAGTGGTTTAAAAGTATGTGGACAATATTTTTGAAACATATTTACTTTCATAGAACATATTGTAAATAAATATCCATTTTGCGTACTCTCTAAATATAATAAAATATTAATAAAATAACATAACATCGTTCAGAATATACATTCTAGACTCCCCTGGGGACAACAGTAATAATATACTGTGATATAAAAACGAATTTAACTTTGAAATCATAATATAGTAATAGAATGCAATTTTCTTTGTGATTGTACATAAATTCCCGGAAAATTACTATTTTTGGGAATCTTCCCAGGGAATATTCCCGAAAATATCTTCCCGTTAATTTACCCATCACTAATCCTACCCGAGTTTTGAAAAAAAGTGAAATATAAAATAAAAATCATATGTTAAAAAATAAATATTTACAAGAAAGGAGTGGTGCGTTTTCATTAGGGTTCACTATTTCCCGTGTACTTTATATAAACAATAAAAGAAGTTGTCCCAATCTAATGCCCTGTTAATTCCCACATCTTTGTAGTGTCTTCATTACTCATGAATAAGAACATGGAGAATATTCCATGAAAATCCTCCTACATTAAATTAACCGTGTTAGACATGGAGTTGGAAACATGAGTTGTGGCGTTGGAAAGAACCGGGTCCCCTGAGCACAGGGGTGATGTTAGAAGTCGATCCTGTGGCCCGAAACCCAAGAATTCGGGCCCCAGGTTCCTTGTATTCGATATCAAATATATTGCGCTGTCCCTTACTGACATGCAGCATCACAGTGTTGTCTTTTAATGTTCGGTTGAATAACATTCAGGCAGGATAATAAGGGAACTTATTTTTGTGAGCAAAAAGCAAGGAGAATATGGTATGAACAAAATTTGGGGCAGAAAATACCTAAGCTAAATTTTCTATTGGGAACAGGCAGAAGTATACACGCGGAGCTTAGGAAGCAGATTGCGCCCATAAGATTTATTTTGGTCAGTAAGGGACATAAATTTACATTCAAATGGCAAAATCACACGTTTAATTATGCTATAATTTTACTTTTAAGAACTCCAAATGCGTAGAACGAAGGCATTCTTTTTTGCTTGGAAGAATAAAATTATGGCTGAAGGTATTACACATTCCTTGCTACTGTATCGCGAATTAATTAAATGTTTTAAAAGTTTTTAAAGCTCAATCCCTAACCAAATTGATAACTGCATGATCTATCTCTTTGCAGTTCACTTAAAACACTATAGAAATATCGTAAAACTTAATAAAAGGAAAAAAGTTCTTTCACAGCGTGAAGCTTACGATTATTACCATATACCTATAGCGTAGGTGATTCGTGTATCTTCTTTCGTAGCTCATTGGATCCGTATAGAATTCCCATTCCCGCGACCCGTGTTCGAATCTTCGCGTCGCTGTTTTTTATTTTTATTTTTATTATTGATCAGATAGGACTCCAGTAGAAAGAAACATATGGTTACGGTTCAAGGTGTGATTCGATATTCTGCAAGTATTTATTTATTTTTTTCTTGTCGAGCGAAAAATTGAAGAAGAATTTTACATGCGTAAAGCTTCTAAATTTGACTGTTAATAAGAACTATGAATAAGATTACAGCTCAAAATAAATTGAATTCTCTTCAATTGTAGTCCATAATTAGCTATGGTCAAGGAAATGGATTTAAGCTGTTTTGTGTGTGATCAGCACATTGACTTCGATCATCCCTATTTCTGGAACTAAATATCACTAATTTTGTTTTTTTCGTTTATATATAAAATTCTCATCCTTTAGTCCTTAACAAAACAGAGATTATTGTTCAAACTGTCACTATGGGATTACATTTCATTATATAAAAAAAAATTAAACTAACTATATATATATACTTAAAAATATCAAAAATAATATGACAAATATTATGAACAATTTTATAATAGAACTAAGCAATGTTTTATATTACACTAAACTGAATGAAATACAGGGTATTTGAAGTTAGCGATAATATTGCCAGTATATTCTGAAATACAAGTTTCTTGAACAGATAGGGACACTTCACCTTGAAATATACACCTTGAATTTGATTCTCGATAGAATCTGAAATATGTTAAGAACTTTAAATCTTAAATAACGCAACACAAGTTTGAATCCCATGGCTGTAATTGTGTCTTTACAAACTCACTCTTTTTATATAAATCAACCAATCTAAAGCCGGATCTTTATTCAAAAAGTATTTTCTCCTTTACGTATATTTCAGGGAGAACATTTAACGTCAACTTTTTATTAGCAAATGTAGCAACTGATCAAATTGAATAATGCTAAAAATAGCCCACTTCGCTTGCTAGAACTTATCTTTGGTAGAAGTTCATACATCAAATCTTTTTTTTGTGTGTTTCTTTTTCTTTTTCTTTTTTTTTTTTTTTTTTTTTTGTTGTTGTTTCTTAGGTTTCTGAATACTTCGGAAGATTTTAACAGAATCCTTGTAATTATACATTTATGTTTGCTCTGTTTGATATGAAATAAAATATTTCTTATGAAGAAAATGGTCTGCAGAGCTCTTTGTAGAATGTATGTTATTAGTTGTAGTAGTTGGTTTTACTTTAGCGTCCCATTCAGCAGCGAGGCTATATGAGACATCGACTTACAGCTTAACGTGGGATCCGAAACCATAGGCTTCTACTGAGAATCGAGCTCCGTTTTTAGGGAAAAAAATCTAACCACAGTCAGTTCCTACCCGTTGGGGTTAGAACATACCCTATTATTATACTGGTATTTGGAAGCAGTGATAATTGGTTACGGATTTCTTGACCTGGAAGCAATCACACTCGTGTCCCGGCAAGACAGGAACAGACCTGGGGACGACGACAAGTCGTGATACGCACGATGAAATTGTATGATACTGTTAAAGTTAATGCATCATTTTTATATCAATAGATAACTTAAATAAAAAAGACAGTAACAATGCTATTAAGGTATATCTACATAGTATATAAATTAAAAATACGTTGTCTATTATAGCGAAAAATGGCTGAACCGTTTGAAATGAATTTTATTGACATAGTTAATAGGGTGGGCCGAAAAAAATTTTTTCAGATATTCAGGATTGAGTAGTTATCAAAAGTTGTGCAATGGTACGAAATGAAGCCATGTCAAATATGTTGATTTTAAAACAATATTTAACCGGGCCCCCGTGCCCCTAAAGTTCCTAATTTTTTGTTCAAATAAAATGGTTTTAGGTAATAATAACATTTTACCAGACACTACTATTAATACATAAAACATGAAATACATGGTTTTAATATACGCAAATAACTATTAAGAGCTTAACTAACTTTCGTAACTACCATATTAACACACGAAAAACCTTTGTGTTGAGCCCACCTCAGAACTCTCAAACTTTAAGAGAATATCACTTTTTCGCATCTGGATGCAAAATACATAACACTGGCTTTCCGTAGGCGGCGCTTACATTGCTGAATTCAAATAAAGTAGAAACAATATGGCTGCGAGCCTCTCTTCCTGTATTGTCTTGACTTCGAATTAAGCATATGATTTTGAATTACAACTTAAAATGCGAAACGATCATTAACCCCATTAAGAAAAGAGATATACCCCATTAAGAGCCAAATTAAAGAAATTTAAGAACGGTGCTCAGAAGTTATGTGATATTTTCTCTTGCAAATGCTGCGATAGATTAACCTGTAAGTGTGATAAATCAAATTATATACCGCTTTTGGAGTGCGAGCTCATATTAGATCAGAGAAATCAGAGACAAATGACGAGTTGCAATGTACAGTAGTTTGAAGCAGAAACCCATAGGCTCAAAAGAAAGCATGACACACAGATCGATTATGATGCTGCGGTACCAATTACAAGAGGGTTACAATCGTTAGCCTCAATCCCGTAAGCGCTTCCACCCCGAATTCAGACGATGAAGAGTTCGCATGGAGCTATCGTTTAGAGAATAAAATCTAAAGTAAACCTAAATAAACAATAGTGAGCCTTAAGCAAATGAGTACCGCAAAAGATTTAACAGGTATATCGAATAGATCGGCTGCTAAAATTGTATCCGCTGTTTTAGAAGATATGAATTTACTGAACAAAACTAAGACAAGGTAGTAGATAACAACAAAATCCGTACGAAACTAGCAAAAAAGAAAAAAGAAACCGTCTACAGTGTAAAGCTACTAATTTTAAGGGTCTCTATTTTGATGGCCAAAAATACCAAACTATAGTTCTAATTGACAATTGCAATAGGCAAAGCACTGAAGAATATGCGGATTATATCGATTTGACCGATTGGTGAGAAGTATTAGTAACGAAATCTCCAATTTCGGCTAACGTATCAACGGAAGAACTAACCGAAATGATTGTGGAAAAGAGGAGGTTTCAGTTTGTCACGTTCCCCTTCCACACGCAGGCTTTGGAGAAGTGTCTAAAGGTAGTAACAGAATATTCTTCAGAAGTATGCGGTAGTGTTGCACGAGACGATTATATTCGCGCAAAACTGGAAGCACGTAAGTATCTACCAAGCTTCGGACATAAATCTCAATATTTTGTTCCAAGATTCCGCTAAGGAGCTTTAAGTAAGAGGAGGGCGGGTGGGAGGAACTCGCTGTAGCCATCTCCACGTGGTGAGTTCTGCGCTGGTTTGGTGTCTGTTGGTCAATTTTTCAACCTTACCTTATGTATTTGTGTTCGTACTATTATATCTACTAAACACCAATCAGGCGAAGAGCTGCACATCAGATCAGAACATTTAAAATCCTGGGGTCAAGTTAAAGTATTAGGAATCTTAACCAATTTTCTATAAATACTTAAAATAAAATATATATATTTAAAAAGAACAACAAAATAACACTTTTCGGACCCACAGGGCCTAGTGAAATATTTTTATCTGCCTCTGTTTTGGGAAAGAAACATAGCATTATACAACTTTTGCACGGTACTCAAACTTAATTTTCTGAAAACAAATATTTCAATAATATTTTCACTACTCACAATCATATTTTTTCAGCATTAACGTTCTTTTGGGCTACCGGGGCGCGGTTAAATATCTTTTTATCTGGCTCTGTTTTGGTGAGGAAACATGACATTATAAATTTTGCACGGTACTCAAACTTAACTTTCTAAAAAAAATATATTTCAAAAATATTTTCACTATTCGCAACTATTTTTTTTTCAAAATTAACGTTCTTTGGGGCCCCAGGGGCCCGGTTAAATATCTTTTAATCCGGCTCTGTTTTAGTGAGGAAACATAATATAACATTATACAACTTTTGCACGGTACTGAAACTTAATTTTCTAAAAATATATTTTAATAATATTTTCATTTTTGGCTACTTTTTTTCAAAATTACCGTTCTTTCGGGCCCCCGGGGCCCCGTTAAATATTTTTTATTCGGCTCTATTTTAGTGAAGAAATTTCGCTATAATATATTATACAACTACACTATATTATATACTATATACTAAACTATATTATACACTAAAATATATTATACAACTTTTGCATGGTACTCAAACTTAACTTTCTAAAAAAAAATATTTCAATATTTTCACTACTCGCAACTATTTTTTTTCAAAATTAACGTTCTTTGGGACCCCCGGGGCCCGGTTAAATATCTTTTAATCCGGCTCTGTTTTGGTGAGGAAACATAATATAACATTATACAACTTTTGCACGGTACTGAAACTTAAATTTCTAAAAATATATTTTAATAATATTTTCATTGCTGGCTACATTTTTTTTAAATTAGCGTTCTTTCGGGCCCCTAGCACCCGGTTACATATTTTTTTATCCGGCCCTATTTTGGTGAAGAAACATAACGTAATATTATACAACTTTTGCATGGTACTCAAACTTAACTTTCTAAAAAAATATATTTTAGTAATGTTTTCATTGCTGGGTACTTTTTTTCAAAATTAACGTTCTTTGGGGCCCCCGGGGCCCGGTTAAATATCTTTTAATCCGGCTCTGTTTTCGTGAGGAAACATAATATAACATTATACAACTTTTGCACGGTACTCAATCTTAATTTTCTAAAAAAAAAAAAAAAAAAAAAAAAAAAAAAAAAAAAAATCGGCCTTTTTCGGCCCACCCTAATAGTTAACCTCTAGCTTGCACTAGGTTGTTGAGATCTTGCTCGGGAGAGTACTCCCGGTAGTAGTAACTAAATACACGATTCTGATTGGTTGGCGTTATCCATATCTTGCTACGTAGCCTATACCTATGTATATAACAGAAATCATACACTTGTTGCTATCGGTCCTCGTGGTCGTGTGCGCTAGCGTTGTAGGCTGGTAACAAGAATTGCTTTTGGCGTGAGTTCCAACCCGGCCGAAGGAAATTTATCTATTTTTTAAATCGTTCATAACACTTTTTTCAATAAAATATGATGAAAAAGTACCCAAAAAGGAGATTTGCTTACTTTTGGGGAGATAAGTAGTAGTGGTAGTAGTAGTACAGCAGAAGCGGATATATATATATATATATATATATATATATATATATATATATATAGAGAGAGAGAGAGAGAGAGAGAGTCTATATATATATATATATATATATATATATATATATATATATATATATATATATATATATATATAACTTTCCATGAAATCATGAAAATGAAAAAAATGACTTCCAACTCTATTCAGAAAGTAGGTATATTGGCACGTGTCGAACCAAGTTGTTTGCTACGCGACGTTATGCCTTCAGGCAAACTTCTGGCTATCGACTAGGTAAGTCTTAAGGGCCACTATGAAGAAAGAAAGAAAGAAAGAAAGAAAGAAAAAGGTATGCTTAAAAGGGACCAAGTTCCTCTGAACTTCGAAACTTGGTTATTTAAATATTATAATAAAATATGTTTAAAAATAACTTCCACCATATTGAGTCAATTTGATTCAAGATGGCGTATATTTTCTTTGGGGCTTCTGGATCATCCCTATTAAACGAAGTCAATTGGGGTCAAGAGAAAAATGAAATTAATTTGTTATTGGGAAACAGTAATGAAACTAGATAAGAATTTCATTACCTGGATCCGGTATGACCTAACAAACCTGGAGACGATGGAAATGAAAGTGTCTACAACACAGTTAAAGAAGCCCTAACCGTTCCTGTTGATCTAGTGGGTAGCGTGTGCGCCTGTGGTTCGTGTAGTCTGGGATTCGATTTTCGTTAGGAGATCATTAAAACTTTACTTCAAGAAACATTAGTTTCGTTGATGATCCGTCTCCTTTAGCCTAAAGGACTTTATCGTGGAACGTGAAACTAATTTTTCATTAATGTTCATTTAATTTTTAAATGGAATTATAACAACACGATTCTGCTTTCTCTTCTCACTAAATTTATATTTGCCTTTCTTGTTTGATGAGTGCGTCTGTGTGTGTCAAAACATTGCACTGAAAGATAACTGCAAGGTCTGTAAGAGTATAAGCGCTTGAGAGTAACAGAAAAGATAAGTTATTTGATTTTAAGGTATTGTCAAAATTCAATCAAGCGAGCCAGTAAAATTTGTCTTGTAGAATGTACGGAGTGGGGAACGAGGGTTATTGCTACACGATCCTAATTAAATGATCAAAGCAAGGAAGTAATTTAACTGTTTACAATGAATTTTGAACATACGTAGTTAACACGTGGATTGACTGGGATAGCTTGTATCATTCGCTGTTTTTCTGGGAGATGAAAGGGGTTTAAATATTTTCCAAATAACATTTTCGTACACTTATTCTTCTCGTGTGGAGAATGGAAATTGTAATTAGTTGGTTGATAATTTTTAAACTGATGTGAACAGTGAAAACGTGCTTTGAATATCCAGACGAATGCAACTATGTGTCTAATCATTTTTACATATTTATTTTTAAACTCTGGGTTTACATTTATACTCAGTCAATAATTTTAAATTAATTGTTGATTCTATTTCATGAGTTTTAGAATATATTTAACTATTAGAGATGCGCACGAGACAAGATTTGAAGCTGTCTCGTCTCGAAAATGTGCTGTAAAAGTGATATCTCGACTCGAAAAACGTATATTTTTCTATTGGAAGAGCTGTGTCTCGACTCTAATTTTCTCAGGAAAATTCTGTCTCGACTCGACTCGTGCGCATCCCTATTAACTACTTAGCCAAGCTTATATTAGGGACCCATAGGCCCAATTTTTAGAAGCTAAAAATCTTAAATTTAATTATAAGTCACGATGCTTCAGCGAGAAATCAACTTTTATATCCAGCATTGTGATTCTCATTGTGGCTTTTTTAATTGCAACGCATCACGGATCACACCAATCACTTTCTCATAATACTATGAGCTCTAAGACTGATGGGTTGAATGGTTAGAATTTTAACTTAATTTGCAGCATCGAGACTATATGAGACATGGGCCTACAGCCTAACGTGTTGTCCCAAACCAGATAAACTCACACTGGAAATCGAACCCAGGTCTTCCGCATCGAACACAAAGACAGAGCGTACTTCCATTTTTTCATTTATCGTTGCATAATTATAAAATGTTACATTTCCTCTGGATCTGACACGAACTTTTCCAGGTATAATACAAGGTTCCAGGACGCATACGGCCTTTAATGATAATAACGCTAGTTTATTAACCATATTTTGGTTAAATACAGGACATGGTTTATTTTTCCAACATGCTTAAAGATCTAATAGACTGACGCGGATAGCTCATATATTTTTCTTTCCTCTCTTTGTTTTCACAAACAGACCAATATTTCATTGACATAATGTGTCAGAACTTAGTAGAAGAAGCAAAATGCTTCACTTCACAGGTAAACCAAAGACAAGACACGCATTTCAAACGACCTTCAGGCGATATTGCTTTGCCTTTCTTTGCCTCTAGCGTTTAGTGATGATTCATTGAATAAGTAGTTGCTTACTACTGAAGGAAATTTCAATGGGTGAACAGCAGGGTGGATTGATTTAAATCAGTCTGATTTAAATCACGAATTTAATCAAGATTTAATTCACTTGATTTTTTTAATAAAAGTCGTTGGTTTAAATCAAAATCCGAAATAAATTAAAGTGAAAATAAGTAAAATCCCGTTTCTGTTCTGTTATTTCGATTATGGAAGATAATAAGAAAATACAATGAGACTCAAATTATGTAAGCACAATATGAAAACGAGTATCATGCAGAGGATGATTAGAGAAAATCCCGTTTTGAACGGGTAACGGGTAAATCCTGCTTTCTTCTCTTTGTAACATAGGGTTTTTAAATCGTTAAAACTATTCCAACGGAGAAATCATCATGAAAATTTAAGACGAAAGTTCTTTTGTGCCCACGCCTATTTGTTTGTTTTCAGGTAATAGGGTCGTATTTAGGAAAGCTCGATCCCCTCTGCGAAAAAAAAATAATAATAGAGTTTAAAACTTCAGGCGAAATTTATGTACTAAATACATAGAAGTTATTCGGGATCGTAATACGGCAAATTTTGGATGCGTTAAAAAAATAATAATTCTTTTGATAAAGTGAATACTTTCAAATATCTAAGATCAATATTAACAGACGAAAACGATATTCACGAAGAAATTAAATGTCGACTAAAAGCAGGGAATTCGTGTTATTATTTAGTTCAAAATCTCTTGTCGTCGCAAATTCTGTCGAGAAATTTGAAGCTTAAAATATATAAAACGATAATCATGCCTGTTGCTCTGTATGGTTGCGAAACATGGTCGCTTGCTATGAGGGAAGAGCAGAGACTGAAAGTATTGGAGAACAAGATCCTCAGACGAATATTCGGACCTAAAAGGAACGGGAATGGGGAATGGTGGAAACTTCATAACGAGGAACTACATAATTTTACGGTTTACCAAACATTGTTAGGGTCATCAAGTCTAGGAGACTCAGGTGGGCAGGTCATGTAGCCAGGGTGGAAAAAAGTAGGAACGCTTTCAAAGTCTTAACTGGAAGACCAATCGGAAAACGACCATTAGGAAGACCTAGGCGCAGATGGGAGGACAACTTTTAGATGGATTTCGCAGATATAGGAATACAAAGTAAAAAATGGATCCAGTTGGCTAAGGATAGAAGTCAGGGAAAGCTTTTGTGAACGTGGAATTGATCCTATGGGTTCCATACGCCATAGAGTTAGTTAATTTTAGGCGAAATTTATGGACTTTATATTATTTCGTGCGGCTAGCTAGTTTCCTTTTTTTTTTTAAATATGGCCCTGCCAAACATCAGTAACTTTTGCGAAAAGAAAAGCGTCATATTGATAAACGTTGCTGTAAGTTTTTTCCTTAATGTTTGAGACACATTGTTTGGGATTGAAATAGGTAAACGATTGGGGATTAATTCAAAATTAAATCCCAATACTTCCACCTAAATGACATAATTAACATTTAATACTATTTTCTAATGTCTTTTCTGTAGTTCGCGACTTGTATTATACGAGGAGAAAGTTTTGATATAAATAAAAAAAATCGATTTTAATTTTAAAAAATCAACAAAAATGATATTTTTTTTAAAAAAAATCATGATTTCTTTTACCCTGGTCAACAGTCTCACACCCAAAAACAAATAAAAAGATCCACACTCGTCATATTATTTTCTCAAAAATAGAAAAAGAGTTTTGTTAGAGTTATATTTATATTTGCGGGTAGTAACTTGCTTCTTTACAAAAATAAAATTAATAATACCCACAATGAACATGCATCAATAAATAAATCAACCCATAATATTACTCTGATCCTTATTATACGCCTTCACATTCATACATCCTGTGGAGTATTTCGTTTGTGATTCTAGTGTCAGCAGAAGTGCCTAGAACTAAAGTAGTGTCTGTGTTGAGTGACAAAGCTGTTGAAGTAGGATGTTCACATAAGACAGTAAGGCAACGGTTTACTGCGGCTGGACTCCATCACGCACAACCAGCTATGAGAACTATTTTGACAGATTACCACAAGGAAAGGCGTTCAGAATGGGCTAAGAAGAACGTGAGTCATCCATAAGCCTATTGGGATCTCGTCATCTGGTCTGATGAGAAGGTGTTCCTCTCTGATCTGCAACCGAGAATGATATTATACAGGCCACGCGGGACACGATACTTCCACAACATGTCATTCGCACCGAACATTCAAGACGAGTTTCAGCTCATTTTTGGGGCTCTATGACAGCTGAAGGTCCGCGCGAGATTATTCCTGTTCCTGGACGAATGACTAGTGCGACTTATATCCAAGTACTGGAGGATACACTGCTTCCGTCTCTACACGAAAAATTTCCAGAACAAGAGGAATTCGTGTTTATGGAAGACAACAGCGGTGTTCATATCTCGACGCAAACTCAAGCATGGTTGGAAGATCATCCAGAGCTAATATGTATAGAATGGCTTCCTCGATCGCCAGACCTTAACCCCATAGAACATCTTTGGGCGTTAATGGTTCAAGAATGGAAAGAACGTCGACAAGACCGTAACAAAGGAATTCTTGAGGCACATGTAATAGAACTCTGGAATAATTTCCAACAACATCCAACTATATTCTCGAATCTTGTAGCTAGTATACCTAATCGTTTGGGTGACGTTATAGAAGCAGAAGGTGACTAGACAAAATACTAGAATTCTTTAATTTCCAAATATTTGCCTTTTATTTATCTTTTCTTCTTTTGTTCAATGGTAAAGAACTTATACATTTCATTTTTGTTCTCAATTAACCTAAAAGACATTTGAAGCTGGATTAAATGTCTTAGGTTTTCTTCATCAAATTCAACTTTGATTTTATTTTCATCCCAATTAATGTTCCAGAGACCTTTGGAGCTAAAGTTAAATATTTTATTTCGTTTTTAGAAAAATTAGTTTTAATTTTATTTTTTTCCTAATTAATGCCCAAAAGACATTTGGGGCTAGAATTATATATTTTATTTCTTCTTTACAAAATAACGTTTTTTTCACCACTACTTGTGCTGTGTGTTAAAGAAGCGAGTGGATTTCGTTTCAACTTTTACATTTGCATTATCCTTCTCTTCATCAGTTTCAGTCCCTACCAACAATAGTAGTTCTTACACTTTCAAAATAAATAAATAAATAAATAAATAAATAAAAATAAAAGTTGCTTTATGAAATCAGGTTTAACAAAAGCACAGAAGTTATCGTAAAATGTAATCTTGAAATTGGCTTAATTTCCCCAACTCTCATGCATAACAGCATAAACAATAGACCTAACTACAGCCTGAAAGAAAACATACCTACTATTTCATGAAAAATTGGAACTTTGGAGAAAAAATGTTGTTAACAGTTTCACGAAATGAAATTAATTCACCTTTTTTCCCCTCCAACTTCAACTCAAAACAATAACTCTATGCCTCTAATTTCAAACAAAACACATTATGGTTCACAAAACTAATTTACACGAAATATTTCGTGTTACATGACAACAGGAATGAAATTTACTTCTTTATTATTGGCTAATTATAATTCCAAACAGCGGAGTTAATTGGGAACCTACAAAACAATATTTGGAATTTTGTAAAGGAACATGATTGGGAGGGGGCGATTGGTCATTCTTGACTGATTTTACCCCTAAAAGTGTGGCTTGTTCATAAACTCCAAATTACACTAGTAGATTAGGTACCTAACTTCTGGCCCACTTTTCCCCCACCCCCTAACTACCAAAAATTACATATCCGCCACTGACCATTACACTTTAACACGGAAGGATAGTATAAAGCGAGATTGAGTCGAGCGCACTGCGCATATGCTTTTATGACATTTAAAATCATAAAAACTTATATCTAAAACTTATAACTTATAGAGCTATCTTTGATTGAAAAAATGGTTTTTGTTTGATCGAAATCGGTTCAGAAATAGCTGAATTATAAGAAGATAAAGTTTAGTATGTCGCATAGGCTTTTATGACATTTAAAAATCATAAATAAATTTTCAAAGTAAAAAGCAGCAAAACCTGTGCACAGGTGGACCTGAGAGGACTTACGCCTTTCTCTTATTTGTTTGTTTGGTTTGCTTTTGGCTGCCTCTCAGGCTCCTTTTTCTGTTTGTTTCTCTTTCTGCTGCTGCTTCTGCTGCTGCTTCTGTTGTGCCTCCGTTTCTCTTTCTGCTGCTGCTTCTGCTGGTGCTTCTGTTGTGCCTTCGTTTTCTTTTCCCGACTAGCGCTAGTCTCCATTCACGTCAACTCAATCTGATTTGCTGCTTATAGATGAGAGAGTGAAAATCCTTCTTCTGGCTTGGAGGCGACTCGAACCTGCGACGTCCACGCCGATAACTACTTACAGCTGGCCAGACTGCAAGCGAGCGAGCTCGGCTAACACTACGCTCAAGAAATCAAGCGAAAATTAGTCCTTATATATGAACAAATACTTCTACAAGCAACGCCATCTATTAGCAAAGTGATAAACTACATGATATACAGCACTATCTACTGAGTAACTGAGTAACTTCTTAAAATGTCCACCTAGCTAGTAAATATAGCTAAAGCATCAATGTTCAAAAAAAGAAAAAAAATGTCAGTGTTGCCAACTCACTTGCCCAATATTATAGTGTTTACCCAAAATATTTTTAATAGGGTAGTCTTACGTCCCCATAGTTATAATGTGCTAACTCATCAAATAAAAAAGTTGGCAAATTTCTGAAAAAAATTATGAGTTGGTATACACTGCAAAAAATAAAATTCATAAATTTGAAAAATAAAAAATACTAGCATAATCTACATAAAATTCTAAGACTTTTTTAAAGAATAACATTTTTCCGAAAACTCAAAAATAAACCCGTAAAAAATTCCCGAAATTTTGATTTTTTTCTAAAATTCTCTGTAACTTCACCGAATGTTAACCGATTTTCAAAAATCAAACGACATTCGACAGAGAAATAAATTTGCCATCTTTTGACTGTATTGTGGGTTGCATACCTCTAAGGATACTATTCTGAATTTGTTATATCTCCGTTGTTTATTAACCGATTTTCAAAATTCAAACGACAATCAATAGACAAATAAATTTCCTATCTATCGAATGTCTTATAAGTTGCATAACTCTAAGGATATAATTAGAAAAACTCAAATAAATCTCTTATTTATACATGTATCTTTAAAATTCGAATGACATTCAAAAGTACTGCTTCTCCTTATGCATTGTGTATGTTTAAAGATTTCAGTTTTATGGCTTTATAACCATAAAACACTTAGAACATACTTAAAATTACAAGTTCGGATACTGATAATGGAATCTTCTGTTAATCTCGTTCTCTATAGGAAACAATGACTTCTTAAACTCTGTCCACTGATCGTAATTCAAGCTGAATAGACAACCGTTAATATCAAAAACAACTTGAACTTCGGTTTGCACATTTTTCACAATTACATTGAAATTGTTAGTCAGTATAAACTTCTTTTGAGGATCCATTCTAATCACACCATTTTTTGGTTCTGACAACATATTTTTATTAATTTTCATTCATTTTTGGATTTACATACAGAACTCAACAGTTGGATAGTTTTCTTTTAGACCAGTGTATTTGATTTTTATTCCATCTTTAACGATCTCATCAATCATTTTATCTGTTAAGTGTTTTGTAAATCTAGGTGGAAGAAATATCTTAAACTCTTCACATTCAACTAAAATGCTCTTCCCAAACTTAGTTTTAATCTTTTCTATTTTCACAATCTTATATTCTGTATTTAATTCTAATTCTCTTAATCCAATAACTTGTTTTTGCTCAAGACTTCCAAGCTTGTTTAAAAGTTCAATGTGACTCGCCATCGTATTTATTATATAGAAAATCAAAAATATTTAATCATTTTCTTCAATTTCGTTTGATGGAAAAACTTCCATAAAACAATCGTTAATGAAAACAGTTTGAGGGTATCTTTTCGATACCCTTATGCCCGTTGATATTTTGCTAACTAACTAAAACTCTTCTACTACTTTCTCATTCTTAGGATCATATGTAAAGTTCTTTCGCCCAATTAAAATCGCATAACAAATAGTATTAGCAGCCACAACTTCAGCAAAGTCTACAACAATCTTAATGTTTGTTCTTTCATTTACTGATACATTCTTCCTCTTACTACAATTAATCACATACATTGGTCTGTTGTCTATAAACTCTTTAGGGTCATAGTACATTTCAGTGTTGCCACACGTTATTCTCTTAAACGCAGTATAATCTTCGTACATCTTAAAGTAATCCTTGTTAGCAATATTTAAGTTTCTTGATTCTTTTGGAAATACCTCATTCCTCCCATTCTTAAGATAGAGATTCTTCACCTTACAATGATCAAACTTACTTGCATCTGCTGTTTGTTTGCCACTTCTATCAGTTTGGAACATTACAACTACGAAATCAGGCATATCAAATTGTCTAGAATTAAATTGAGTAGTAACATCAAACTCCAAGAAAGAACCTACAACACTCTTCTGAACACATTGATAAGTATGGAATGAAAACATGATTTTGGGTTCTTTAAGAATATTCAATTTTAACTTGTTTTCGTAATTCAACAATAGGCATTCTTATCTCCATACTTTTTATTGTTATTTTTCCATCGTGAGGAGCTGCTCCCGATCCAGTCCATTTGTACAAGACATCGTTATTGTTGTTAGCTTTTGTAAATGTTATTCTCAATCCGCCTTTCCACATAACCTCTTTATAATCACTTAAGAAGCCTGGAATTAATCTCAATGGATACAAAACACTAAAGTTCTTTCTTAGACCAAGTTTATCATCTGTTTCAAATCCTGCTTGTTTTAAATATTCAACTTCTGGCTTGGAAATCTTTAATGTTCCGACAGCTGTAGATGTAATTCCAGGTAGCTCGATTTTATCTATAACAACTCCATGCTTTCTAACCTCAATTTGAGAAAAGAAGAATGGGAAGAAGTTATCTACAAGTTTTATAGTATCGTTTGCACCAAATGTTCCTCCAGCTGATGCACCAACAACTTCAAAAGTCATATGACAATCTGCTTTGTGTGGGTGTATAAAACCATCCCCCACGTTGAAATCGAACTCAATATCTTTGTTAGCTTCATTCAAATTATTAAATGTTCTTGTGTTAGCTTTAAAACTCTGTAACTCATAACTCTCAATATCCATTTATTATAAAGAAAATCTTGAAACAGCGCTTTATGGTAAACACCATCAAGCTATATAAATATTAGCATTGTCGTAAAGTCGACCGAGGAAAAATTTTCTGAAACTTATAACCCCCATCCCAACTTAACCTTAGCATTCATAGCAGTACCAACCCCAAAAGCAGCTAATCGTTCACCAATTGGCGCATCACTACTAAATGCTCTTTTCCATGCTTTAGTTTCCAGTTCCTTATCTGCAATATGTCTCGACTCTGTATCTTTATTGTCTCTGTAGTATATATCGTGTTCTTTACAGGCCTCATCTAATGGGTTAATACCTTCATCACCTCTTTCTAACCTTTCTTGAAGCTTCGTAAAAGGCCCACAAAATCTGAAGCCAGGTATATGTAACTCTGGTATCCCCTTCATGTTTAAGATCTTATTCATTAGTCCTTTTCCAAGCTTCTCATCATTCCAGAATCGTGGTGGTAACGTATTTAAGATCTTAATCAAATAACCTATACCTTTTGGATCATTAGGAATAAACTGTGAAAGCTTATTATTAATCATACTCACTATACCTACTTTCTCATTGTAAAAGTTATGATTACCAGCCCTTTCTTCTCCATCTATAACTATTAACCGATCAATTAACTTTCTCACATCATCCATCCATACATATTCTTTAGGTATCTCTGTATATTGTTTAATTCCTTCACCACTCCTTTTAGGCGTCGTGTTCTTTTTAGGAGTTGGGGGTAAAGTTGGTTTAATATAATTATCCCAAATAGGCTCTACTAGATGCTACCTTTTTATCTCGATTATATTTTTGGAAGGCGGCATCTGAGTCTATTATTATTTCCTTGTACTGTTCAAAATCATCATCATCATAATCTTCAATGGTTTTATTAGTATTCGTCGTTAACAATTCCCATAGACCTTCTGTTCCTTTATAAGTTTTACCATTAATTATCAAATCATCACCATTCACTTTAACTTCCAAATTTCCTATCTTATTTATTATTTTTCCATCTTCTTCTACAGTTCTTATTCCAAACACAGTATCATTTCTTTTACTATAATATTTCGTTGCAATCTTACCAAATGACTGTGCTGTTGTTAAAGGTTCTACTCCTTCCACTTTGTCTTTAATTTGTTTTCTCATTTGTTTTATTTCTCCCGTTATAGGTGTATCACTACTGCTTGGAGAACTATCATAAGGTATCTTTTTAGGTGTTTCTAGTAGACTAGGATCTACTGAAGCCGTCTTATGTACAACTGGAACAAGTTCAGTTATTAGATTTTTATTTTGTTCTGCTACTTCTTTGATCTCACTTCCCAAGTTTTGAATAGCATCAATTACAGGCTGTTCTTGTGTCTTAAATTTATCGTATATACCTGCTCTTTCTTTCTTCCAAGATTTGAAGCCCTTTATCAAGAACTCCTTCAGCTTAATATTCTTATCAATTTCTTTCTCATCCATTTATTGTATAGCAAACGAACAAACGTCAATGAACGTCAAAGAACAAACGTCAATGAACGTCAAAGAACGTCAATAAACGTCAATAAACGTCAAAGAACGTCAAACGTTAAAACGTAAAACGTCAATAAACATCAAACGTTTAAGAAGTGTTTTATCTTGTTCCTATACTTACCATTGTTTACCTTCCTTGTCATATCAATTACTATGAAACCATAATCTTCTTGCCAACATTTTGAACATATCTCTTTAAATTTATCATAAGACATATCTCCCCCAACAAACTCATTATACACATGTTTAAGATTAGTATCATCTTGTCTGAATATGCATAGGAAGTTGACGTTATCTCTTATAAGCTGTTTAGGTACTTTTGAATATGTTTGTGCAAGATAGAAACAGTCTAAATGTCTATGCCTACCTCTTGTAAAGTAATTTCTAACAGTATCTTGATTCTCCAAAATGTAATCGTCAAACACAACAACAGAGTATTTTTCACATTCATCAATAGGTACAATAGAATCATTACCGCTTAAGAACGTTGCTATTTGCTTCTTAAACTTTAGTTCTGCCTTTTCAAATCGATCTTTTAACTGCTCATACTTTGGCTGATTCATGCTTTTAGAATATATGTAGAAGTAATTATTGTTTAACCAACCTGGCTGTAATAAGAAGTTAAATAGCAAAAACGTTTTACCAGACGCCGACGGACCCACGATAAGACAACGAACATCATCAGGTATAAGCTCTCCATTTCTTTTCTTAGCTGTTGTTTCTTTTATCATCTCTTTTACATCCCAATTAATAGTTTTCTTACTCATTTATTATAGAGAAAATCAGGGGGCCACCAGCACTGGCCCCCTTTCAAACAGTTTGAGGATGAACTGTAGGGTGAGCGTTTTGCTCACCCTTTAAGAACATTTTGGACCTCCGAATACAGCGGGGCAAATCTTATGATCTTATATCTTTAAGTTGTTCTCTAATCTTAAGCAACGTATCTTTTATATATTCACCATCCATTTCACCATTCAATGTTATTATCATCTCTAACTGTTCTTTAAATGAGTTAATACAAGTGACAATGGTTTTATATTCGTCTTTTCTTTTGCTTATGTTTAACTTCGAAGACAAACCTGTTATTATAGCACTTCCAGTTGCAAGAGATGTTGTTAATATTGAGTAAATTGTTACAGGTATAAAAATATTAATAAACCCAGTTGTTGCAGAAAGAATAACCGACAACGTGATCAAAGTGTAGTATGCATATTTAACAATTCGTAGTTTTCTCTTTTTCTTCTTTAAACTGCATTCTAACTTTTGAATGATATCTTCTATTAACTTGATTACTTTCTCTCTTGGAATATCTCTAGGTAAATCAAACTCATTCATTTATTATATAATAAATGGCTAAGGTATTTAAGCTAACGAGTGATACTTCTGTTTTAAAGAAGAAACTCCATTACGAATTAGACAACAAGAGCAACTATTTAAGTATAGGACTAGTTGGGTTTTACAGTACATATCTAACTCCAAACATAACAACAGAAAAAAACAGTTTCTCATATGGTGATAGACAAGCTTTTATACCAGAAGGGCAATACAGCTTAAACAGTCTTAATGAATATTTAAAATCTCAATCCATCAACATAACATTATCAGAAGATCATTTAAGAAATAGAGTCAAAATTGAAACTGATAGTAATGATGTTACAATTGGGAGTATAGGCACTGTCCTCGGGTTTAATGTTTTTGAAGTTTTAGAAAAGAACAAAACACATATTGGAAGTAAGTTGCCAAAGTTTCATCCGTTTGATACTATAAATGTTCACTGTAATATAGCAGATGGCATGTTTGTTAAAGATACAGAATACACACATAGAGAAACAGGAATTATAGCATCATTCAAAACAGATGCTGAGTTCAAACATAGTATTATTTACGAGCCCACTTATCCATTATTTTTCCCTATATCCAAAGACAAGGTTGACCATTTTGAGATAAGGATAACAGATGAGAATGATTCCTTAATTGATTTTGGTGGAGCTACAACAACTGTACTTTTACAAACCAAGATTTTCTCTTAGATAAATAGGAAGATGTGTTCTATTAAAGGTTGTATGTTTAGTGTTCCTTATAACGAGCTAAAGGATCTAAATATTGATCATGTATTAACAAAGAAACAACTTAACGATAAAGCTAAGAAAATTAAAGAAGGTAAAGGAATGGATTTAACTTTAACTACTGCACAAATGAAAAAGATTAAGAAAGAGCATATTGGCGGTTTTATCTTTACAATTCCAGCCATTCTAGCAGCTTTAGGAGCAGTTGGCTCATTAGCAGGTGGTGCAGCAGCGATTACTAAAACTGTACTGGATGCTAAGAAGAATAAACAAGAACTTGAAGAACAAAAGAGACACAATATGGCCATGGAAGAAAAGCAGGGGGCAGGTAAACCAAAGAAGTCAAAAAACTAAAACCATTGACCAACTTCGATATAGAGAGGTTGGCTAAAGAACTAAAGATAAAACGATTTAGAGGTGTATTTATGAGTGATGAACTTCCACAAAAACCCCATGTACATGAGTGTGGCGTAGTTAACCTTGATAAATCAGAAAACATTGGTACTCATTGGATATGCTATTGGAAAGATAACAACATAAAGTACGTGTTCGATTCTTATGGTGGTGTTCCTCCTAAACAACTGGTACAATATCTTGGTACCGAAAACTTCTTTTACAATGACGAACGAATACAAGACTTTAACTCAGTTATATGTGGTCATCTTTGTGTTAAGGTTTTAAATCTTTTAAATCAAGGGTATTCTTTTAGCGACGTTATGTATATGATTAAAAATGAATAAGTGCTTTTATGGTTTGTATCCATAAAAGTTTTGTTTTGAGATAAATATGGAAGCTATACACAATAGATTTTTAGATTAATTTGAGAAGCATGAGGATGAACTAGATCCACTAGTTAGTTATAATTTTTATCAGTATTTTGAGCAAGTTAGTGAGATAGACTTAAAAGATAAAAACAACGTATATAATGTTATTCATCTATGGAAAATGCTAATACCAAAATTTTTGTACACGGAAGAAGAGTTGGAAAAGTTACGTTCAATAATTACGTTAAAGGACTTGTTGTCGAATTATAGCTCTAGACCATTAGAGTGCAGTAATTGTGGTAGTAAGTCATTAACAAAAGGTATGAGTAGTTACATTTGTGGCGATTGTTCTGTAGAGAGTGGCTGGGTTTACAGTACTTGTGAAGAAACGAAAGCTGCTTGCATACGAAAACCATGGTATGATACTATAAAAAGATTTAAGTTACAGTTATCTCGTTTGCAAGCTTTACAGGATAGAATTTTTCCCGAAGAGGTGTTCAAGGTGTTAAATGATGAATTTGGAGATATGCCAAAACATTTAATATCAACAAAAGATGTTCTAGAAGTACTAAAGAAAAACAAATACACAAAATATTATGATGATGTCTATTTAATACACTATCACCTTACCGATCAAAAACCATTAAAATTACAACATATGGAAGAAACACTTATAAACGACTTCGAAAACTTACACGAGGTCTTTAGGGAGCTGTATCCGGAAAGAGCATTGTTTATTAACCTAAAATGCGTATTGTACCATCTGTTGAAAAAGCATGATGTTCATGTTGATATTGATTTTAAACACTCGCCTAGACAAATAGAGATGTTAGAGAAATGTTTTGAAAAACTAGGATGGGCATTTTCTATATAATAAATGAGAATGGATATATTTGGTAATGTTAAAGATAGAAAAGGTGATGTTGATATTAGTGAGGAAAAATTAAAATTGTTGGAGAATTTAAATGATATTGTTAGCGTAAGTCAACTTAGGTCAATAGAAGCCCAATTAGAGAACGATAGAAAACGATTTGAAGATGCATTAGAAACGTTACAAGACACATACATCAAGAAAGAAGATTTTCAAAAGGTTAAGATGGATACTACTAAATTGATTATGCAGAAAGAAACCATACCTCTATTATGTCGATTGAGAGCTAAAAACGTTAAGGAGCCAATCTTTAGAATATTTAATCTCTCTAATGGTTACAAATTTCTCTATAATGGGAAAATAATGCACATGGAGTTAAGTTTGGATAAATACTTTCTAGAGATATATTTGGGTGATACTTTGATTGAAAATTTACCTTTTAACTTTAACAAGAGTGATATAATTACAATTAAACCAACTAAAAATTCAGCTATGGAAGAAGGGCAATTATTGTTTGTTGTAATGTACATAGAAAGAGAGCTTTCCTAAGGACGTTTGCTATATAATAAATATGGATATCTTTGGTAATGTTAAAATGACATCAGAGTTAGATAATACAGTTGTGAGAAAAGATATTGCTATGTTGAAAGAAGAGCTTAACTTTATCAAACGGAGTCATGTTATAGAGCTTCATAGTCGATTGATATCAGAAAATGTTGAAACTCCGTTCTTTTTAATACATAATCCATCTATCACATACAAATTTCTTTATAAAGGTAGGATAATGCATATGGAGTCATCTTACAATACGTATTATATAGATATCTATTTAAATGGTTCTCTAGTTGAAAGTTTTCCCCAACACTTTAATACAAATGATAATCTAGCAGTTAGGCCATCCAAAGGTTCTGATCTGAAACATGGCAAATTACTATTGCTTCTTATGCATGTAGAAAGAGAAGACGAAGATAGTGATGATGATGGTGAGAATGTTGATAGCATAATATTAAACAGCGATAGTTATTGATTTTCTATATAATAAACAGGATGTATTGTGTTAAGTGCAAGAAATCGACAGATACGAAGAAAGATACTATTAGAATTGAACAAACAAAGAATGGAAGATATCTAAAGAAAGGTATTTGTTCTGTATGTGGTGTTACTAAAACCCAATTCGTTAAAAAGCCTGATTGACTAGAAGAAGGTAAAGGTGTTAGAGAAGACATTATAGAAGAAATTCACAAACCATCTAGAAAAAACTTTGAGAGATTAAGTGTGGTTATAAAAGGTATCGATGATCTTTGGCAAGCTGATCTTGTAGAAATGGATAGCGGAGTATTAAAAGGTGTTTCCAAAATCAATAAAGGTTATAAGTATTTGCTAACGATTATAGATGTGTTCTCGAAATATGCGTTTGCTGTTCCTGTTAAAGATAAGAGTGGTAAGAATGTTACAGAAGCATTCGAATCCATATTAAGAACGAGAAAACCTAGTAACTTACAAACAGATCAAGGTAAAGAGTTTTACAATAAAGAGTTTAAGAAGTTAATGGAGGAAAATCAGATTAATCATTACTCAACCTATAGTGGTAAGAAAGCTTCTGTGGTTGAAAGATTCAATAGAACGCTTAAGCAGAACATGTGGAAAAGGTTCACAACACAAGGGAATTATAAATGGATAGAGATATTACCAACACTAGTTAAAGAGTATAATCATCAAATTCATAGAACAATTGGTTTAAAACCTATAGAAGTTAACAAGAAGAATGAGCGAACAATATTGGAGAAAGTGTATCAAAAAGAATATAAACGTGTTAAGCCCAAATACAAGTTAGGTGATCATGTTCGTATAAGTAAGTCGAAAGGGTTATTTGAGAAAGGATATACACCTAATTGGTCAACAGAAGTATTTGTTATCAGTGAAGTTATTCCATCTAATCCGCCTACATATAGAATTAAAGATTTAGAAGAAGAGGATGTGCAAGGTAGATTTTACGAACCAGAACTATTAAAGACGAGGCATAAAGATGAATACTTGGTAGAAAAGGTGTTGAGAAAGAAAGGTGATAAAGTATATGTTAAATGGCTAGGGTTTGATGATTCGCATAATAGTTGGATAGATAAGAGTAATGTTGTAGTGTAAATATAAATGTTTGTCTTTTATGGTTATTATGCCATAAAAGGGTAGTTTGGACGAAATAAGGGTATCGAATACCCTCATAGCATATATTTCCAGGGTCTCTTACATAAATCAAAGCCGGTGCGGGATATCTGGCGCCGGCTAGCTGGTAACGAAAATGAAGTTAAAAATCAACATTTTCTATATAATAAATATGAGTACTATGGATAGTTCTAGTTTAAACGATATTTGCTACGAACAGATTAAAGACAATTATTGGTATGGTATCTTCGGTGATTTCAAGTTGATTATAGATAAGAGTACAGGATACTTTAACGCTACTAAGCTGTGTCAGAGTGGTGGTAAGAGGTTTGATCATTGGTTAGAAAACAAACACTCTAAGGAGCTTATTGAGTATTACAACAAACTTCGAAGTTCCCGGGGTTCTGGGGACTTCAGAAACTCATTTTACACAATAAAACTAGCTGGTAACGAAATAAACAATCTAGTCTCAGGAACGTATATGTATAAAAAGATATTTCTCGCTATTGCTTTATGGGTATCACAAGACTTCTATGACAAGTGCTATGATATTATCCAAGACTATTTCGTTTCTAATTTTAAACAGATTCAAGAAGATCAAGAAGAGTTGCAAATAAGAGTAGAAGAGATAGAACAACAAATGAACGATTTAAGAATAGAAAACACAAAACTTAGAGATATAGCAGCAGAACATACAGAAGATCTAGGGAAAGTACACAAGCTAGTTATTATTAAAAAGAACCTCACAGCTGGTCAGCTTCAAGACATAGTAGACAAGTACGACACAGACAAACACGATCAGGTTAGGCGTTACGAGTCATACAAATATTGGGTTGGAAGGATTCAGCAGCGAAACATCAAAGCGAGACTTCAGTGTCTTAAAGAAAAGTACCCAAGAATGTCAGTGTTATCAGAAACCAAAGATCCAAACTCAGTCAACCTCCTAAACAAAGTGAAAGAAAAATACAGCTGTGTTGTTTCGTATGGTTGTCACGTGGATATTGAAGGAGAATACGACGATGAGTTTGTTGTTGATTTGTTTTTGAGTATAAGAGATTTGTAAAGGTAAAAGTAATGAGTTTTGAACATCCCTACCAGAAGAAGATTTAATTACAACTGAGGGGGCCACCAGCACTGGCTCAATTTCAAACACAACTTTTATGGTATAATAGTCATAAAAGATAATTAGTTATGCATTAACCCTCTGCTGCAACAGCGAATGCTACATTCAACATATCACCTAAATTGGGATTATTATGATATTTTCTTATTATAGCTCTCCAATCTACGTAATGTCTAAATGAATATATAAAGTCTATAGATAGGTCTTGATAAGTTGAAATGTTACGCCAATGAACTCTACCTTCGAACTCTGCAATAAATTCTTCTGTTAAATTTTGAGACATTGAAATCATTTCCCAATCTACTTTGTCAGCGTAATCTCTTATAAGGTTTTCTGATAATTGTTTAGTTCCAGATATGTACCACCAATTAACTCTATCTGCATGTTCTCGTATAAAGGCTTCAGAGAGTTCGTTTTTGTAAGATATAGCATCAAAATCAACTTTATCTATAAACTCATTAATAAATTCTTCAGATAGCTTTTGGTGATACGATACTTCTTTCCAATCAACTCTATCTGCAAATTCTCTTATAAAGTCTTCTGATAAGTCTTGGCTTCCTGAAATAATCTCCCAATCAACTTTATCAGCTAATTCTCTTATAAACTCTTCCGATAAATTTTTCCATAAACATATTTCAATCAAATTAACTTTCTGTAGATATTTACGTATGAAGTCTTCTGTAATGTGATCATAGTTATATTCCTCCTCATAATCATCATGGCCTATAGATAGCCATTGTTCATCAGTCAGTGAATCTAATATTTCATCTGACAAGTTCATAACGTTCGCATAGAGAATGTTTTGTGTAAGAAATGAGTTGTTTTCTTTAGTGGCCTTCTTGAACAAATGATCTAACATACCTATGGACACGCTAAAATTTATTTTGTCTTTATCATTATAACCACCAATATCTAAATATTTACATACACAATCAAATACAGGTTTGTAAGACAATATTTCCTTAGCACTATTCATGTTTGTTTTTATTCTTAGATTTTTAAATTTATTTCATTTTTGTTGGTTTTCTATATAACAAATATGGAGAAAGATTTTGATTTATTACATGATAGACTTGAACTAATTCATCAAGATCTTAAACTCTTAGCAACACTACTAGAGAAGCAAATACTGTTAAAGGAAAAAGAGTTATTAGTAATGCAACAAAAAACATCTGATTTGAGTAGTGATGATGAATACAAATATGGTAGTGATGATTATGATGATACTGATGATGAGTAAGCTTACAAAAATGAATCAGTTTTAAATGTGTATATGTGACTTTGATGGGCTAATCCCATAAAAGCCGTGTTCTAATACAACGCGTAATATGTAGACAATAGCAGGGGTGTACAATGTTAAGCGTTGTACTAGGACAAATGAAAATGAACTGAAATAACCCGGTGAAGATAAAAATTGAAGAGTATAAAGATTTTCTATATAATAAATAAGATGAGTAATTACAATAGATTTACTGTAATAGAGTTAAGGCGACAATGTAAAGAGAGGGGAATCAGAAGATATTCCCGATTACGAAAAGCAGAACTGATAGACCTTCTCAAACAACATGACGATGAACAAAGCAGAAGGCAGATTAGAAATATATTCCCCTTTAAACAAGAAGTATTTGAAGAACCAAGGATCAAAGTTGAATCAGTACCAATCGATGTAAAACTTAAAAGCACAGCATTCAAATCAAGATTAGAAACATGGAGATTTACAACAGATTACAAAGAACATGATCCTCTAGAGCAATATATCACCTCAACATCGAAAGCTTTAATAAATAGATTGAACATCAGCTTACAAAAACATGGATCGTTAAAGGCTAATCTCCTAATAAGCTGCCAATATAAGAAAGGTAAAGAGATTCAAGACATTTACTTCAACATTAATAACAAAGAGGTATTCCAATCAACCAATCTAAAAGAATTCTTAAGTGATGCTAAACAAATATTACGAGCAAGAATGGATGAGTTCCAAGCTAGAGGTTCTGGATGGGCTCTTACAAATATAAACTACTTAGAGTTAGCTCTTAATAAATATGCACCATATAGAGGATCATCATACATAGAACTACCAAATGAAATTAAAAAGAAAAAAGCTGTTATCAATGTAAAGAACAAAGATGAAAAATGTTTCTTGTATTCAATTGCCTCTGCATTGCATCCTGTTGAGAAACATCCACAACGACCACCAAAGTACAAGCAAGTTGTTAAAGACTTAGAAACAATATTAAAAGATATTCATTTTCCTGTAAAACTAAGTGACATCCCAAAAATTGAAAGACGGCTCAATATATCATTTAACGTTTATACATATAGTGATGATAGAAAATATACAATATACGTTTTATATCATACTAAAAACAAGAAAGACATCCATGTGAATTTATTATATGTAAAAGAACAAAATGAAGACCAAGTTAAAACACACTATTGTTGGATTAAAGATCTAAGTAGATTAGTAAGCAGCCAAATAACTAAATGGAGAGCTCGAAAATACTTATGTGATAGATGCTTGTTATATTTTTACTCACAATGTGCATTAGATAAACACGAAAAAGATTGTTCCACTCACGAAGCTGTTAAGATAGAAATGCCACCGAAAGATACATACGTTGAATTTAAAAACTATCAATTTACGATGAAATTACCATTTACGATTTACGCTGATTTTGAATGTTTGCAACATAAAGTTATGGGTTGTAAAGAATGTTATCCGGATAACGAGCCATATACCAAAAAATATCAACAGCACAAACCATCTGGATTCTGTTACTATATTGTAAAAAGTGATGGGAGTAAAACTAATCCTGTTGTGTATAGAGGTAAAGATGCAGCAAAAAAGTTCATAAGAATGTTAAAGAAAGAAGCTAAACAAATATCAAACATATATAGTCAAAATAATGAATTACCATTAACACGTAAACAGATAAAAGAGTTCAACCAATCCGAATCCTGTTCTTACTGTAAAGTAAAATATACACCAGAAAACCACAAAGTTAAACATCACGATCATATAACAGGAGAGTTTGTAGCTGCATTATGTAACAACTGTAATTTGAAAGTTAGAATACCTAAGTTCGTACCAGTGATTATACACAACTTATCCGGATATGACTCTCATTTGTTTATAAAAGAGCTAGGATGTAATAAAGAACAAATAGAATTAATACCTAATAACGAGCAACGCTACATATCATTCAGTAAAAAAGTTGGAACTATCAAATTAAAATTCGTAGATTCATTTAGATTTATGGCATGTAGTTTAGACAAATTATCATCAAACCTAACGAGAGAACAAATGGTGCACACACAACACTTCTATCCTGATGAAGAACAATTCAACCTTGTAACAAGAAAAGGTGTTTATCCGTACGATTATGTTAACAATTGGGATAGGTTTAGAGAAAGAAAATTACCACCAAAGGAAGCATTCTACAACAAGCTTAACAACACACATATAAGCGATGAGGATTATAAGCATGCAAAGAAAGTGTGGAAGACATTTAAAATTAAGAATCTCGGACAATACCATGACTTATATCTAAAAACCGATGTGTTGTTATTAGCAGATGTGTTTGAGAACTTTAGAGAAACATGTCTTAAAGCTTATGGTCTCGATCCAGCTTGGTATATGACAGCACCAGGTTTAGCTTGGGATGCAATGTTAAAGATGACAACTATAAAACTAGAGTTATTAACTGATTACGATATGGTATTGATGATAGAAAAAGGTATAAGAGGCGGGATTAGTCAATGCTCAAAAAGATATGTGAAAGCAAACAATAAGTATATGGAAGATTACAATAAGAATAAAGAAGATTCTTACTTAATGTATCTAGATGTCAATAACTTGTATGGGTGGGCAATGAGTCAATATATGCCGTATAAGGGATTCAGATGGTTAAGTGAAGATGAGATAAGAGAAATAGATTTCACAAATATACCTGATGATTCTGATACTGGTTACATATTAGAAGTTGATCTTGAATATCCTAAAGAATTGCATGACTATCACAAAGACTACCCATTAGCACCTCAAAACATGTGTCCACCTGGTTCAAAACAATCAAAACTCTTAACAACCCTATATGACAAAGAAAAATATGTAATTCACTATCGAAACCTAAACAATGTCTTTCACTTGGATTAAAACTTAACAAGATACACCGAGTAATAGAGTTCGAACAATCAGATTGGTTAAAGAAATATATTGATTTAAACACGCAGATGAGAACTAGAGCAACAAATGACTTTGAAAAAGACTTCTATAAGCTCATGAACAATTCAGTTTTTGGAAAGACTATGGAAAATATTAGAAAGAGATGTAAACCTATAAAAATAGAATGTGATCCAACAAGAGTGGAAAAACTAATTGCTAAACCAAATTTTAAAGATAGAATTATTTATACTGAGAATCTATGTGCGATCATAATGAATAAAACAAAATTAACTTTCAATAAACCAATATATGTTGGAATGAGTATCTTAGATCTATCGAAATATTTAATGTACGACTTCCATTACAATGTGATGAAACCAAAATACCAAGACAAAATAGAAGTATGTTATACAGATACTGATAGCTATATATATCATATTCAAACAGAAGATGTGTACGAGGACATGAAAAACTACATTGATTACTTCGATACCAGTGACTACCCTAAAGATAACAAATATAAGATACCGCAAATCAATAAGAAAATACTTGGTAAAATGAAGGATGAGATTAAAGGCACAATCATAGAAGAGTTTGTGGGTTTAAGAAGTAAGATGTACAGTATAAAAGCCCCCCAAATAGATTTAACAGATAAAGACTTTAAAGGTAAGTTCGATAAAGAAAAGTGTTGTAAGAAAGCTAAAGGTGTTAAGAAGAGTGTTGTATATAAAGAACTGTCATTTAACGAGTATAAGGACTGTTTGATTAGCCAAAAAGAATATTATAAGAAGATGAATTTGATTAGAAGTTATAAGCACGATTTGTACAGTATAGAAGTAAATAAGCTAGCTTTAAGTTGCGTGGATGATAAGAGATGTGTTTTAAAGAATGGGATAGATACTCTACCATGGGGACACTATAAGATAGAAGAGAAATGAAATATATATATATACAATTCATTTATATAATAAATGCCTAAACAAAACATAATAAAATTAGACTACTTTCGATATTATTGCACAACATGTAAATCAATTGCAACGCAAACTAAAAAAGATTGTACAAGTGACTTCTGTAGCTTTGGAAGATGTAGTAGATGTGAAAATTATGGGTATGATTATATTTGTAAATGCGTAGAATAATTTTAGTTGTAGTTTTAGTTAGATATAAGTTTTTATGATTTTAAATGTCATAAAAGCATATGCGCAGTGCGCTCGACTCAATCTCGCTTTATACTATCCTTCCGTGTTAAAGTGTAATGGTCAGTGGCGGATATGTAATTTTTGGTAGTTAGGGGGTGGGGGGAAAAGTGGGACAGAAGTTAGGTACCTAATCTACTTACACTCGCACCATATTCTTTAAAAATTAAACATTTTTTACAGAAGTTATACTGGATCTTTTTTAAACGGCAGGGTAAAGTAATTCAACCTCTAATTCTTGATAGCCGGCGTACTTCCGTTTCCTCCCACATTATCATTCCATCAAGTCTACCATCATAATTCACATCCCTCAATCATCGTCTCCCTTAGTCTACAGGGCATAATCTTTGGACGTAAAACTGAAAAAGTTAATTTCGTTTTTCTCTTGACCCCAATTGACTTCGTTTAATAGGGATGATCGAGAAGCCCCAAAGAAAATATACGCCATATTGAATCAAATTGACTCAATATGGTGGAAGTTATTTTTAAACATATTTTATTATAATATTTAAATAACCAAGTTTCGAAGTTCAGAGGAACTTGGTCCCTTTTACGCGCTTATCCATTGCCAATTTCACCCACAACAAATTCGAATGATGCGGATGGCCTAAAGTAAAAATAGCCTATGTTTTGTCTAATCAAATGGTCTTCAGTTGTTTTGCCTATAACACAAAATTGTTATATATGTGTATGTGCAAAGGGTGTGTTTTAGCTTTCACCCCTTATTCTTGATAGAGTTAAATCACAAACAATAGGATTATTAGTTGAAACCATAAGCCAATTTTCATTAAAATGAAACCAAAACAATAAAAGATAGTTGTGAAACAGGCAAACGGCCGCACATACACAAATGTCAGTTGATTCGAATTGTAGCGCTTGTCTTTGATCAATTTCACTATGTTCCATAAAAATGGGATTTGTTTAAAGATGTCTTCGCGGAACAGTTTTCAATCAGGGACGAATAATTAACTTCCTCAGTATTGACTGATTTCAGCCCCAAGCAGTAGAATTGTGGGAAAGGCTTATAGAACATATACTTCGTATTGTATTAGCATCTAATCACTTTTATGGATCTCGAACCGGCTCGGTATGTTGAGGTGACTGAGTCGTGAGCCGAGCCGTTGACAACACTACAGGCTGCTTAGCTACACCCACCGGCTTCCACTGGGCCACTGCGGCCCCACCTTGTAACAGTTTGTAGTAATATTCATTATTTTCACCCACAGAATCAGCTATCCAGTTGCGATGATTAAATTATACATATGTATTTTATTTATTTATTTACTAAAATATTTACGATACAGCCAAAAGATCATTATTTTTGTAAAATGTCCATTATTTAAATGAAGCAGAGTCAATATTCTACTTGAGTTTAGAACTATCACTTGCTACACTTTTAGAACTAAACCTGATAGTTTATGCTCATTATTTCTGACAATTTTCTACAAATTACTTGCAGAGACTATTCGGAGTAAATGTTTTACTTAGTTTAGTCATATTTTATTTTAATATATTTTAAATATATTTTATTTTATTCTTTTTGTTTAATAAATATAATTATATTTTTCTTTCTTCTTCTATGCGAATTAACAATTCTCATTTTTTCTTTTTATTATGGGAATAAAGAAAATATTCTGAACAATTTTAAAGCACTTAACGCCAAGGCGTAGATAAATATGCTATTTTATTTCGTTATCTGTGTGATATATGATATATATATTTTTCTTTCATATATAGGAGAATTAAAGTTTCTCTTTAGTCTCCTAAAGAAATTAGAAAAATGGAATGGATTCATAACAGCATTGGTTTCAAACACTTAATGTCAAGGAGCAGATAGACTATTATATTTTGTTCTCCCCATGAAACAAGCATACCTTTTTCTTTCTTTCTTTCTTTCTTTCTTTCTTCATAGTGGCCCATAAGACTTACCTAGTCGATAGCCAGAAGTTTGCCTGAAGTCGCGTAGCAAACAACTCGGTTCGACACGTGCCAATATATCTACTTTCTGAATAGAGTTGGAAGTCATTTTTTTCATTTTCATGATTTCATGAAAAGTTATATATATATATATATATATATATATATATATATATATATATATATATATATATATATATATATATATATATCTCCGCTTCTGCTGTACTACAACTACCACTACTACTTATCTCCCCAAAAATAAGCAAATCTCCTTTTTGAGTACTTTTTCATCATATTTTATTGAAAAAAGTGTTATGAACGATTTTAAAAAAATAGATAAATTTCCTTCGGTCGGGTTTGAACTCACGCCAAAAGCAATTCTTGTTACCAGCTTACAACGCTAGCGCACACGACCACGAGGACCGATATCAACAAGAGTATGATTTCTGTTATATACATAGGTATAGGCTACGTAGCAAGATATGGATAACGCCAACCAATCAGAATCGTGTATTTAGTTACTACTACCGGGAGTACTCTCCCGAGCAAGATCTCAATAACCTAGTCCAAGCTAGAGGTTAACTATGTCAATAAAATTCATTTCAAACGGTTCAGCCATTTTTCTATATAATAGACAACGTATTTTTAATTTATATACTATGTAGATATACGTTAATAGTATTGTTACTGTCTTTTTTATTTAAGTTATCTATTGATATAAAAATGATGCATTAACTTTAATATTTAACAGTATCATACAATTTCATCGTGCGTATCACGACGTGTCGTCGTCCCCAGGTCTGTTCCTGTCTTGCCGGGACACGAGTGTGATTGCTTCCAGGTCAAGAAATCCGTAACCAATTATCACTGCTTCCAAATACCAGTATAATAATAGGGTATGTTCTAACCCCAACGGGTAGGAACTGACTGTGGTTAGATATTTTTCCCTAAAAACGGAGCTCGATTCTCAGCAGAAGCCTATGGTTTCGGATCCCACGTTAAGCTGTAAGTCGATGTCTCATATAGCCTCGCTGCTGAATGGGACGCTAAAGTAAAACCAACTACTACAACTAATAACATACATTCTACAAAGAGCTCTGCAGACCATTTTCTTCATAAGAAATATTTTATTTCATATCAAACAGAGCAAACATAAATGTATAATTACAAGGATTCTGTTAAAATCTTCCGAAGTATTCAGAAACCTAAGAAGAAAAAAAACAAGAAACACCAAAATAAAAGATTTGATGTATGAACTTCTACCAAAGATAAGTTCTAGCAAGCGAAGTGGGCTATTTTTAGCATTATTCAATTTGATCAGTTGCTACATTTGCTAATAAAAAGTTGACGTTAAATGTTCTCCCTGAAATATACGTAAAGGAGAAAATACTTTTTGAATAAAGATCCGGCTTTAGATTGGTTGATTTATATAAAAAGAGTGAGTTTGTAAAGACACAATTACAGCCATGGGATTCAAACTTGTGTTGCGTTATTTAAGATTTAAAGTTCTTAACATATTTCAGATTCTATCGAGAATCAAATTCAAGGTGTATATTTCAAGGTGAAGTGTCCCTATCTGTTCAAGAAACTTGTATTTCAGAATATACTGGCAATATTATCGCTAACTTCAAATACCCTGTATTTCATTCAGTTTAGTGTAATATAAAACATTGCTTAGTTCTATTATAAAATTGTTCATAATATTTGTCATATTATTTTTGATATTTTTAAGTATATATATATAGTTAGTTTAATTTTTTTTTATATAATGAAATGTAATCCCATAGTGACAGTTTGAACAATAATCTCTGTTTTGTTAAGGACTAAAGGATGAGAATTTTATATATAAACGAAAAAAAAACAAAATAAGTGATATTTAGTTCCAGAAATAGGGATGATCGAAGTCAATGTGCTGATCACACACAAAACAGCTTAAATCCATTTCCTTGACCATAGCTAATTATGGACTACAATTGAAGAGAATTCAATTTATTTTGAGCTGTAATCTTATTCATAGTTCTTATTAACAGTCAAATTTAGAAGCTTTACGCATGTAAAATTCTACTTCAATTTTTCGCTTGACAAGAAAAAATAAATAAATAAATACTTGCAGAATATCGAATCACACCTTGAACTGTAACCATATGTTTCTTTCTACTGCAGTCCTACCTGATCAATAATAAAATAAAAATAAAAAACAGCGACGCGAAGATTCGAACACGGGTCGCGGGAATGGGAATTCTATACGGATCCAATGAGCTACGAAAGAATATACACGAATCACCTACGCTATAAGTATATGGTAATAATCGTAAGCTTCACGCTGTGAAAGAACTTTTTTCCTTTTATTAAGTTTTACGATATTTCTATAGTGTTTTAAGTGAACTGCAAAGAGATAGATCATGCAGTTATCAATTTGGTTAGGGATTGAGCTTTAAAAACTTTTAAAACATTTAATTAAATCGCGATACGGTAGCAAGGAATGTGTAGTACCTTCAGCCATAATTTTATTCCTCCAAGCAAAAAAGAATGCCTTCGTTCTACGCATTTGGAGTTCTTAAAAGTAAAATTATAGCATAATTAAACGTGTGATTTTGCCATTTGAATGTAAATTTATGTCCCTTACTGACCGAAACAAATCTTATGGGCACAATCTGCTTCCTAAGCTCCGCGTGTGTGCTTCTCCCTGTTCCCAATAGAAAATTTAGCTTAGGTATTTTCTGCCATCGCCGGCTACGATCCCTTAGCGCCTTACCATATCCCTCTCGTAACATCAGATTTAGCGTACAGAGCATAGTTGACCTTTCGGCCGTTGTGGCGCTACTAACGTGCACTAAACAGAAGGATAGGTTGTCTGGTCACGTAAGTCTGACTGGATTTAGACAAGTGTAGTGTGGTCAGGATTGCCAAATAAAAATAATCTAAATAAGGGGTGGGTTGACGAGTTTCAATGAGTATTAACGGGAAGATTTTAATAAACATGATCTAGTGGTAGAAAATGAACAATGCATCACATAAAAAAGTAATCATTTTAGACTGAAAGAAATACAAAAGTATAAACTAATACAAAGAGTTAATATAGATCTAAGAAAAAATAGGTAAATCTTACTTATAAAACATTGGATTTACGTAATCTAAACTATTTCAAAAATCCTACTTCACGCTTGACTTAACTGTACTTATAATCTTTTTCAAGTTTGGATTTTTCTTTAGGCTGTCGAAAAACTCAGCTGTCATCAACTGCACAGAAACACATGTTTCTGTCAGTCCATTTCAAATTCATATATGAGAAAACTTTCCACAAATGAATTTGACGGTGGGATCCTTAGGCAAAAGGAGACGACTTTAAATAAATTTGGCAACTCGAAGCTTTTCTGAAATAGCATTTACCATTTACTGGCCGCAGTCATGACGACTCATTAAAAATTGCGGGCTTTAAAGTCGTTGTCTGAGGTAAATTTGTCATTTGGGCAAAATATGGGACTTTTGCTGCCCCGTATCGAAGCTCCCCGGGACGCGAGACAAAATCATAAAATAAGGGACTGTCCCTTAAAATCCGGGACATTTGGGAACCCTGAGTGTGGTGTTTTACGTGATTTTTCTCCTTGCTAAAAAAAAAAAAAGTCACATGGCGTTTGTAGGCACTATAGTTGCATAATACTTGCAGTACCTTTATGTGGTAAAATTAACAACACAAAAATGTTCTTTTATTGTTTTAATTATGGTATATTGTTGTTTATCATTTTGTCTGGGAGCAATGATATGTTGGTTAGCAGAGCCATTGTATATACAATAAATCGAATTTTGAAAACTGGATTACAATCGCTGCCTTCCACTGCAAATTCTACTACTATTTCAAAGGAAAATATTCCCGATCACTTTCCTAATTCTGAAGCATATATCCTCATACCAGATTCAGTTACATAATTGTTAACTGGTCTTCATACTGATCCTAGTAAGTGTTGTTTTTTGCTTGTGTAATTAATTTTATTTATTTATGTTTCTGATTAGTAATGGGATCTATGCGTAGGTTAGTACTTTTCTAAAGAAAAAAAAACAGACGTAAAACCTTTAACTTATGTGCAAGAGTGCCGATTTCTGTGTAACTTTGGGGGAGCCCTATGGCAGCTACGCTTTAGTAGAACAGGGAAAGGAATTACCATGTACTGTAGAAATTGGAGAACCTACTTCAACTTAGCATTTTGCCCACCCCCCCATTAGGGGAGCCAATTTCAACTTCGGAGGGTCCGGCCTACAAAGCTTCCCAAAATTGATGCCCTTGCTAATGGGATAGAAGAACCCAGAGCCTATATTTCAGATACTATCCCAGTATTTGGTGTGCCAGTGGTAACCCCAAATTTCCCTAATATTTATCTACAATAGTTAAAATGATTTTATTTATTTTGTGAAATGTCGTAGTAATATTTAGTAGAGTCTTATTTACATCTTGCTAAAACAGATAATAATAATATACAAAGATCCCATGTTTTAGAAAGATATTTGTGTATTTCTGACAATCTACCATATGAAACCTACTAATATGATAATGCCAGGAAAAAAATATAACCATTTTGCACTAGGAGAAAAATAGACACATTCATTAAAGTGTAAACTAAAAGTGAAATTCAGTTAAATCATAACGCAAATGAAATCCAATCCTTAACAATTCAGTCTGTACACACTATATGCACAATAAGAAATAAGTCAACTCGTAACATTTTAAAGAAATTAGTCAATTCATAACATTTTAGCCTATTGTTCACTACTATTGTCACAATTTGTATAGTACTTTAATGTTCCCATTTATGGTTTTCTTTTCAGGCATTTTATTAGGAACAGTGAAATTAGCTTCTACTGCTTTCTTAGGAAGTTTTGTAGATCGGAAAATTATTCAAAGTATAGATTGTGCCTCATGTCACAAACTTATCAGTCAGGACAAATTCAATTCCACGCTTATGGACTTGATATATAAACAAGACAGTAGAAACGTAATGTGCTATCCTACAAAAGAACTAGTATGGGTGATTCACGTTGTTGAAAAGGCCCACCTGTTTGTGAACACCCGAATTTCGGAAACACTTTCCGCCTATATTGTTTCCTTTCTGCAACACGTTTAGTATTTGCAGTGCCTCTTTTCGGACAATCATTAATTTAAATTAAGTGTAAAAATTTGCGATGTAATAGTTCCAGTGTTGCTGAAGAACATAGCAGATGTTGAAACACGATGTTTTGAACATGCAAAATTTCAAAATGCCAAGCCATTATCTGGGGAAGTATTTCGTTTGTAATTTGTAAAGGATTTTTTCCCGGTGTGTTTGTATTATCTTTTATTCTTAATTAATCGATACTAATTGTATTCAATTTTAAAAACAGTTTAGTTTTTGTGATACTATGTGGGGGGGGGGGACTTTTCCTGTTATAGCTAGCTATTTCATTTCCCTGCTACACAGAGAAAATATTGGTGCACGTAACTAGCGCCACAGCGGCTCCTATAGGAACTAGGCCATGTTCGCTTCTCTGAGCTATTTGGGAAGGCGCTAAGAGATCGTAGCCGGCGATGTTTCTGCAAAACTATTCGCGAGATATAGAATTTCATACTCAGTACTTCTGTTTACTTGGTACGGGAATTCATAGAATTGAAAATAATTCCTTTGTGTAAGTATAATTATGCAGAACAGCGATGAATAAATGTTTTGTGTTGCTTAAAATGTATGCAAATTGTTAGGAAATTTTCTAGAGTGGTGGAAAATATTCTTCTCAGGTTGGGACAACAGTAATTAAGTTAGTGCCAAGGAAAGAAAAACTAGAGACGGGGAATTTCCCTAGCTTCCCCCTACAAATAAATCACAGGTCGTAACGAACGCTTTTCCTGACGTATGACCGCATGACTCTGTGTGGCTCCGTGGATGAGTGAGCAAAGGCGTGTCTTCGTAATCATGGGGTTTAGGGTTCGAGTCCAGTCGAGGCAAGTTGGTATTTTTTCCATTGTTCGTTCCCCATATCTTAAGATGTTTCTCTCCCTCCGTAATCATCTGATGCTCTCAACTGAGTTCTCCACTTTAATTCATCAATTGGTAATGGTATGCTCTCAAGTTCGGGTGAGCTTTTACATGTCTACTTACAAAATCAAAATTTTCGACAAAATATGGATACTATCCGATCATTTTGTCTCCAATTCTGAATTTGCACATGTGAGTGTATTTCTCCTTCATCATATTTGCATCTCCCGTTCTCCTATGTTGTCAGTTATGACAAAAGATGGCTTGGGAGCAAGATTTCAAATCATAAAAGCGCTATACCAATGGGTTCACTCTCGCTAAGCATTTGATTGAAAGTATATGTTTTCATACAGTAGAAGGGGAGATTTTGCTCTTCCTACCTCCTCCCTGAAGTGACAGAATATTTATTAGGTTCTGTAAAGTCATTTCAGATCAAACGACTTAAAGAGAGTTCATTCCAACAGCAACAGGATTGGGCTTTTATTTGTTGTTGCACTTTATCTTCGCGAATAGGACGAATATCAAATAGTATATTTGGCATAACACACATATAAGATTCATTTTATTTTGGAGAAATGATGCTGTAGACGGTAGTGGGAATTTCACCCGAGTGTACGGGAATTTTCATTGCCTGGCGATTATGCCACCCGCCTTCTTTTAAAGTTAATTCGGTTGCAATACTTTCAGCAAATACTTTGGACTCAACTGGTGGAGCACTCTTGCCGTAAATCTCCATATGGCTGTACCATCCAGAAGTGTCTCTTACTGTACATATTTAGGGTGTTGATATTATTCTAGTGATAACAATCTGTATATTATAGTGCTACAGTGTCAAGGCACATAGCAGTGCACCAAGCCATGTTCTCTGGCCGGAGCACGCAGCACAGTGGGGCCAAGGCGGACAAAATTGACTGTCATGAAGGTGACAATTTGGGCGATAATCTATACGTTTTCTATAGTAAATGACCCGAGGAATCCATTGTGATAATGACTTTTCAATTAGCATTCTTTTGCAATTAGTAAATTATATTTAAAACGCAACAATGTTGAATTTGTTGACTTTACGTAGGTTTATTGAGAGGTAAAATAGTTTTGCTTTATGGAAAAAAAAATAGCTCCCCTAACGTGACTGATGTGAATATAGGCAAGCATGCGGCAAACAATTGGTTCGCCAAAAACAAGTTACATAGGAGGGGTAATTTGAGCAAAATAGTGAATTGTTCAAGGAATTGCACACATGTCTAGGCTTATAAAAAAAGCTCCGCTGAACTCCGCTCTAATTAAATCGTTTTCATGAAACTACTGTAGCAAACTACTTTCTCTGTAAATTGCATCACAATATGCCGCAAAATGTAGCCACAGCACCGTTGTAAGCTAGATGACTACGTTAAGAAAACCCAGTTTCCGTGGAACAGCATAGTAGGAAGTATAAATAGGGCTGTGTGCAGCGAGTACTCTAAAGTCAATTGTCTGTCATGAAGTTTCTATTCAGTAGTTACAGTAGTAGTTTCAGTGAGAGTGTGCGCTCTTTCCGCATAATGGAAGAAGTAGTAAAATATGCCGAACTTTGTGAAGTGTTATTTACAGGCGGATCAGTGGAATCTTTTATTCGTGAAATATATCAGCACATGCATGAAGATAAACTTTCTCGAATTTGTGATGAAATAAAGATTTTTGCCGCATTATGCACAAAAACTAAAAATAGGTAATCACAGTAAAACATATTTTCGCAAGAAGTATCGCCAGTGGATGAATGGTGAATTTGTGATTAGTTTACCCAGTGATGATGCTCATTCACCGAAGTCTTCCAATCCTGTTGGAAGGCCTAAAAAGGGTCTTGAAGATCGTTGTGAGAGAAGTAAAAGACGTAAAGTTCACGATCTAAAAGCATCACATTCCAAAAGCGTAATAGATGCTGCTGCTTCTTCGCATTCAGGAAACACATCGGAAAGTTTCAGTGCTGATTTCGCATTATCAATCATTACATAGGCTAAGCTTTCCAAATATCAATACGAGGTAATCAAAGGTGCCACAAAAGAAAAAGGGTCCAATATTTTCCCTAGCTATAAAAAATCCAGCGCACAAAGAAAGATTGTCACCCTAATGATATTAAATTTACAAAGACCTCCGCAGAATTCCCACTCCAAAGTTTACTTAACCATGCAGCCGAAAGGATCCAAAAGGACACTGTCGATCACTCAGGTATCAATTCATAAAAGAGACACCTGAAATAATAAAAACTGAGAAATTGAGGGTTGAAAGGGAAATAAGGAACTTGCATGAAACACGATTGAACCTAGGGCCCAACTGTGTCACTGTAAACCATGTTTTACATTTGACAATGTTGGACGGAAAAGATGCTCAACATATTAGTGAGACATCTGCAGCAAGTAACTGCTTCATTTGTGGGGCTTGCCCATCGGAGATGAACGACTTATCGAAACTTGAACAGAAGCAATCTAATGAAAAAGGAGTGAAGCTTGGGATTTCACCTCTTCATGCCCGAAAAATTTCAATGAATATGTACTACATCTAAGCTACAATCAACAATTGAAGTTGTGGAGGACTACGAAAGATACTCTCCAATCAAAGAAGCTGCAAAGAAACGCATCCAACAACGATTCGTGAATAAGCTCGGGATTAAAGTTGATGACGTAAAATAGGGTTATGGTTCGACGAATACCCTAAATACTTCCAGGATATTCTTCCGACATTTTTCTCTAACAGCAGAGATTAGACACATAGACGAAAACTTGATTCGCCGGCTTGGTGTAAAACTGGAGGTAAATTGAATAAATTAAGATTGTACACAACGCGAACGGCTAAATTAGCTATACAGTTATACCCGTGGTACTATATGCCTTCCACAGTGCATAAAGTATTGATTCATGGTGCCCAAATAATACAAACTGCAGCTCTGCCTATTGGGTTACTTTCAGAGGAAGCGCAAGGAACTCTTCATAAAGATTATAAGGATTACAGGCTTCACCACACAAGGAAATGTTCCCGCACAGCCACCAATGAAGATGCGTTCCATAAAATCCTCGAGTCATCAGACGCATGCATAACTTTGCTGAGGCCCGAACTAAAGAAGAGACATCTTCCTCTAAGTGCTGAAGCTACAAAATTTTGCATTTACATTTTCTTTGAAAAACACTTGTTTTTTCAGTTCATCCTGTAAATTATTTTTAAAGTGTGTTGTACATAAAACAAGAATATATACTTTTTACACCGTTGTTAATAGAATGTACAGCCTTTTCCCGACATGAATAAAGAAAGTTGCTTTTTCACTTTCAAAATATACAAAAAATTGTTTTTGAAGACTGCAATCTATGTTTTGTAATTTCCAAGTCACGGACTTATCAAAACACTCATATAACTGTACAGTTTCTTTGTATTATAATTAAGATATAAAATAACATATATTGTGTTTAGCACACTTTTTGTATATGTTATTTCTCTATGATTTACTTATTCTACAATATTATGCAGAGTCGGGATTCCTCAAATTCTACTTTTTTACATATTTCCTACAAGCATCATGCATAAGAAGTTCACACAGCTTAACTTAATGTTCTGTTTGCGAAGATATCTCGCGAAATCTTGAGTTCAGTCAGTCGTAACGTTCCGGAACTGGTTTCATTTGATACACCACCACAACATACAAGTTAGCACACCATCGTCTGTTTCTTCTACCAACATAACACTATTATCAAAAATTTTGTCCGTAAAACGGGTGTTTGGCCCCACTGTGCGCAGTGTGTATATTACACGATTCAACTCAGACACTTCAAACATCCGTAATTTCGCTTCACATGAAGATAATGAAGAAAAAAAAATGGCTCCATCACTAACTTGCACCAGACCATCCTTAATAAGCGTTCAATGTTTTGTCTCCAATCGTTTGGGACAGAAAGTCACGATTTTTTATTTATTTATTTATTTATTTATTGAAAAAAAAACGTTAAAATGTTGGCACTTACTCATCAACAGCTATATGGTACTTCCGGAAGAGGAAGTAACTTGAAATTTAGGATTTGGGATATAAGTAAAGCAAAATGTCCGAGAACTGGAAATGTTCCCCCTTCGAGGGGGAAATTTGAGGGACATGGGTAAATTGGGTCACTGGACTCACAAACTAAAGAACACTTCCAATAGATATAGAAACATAATTTGGCACAAATGTAAGGTCTGTAATACAAGTAAAGGGAAAAATTCGAAAACTGGAAATTTCTCCCCGCCCAATGGAAAAAAAAAATGAGAGCCAAAGACAAAATTGCATCACTGGACTAAAAACGTATAGACATAGAAACTTGAAATTTGTTATAAATGTAGGATTTGTGATATAAGGAAAGGGGAAAATCCGAAAACTGGAACTTTCCCCGTCCAAAGGGAAAATTAAGAGCAAGGACAAAATTACGTCAGTGGACTCAAAATCTAAAGAGTACTTCCTATTCTTGGTACAAATGTAGATTTTGTGATGCGAGTAAAGGGATAAAATGCGAAAATTGCAAATTTTACTCTTCTAGAGGAAAATTAGGGGAAAGGCAAATTTATGTTACTAGATTCAAAACCTACAGGGTACTTTCTGTAGACATTGAAATTTTAACTGTGGCACAAATGTACATTTTGTGATGCAAGTAAAGGAAAATGTCCGAAAAATGGGAAATTTTCCCTTTCAAGTTGGGGAATTAGGGGGCAAAAGCAAAATTTCGTCACTGGATTAAAAACTTATCGGGTATTTCCTATCCTAAATTTGACAAAAAACTAGAAATATAGCAGAAATGTAGGGATCGTGCTATCCTATAAGTAAAGGGAAATATCCGAAAACTTGAACTCCCCCCCCCCCCATCAGGAGGAAAATCAAGAGGAAACTGCAAAATTACGTTACTTGATTCAACACCTATAGTGTACTTCCTGTAGACATAAATATTTGAAACATGGTACAAATGTAAAGTTTGTGATAAAAGTAAATGGCATTTAAAAAAAAAAAACGTAAATTTCCCTCTCCAAGGGTAAATTAGGGTATAAGGGCAAAATTGTATAGTTACGTCATTTGATTCAAGATCTGTAGGCTATTGTTAATAATAATGGAAACTTTAAATTTGCATAAACGTAGAATTGGTGACAAATCAAAAGAAAAAATCCGAAAATCTGAAATTTTATCATGTATGGAAAATTAGGGGACAAGGAAAACATTTCGTAGTTATGTCAATATATTCGAAACCTATAAGGTACTTCTAGTGGCCATGCAAACTTGAAATTTGCCACAAACATAGGAATTTTGTACAAATAAAGGGAAAATTCGAAAATTTGAAATCTCACTTAAAATTACATATAATTACACTGAGAAACATCCGTTCTCCGGACAGCGGTATATTGTATATACTACAAATATAGCATTTATATACCTGACTGTTTCGCACTCTGTCATTTGTTTTTATGTCGTCACTGTCGAATATATATCTGTCATTTTCTAGGTACGTTCTTTAGGTACAGACTGTTTCAGATGCCCTAACAGCACAATATGTGCTAGGCATGCGCCATTTAGGTGTTCTAAATTCCTCTCCCACATTTGATGCATTTGTTGCTTCTTCTAAGCGATTGTATACTAGACAATGGCGGATCCAAGGGGGGTGATTTCCCCCACCCAGAAGAGGAAACTTTTTTAAATTTATGTATAAATAAAACCCATCCCAGAGTTTGGAGCTCTTAAAAGTAGCTCTAAGTATTAGTATTACAACCCACCGCCCCACCCAGAAGTCCGTTCTGGATCCGCCCCTGGTACTAGAAGTAACAAACGCATCAACTTTATTAGATGGAAACTGTCGCCGATCATTTGAAAGTGAATATGGAAGAACCATGAAATAACTCGTCATTTTGTTATAAAACTGCATGGCGAGCAGATTTTATCTGATCCCAAACGGTATCGTCGAATATACGCGGTTAAAAGAGCACACTGATTAGCCAAATTCAAAAGACTTCACCAATATATCCCTCTAGAAGCGACGTTCTCCTCGTCGCCTCCGTGGCCAAGTCGGAGGAGCACGCGGCTAATAATCCAAAGGTTGGTAGTTCTAGTCCACCCTGCGGCACTTTATTTTTACTTGTTGTTTTTTAGATTCACCTTAATGTAAACACATTATACATATAGGCAATTTAATATATTTTGGGGGAGTAATTTTGTGGCCAATTTTTCAAAACGTTTTGCACTCGTCTTCCTTCTAAAGAAATGAACTTTCTTCTAATTCTGAATCATTTGTGTCATCAGTACAATAAGTCGTTCTCTCGGTTGTAGTCGTAATCAAGCCTGATATTCAAGAATCCAAGAAGACTTTTACAGAATCCTTAGAAATTTCTTTCTTGATTTTTTTTTCAGAAGATGATTAAGTTTATCAAAAGCTGTGTCTGGAAGTTGTCTTACTTGGTTGAAATTTCTAGAGTCCAAACAAACCATAAAGTATCTTGCTTCTTGAATTTTGAAGAAATACTCGATATTACCGTAACCAATATTGTGTTGAGTGCTTCGATGTACTATTTGGGTCATTGGTTCAGGAGCAGCTTCATCTTCACATTCATAGGGAATCATTCTTTTCCACCTCCGAAGGCATGTTGTCTATAGGTCAGTAGAAACAAAGAAATCACGTTATAATTCTTCATATTTATTATTGCCCATTCTGCAAATCTTAACCCTGCATTCTTAACAGATTCAGAAACAGCTCCCTGCTCTTTCAGTTGGAACACAGTAGTCTGACCATTCGATATTACTACAATTCACCAGCACCCTGTGTGTGGAGATAGTTTGACAGAGGGGCCGTCACTTGAAATATTTTCAGGAGCACTGTGCTGTCGGAATTGTTTTAAACTTGAAAAGATCTTATATGTATTCTTTCGCTTTCCACCTAGCTTCTAGTTTGATATTTTCTGTATAAGCAATTTTCTTCATTGTTATGGTCCACGCTATGCACAAAGCACTTTTCTGGGTTCGAAAAATGACCAGACCTTTCTGCAGAATATTTTCCATCATCTTGTTTCCGCAATAACTGCAAGACGCCTTTGTTGACATTTAATCTTCCAAATATCCATTCGCAGAAAATACTCAGGCATAAATATCGTACTATCATTCAGCAGAACAATGACACAGAATCAGTGCATCCTTTTCTCAGATCACGTATGACAAGATTGAGTATATGAGCATAACACGACACGTGTAACTCATCATATGTGTTTTGAAAAATCTGAATATTGTCCTTGCGTGTTATTACTTGCGCAAACAGTTGAATTTCCAATACACTTCTTAATATCAAGGTTCAACTTCTGCAGAATCTTCAACAGTAAACCGAAAAGATACTGACCTCTGGTAGATGTGCATTTTACAATGGCACAATTCTTTCTATAACAACAGTTTTAACAACATACCATAAAGCAACATAGCACTGGCGTGTTGAATAGTATCTAATAGAACAGAAAACTTTCCCGATTCTGAGACTTCTTTCGAAATATTTTCACTGATAAGTATGTTTCCAACATCCAAAACATAATTCGCCATGTTTTTAGAAAGTTATATGACCACCATCCTGCTTACTTCCTCATACAGGACTCAGTTTACAGTTCTCGATGACCTTTTTAAAATTACTCTTATTAAGCGGAAGGTCAAATTTGTTTAATAAAAGAATAATATGCTATCCAAAAAGTTTTCATGATCTGTAGCTGTGTCTTCCAGTCTATAGGTAGCTTCATTTCTCCTTCCTTTGTCAGTTAGCAGAACAAAGTATAAGCGTTTATTTCTTAATCTCAAATGCTGAGATATCAAGAATGAGAACTGAGATCACATGAGTATAGTTGTGAGGGTTATTTATATTTGGAAGTCATAAATACCATTATCAAAAAAATTATTGATCCATTACTGGATTAAGGTCTTCCCAATACTTTTTTGACAACTATCCAGTTGCGGTTATCTTATGTATGTAAGGTAAGCAGTGCATACCCAAGATAAAACTCACACAACATTATTATTATTTCTTCTTTTTTTAAAAAAAAAATTATTCCAACCCATTTCCTAAAATCGCTCCTTTACTTCCTTGACATCGGAACTGAACAGTTGTTGTGAAAATAATGGAAAATCCAGACCTGACCATATGCCTGATGAATGAAATAATAATAATAATAATAATAATAATAATAATAATAATAATAATAATAATAATAATAATAATAATAATAATAATAATAATAATAATAATAATCATATAATCAGGAACACGAGGACAGATTTTATTAAACGTTTCATTATTGTTTGTTTCTTAAGTAAACATGAACAGGTTTAGGGGTCAAAATGAGAGGACGGAATTTTCAAATAGAGGAAATTATGTATAACTCTTAACTCTAGTTAACAAATATGATCCATTATTAGCAACCCCGATTATCTGGTGATTATCTGGTGCCATCTGGTGATTGAAGTAACGCCAGGTATAAGGAAGGTATTAATAAGCAAAGATAGAGTATACGTGGACTACGAGTCACACAAAGTCAAAGATTTCATCGTAGTACCACAGTGCTACGTTTGTCAGGATTTTGGCCATGTAATGAAGCACTGTGATGCTAAGGATGGAAAAGTGTGCAGATACTGTGGCTCAAAAAGACATAATAGCGACGAGTGTGAAGATAGGAATAAAAACATATGCGTACCGTGCAGGTTGAGACATAAGGAATGTCAAACACCCAACACAGAAGAATGTGTATCGTACAGGATGGCACGAGAACGGATAATAAGCAAGATAAATTATGGATAAAAGAGCACAACTAAAAAATAAGAAACGCAACAAACCGCCCAGTAAGAAAAAAAGGGATAAACGAAGATTAGAAGATTTTTTAAACAGAAAGAGAAAACAAACTATTTCAACCAAGGACAAATATATTCAAACCGACATAAAAGAAGAAAAAGAATTAAAAGGGTCAATTAGGATGACTAACATGGAAATGGAACCTGAAAATAGAATAAAGAATACAGACATCACACCAACTGAGAAAGGAAATACAAAGAAGAAAACATTAATCTCATTCACATCGGGAGAACAGAAATACCTGTTTCTACCAAAAGAGAAAAGGATACAAGACAACACGATAACCTCTACTGAAGAAGAAGAGAAAACAATATTTAATGAGCCCAAAATGTTGTACCCCAATATGAACCATCTATACAGATTAGCCAAGCTTGAAGATAAAAACATACTGAACGTAGCATTTAGACAACTAGTAAGAGACATCCACGAAAAAGGAAGAACGATTACATATCCGGTCTTAGAAGAAATAGATAGATTGGAACTAAGAACGTTTGATCTGCCAGCTAATGGATGGGAGTTGCTAGATCTAATAGATGAGGTATACGAAAGAAGAGGCATCCACTGGGATCTAGAGAATGTCTATAAACAACTGGTAAATGCGCATGGTAGGATTTGTTTCGACTACAGTAAAACGGGGATGGATGCCTATGTTTATACCAAATATGCATAACACGTTAACAACAATTAGAATAGCACAAAACAATTCGCACAAATCGAAAATAGCAACAATGGAATTACGAAGATTTACAGAAACAAACAACATAGATATCTTAGCCATACAGGAGCCATATCTGCATAACAACAAGTTAACAACTTTTCCTGTAACAAGTAAAATCATAAACGGAGGTGAAGAACCCCAAGCAGCCACAGTAATAATGAACAGGAACATTGAAGCTTTAAAACTTTCACAATATTGTGACAATTGGATAATCTGTATAGAAATAACGAAAGGAACAGACACCTTTTGGATAGTCAATTCATATTTCCAGTATAGCAAAGACATTGAAATATTTATAGGTAAACTTCAACAAATCATTTGGCAGAATCCTGAAAAGAAAATATTGTTTGTTCTAGACTCGAATGCTAAGAGTACTGCTTGGGGATCACCCTCTACAGATACAAGAGGAGAAATTATGGAAGATTTCATAGCCCAGAATGGATTAGTAATCGTAAATACTGGAAACAAACCAACGTTTGTGGGCTCTCGAGGAGAATCTTATATTGATATAACACTCTGTACACCAAATTTAGTTGATAACATTACAGATTGGCATACATGGGATCGAGAAACAACAAGCGATCACGAAATAATAACATTTAACATGGAATTAAATACACCAAGTAAGAATAAAGAAAGGTTAAACATTAAAAAGATAAATTGGGAAAATTTTAAAAAGAAGCTTACCTTACCACAATTGGACATAGACAAAAGCAGTGACGAATTAGTACAAAAAATTGAACAGGCTACTAAATTGGCAATAGAGGCATCCACTCCTAAAACCACGCAGAGAGTAGGATATGGCGATTTTTGGTCACCTAAACTGGAAAGATTAAGAAAAATCGTGCGAGCAAAAAGAAAAAGTTACCAAGCCACAGCAATTCCAAATTTGAAAGAAAGAAGACTCTTAGCTTATAGGAATGCCAAAGAAGAGTATGAAACAGAAATCATAGAAGCAAAGAAAAGAAGCTGGGAACTATTCCTAACCAAAAACATACAGCTTGATCAGTGGGGATATCCATACAAATTAATAATGAAGAAAATAAACCCCTTAACACTTTGCACGTTAAGAAAAAATGACGGATCTTATACAGTAACTAGAAAGGAAACCATTGAAAATTTAACACGAAAGTTTTTCCCGAAGGATATAATGGAAGATGAAACAGAAGATCAGAAACGAATAAGAAGAAAATTCGAAGAGCCGACACAAGTAGAACCGGTAAATAAGGAAGACATGGCAACAAATGAAGAAATCGAAAACATCATTAGGAAACTAAAAACAGGAAAATCACCAGGATTGGATGAAATACCAAATGAAGTCTTCACGAAAAATAGAGAAATATGGACCCCGTACCTGACAAGACTTTGCAATGTACTACTACAACGGCAAGAATTTCCGGACTCATGGAAAATGTCAAAATTAATAATCCTGCTAAAAAACGAAGACAGGGACCCAACTGATGTAAGCTCATATCGCCCAATTTGCCTGCTAAAAAACATAAGTAAAATATACGAAAAGATTATAGCAAATAGGATCAATAAACATAGGAATATGAGTGAAGATACGCTACAGTTTGGCTTCAGAGCGGGCAGATCAACAGAAGACGCTCTGAATAAGTACCTAGAACAAATTCGAATGAGTAATTCAGAAAGTAAATATGTCCTGTCGCTCTACGTAGACATAGAGGGAGCATTCGACAACCTATGGGTCCCATCATTGGTCGATAAATTAGTTAAACTAGAAATGCCAACCTATTTGATAAATATTATTAAACACTATTTTCGGAACAGATGGATCTCAGTACAAATGGAGCAAGAGGAGTTGCAAATTCGTAATGAAAAAGGCTGCCCACAGGGCTCAATATTAGGACCCTTAATGTGGGACATTTTGATACAACCCTGCCTAGAAAAATTAAATGCTAACAATCTAATAGACAAAATAATAGCCTTTGCAGATGATATTGCGATAATATTATCAGCCAATTCAAGAAGAGAAATAGAAATGAAAACAAATGCAATAGTTGAAGACCTAAACAATTGGTGTCAAGAAAATAAACTAAAATTATCAGTCAAAAAAACAAAATACATGCTTTTCGGTAGAAAATTGAATAGAGGCCCACAAATAAAACTAGGCAATCATAAAATAGACCGAGTTAAAGAATTTAGATACCTAGGGGTAACAATCGATGAAAACCTGAACTATGGTAAACACATTCAAGAAACCGTTACGAGAGGAAATAAGGTGACAAATAAATTGATAACCCTAGGTAAAAATAAATATAAATTGCCTAACAAAATATTAAAATTGTATCACGAAACCCTGCTATGTGCTACAATGACTTACGGATCTAGCATATGGGTGCACAGACTGCTTCAAAACAAGAGAATAAAAGAAAACTTTATCAGACCACAAAGAAACCTTCTGATGAGATTAAGTGGTGCATATAGCACCACCCCCAACAATGCCCTGTGTTTGTTACTTGATGTCAAGCCTTTGAACTTAATAGCAGTACAGAGAGCGGCAAATTATTGGATGAAAAGGAATAATAGAGAAGAGGTAAGGGCACTGTTGGGTGATGTTTTTGAAAGCGCCCAAGAGATTGAAGAAAGAATCAAAAAAATGTGGAATATTGAATGGACGCACTCTGCTAAGTCACAAAGACTTAGAAATATTATACCAACGGTAGAAATCAGAGAACAAATAAAGTTTCTTGACCCAGCCCCAGGACTCATTCATTTTCTAACGGGACATGGTCCATATGAAACCTACCTACAAAAAATACAGGTCAAAGACAATTCAATTTGCGAATGTGGTGAAACGGGGACACCAGAGCATCATATACTCTGGTGCCCCTTTCTCGAAGAGTTATTTAAGGAAAGAGTGGACATAAGACAGAAGACGATAGCTGATATAATGAGAAGCGAGAAAGATTACAACATCCTGAAGAAAATAACAGACCTTTACTCGAAACTAAAAAAAGAACAATTCTATAGAGAAAAACACATAAGAAAAACAAGAGCAGAATGAATGTGGAAGGATGAATGGAATCCAGTTTCTCCTCAGGACCGGAGACCTCAGAACGTCTCGTGGAAGATACTGGAACTCCGTATCTGCCGGGGAGGACGAGTGTGGTTGTGCTAGTGCGTCTCCAGGCATAGGTGACTTGGAACGGAACTCCGGACGCACTAGAGTGTGTTTTTGGAAGTGTCTTTCCTTCGGGTGGCGGGTCCATCTGTGTGTCCGTGTGCGTGTTGGCTGTGACTATGTCCCCATAGGAGACAAGTTTACTTCGTGAATGACTCAATAACGGTATGTTAATGGAGAGTGATCCCTATATTGGCACAGGTGGAAGGATACCTCGGACCAGGATCCACACTAAGTACTCTGAGTGGGCCCTGGACCTCAAACCTGTGATATTGGGAGGAAATCTATTACAACCACGCGAACATTCAATAAACGAAGACTCAAGGGACTATTAAGAGGAATGCGGTATGGATTAGTGAAGACTAGTGTGGCTTAGTGTGTTTTGGTGAATGCGGTTTATGTGTCAACTTAGTGTTCTTAGTGCTTTTAGTGTGTGAAACGGGCAAAATATACAGGGAAAAACCAGTGTATAATTAGTGAAAGAATTAAATATGATCACAGGAGAGAAACTTGAAATAGCAGGTGAAAACCAAGCTCATACAGGGGAAACCTGAAGATAGAAGAAGTCCATCAAAGTAAAGGAAATAACATAGTAAAAAATAAACACTAAATAAACATTAAATTCAAAAATAAAGTATATTAAATTAAATTAAAAAGAAATAGAGTAAATAAATAAAGCATATTTAAAAAAAATAAAACATAATAATCATAGTTAATAAATATGGACTCAACCAAGCTAAGTAAAGAAACAAAGTTTAAATAACTCCAATAATAATAATAATAAGAAGAAGAAGAAGAAGAAGAAGAATGGTAATAATAATAATAATAATAATATTACGTACAGACATAAATATACCAAAAATAGAAATAGCTAAACAGTTAGAAGTAACTAACCAAATACTAACAAGATCAAAATCAAATAAATAAAAATACCAAACAGAATTAGGAAATGACAACGCAGATCAGAAAGAGTTTAGATAATCTTGATTTGATTAGCAAACAATTTAGTATCAGAACATGTTAGTATCAAGATCAATGGTCAAATACCCTGGAAATAGTATTAGTAGATAATTGCGTATTGCATAGTTTAATATTAGAATATGTTAGGGTCAAGCTCAATGGTTATAGCACTTTGGAAATTACAACAGTCAATTGTTGAGTTTTGCATAGTTTATTCTTTGTTCATTCTTTGTTTTGTTTCGTTTTTGTTTCGTTTTCTTGTCTCTTGTTTCTTGTTTGTGGTTTCCTTTCCCTCCCCAATTCCCTCACCTATTTCAAAATGCAAAATAAAATAAATTAAAGAAATAAAAGGCAATGATGATAACCCGTGCCGGTTTTAATTTTCAGATACCGGTTCTGAAAGACGGGCCTGAGCCTAAAAAAAAAAAAAAAAAAAAAAAACCCCGATTAGAAAATTCTAATGTGTTCATAGATTAACTAATATAATTCAGACCGATGTAATAGAATATGTATCTAATGTGTCGAATTTCATATATAAAAAGAATGAATTAAACCGCTATTGTCTCAGGCGACCTCTAACATTAAAGCCTACAAATTGTTCTTGAATTCAAATGTTAAATGTATTTACAGAAAACAGATAACAAGCTTCATGGGATTGCTTACCTAAAGTAAAATTTCACCATACGCCACTGCAAACATATATCTCGGATAATTCGTATCCAATATATTCGCAGTGCTCCCTAATTTCTTCACATCACCTTGTATTAGGTTACTGTGTAGGTCTCTACTTGTCACTTGTGGTATCCAGTAAAAAATATGTCTTTGTCTATCTTGTATGGTTTGTTTCCTAAGAGAATTATATATATATATATATATATATATATATATATATATATATATATATATATATATATATATACCAATCAATTCACTCTCTCTCTCTCTCTAAATATATATAGAATATATATATAGATATATAGATAGATAGATAGATAGATAGAGAGAGAGAGAGAGAGAGAGAGAGAAAGAGAAAACCGGATGTTAAAAAATTAGAATAGCACAACTGCTCTGGTCTGATGTATTTTGGAAGACTCGTGCTCTCTTACTCGCTGATAAGCGTGTTTAGTGTTGCGAACGTGGCGTACAGAACCTTTAAGAAACTTATTTGTTCAATCTGCAGAATATGCTGTGCACGCTGCACGCGCACACACACGCATTTTGAGCAACAGCTAAGCCCTGTTGGTGCTATCTGCTCGTTAATAAGCAACCTCAAGATTAAAAGGTATGCTTGATTTTGGTTGATGAGGATGGAATTCAAAAACTTGAGGATACCATTGTCTTGTGAATGTATGAAAGAGTTCGTTGTTCTGTTCCCTGCGGCATTACGCTATTCAATGTTTTCTCTGATTTCGAAATCGGCATCACTAGAACTAGAACTTTTCTGTTCATTTTCTTATTTGACAGCAACCAATCGTACCTTAGGTTGGAAGTACACTAATTTCAAGACTCATGGAAGTGGAACCTTCTTGTTCATTTTCCACTCTGACAGTGACATTTGATGTGGTGGGAGCAGTAATTTCAGCATTCATGAAACTAGAGCTTTCCTGTTCATTTTCCACTCTGACAGTAGTATTCGTGGCAGATGAGGTGGGATCGCTAATTTCAATATGCCTACTGTGTTCAGTCTGTTGGCAGTCAGTAGTTGATACTCTTGTAAGTTTGGAGGCACTAAATAGATATGTGACCTTTCTGCAGGCATCAGCATCTGCTTCTAATAGCTTTGTTTTCTTTCCACAATGCCACATCGAGTTTCACGATTTAAAGCTTCTTGGTCCATTCAGTCCGTAATTTTCCTTTATTTGTTGCATCTTGGGGGCGATTCGTTGGGAGGCGCACCGGGCGCCCCCCGGTAGCCCGGTGGCCCTATACACCTCTGGGCGAGAGACAGCATTCTTGTCGAACTTCTCTTACAATTGCAATCTCCTCTATCAGTTCCTCCCCTGTCCTAACACTTTCTTGTTGATTCATATATAAGTTTCTTATGAATCTCGATGCTTCCATTCCAACCTAATCTTCTTTAGAAATCCCAACAAAAATTCCCAATTCACGCGGTCAAGAGCCTTTTCTAGATCAATAAATACAATGTACATCTCTTTCCCTTTTTCTATAAACTTTTCAGCGATCTCTCTTACCTCTCCTGAACCCGAATTGTTCCTCCTCAACTTTTTCATTTGTTCTTCCATACAACCTTCTGTTCAGAATTCGAAGCAGAGTTTTAGCTGCCTGACAAGGGAACCTTCCGAAAATGATAGTTGCAGTGAAAGATGTGCCCTATTCCAATTGAAAGAGCTGTAACAGAGATGGTCATTCCCAAAAAAGTAGCTGCCCATAGCAATAGGTTCAAGAAATATAAGGGGTGGAAGTTCGGGAAACAGCAAAGTTGGACAAGAGGGGGAAAGTGCAAATTCCGCAAAAAAGGGGGACACGGCAAAATACAATGCTGACAAGTAATGTATAGAAAGAGACTTGCCACAATAGGGAACAAATGAAGGCCACCAGTGGGGTTAACAGTGTTGCCAGTTGCGATGAAAAGTACATGTTTTGCAAAGAGCACTATATGAAGTGAGTGCAATATTCAGTGTCAATCTGTCATGTAGAACATAAGATATGAGTGTATAATCAGTGGTACAATCTAACAAAAGAGAATAGAAAAAACAGAAGTATGAAAAATACGGGAAAGGCGGAGTTGGCCATAATGCGCCACATTTGATCACGAGCTGTGCATATTAGAATGAACAAAATAAGAAGCACCGACTATGCAGGAAACCGACGTCGAAAAAAGTCGAAAAAAAAACGAGTTCCAAAGTTGGCAGCACTGGCCATGAAAATCCAGACAATTCTAATATAGTTAGGCCACTCGCTTCACACAAAGAAAATTTCGGCAACAGACATTAGCCTCCGCATCATTTGTACATGCTCGTCCACATTGTACGTGCAATTGTTCGATGAGACAATGGTCCAAACCGAAGATACATTTGCAGTGAGCACAGCGGAATACTGCCAATCCGTCACACATGGTACAATGATCGCCTGTGAATGTCTCGAAACAGTACTCTAGAGGTGTCGGAACCTTCGGTCTTTCTATCACATATCCACACCTGTAGAAAGCAAACATAATCAAAGGCTTGATCTACTGTGTGTTGCTGTCTGCAGTACTATCACCGCCTATAAGATATATCCAGAGTGTCCCACCTAACTCTGCGACTGAAATACTTTCAAAGCGAAAAAAATGTGACACATCCAGTTGTGCAGGAATGTACCCATGTCAGCGGGCGACAAACTTCTTTGAGACGCAAGTGCCCCCAAGTCCCCATCATAGGGTCCCAGGGGCCAACTTCAAAATTTCAAATAGCACCATCGGTCGAGTTATATTTCTTTCGATAAATCTTGGAATATGCCACAACGCATATCAGAAATATTTACTATATCGGATTTCAAAATGACCACCAAAAATATCTGCTCGGTGACAAGAACAACGCGCATTTTTGGCGGCCATTTTGAAACCCGTGCTTCATAAAACAAATGTTTCTTATAGGCGGTGTTGTATCTATCCAGAGAAATATCATCCGCCCCCTGTTCCCATTTGAAATGTTGCGGTTGACCCCTCGAGCCTTATAATGGGGGCCCTGGGGGACTTGCTTCTTACAAAGTTTTCTTGGCCCTCGACATGAGTACATTCCTGTGCAACTGGATTTGCAACATTTCTTTTCGCTTCCCAGCAATTTGAGATCACAATGTTCGATGCCATGTTAAGACACAACATATATTTGTATCGGCTATTTTGAAAAACATGTTTCATATAACAAATGTTTCCTATAGGTGTTGTTGCACATTCCATGATATATCAAGGGAGTTACCACTCGGTCCCTGTTGCCATTTGAAAGTTTGAAGTTGGCTCCTGGGGCCCTATTATGGGGATCCTGGGGGCACTTGCCTCTCACAGACTTTTATCACCCCCTGACATTGATACATTCCTGCACAACTGGATCCGTCACACTTTTGTTCGTTTCGCAAATCTTCCAGGTCACAAAGTTTGGTGGGACAACCTGTATATTCCCACATACGACCCAACCATGACATAATGCTCACTACTTCTATTATCGGTTTTTGGCTCAACCCAACCATTTCATGTTCCCCGACTTGACATTGCCTCAATCACTCTAGCATTGATGCATTCCGAGTGATGCCTGTTGCCGGAATTTTCTTTTTGTGAAGCGAGTGGCCTAACTATATTAGACTTGTCTGGATGTTCATGGCCAATGTTACCAACTTTGGAACTCGTTTTTCTTTTCGACTCTAGGGACGTCGGTTTCCTGCATAGTCGGTGCTTCTTGTTTTGTTCATTCTAATATGCACAGCCCGGCCATATCTTATGTTCTACATGACAGGTTGACACTGAATATTGCACTCACTTCATATAGTGTTCTTTGCAAAACATATACTTTTCATTGCAGTTGGCAACACGGTTAACCCCACTGGTGGCCTTCATTTGTTCCCTATTGTGGCAAGTCTCTTTCTATACATCACTTGTCAGCATTGTATTTTGCCGTGCCCCCCTTTTTGGCGGAATTTGCACTTTTCTCCCTTGTCCAAACTTGCTGTTTCCCAAACTTCCACCCCTTATATTTCTTGAACCTATTGCTATGGGCAGCTTATTTTTTGGGAATGCTCATCTCTGTTACAGCTCTTTCAATTGGCATAGGCCACATCTTTCACTGCAACTATCATTTTCGGAAGGTTCCCTTGTGAGATATGAGACTAATAGTTCTATAATCTTCACATCTATTTGGGTTCGATTTCTTAGCCATCGGTATCATGATCATCTTTAGGAAGTCTTTTGGCCACGCTCCTGGGATTGCACAGTCGAAACAATTCTTTCGTGCCCTTGTCTCCCATATTCTTAGTGAATTCAATTGGTATATTACCTGTCCTGGTTGCCTTTCCATTCTTAATCTCAAATATAACTTTTTCAAACTCATCCCGAAGAATACTAAATCCTTTATCATCCTCGCCTACTTCATTTTTTACTTAAACATCCAGAGGAAAATATTACATGGAAATTCGGTGTGACCGTAAATACTTAATACTTAATACCGGTAAAGTTATGAATACTTTAAAATATCAAACAATACTTTCAACAAAGTGGATATTTATGTAGGACCAACATTGAGACCAAAACTTCATCCACGAAAAAATTAATCTCAAAGGAAGAAGGAATTAGGATTATTATTCAGTTCAAATTCTTTGTTTTCACGAATTCTGTCGAATAATTTAAAGTTTAAAATATATCAAACTACGTATAATTATGTTTGATGTACTGTATGGTTACGAAACATGGTCGCTTACTTTCAGGACACAACACAAACTGAAAGTATTCGAAAATAAAATATAAAGGTGAAAATTCTAACTTAAAAGTGACAGAAATACTAAAAGTTCATAACAAGGAACGGCACAGTTCAGGCCAGAAACTTCATCACGAGAAACGGTTTCCCCAATATTGAATGGACATTAAGTCAAGAAAGTTCAGGAGGGCAGGTCATGTAATCAGGATGGAATAAATAATAGATGTTTTCAAAATTATAACTAGGAATCCAATCGGCAAAATACAAACATAAAGACCTAGGCGCAGATAGGAGGACAAAATAAAGATGAGTCTCGCAGAAATAGAAATACAAAGTTAGCGGATTCAGTTGGCTACGGAGAGATGACAATGGAGAACTTTTGTGAATGCGGCGTTTAACCTCCGGTAGGCCACAGAAATAGTTATTCTGTTGGAACATATCTGGTGTAGTAAAAAGTAGTCCATTATTTTGGCATGACATTGAAGGCTTGACTTACCATAGTTAGAATGATCCGATTTAGGTCACATACGCGCCGTTTTGTTCGATAACGTGTTGCCATTTGGAAGGTAATATCATGATGTCTCTCTCATAGAAACCCTTGTCCCTAGCGGCAAAAAATTGAGACAGTCGATATTCACAAGCCTCTCTTGAAGCGACTTTTTCACCAGCAAACATGCTCGCCATGGAGAGGAACAGATGGTAATCACTCGGTACCAGGTCCGGACTATAAGGTGGATGAATAAGAACCTCCCAACCAAGCTCTCGGAGCTTCTGGCGAGTCACTACCGATGTCAGTGGCCTGGCGTTGTCCTGGTGGAACACAATGCCTCTCCTATTGGCCAAAGCTGGCCGCTTCTGGTCGATTACTGTCTTCAGACGGTCTAATTGTTGACAGTACAGTTCCGAGTTAAGGGTTTGGCCGTAGGGGAGCAGCTGATAGTAGATAATTCCCTGCTAATCCCACTAAACACACAGCAAAACCTGCCTGGCCGTCAATCCTGGTTTGGGCACCGTTTGCGCCGGCTCACCGCGCTTCGACCACGAACGTTTTCGCGTGACGTTGTCGTAAGTGATCCACTTTTCATCGCCAGTCACCAACCACTTTAGAAATGGGTCGATTTTGTTGCGATTTCGGCCCATGAGGTTTTTTGCGTTAACTCGTGTGGCACCCACATATCAAGCTTCTTTTTGTATCCAGACTTATGCAAATTGTTCCACACGGTTTTTTGTGCAATGTTTAGCTCTTGGGCAATCGACACAGTGCTTACGTGACGGTCGGACGCGACAATGTTCATGATATTATCGGCATTTTCGACACTTGGCCTTCCAGTGCGTGGTGCATCTTTGACGTCAAAATTACTGGAACGTAATCGGCGAAACCAAAATTGCGCGTGATTGGCTGTTACAGTATCAGGACCATAAACACTATTCACATTTGCAGCCGCCTGACTTGTGATTTCGCCTTTATCGAAGAAAAACTGTAAAATATAGCGTATTTTCTCTTTGCTAATGCCCATTTTGAGTCGCGCTCTCACAATACTGAGTCAACTCATCACAACTATCTGAACAGTGCTTGTAGTACGTTGAACCTGATCGGACTTATACAAAAAATGAAATGAAATGAAATCTTTGAGTTTTACGTCCCACGATTATGCCGGTTAGGCTAAAGGAGACGGTGATTATGAGAGATGAGTAAAATGGTGGAATGAAGAAAGTGGGAGGAAACGGGAGAACCCCGAGAAAACCCACGAGCACGGTGTTTGTCCACCACAAAGTTCACTTGGCGGGGGCTGGGGGACTTATACAACGCGAGATACAGATCACTGAAGCGATCTATTGGCCAAATAATGGATTACTTTTTACTGCACCAGATATTAGTTACTTATATACTATATGAAACAGTACATTGTCAAGTAGCAGATTATATCTGTTGTTTGTTTTCGCTTAATGATGAAACACTTTTAAAGTGATACACATACTCCTGACAGTGATGTAAATACTGCTAACAGCGACGCACATATTTCTAACAGTAATACACATATTCTAACAGTGACGCATATACTCTTAACAGTAATACACATATTCTAACAGTGACGCATATACTCTTAACAGTGATACACATCCTCTAACAGTGACGCACATACTCCTAACAGTGATACACATACTCTAACAGTGACACATATATTCCTAACAGTAATACATATACTACTAAGAGTGACACACCTATTCTTAAGTGATACACAGTCTAACAGTAATACATATATTCTAACAGTGACGCATATACTCCTAACAGTGATACACATACTCTAATAATGATACACATACTCCAACAGTGACGCACATACTCCTAACAATGATACACACTTTTAATATAACGCACATACCTCTAACAGTGATACACATACCCTAATGGTAACACAAGTATTCTTAACTGTGATACACATATTGCTAATAGTGACACAAATAATCCTAACATTGATATACTTCTAACAGTGATGCACGCTTCATAGAGCCTCATTGGTGAAAGGAACGCTAATCATCAATCCAAGCATATATAAAACTTGCTTTCGGAAAGAGAATTCACATACAAAGATATACTACCTGCATCAAGTAAGATTTGAAGCTTTCCTGGCGGCGTATATGATAAAGTTCTTCTCGGGCAATCAGCCAGGTGAAAACTGGTGGATAGGCCAACGTTTCGAGAGCTGTCATCGTTCTCATCATCAGGGCAATTATGTAGAGATCAGCGGATATAAGTAATATATACTCTGGGCTGGCGAGAATGCTGGTTCCTGATTGGCTGAAAATGCTGGTTCCTGATTGGCTGGTTCAATCTGAAAACTGGAGCTGTGATTGGCTGGCTATGTTCCGTAGTCCGTGGTACTGATTGGCTGAGGGTTATCTGGATGTTTGTGTGTCGTTTTCTTTGCTGTGGTACTGATGACCGGGTTCCACAGAGGGCTGAGTTGAAATCCAGTGTCTCTATTAACGTTGTTCAGAAAAGGTCCTGAACAGAGAAAATCCAAAGAAAAAACTGAAGAACCATTGAGTATAGCAGTTTTACCATACACTGGACAACTTTCTGGAAAGATCTCCCGGATTCTGAAAAAACACAACATTAAGACCATACACAAGCCGCCACCAAAAATCAGAAACCTACTTCGCCCGATCAAAGATGACTTGGGCTTAAAGACACCGGGCGTGTATCGTATACCCTGTGAATACGGAAAGGCTTGTATAGGACAAACAGGACGCACCATTGAACAACGTTGCAGAGAACATGAAAATTACATTAGATTATTCCATCCAGAAAAATCAGGTTTAGCTGAACACAGTTTAACAGAAGGCCATAAAGTTTTATTTAAGGACACATTCATCATTACCAAGAGCACCAATTACTGGACCAGGATAGTAGCCGAATCTCTTGCCATAGTTCATGAACCGAACAACGTTAATAGAGACACTGGATTTCAACTCAGTCCTATATGGAACCCGGTCATCAGTACCACAGCAAAGAAAACGACACACAAACATCCAGATAACCCTCAGCCAATCAGTACCACGGACTACGGAACATAGCCAGCCAATCACAGCTCCAGTTTTCAGATTGAACCAGCCAATCAGGAACCAGCATTTTCAGCCAATCAGGAACCAGCTTCTCGCCAGCCCAGAGTATATATTACTTATATCCGCTGATCTCTACATAATTGCCCTGATGATGAGAACGATGACAGCTCTCGAAACGTTGGCCTATCCACCAGTTTTCACCTGGCTGATTGCCCGAGAAGAACTTTATCATACCTGCATCAAGTTCAACAATTTTGCGCTTAACTGTTCTAGATATCTATACCAAAAATTATCAAAAATGTTTGATTTTTATTTTTTCCTGTTCTTGTTAATATTATACATAATACGAAATATCGCAAGTCATTGTTGATAAAACTAAATTTTCGATTCTTGTGTTCACTGTTGTCGTTACTAAGAACTGGAAAATTCAGTGCGGCGAAAGAAGTATACAAGTCACACGTAAAATAGTAAAGGTCCGATTTTTAAAATGGTTGATGACTTTAAGAATTCTTTTCTTGCTCTCTTTTCAAAAGAAATAAGATTTCCGTTTATTGATAATCCGAGAAACACCATTAGTTGTGACCGTCGTTGCACAGAGTACCAAAGCATCGACTCCAGTGGCAATAGAATTTACACCTACAAATACGATGAGGAAGTGGTTACACGAGTTTTTATTTATACATTACGAGCTTACTCTGTCACCTGGTTCTCAGTTAACGAGATGTGTTTAAAATGTATTCTTCCATATGTCAGCATTCGCACTGATGTGCGCAGTTTTGTGAAGGATGAAGAGCCTTCTATCGCTTATCTTCCAGCAGATGCTTCCTGGGAATGCAGCGAAGATAATGATAGCGACCGGGCCACGTTACTATGTGCCGATGAAGAACTAAATTTCGTTAATAACTTGCCTGAGAACATAATACATGAAACAAATTCGCTTACCACAATAGCATCTGATGATTACAAAAGTGATGTCTCAGAGATTGATTCCTTAAGTGACATTCCAAAATCAGAGTTCGATGGCATCATATTCGAATCTTCTGAAACCGAAACGAATAAGCAGAAGAAAAGACCGTGGTGGCGGAGACTACTCTGTTGCTTCACAGGAAGACTAGGAAATCTAGCATCTGATGATTACAAAAGCGATGTCTCAGAGGCTGATTCGTTAAGTGACATCTCAGAATCAGAGTTCGATGGCATCATATTCGAATCTTCTGAAACCGGAACGAATAAGCAGAAGAAAAGACTGTGGTGGCGGAGACTACTCTGTTGCTCGACGGCAGACTAGGAAATCTATGAACTTTAAGAGGCTCTTCAAAGAACTGTTGAAGCCCTTACAACAGGGTTGAGTATTCAGCTGTTAATATCTTTGTGCTGTCACTGTTAATGTTTCTAATATACCCTGTTCGTCCTTGGATACTTCGAAACGCACTACACTGTTTTGGCAAAGAAGAGAAAATAAAATTGTCCTTGTAGCTGCCGTGCCTTGGCACAAATTTTCTTTAAGGGAACAGAAAAAAATAATATTGGAAACACTTTACTTTTGGCATATTAAACGTGACTTGTCATCACATATTTTAAAAAATGCCCTTTGGACAACAATTTGGAATATTCTGAAGACTATTTGAAAGCAAAAGGAAACGAAAGTATTATAGAATGAACGACAGAAGTGTCTAACTGCGAAGGAGTTGGAGTTACCAGTTTTCTCACATTGAAATTTAGAAGGAAAAAAAACAGTAAAATATGTTTACAATGAAATAGTTTGAACTTTCTTCGTGAATATATATGGTCTACCACATGTGGAGATATTCCATATTGTATATGTTTCTACTGCATTCTGTTTTTATTGTACACAACTTGTAAAGAAACTCTGTTTTCTGTTGATTCAATGTGTTAATTTAATGTATTGACGGTATGTTTTGTGATACATCATTAACTGTAAACACATGTGACTGCCCATATACGTAGTAGTGAAGAAAGGGAACTGTATTTTTGGAAAAGAATATATTTCGAAGTACTACTAGGATCTACAGAAGAGAATAAAAAAAGATAAAAAGAAACTGGTATTGCTATGGAGTGTTCATAAATGAAAAGAGTTTCCTGCATTATATCTTTGAATACTATTTTGAGAAGTAATGAAGCGAATTACTCTTTCAGAGATATTTAGAATATTATTCAGTTCAAAAATGAAGAAAGAAAGAAAGGAATGAAGAAAATCAATTGTTACAGCTAATCTCATACTATAATAAGTGAAACATCTGCGACAAATTTGTCATAACTTTTTGGTGTAAAAAATATATATATTAAAGAAAACCGTTGCTAAAATCCGACTTATTATTTTTAACGCTTTTGAAAGGGTAGACAAGGGACATATACCTTACATGGTCATAGTATAACAACAGTTACCAACATCTGTTTATAGCATGAACAATGTAGAAGCATTAGAACTTGTTTAAAAGATGGGTGGCTCAATGGTAGAGCGTTCACCTCTGGTGCTTGGGGTCTCGGGTTCGATCCCAGCCCCCGCCAAGTGGACTTTGTGGTGGACAAACACCGTGTGCGTGGGTTTTCTCGGATTCTCCCGTTTCCTCCCACTTTCTTCATTCCACCATTTCATTCTTTACTCATCATCACCGTCTCCTTTAGCCTAACCGGCATAACCGTGGGACGTAAAACTCACAGATTTCATTTCATTTACTTGTTTAAAAGTTTTAATGGAAATGATAGACAAAAGGTTTGATAAACCAACAGTCCTTATATCAATAAGTTTCATAACTCTTTGCACAATTACAAATTTACATTAAGTCGAAATTTTATAATAACCTAAGAGATGTTGTCGAAACCAATTATGAAAAAAAAAAATAGCACACATTTCATGCCTCTCAACTGACTTTCAAAATAGTTTTCAAAATAGATGCATCTCAAAATAGAATTTAGAAGTTTAATACTACTGCTTACTTCCAGTGGCGAAGCGTAATCCCACAAGTAAGGTAGGCCCGACAAATTAATAGTACAAGTAACATTTAATGTATCAAAATGTTTAAAATTACAGTAAGAATTCTAATTCCTTATTGAGTTTTTTTTTAAAAACTACCAAATCTTATTTATTTTAAAGAGCTTTCTTAGCTGTATTTCTAACATTGTTTAGAGTTGAATTTATGTGCATGTATACACATAATTTAACAAGAAAGAATGAAATATAAGTGCACGGAAAGTAATCTATTATTATTATTATTATTATTATTATTATTATTATTATTATTATTATTATTATTATTATTATTATTATTATTATTATTATTATTATTATTATTCAACAAATATTTACATGGGGAAAACACGCAATATGTGTGATTGGAATATTCCCATTTAGCTCCACTACAAATATTTTAAAGTGCAGTTCATACTTTCTTCTGTCTGGGGATTCAAATCCTGCTCCCGCCAAGTGAAATTTGTGGTGGACGAACACCGTGTGTGGTTTCCTCGGGGTTCTCCCGTTTCCTCCCACTTTCTTCATTCCACCATTTTCTTTCATTTCTCATAATCACCGTCTTCTTTAGCCTATCCGGCATAACCGTGGGACGTAAAACTCAAAAAATTCATTTCATTTTTTCTTCTATCTGGGATTTTCAGGGGGTTGAGGAGAATTCCCTTCTCACTTACTGTTATCATTTCCTGCATATTTGAAAATCGAGGGAGAGAAAAAGAAAGCATATTCTTTAATTAGTTGTCAAATTTCTTGGATAAGCGTTTGCTACTTGCAACTCTCGCTTTAAAGTAAGTTCAATACTGCGGTTAATTAATGCATCACTTGTAAGACTTCACTAGAAATGTTAATGCTCAGAAGGAACTTTATTTGAATCAACGTAAGATATTTAATATTGTATTCTATGAAGTGGCATATTTATGGGGCTGGCTTTCGGAAAATGAAATGAAATGAAATCTTTAAGTTTTACGTTCCACGTATATGCCGGTTAGGCTAAAGGAGACGGTGATGATGAGAGATGAGTGAAATGGTGAAATGAAGAAAGTGGGAGGAAACGGGAGAACCCCGAGAAATCCTACGAGCACGGTGTTTGTCCACCACAAAGTTCACTTGGCGGGGGCTGGGATCGAACCTGGGACCCCAAGCACCAGAGGTGAACGCTCTACCACTGAGCCACCGCATCCCCAGGGGCTGGGTTTCGGGCGTAAGCACTCACCGAAATTTTATCGCAACTTTTTATTGTTTTATATACATAGGCCCAGTGGCGTATTTAGGGGGGGGGCTTCCGGGCTTAAGCAACCCCCCCCCGAAATCTTACTTACTATAGTAAAGTATATGAAATATCTTGCATAATTTTCACATTTTCAGGGAAATTCCCCCCGAAAGTTAGCAAAGCCACCCCCGAAACAAAATCGTAAATACGCCACTGCATAGGCCTATTATAGAATTTTCACATTTCCAGAAATGAAGTTAGCAAGACCCCCAAACAAAATCTTAACTACCCCACTGATTCTATGAAATGGAAAACAACTAAAATTACACACAAATAATATTATTTTATCCTGATCGTAGCGTTTGGTAAATTTATACATATGTTTAATGTATCAAACTTATTTTCTACAAGCTATTACACTGGTAAACAAAATTTTGCTTATTATTATTTCTTGATGAATTTTTATGTATTTTGATCTCCTGAACACGAATCCAGCACTTATTTTTATGTAGTGTCAATATTTTCAGTGCTATAAGCATGTTTTATTTTTCTACCTATACTGGTTTATGCAGAGCAATTTTCGCGCATTTATTTCGATACGCGTTAGGTGGTAGCGCATTTGCTATTAAAGATAATTGTTCGGAGTAGCAAACAGAGAATATAGATTCTAAAGATTTATAGCAGAATTGTAAAGTGATCAAATAGAGTCTAAGCAATAATTAAGCTGTAGCCAGTTCTGGTAGTAACGAAATGGTCGAAAAGTGCTGCTTGCACATTTTCCACAGTTATTTTATATTATCGTATAAGTCTATCTGAGTGTACGTGCGTGTAGTTAAATGTCAATGTGTGTCAGGGAAGATAGTTGGAAACCTCACTTACTGAACCAAAAAGAACTAGATGATCTGACTAGAGATCTACAATTACCAAAAAAAAAAAAAAGTCCGAATTGCTAGCATCATGACTCAATGAGTGGAACTTCATACTTCCTTCCCGCAAAATATCTAAGTACAGAAGCAGACATCAACGTTTTTCCGTTTGTTTTGCTGTTGAGGATCCATTGTGCTACTGTACAGATATCGGTGGTCTTTTTAGGGCAATTGGCTTTCAATATGAACCAAAGGAATGGCGACGGTTCATGGACAGTTCGAGTACTAGTCTGAAGGCTATTATTTTGCACAACGGAAACCAGTACCCTTCAATCCCTGTCGCACATTCCATCCACATGAAGGAAAGTTATTCAAGTGTGAAGCTGATGGTGGAGAAAATTAAATATGAAGAACATCAATGCGACGTGTGTGGGGATTTCAAAATTATTGGTTTTCTTCTTGGTTTTCAAAGTGGTTATACTAAATATCCCTGCTTTCTATGTCTGTGGGACAATCGGGTAACTAACGAGCATTATGATCAAATCGTGTGGCCTGAAAGAACGGAGCTTATTCCAGGAACACATAATGTGATAAATGAAGCAGTAGGCCTAGTGCCTACAGAGAAGATTCTCTTGCCAACATTAAATATTAAGCTGGGATTGGCAAAACAATTTGTGAAAGCTCTGGATTGCAATTCACCTGCCTCACAATGTATCAACCAAATGTTTCCAGCTTTATCAGAGGCAAAAGTTCTGGCTGGCATTTTCACAAGGCCTCAGATTCGTGTCATGCTTAATAGTGCTACACTTAAACAAAAAATGACAGAGTTGGAAAGAGACGCTTGGGAGGCCTTTCATAAGTTGTTGACGGGATGTCTTGTGCATAACCGAAGTGGGGCGTTGGATCACCACATTAAGACACTCATTGATCAATATCGAGCTTTGGGATGTAGAATGTTTGTAAAATTACATATGCTTCATTCACACTCGGATTTCTTTAGGGGGAATTTAGGGGATGTTAGCGAAGAGCACAAGGACATTGAGGTAATGGAAAGCAGATACCAAGGAAGGTGGGACTGTGCAATGATGGGTGATTATATTTGGGGGTTATTCCGTGACGAAGTGAACGTTTACCACAAAAGAAAAAGAAACACTAACGTTCACTTTTAATTACGGAATTCCAGTACTTGATGAACACTTTCCTCCAATCTCAAGTACTTTTGTATATTTTTTATAAAAATGTAATATTCACATATTTTGGTATTCATGTATTGTTATGTAGATTTTTGTTACCCAGAAAATCGATGTCCAAAATGTGTGTGTTATGTTTGTAGCTCAATATTCCTATTAGATACAATTGTATAATATGTTACTGTTTCAGTAAAATCTAATGTGCTTATATAATTACAAATTTTGACATTACGGGAAAATAACTGCTATATTCGTGTTTAGCTGATGCAAATAATTAAGAAACCAATGAAAAATCAACAGAAGCACGACTACAGTGTTTGTGTTACGCTTGTAGTTCAATGTTCTCATAAGATACAATTGTATAATATGTTACTGTTTCAATAAAATCAGATATGCTTGTATCATCACAAATGTTGACATTACAGGAAAATAACTACCATACTCATGTTCAGCGGGTGCAAATCATTAAGAGACCGACGAAAAACCAACATAAGCACGACCTTAATCAAAATTTGTATACCAGTGTTATTAACCAGGCACCATGTGGGAAAAATACAGCAACGGTGAATAACTCCTAAGAGTATATGCCTAAATTAAACAAGTTATCACTAATAGAAATACATAATTCTAACAGAAACTTCTTATTCTGCATAACATATTAGCATTGAAGGCCTTCACAGCTAAAACTAAACTCCCAGAGGCGAGCATTCTCACCTTCCCAACAATGCGTGCAACCCCCAGCGATAATAGCTTCGCTTCATGAGCAGCAAAGCCCGTAAACCTGTCCGTAGAGCTGGTGAGGCTCAGACGGAAGGGATTCAAAGTGTTTCCAACCTACTATTTTGTTACCGAAAAAAAAAAAACACGAGATGTTGAAGTATTTACTTTATTTTATAAGAAACCAAAGATAAAGAAAATATACGGTAGAAAACAGGGTAGGCCCGGCCTCAGAGCCTCATAGTACGCTTCGCTACTGCTTACTTCATATATAAATTTTATTAATATCAGAAACTTGTTAGTAAGTGAGAATTTACGCTTGTCGAATTGATGCAACGCGCTGACTGTCTGTACATATCGGTAAGTGTTATGCGCGAGTATGAGTGTGTTCTGCACATATTTATTGTCCATTGACAGGTGTATAAGCGACAAGTTATTCAAAAAGTCCGAAACTTGCAGTCACACAGATTCGTAGGCCAGTAATTAATGTCGAAGACTCACTCGATACTGACAAAGAGGGTAGGACTGGTAGGTTGAAGAACAGATGTCAGAGTATCAGACTTGTAGCTCACAACACGTATTTTCACTCCAGTTTCGCAGAAGTGGAGCTTTCTGATTCCGTGATATGTGACCTCTTGCCACGTCTCTCCGTAGCGGGATACACTATGAGAATGATCACAGTGGCTTCCTAGGACAATGTTTCATATACACGGAGTCATTTTGGGTAATCAAGAACTCCTTAATGATGAAGATCTATTTGTCGGTGATTTCCTGTGAACCAAGATGTACTCTTATGACTCTCTTCTGGCGTATCATGGCGTGGACGGGCGGCGTATTATATAGACTGGAACTATCAAAAATCCAGTTCGTAGTTCCTCTGTATTTGGACTCAATTGTCTTCATGTACGATGTGTATCTTCAAGGTCTGTTCGTTGACCTTAGTACATTTTAAACGTGTCACTCCAGAATCTCCAGGGAATGGAATACGTCCACTGTAGATCAAACCGAAGTCCTGAGTGCTTATCAATTATCCTACTTGTCCAGGCTGTCGTGCTAGCGAGTCAAGTCCTTTCTTGCTCTGTAAGCATAATACCCGGGCGTTATAAGGCAATTTCACCTTCTGTCAGTGACTGCACCAGCTACCGCATCCCACGATTTGAGCACAGCCCAGCAGAGTCCAATCCAATCCGGGATCCCTAGACATACCTAGAGAGGTGCTTTTGTTCATTCCTGGCTCTTCCAACCTCTATCGTTCAATGGCAAAATGATGTGACTAAGGTACTTCCGAACCCAATGGTATGTGTAGGTCACCATTTGGGAAGGACCATCATACTCTCCCAGGGCCGTTCAAATAATTCGTAACTTCTAATTACGGTAGAGCTACATTATACATTACCAGACCCAATGGGTGATGTAGACTGTCTCTCTTTAAAAACAGTGATCATTTAGAAGCGGCGGGTCCATTGGTAAAGTTCTGGATCCTGCACCCAATAAACGCTTAAAAACATGGAACTAAGTATTGATTCCACTTTCTCTTTTACTTATTACTAGGGATGATCATATGAAAATCTTAAAAGTGCATTACATTTTAGAATTTAACAATGAAAAGGAAATGTTGCTTCTTATTTTTCAATGTAGTCCCTTTGACGTTGATGCAAGTATTCCAGCGCTTCGGAAGTGCATGGATACCATGTTGGAAGAACCATTTTGGTCGACATTGTAGCAGTTTTTTTAATACGAGGCACTGGTTACTGTCACTCCTTTTTCCATATACTGTTCCAAAATTATTCCCTTTCCATCCCAGAAGAGTGAGTATGACCTTTCCTGCTGATGGTTGAGTGTGAAATTATTATTATTATTATTATTTGGTTTCGGTGAAGAGCTATGCCCCCATTCCTTTGCTCGCTTTTTTGGTTTCTGGTTGATGATAGTGAACCCACGTCTCACGCCTGTAACAATCCTGTCCAGAAATGCATCACCTTTGGCGTTGAAACGAAGTTCTTTACAGACGTCGACGCGCCGATCTTTCAATTCAGCAGTCAACGGAAGAGGGGCCCATCTTGCAGACACCATATTAAAATGCAGAGCATTATTCACAATGTGTTGACCTGAATCAAAGCTAATATTGATGATTATAGCCATTTCTTTCAGCGTAAGACGCATGCTTTCCTCTACAAGCTGTTCTCCTAACGCATTGTTTTCATCGGTCACTAGGCGGTGAGCCTGTCCCGGTTGAGGAGCATCCTCCATAGATCTTATGCCACTTTTAAACTTCCTATACCACTCGTATACTTGCTACAGAGACAAATACGAACCAGCATACTTTGCTGTCATCCTGCGATGAATCTCAATTGGTTTCATACCTTCACTGCTCAAAAACCGGTTTCTCGAACGCTGTTCTAACATGGTGCATGTGTACAGTGAGGCAGTCATCTTGTACTTACGCCGTCGCTTTCAACGTTCTCTCACCAACACTCTGCCACCTGTCGGTCATTAAGTGCAACTTAAGGCATATTACTGCTACATATCGAAGCAATTATCCAACTTTTCGGCATTTGATTGCATTTTTAGGGCTTTTATTTAATCCTTCCTCGTAGTACTATTGAAGTACGAAAATGCGTTAGTATTCCGGTATCTCATTCCGAAATCAAGAACACGCCCAAATTGCTAATTGAGGACCTGCCACATTATCCTCCCTGTAGGGATTGAATTCGCCCCCCGGGCACACCAACTATCCCTCTTGCATGCGTGTTCAAGTACTACGTAGTTTTACCTCCCGAATCCAAGGGTATGACATAGTTGCATTTTTCGGAGACAGAATGTGAGCTTTCAACGAGGAGATGAGAACTGATGGAACATAATGCACCCGTTATACCAATATGATTCTATATGCATTCTTTAAGAGTTGATACGTAGCTGAACGCCATGAATAGTTTGTAATTCCCAAGAAGTTCGCCTTCGATCGTGATGGTGTGAGCGTTTGTGATCACTGCGGTGTATCATTTTTTATTCGGTGTTCATGATGCAAGTTAATGATTTGTTTTGAACATTTCGTGAATGTCGACGATGTCCATTTTGTAAAGTGTAATATATACATCCCATAGTAGGTTGATCTCTGCACCTCTCGAACAGGTACTTTCTGTCGCTCTCCGCTGCACATGGTGAGTCATTAGCAGCTATTTTTCCTGTCATCATTGTTCACACTACACTTTCAAAAGAGCCTTACTAGAGATTGCACTTCCGACCTCGCACTCAAGGGGTCTCTTTGTCAGATACAATACCACTGATTAGTCACTATTTAGATATCCGGTCGAAACCTTTATTCCCCAATAGGTTGTTCTCCAGCCTTAACGTGCAGTCCATAGATAGAAAGCATTACCAGCTGGAAATACGAGAATAATGTGTTTCCATGAACTTCCCAAGTTCTATCCCCCCCTGTCAGCACTACAGACACCATAATGCATATGCCCAGAAACAACTTCTCTTCCTTTCTCAACACAGGTTTGGGACCGGCCATGGAGGGGTTGGAGTTAGGATTTAGATAACCTGGGCATTTGTAGGTCCAGACCGTCAGATTCTCGCGCAGTATCTAGTACGTGCATCGTCGATCGAATTTTCTTCTTTCGCCATTACACTTTGCTTCTGCAACGGTTTATGTTGGAATCAAGTGCGCGTATTTATGTTGGTCAACGCAATCCTTGCAGCACGTGCACTACTCTGATGTGAATGATTCATGACAGTGGACGCCTGTAGGTCTATCTCTATGGTAAAGATGACGAATACATTGGTAATTACTAGACTTCGGATTTTAAGGCAAATGCCTATTTTGTTCCCTTTATAGGAAGTAAAAAATACTTCGGATCTTTACGAATCATGAGGAATTAAGCCTATTAAAACACTTTATAAGTGCCCTAAAAATGCCTAAAATGGAGTTTAGCGCCTATTTTGGCCGTTTTGGCCTAAAAATGCCTAAAACTGCAAAAAATACAAAATTCCTGTATTTTTTAAATAAACTTTTTTTTTAGTGTTGAGTGAAATTTAATTGACAAATCTGAAGGCAGAGTGAGTGTGTTTGTCGAGGCTAATTTTAGTCTAACTCGTATGAAGAAGTGAAACGCAGAGGGTGGTTGTATGTAAAAAATTGTTTCTAAAAGTTGAGCTATTTCTGCTCAAGGTCAAGCCCATTTGTGAAAGACAAAGACAAACCATCCCTTTGCATCCTGCAGACACTGTACTGAAAGATCTCTATCTCTTTCTGTCTGTCTCTCTTTCCCCAGGGGCAAAACCAAAGCTATTGCTAAGTGCATATCGCAGTAACCAATATTCCCCTCCCTGCCGTTCTGCATTCTTGGAACTATTCCACCTTTTCTCTTCTGTAGCGGCTCACTTCAGCTCTTCTGTGATCCGTTCAGCTCTCTGGAATTTGGACAATAGTTTACACACACACATTCACAAATCAACACACAGCTCTATTGAAGCAAGAATCTCTTCGGGTCTTCGCTTTCAATATTTGGGAAAAACCAAAGTCCACGAACAGAAACGATTCATGAAGTGACGCGGTTCAGTTGACTGGAGTATCCATCCATGTATCATTTTCGGGTCAGTGCAGTGATTTATCTTAAACACGTAGTTCAAGAACGATACATCGTCTCTACAACGCATGAACAATTGGACTCAACGGCTTACAGCCCAGTCACAGATCTTGAGGATTCTTAAAAAGAAGTTTTGTATCATACGCAACAATGCCAAAGGAGAAGTCTTCAAAAAGTACCTTGATTCGCCAGTGGTTGCAAGAATTTCCAGATCTAACATACGATGGAAGAATAATCTTTTGTCCATTGTGCAGCAAGCAGGTAAGAAAAGCTATTTTTATTTACAGAATTTATAAATTTAATTAAATCAATTGTACACCCCCCCCTCCTTGTTTCTGTATAGCTAGCTAAAGTAAAACCTTTATCAATGGGAGGTTAACTATTTTAAGAGACAACGTTACTGAGCTGCTGAACTCGTGAAAATCTAATTTACATGGAATTTAGATCAGTTAAGAAAAAACATAAAAATAATCCTGTAACACAGGAAAATCTTTAAAATGTAAAGACTTCTAGCAGCCTGCTTAAATGAAATATATGAACGATGGTTTTGAAAGTGCTAATGGAAGAAAGTGTCTAGACTTACACATTCAACAGTTTTAGGGATTCTCGGGGATCTTGAGAAAAGCGGACATGGCATTCTCGGTTCTTTCCGAAGGACTCCCCCCCCCCCCGAAAAAAAGCGGTAAAGGTTAAAAACAATGTAAGTTAAAGTTGACATATTGTGTCAGTAACTCCAAAAGGGGTCCTCTTTTCGGAGAAAAATGTTTAATGCCAGCAATTACTCGACAGTTTCAGGAGCTTAAGAAAACATATTTTTGCTATCTCGTTTTTCAAAAGAAAAAAAAAATACGAAAGAAGTTAAGAAAGGCGGGATTCAATTTTTTTTAAATGCCAACAGTTCCAAAAGTTTGAAAGAAGAAATGTGCAATGCCAATATTGATTATCTTTAAAAAGTTAAGGAAACTGGATATATCCTTTCATCCCGAAAATATCTAAAAACGAGGATTTCAGTTTGAAAGAAAAACTAGAAATGTCAATATCTTGAAAAGCATAAAAGATAGGAAAAATGTTTAAAGGCCATTTTTTTTTTTTTTGTTATTTTTCTCGAAAAAGAAAGAAAAGATCTGTTAATAGTTAAATAACGGCGTTTGAGGTTCATAGATTGTCTCAGAACTTGTTTTACGAAGCAGAAACTTGTTTGTCTCTTTGTTTTTTTATTTATCAATTTTGCTCGAGGTGCTACTGTCTATTGTCTTAAGATGCTATTGATTTCCATCCATAGTTACAGACAAATAAATTCCACACAGGGGCAAGAAAAGAACAGTCTGACACTCGTCTAACAAGAATTACAATTGCGGATAATTTTATTTTAGGACAGATCTTAAGAAAGGAAGAATTTGTCTCTGATGTTCTCTCCCCAAAGCCCAAAAAAAAAAAAAAAAAGGAATTCTAATCGATTGCTCTCTCTCTCTCTCTCTCCTGATGAAGAATATCCATACACCTTTTGTCGCAGGGCCGCAAGAGACAACTAATTTCCAAAAAAAAAAAAAATTAAAAAACGCCAATTTTATTTATTGTATCATGCTGATGTTCACGCTCAACTAAGGCATTGCTAATACTTTATTTTCGTTCTAACTTTGGTTTCTGTCAGTTGATAGTTGCAAAAATTTTGAATTTTTGAAATTTTAAAACGGCCCTTATTTTAAATTTTTGACAGGTCACTGATTTTCACACTGAAACATTTTAATCATATTTTGGGGAAAATTTGGTTCAAATCAGTTAAAAATTTTGTAAATTACAGTTTTAAAGAAAATTTTAAAGGGACGATATTTTGAAATTTTTCATGCAATTATTTTGGCATCCAAATCTCAAACAAAATATTGCCAAATTATGTTTTAATTTTTGCCAAGTTGGAGTGTGTCAGCATTCGAAATTAAATAAAATATAGTGCTTAAAATTAAATTAGTTACAGTGCTTAAAATTAAATATTATTTCTCAGATATTGATATACAATTTTATTGCTTCTGTCTGTAAATTGGGGATTATTCTGAAGTAAAATGCTCATCGATTAGTCTTTTATTTGATCTGTTCTGATTCGAAATGGGACTGGGGTATATTGGTCTTTAACGAGGTAGACCAACAAGTTTGCCTTTTTGTCAACTTTAAATCAATAATGTAACGTTCACCGATTAAAAAAAAAAAAAAAAGCACATTACGACCAGAAAGGCAAGCAAACAGTGATGGTAGTTGTCGCAATTAGTGCTCTCAATCGGGTCAGTTCGGGTCGACTTTTGGTTGGACACCCTCGAGTAACGGGTCGGGTCAGGTCAGCCTAACTCGGGTCACGGGTCGGGTAGCGTTAGACCAACTCAGTTCACCGGTCGAGTCGGGTCACCCGAGATAGTTTGACCCGACCCGACTGGTGAACTGAGTTGGTCTAACGATACCAGACTCGTGACCCGAGTTAGGCTGACCTGACCCGACCCGTTACTGAGGGTGTCCAACAATAAGCTGACCCGAACTGACCCGTTTGAAAATACTAGTCGCAATGTACACGAAGAAAATTAGAGAATTTGAAACCGAAATTAAAGTTAAAACGCCACCATCTTCACTAGTTTTGTAAGAAGCATTTGAAAATATATTTCTAAGCGTTTTTTTTTTTTTTTTTTTAAGGTTTCTCAGGAAAAGAAGTGCCACTTAAAGCAACACATTGATGGTGCTGGACATCTTGCCAAATCTAAAGCGAAGAAACAACAGAAACAGACACAGTTAACTCAGCCTTCTGGATCTGGATCTGAATCTGGAACTGCGAACACATTTAATGCGGATCTTGCTAGAGCCCTTGTCGCTGCCAACATCCCATGGAACACACTTCAAAATGAAACATTCCGACAGTTTTTACAGAAGTGGTGCCAGCAATCGATACCGTGTGAGTCAACACTCAGGAAAACGTGTTTGGATTCTGAATACAACAATACACTTGATACAATCAGAAAGGATATTGGCGATTCCAGCATTTGGGTAGGCGTCGATGAGACTACTGATGCATGCAATAGATACATAGTGAATGTTGTTGTAGGAAAACTTGATGAAGATGGACCTTCAACTCCTCACTTGTTAAGTAGCAAGGAAATTAAGAAAGTGAGTGCCCAGACAATTGCTTACACCGTGAACAAAAGTTTGCAACTTCTGTATCCTAGTGGTGTGGATGATTCTAAAATTCTTCTTCTTTGCACAGATGCAGCTTCTTACATGATTGCTGCGTTTAAGAACCTAAAACCTTTCTACCCCAACCTCATCCATGTTACCTGTGTAGCACATGCTTTTCATAGAATTTCTGAAACAATCAGGAACGAATTTCCTCAAGTCAATGCCCTCATTTCTAACATGAAAAAAACTTTTTGCAAAGCCCCATCGAGAATCGCTGTCTTTAAAGAAAAACTGCCTGGCATTTCTCTTCCTCCACAACCTGTCCTAACGCGCTGGGGAACATGGCTTGAAGCAGCTTTGTATTACGCAGAGAACTTGGACGCTATTGCTGGTGTTGTTGGCGAACTTCCTGGTGTGGAAAACATTGCAAGTGTTTCAGTTTTGAAGGAACTTTTCAAAGATCCCATTCTCAAAAGAGATCTTGTATATATCAAGTCAAATTTTTCATTCTTACCTACGACGATCACTAAGTTGGAAGCTACGGGAAAGCCACTTAGTGAACAGGTGTCAGTAGTTAACGAAGCCGAAAAGAAAATCCAAAGTGCTACGGGGAAAGTTGGGGAAAAAGTGCAGTGTAAGTGGGAAAGTGTAGTGAAGAAGAATGAGGGATTTCTTGTGTTGGCTCGTATAGGGAAAGTTTTGATGGGAGAGGATGAAACCATCCCCGACGAAGTGGAAATGAAAAATGTATCGAAATTTAAGTATGCTCCTGTAACATCTGTCTCAGTGGAAAGATCGTTTTCGGCAGCAAAGATGATCCTTACAGACAAAAGAGAGAGATTGACAGTCGAAAACTTTGAGAAACTGTTGGTAATTTACTGTTTCCAAAATTACGAATGAGCAAGTTGTGTACTGAATGAATCACCTGATTCACTGAAAACAAAAGATGTTAATAAAAAGGGGTATGTAATAATTTATACTATTATTTTTAGAGCCTATTTTTAATTTTTAGCGCCTATTTTCCTATTTTTAGTACCTATTTTAGGCGCCTAAAATTAAACTTTTTGGTGCCTAAAATTCCGAAGTCTAGTAATTACAAATGTCTGTAGGTCCTGAGGTTGAATATCTCATTTGCACTCTTACCTAACTTATGGAGATCTACAGACATTATCTTTCTTCTCCAACTAAAATTAACAAACAGGGGGCAAGTAAAGCACTGTAATCACACATCATACTCTATATCACCTCTAACTGCCATATTCATGGTAACTTTAAGTTGATTACTTATGATTGGGTATGATTTTTTTTCAAAAAATTATATCAAATCCAGGGAATGCTGAAAAGTGATTAATCCTATTGTTTTTCTTTTATGTGTAAAGACTGAAGTTTAGTGTAAAACAAACGCATGTACACTAATAGAATTTTCGCTATAGAAATCAACACTTTTTTGCCAACGTGTAATCAGTTTCATAATCGCATTATTATAAAAAAAATATTCATCTTGATAACGAAACCACACCCTGTATTGTTAGACTCAAAATGAAGTCCTCTCAGGTGTTCCTTAACTTTCGGAGAATAATAGAAATCTGATGGAGCCAGATCTGAACTGTATGTAGAATGAGATATGACAGTGAAACCAACAACCTGAATCTTCTCAGTTGCCTTTGTACTAGTGTGAGGGAGAGCATTACCGTGTTAAATTAGTGAATTTCAGTTACCAACAAACTGGTCGATTTCATGCTTTCAGTTTTGTAAAATTATTACAGGACTGATCAGAATTGCGTACCCATATTCACTATACCATAAAAGTCCCAAAAGACTGTCAGCATAACCTTCCTGCTGGTGACACAGTCTTAAAGTTTTTCGGTGCAAGCGATCCTTTGTGTCAATATTCATGGAGGCGCCAGAGTGGATATGGTATACTTAAGTTTCATTATCTGTGATAATATCGTTCAAGAACTCATCACCTTGACGCTGAAGCAACTGTTTGCAAATATTCTGTTTCATGTCAGAAGTCAATTTACGCCGCACCCGCAATTCATAAACTATTTCGTAATCCAGATCTACGATTAATGACCGCATTAAATTCCTTGAGATACCACTGTTTATAGCAAGTTCTGCTTACATAATGTACTGATTCTCTCTAATCAGTTCATCAACAATATTGAGATATTGTTCACCCGTTGTACTGTGTAACTTTTCACTTTGTTATTTGTCAACCGAGGCGAGGCTAGATCCCATGCAGTTTTCTGGACAAGCACGAACAGCACAATGTATTGGCGTACTGATATCTTCACAATTCTCCGCGACATCAACTACTATTCTTCGATGCTTGTCAAAGAGGGACATACTTCCTGTTTTAAGAAATTCGATCACCACATGCTGCTTCGGTTCCCCCAGCTGTTGGACTCCAGTATGATCAATATGTCAAGACAGAAGTGTAATTAATATAATGCAACAGTACTTTCAATCAAATATTTGCTTACATTCTGAAAAACAAATGAGACATTATTTTTTAGCATGGCCTCGTACTTTTCTCTACGTTCGGTACGCCTTTGCCTCATATTGTATACTGAAAATGCATTCAAAACTTGATGTTGCTTGGGGTATATTATTCAGTTAACCTTTTTCTCCTCAGAGAATACTTTGGTCTGATATGGGACCATTTTAGCGGACGAGACTCGGAAGAAAAAAAATAAGGATCACTTTAACTATCTATCTATCGATATATATATATATATATATATATATATATATATATATATATATATATATATATATATATATATATATATATATATATATATATATATATATATATATATATACTGATCACCAGTTGAATTAGAGACACTTACCTAATACCTGGTAGTACCACCTTTCGCTCTGATAACGGCGGCTACCTGCCGCGGCATTGTGGCATATCAATACATATCTACTGTAAAGTCTCCCACAGAGTTCGCAGATTGGTCGGAAGATTGTCCACAGCCCGGAGACGTCATTCCATGGCGTTCCAGACAACGACGCCGACTTTCCTAAATTTATGGGTGCGTATCAATGGCGGGACGTGTTAGCCTATATGTTTTCAGGCAAGTCTCAATATTTGATTGGTTTATTTTTAGTTAAAATCTTTTATGAACACTGTCATGAAGAGCTGTGCTGTGATAAAGTAAAACATGCCGGTACTATTAGGATAAGTTGGGGCTGCCCTAACTCAGTCGGTAACAGGACTGACTTAAACGCAAGAGAAACGGATCCAAACTAAAATTCTTGTGATGCGATGCACCCACAAGATTATTTTTGTTGGTGCCAGAGCCCCGGAGCACCTCTGTGGTCGGCGCGCATGGTTCCGGATGTGTTCGATGGGATTGAGGGCCGGTGACTGTAATGGCCAGAAAATTATTATCTGATCAGAGGAGTGCTCATTAAACCAGTCTGCTGCCATCCTAGAGCAGTGGGCCGGCGCATTGACCTGCTGAAAGAAGAGGTCACCACCTGGATGTTGCAACCGAGCGAATGACATCACATGGTCATCTAGAAGCTTGTGGTAGCGTTCACCTATGAGGGACCGTGACCTACGTGTTAAGAGACCCATTTCAGTCCATATAAACGTGTCCCAGTTGAGAATACCACAACCACCAGCCTGCACAGTTCCCTGCTGACATGATTGATTCATTACCTCGTGCGGTTAGCGATGCACCCATATGAGGCCGATGGCTACTATACCACATGACGAGTAGGTGATTCTGAATTGTCTAGCTGCTAACACGGCGTACTTGTTCTGCATTGAACCTCTCGCGATTTGACACATTGTAGCCCGTCTGTCGGCTGCTACGATGCTAGCCAGTCGGTTCCTACCAATGTCGTCGACACGCCTCTCTCTGCGATAATTTGCCCGTGAGAGTGCGGTTTTACCGAAAGCCAGGTACTCGTGATACACCCTTGACAGAGTTGCCTGTGAAAATCCGAGTGCCGCAGCGATTTCCTAAATCGAGCAACCCAGTCGTCTGGTCCCCACGATTTGACCACGGTGAAATGTACACAGGTCCTTCGTCTTGCTCATCAACTCTGCACTGAAACTCATACCGAGTGAGGAAGCACACGGCAGCAGTACACGTGCGATGCATTTCATTCATTTGCACTAGCGGAGCATTCGCAGGGCGGTTTCTGCAACTGTCCTGATGTCTCTAATTAAACTGGTAATCAGTGTATATATAATAGCTAGAATATTGTACGAATCGAATATCAAAAGAGGAAAATCGGTTGACATACTCTGTGATACCACCAAATTCACAATGATATCAACCCTACTAAAATTGATTTTTTTCAAATGGGGCTAGACACATTCTATATTTCAAATCTATACGTTGCATCAATACTTACAATACAATATTTACTATTCAGTGATACAAACTAATAACACTTCAATATCACATTCTTTCAAATTTTGGAGCCTCCTATAACAGTAATAACGCAAGAGAGAAAGACGAAGCAATTCACGTCCAAAGTATCATAATGTCGATACTATGATCATAATGTGACGCATTTGGGGTAAATAGAAACAAAGTTACAAATAATTGAAGATTTGACTTTCTTTCAGTCTTCTTTTTAAAAGCTGCATTGCTTAAAATGACGTATATGGGTATTTTTTTTTTTTACTGTGATTATTGCTTTCCTATGTTTATATAACAACATTACACCAAATGCTTTCTGATGTTTGTAATCACAACAAGCTTTCTTAATTACGTAATTTTCTGGCAGCAGTGAAATCGGTGCATTGGCCAACATGATTTCCAGACCTCATGCATCTGGAATTTTACCTGTGGGGGCAAACAAAAGGAAAGGAACATAGAAGTGTGATTCTAGATTTAAAAAAAAAAGTTATGGTGTTCTAAATTTCTTTCCATCAATAAAACATAGAAATAAGCCTACATCCGAAACTAAATCTACATATAATTGAATGGAAAGTAGCAAGTATCTACCAATTGAATCAACTAGCACTTATGTCCATCCGTCTGTCTGTTTTATCATAACTCTCCTAAACTTAGTGGCTACGTGTAACATAGTCGCTAACACTCTCGCCTTCGGTGCAAGCGGTCCCAGGTACGATTCCCGGTGGTCGAAAAGTGTAAAATGCTTTTTCAGACCAGCCATCCTGAATGACGTTTTCGTGAGTTTTCCTCATTCACACCAGGCAAATGCCGGGATGGTACCTAACATATAGGTCCCAGGCCTCTTTCTTCCTTCTCTTTCCCCGGATAGTGTGCTCCTCGAGGGATGTCATCCCTCAAACGTGACGGGCTAACGTGGCCATAGATGCCGACAGCCCAGAAATCTAAATACTAATCCTAATCTTGTAAACTTATTCGATTTTAATGAAACTTGGTATATGCCTTCCTTAATCTTTAAAAATATCCTTATTGTTTGATGTTTCAAAAATCTATCAAAAATAATTGAATAAAGGGATTAAAATTCTCACCTTGCTGCACGTTTTAACACTCAGGCACACGCGTCTATTTCTTGCCATAACCACACGCGGTACGGGAAATCCCTTACTCTGAAAATAACTGCCCATGGATTTCTACTTTAAAGGCATTTTATTTAGAACTTTTTACTACTATAACCTATGTATCTATTTGTTAGAAACATCAAGAAAGTTTCGTAATTGTTTTCGTGCGAGTGCCAAAAGAATCTTCTGCAAATATGTTGAAAAAACAAGGTAGCTAAAAATCAAGCTTTTTTTTTTAAAAAAAAAAAAAGCAAGCACACGCGGTGACGTGGATTGCCTGCATTTTAGAAAAAAATATTCTCATTGTAACCTCTAATACTGTTTTACCAAAAACTGTCTTTATTTTTACTTGAAACTACGTATGCAGAAATAGATTATACTAAATGAAAATACATATAAACATTGACTTTTAAGGAAACATTTCAATTCTAAGAACAAGTACCAATTATTCATTTGACAATTCACAAAACTTAATGATGAAGGAATGTACCTCTTCCAAAATTTAAGATTGGTGCACAAATATACCTCTGTTTATGAAAGGTAATAAACCCTGTACTCATTCATTTAATCATATAAGGTAATAAAGAAGGATCAAAGAAAAGAAAATAGATCAATAACCTTCGAAATTTGAATATTTGGCCATTTTTATACCCATAAGAGATAACAAGATAGACACCAAAGCTTACAAGGTGGGGTGCTGACTGCCACAGCCAATTAATGGTGCTGATTGCCACGACTGGCTCTGATTGCCAATATCAAGGTGCTGACTGCCACGATGGCGTGCTGACTGCCACGAGCCTGAGAGAAAGTTGCTAGACGTAACATTACCGGACGCCAAGAAGCATGAAAGATACTAGATGATCCTTAGGATCGTGTTGTTCAGACCAACACCTAACAAAGGTAAACAAGTCTCTGTATGTACACTCATGTCCAAAATTATTGTCACATGATTATAAATATGTTGTTCTAGTGATATAATTTGATAACGAATTCGCCCGGTATTTCTTATAATGTTAGTATGTGTATAATTGGCTAAGACAAGCATGTGGTAAATTTCATGTCAAAAGAGCAGTAAATAAAAGAATAAAACGAAAATAAAATTTTCTTGTCCATTTAGTTACATTTTATTTTACTCATTATGATTTTCGTATTTATAATTCTTTTCCTATGAAATTTATCACAAATATAAATTTCTTGATTATACACATAATATAAGTATTAAAAGTACTCTACAAAATTATCAAATTATATTCTTACAAGAAGATAGTTATAGATATGCGACAATAATTTTGGACATGAGTGTACTTTCAGTTTTGTCAGAGAGCGGTGCGTATAAAATTGGTACGATTTATGTATTCTCACTTGAACTCCCTATGTCAGCATGAACTGTGTACAGCTGTACAAATTGTTTCGAGCAGCTCTTGAAAGTTCCATCAAAAAAACACTGCTGGCTGTCCCTCACAAGGGAAGTTCAAGAGAAAGCACTCGCCTGCAAAGAAACTAAGCATGCCATTTGAAGTCCCAATTCATGCTGATTATAACAAGCTAATAAAATTCCTGTAGGTTGAGAATGGTTCGAAATATTCAACTTGGAAGTTTATATGAGAAAATGAGGATATAGGCATTTATACGCGTTAAGTACGACGTAATTAGTAACGAATATTGACATACGAATTGAAAGCTATCGGAAATAACAGAAAAAAAGTGTTTCGCAACGCAATAGCTAACGGGTTTGTTAGATACAATTAGTCATTACATTGTTCACAGTAATCATAGGTTAGAGATGAAAATTGATCACTGTTGTTCTTCTGTTTTATGAAGAAATGACGCAGGCAAAATACTTCCTTGCACCATGAACATTTTATATGTGCAATTGTGTTGCATCCGTCAAGAGAACAGTTCGCAGGACGAAAGCAAAAAGCAAATTCGACAAGTGATTCAAAAGTTACAGGCCTATAATTTGTTCGTAACCTGTCTTGCAGAACGCAAACTGAAACAATCCAATGTATCGCGGTGATCGGAAGTGATTCGTATGGACACGAACTTTATTTGATTGTTTCGTTGGTACGTTATAACGTCCAGATGAAGAAGATTCATACTATGTACACATCTCCTGACATAATCTTTGATTGATCGGAATCAAAACACATCAAATGGTTTCACAAATCGTGTGCAATTCTTTGGTATCTTCTCAACCATTAGGTCTTTGCCATCCGTCATGCAACTTGTAATAGACAAATTGTCTGTGAATGGACCCCAGTGATCAAGCAATAGCAAGTTCAAACCATCAGGCTTCGTCATGGGTGAGAATACTTAACGCATTGAAACGTGCATCCACTCATTTTCTCATATAAATTTCCAAGCTGAATATCTGTTCGAGGAGTTTTATTACCTGTTGTAATCAGCATGAATTGGTCTTTCAAATGACATGCTTATTTCTCTGCAGGCGAGTGCTTCTCCCAAACTTCCCTTGTCAGCTGGCTTCAGACCATCATATCCATTAAATAATACAATAAGACAATTAATATAAACAATGAAATGTGCAAATTGTACATAGTACAGAAAAGACAATCCCTTTATAAACATCCAAGTGTATGTCGTTCCACTTAGTGAGCAACTTTGTAACTTATAGGATGCCACATAGATTTGCTGTAATGATTACTAAATTAATCCCTACTAAATTAATTAATAATCATAAATTTAGTATGAGGGATTAATTCCTCTCTTTCCAAATACAGTTTCTCCCAGGCTCGTGGCAGTCAGCACGCCGTCGTGGCAGTCAGCACCTTTATATTTGCAATCAACGACAGTCGTGGCAGTCAGCACCAATAATTGGCTGTGGCAGTCAGCACCCGTGGCAGTCAGCACCTATCCTTTGACATATTATCACGAAGCTTTACCACAATATAGGTCTTAATTTATTTAATTTCGAACTTAGTCAAATTCGGTCCAAAAATTAGCTATTCACAACATTCTATTCTCCAATTCAACTCAGATTAGGTTATTTTCAAACAAAGTCAAACTATTCTGAACGACTGGTTTGTTTAAATTTCACTACATGTTGGTACAAACATCCAACTGCTTATTAAAATTAACTGAGCTACCCAATCTTAGTTCAGATTTCTTTTTCAAATGAAGTTTAAACTGTTAACTCATTAAAGACACTTTGAACCAAATCCATTCGTTCGTTTAAATTTATTATTATTATTATTATTATTATTATTATTATTATTATTATTATTATTATTATTATTATTATTATTATTATTACGTTTGTTTCACAACTTATGAACCAATGATTTGAAGCAATCTATGTCGGAAGAGTTTCCATTTACTGGTTCAGAAAATAAACAGATTTGTTTTATTTTAAATTTTCATATTTCTCAGTGTAAAGATCAGTCGAATTGTATGTTTTTAATACTCATAGTTCTTGTATTCATTGAATAAGACATATTTCACTGTAAGAAAGCGTAGTTATAAGGAATTAAGCAGAAAGTAAAAAGAAAAATGTAAACAAACTTGTATGTTATACGAAACTGAAAACAATTAAATATCAATTAATTTCGAAGCTCTAGTAGTAAAAATGACACTAAAATAACACTATTAAGTAAGAAGTTGTGTCAATTATTATATAAATTCTCCTGACACTGATGGATATGCTACTTATAAACATAATAAAACGATTAAGTTGAGTTTGAATTTAACGTCCCTTTCAGCAGCGAGGCTATATGAGACGAGACCTACTGATTAACGTGGAATCCGAACCACATGAGCTCCCACCGGGAAGCGAACCCGGATCTCCCACGCCAAAGACACGCACGCTAACCGTTTAGCCACAGAGGAGCTCAGTAAAATGATTGAGTTGTTCGTGAAAGAAATTATTTAAGTGTCAGATATTCATTGTTATTTAATATTGTGTGGTAATAGACCTTAAGTTAACGTTTATCTGGGAAGAATTGATAGTAACCACACCACAAAAGTTGAGAAATGCTTTAATGGCGTACTACAAGTTAACATGAACTATTATGAGTGTAATCCTGTTTCCTGCAAATGGGTGTCATTTCAATTTTGGTGTTAGGTATGTTCTGTTTTGAGTCTACTTAAGCTTTTCAAATAAGTGTTGGCAGAGTCCCCATCATGACGAGATATAATAAAATGTTGAAAAATATTCAACATAGCTGGTACCCTGGATTGAACTAGAACTTTTAGGCTGAAAAGCAAGCACACTAAAGCGAGCAGTACAATGATTGTGCTATTTAGACTTAGTATGTGAGCATTAATGGTGAAATAGGATTATTAGGTCTATTAAATTTAAATATATGTACAATCTGAGGTATGAAATAATTCACAAAGAAAAAAACATTAGGCCATGTATTGCGGTTTCTCACATTTTCTTTTTCACGAGTAATGTTAAGATCACGGGAAAAAAAATAGTGACTTTCTGAACCTATTTTGTTACAAGTTCTTGTAAAATTGAGAAAGTACTTAAAATGGGTTACATGCACAGGACCGACACGGCGTAGGGCCGACACGGCATAGGATCGACACGGCGTAGGATCGACACTGCATAGGATCGACACGGCACAAAACCGAAACGGCATGGGATCGACACGGCACAGAACCGAAACGGCATAGGATCGACAGCAGAACTTTCATACGATCGAAATAATAAAAAATACATTATTTTATAATTACGCAATATTAAGTAACAATTATTTTCTTAAGGATATATAGGAGAGAACCGTCATACGATCGAAACGGCATAGGAACGAAACGGCGTAGGATCGACACGGCATAGGACCGAAACGGCACAGGGCCGACACGGCATAGGACCGAAACGGCACAGGATCGACACGACACAGGACCGAAACGGCATAGGATCGACACGGCACAGGACCGAAACGGCATAGGATCGACATTCTGTAGGGTGGTCAACACTTTCTGAATATATCAATATCGCATATCCCTCACCTTGAATTTGTGGATATAAAAAATTGTAAGGATAAATAATTCTAAATGGTCTATTTTTAAAAAATTATGTATCAAATTATAAATATACAAATTGTATAAAAATACTGTTCGTAATATATCCATGTCCCACACCTTTAATTTTGTGATATTAAAAAAATGCTAAATAACTCCAATAGTTGATTCGAGGTTTTCAATACCGAATAAATAATATTATTTGTCTGATATTTTTATAATGCTGTAATTTTTTATGCATACTAAGTTGAAGTATGTACATGTAACTGCAATTTTAAAACTGTAAACTTAGAATTTGTGTTTGGAAATTTGGAATTTTTTAAGGGAATAAATGCACCTATGTGAAGTTGCCTCCTTTCAAATTTCGAATTGAAATCGGAAGCCAATCGTTTGTTTTTCGTTTGTTATTGACTTTTTTGAAGAAAAATTAGTAAAAATCGTATCTTTCTTAAAACATGGAGAGATGTTTACAAAATAAAGTTGGTATATGGCCAAATTTACCCTTGTTCCTCCACTTAAAATTTTGATTGAAAATCAAAATCAATTGTTTGATATGCGTATGCTATTAATTATTTTGAAAAAGAATAGTCTGTTTCGAAAAACATAAAGAGTCTTTTCAAGAGAAATGGGTGATGGAATTTCATATTGGCTCCACTTTAAAGTCTCGAATCAAAACCGTAGCCAAGCGTTTCTTATTGGTTGTTTTTTAGAGCAAATCGCTTGTTTCGAAAAAATAGAGAAAGAGATTTACAAAATAAATTTAGAATGTGATCATATTCAATCTGATTCCTTTACTTACAAATTTCGATTCAAGACCAAAATCAATCGTTTGATATGGATTTGTTGTTGCTTGTTTGGAAGAAAAGTACACTGAAAAAAAGGGCTTGGTCAGGAATACCAAATTTGTTTGGTCAGAGCATTTGGTCACTTTTTTTGGTTAATTTAACCAAAATTTGGTCATTTTGACCAAACCTGTTTGGTCATGAACACTATATTTTTTGGTCAGAACATTTGGTTGATTAATTTGGTTATGCCAAACAAATCTTAAGTGATTTGGTAAAAATTTCGTTTTCCTGACCAAAGTGTTTATTTACAAAGTCACGTGTATCGATTTGACTTCTGGGTAATCTTTATTTAAGCTATCAGTGTTTTGAACGTATGTTAGTGACAAATAAAACTGACTATTTAGCTGCACAGAATGAATGCTTGAAGTGTGTGATTCATTACGTAAATCGAGGTAAGCTTACCTTTTCTTGTAATGTAATGTGTATTGGTTATTTTAGTGGTCGTATATTTGGCATAACAAATAGGCCTTTATATACAGATGAAGCGGGCAAGTTATATTGACGACGCTAGGGCAGGGAGCAAAATTACAGCGTCAGGGGTTGGTTCATTTCCTATTCCTCCACTAGAAACTTCCGGAAAGGGATAAATCAAGTGACACTAACACTAGAAGTTTGCAAAATAAACTGGTGCATTCACAGTTTATAGATGCACAAAGTACAAAATATACGGAAGAAATAAGTAGTGTTTACTTTCTTCCCCAGATCACTTGGTATAGACTATGGCTCACTTGGTAGTGATTACCATTCGATATTTGTAACTGTGATGTAGTCATGAATATAAATGGAGTGTGAACGTGTGGTATAGAAACTACGGTGCATAAAACGCGAACCAACTTGTGCTAGGTGGCCACTAGAAAGCAGGAATGCTATTTAATCGAGTCAGGACAGGAGCGTAGCAGAGGTGCCCGAGGGTTAAAAACGATGTGCGTCCGTAGGGAGCAGACGCGTCAGCGACGGTGGCTCTTCATATAAACGAGATAGTTAAGAACAGCTCACTATAAGTCAAATTACCGACTCCGGAGCCATCGATGGATTTGGGGGAGATACTAAATGTCATCCGAAATATGAAGCATACTTTTGAAGAACTTTTCATATGGTAATTCAAACATGGGAATTCTTACCTATGAGATCGATATTTCCTGAGAAATATAATACGTTAATAAAAGCGTATAAGTTTACGTTTGGGACACCACTCGAAATAATTATTGAAGAAATATATGTTCCCTAATTTACTTCTTACTCACTCCTAAAAGATTTGCACTGGGCGACATGAAAATATCTCACTTGGCATAGGTAAAATTCAAGGGTGCTTTAGAAGTAATTGTTAAAAAATCAATATTCTTTCCGCCCATGAGAGATTGTGATGGACATTATCGTGTCCGTGAGTTTTCTCGAGGTTCTCCCGTTTCCTCACACATTCAAATTCCACCATTTTTGTTGCAATCAATCCCTTCCATTAATCACCCGTCACCTTTGACATAAAGGGCACAAACATGTTACATGAAACGAATTATTTTGTGGAGAGGAGTCGCGGTGGTTCAGTGGTAGAGCGTTCACCTCTGGTGCATGGGGTCTGTGGTTCCCTCCCAGCTCGCATCAAATGAACGTTGTGGTAGACAAACACCGTGTGCTTGGGTTTCGTCGGGGTTATCCCATTTCCTCCCACTTTCTTCATTCCACAATATCATTCGTTTCTTATCATCACCGTTTCCTTTAGCCTCCACAGCATAAGTCTGGGACGTAAACCTGAAAGATTACATTTCATTTTGTGGAAGTTCCGTCAGGGCTTTTGCCGGTGGGAATCATTATTTGAGATAAGTGGAAACGTACCATGAAGTGCACACGATTGGCGACTTTTTGCTTTTAAGTTTCCTTGTTTGTACTTTAAAAAATGTTTAAACCTTAAAAAAGTTATTACGGGATGTATATTTTCATCGAAGCTACACGTAATATTTTCACATGTACTAACTTTCCATTTGCATATTTAAGAATTTCTTGCTTTGTGACGATATTTCTTAGAAAAATGGTTCTCATGACTTTTGCGATAACCGCATTATTTTCAGTTTAGTACTTATACAGAATCAACAGTATTTGGTAATTTCTACCAAATGTTTTGGTCAAATTCACTAAATGCAGGTTTAGTATTTACAACCAAATTATTTAGTTCCAAGAACCAAATTTGGACCTTTTTAACCAAATTTTTGGTATTCCCAACCAAATCCTACTTATTTGGTTATTCTTTGGTCAAAATTACCAAACGCATATTTGGTACTGGTAACCAAATACTAGGTTCCTGCAACCAAACAAATCGTGACCAAATGATTTCGTGCTGGTGACCAAGCGTTTGGTTGGCGCTATATTGACCAAACGATTTGGTAACCAGCACCTATTTTTTGGTCAATTTGACCAAACCTTTTTTTCAGTGTAATTTGATTCGAAAAACATAAGAATATAATTAAGAAATAATGTTGATGAAGGTGATTTGTTTCGGGGCGGGTTGCTTATTTTGAAGAAAAAATCACTTGTTTCAAAACAACCAGTAAAATATATCTATTTGCAGGATATATTTGGTGGTCAACTTCATACCGTTTTTTCTGCTCTTAAATATCGATTCAATACTCAAGCTAATAACGTGTTTTCCTTTCTTATTGATTGGTTTGAAGAGAAAATAGTTTGTTTTGAAAATTATTAAGAGGCATTTACAAAATAAGGTTGGGTGGGCCAACTTTTTGGTGGTATTTCAAATTTCGATTCAAAATCAAACTCAATCATTTATTTTTCGTTCGTTATTGATTGCTTTGAAGAAAAACTGAGAACAATTAAAGAAATTTTGATAGTAAAGGTGGTCACCTTCACAGGGTCCCTGCACTTCAAATTTCGTTCAAAGCATAAAACAGTTAAAATAATAAGAGAAACAATCAGTACTCTACGCAAATGTTTAGGGGGTTCAGGGGCTTTAGGAACACAAGTTTATATAATATCAAGTGTTTATATATATATATAAACGTGCTAATATGATAAACGTGCTTAATTTTGCATAATACCTTGCTCAAGGGGGGTTTCAAAGTCCTTAATCCCTTTCCTTCAGTACGACACTAAACATCAATTATAAATCATTCGTTATCCAAATTGTACTTCTTGTACTGATTCAATTCTTAATTTCAAAGTTTAAAATTATATGAGCACTTATGCTATTGGAAAAGAGCAAGGAAGTTTATGACAGTGCAAGGAAGTTTCTTGTTTTAACAATTGAAAGAAAGGAAAACACCAATAAAAGTAATAATAATACCTGACACAAATTCCGATAGTAAATCATATTTCATTATCTTATTTGAAACTTTGAGAAAATTGAAGCTCTACACCGAATACAAATTGGATAATAAGCAATGCTTTATAATTGCTTGATACATTTCAAATTGAGAACAAAGAGAGTGATACTGTTTAAAAGAAAGATTGGATAAAAACAAGAATTTTAGGAATGACATAAAAAATGGATCAAAATATTATGATCTTGGCTAATATTAATTTTTGGATCAGTTACCATAAAATATTCGAACGGTCTCTAAATCGAGTTTTCTCCAGATATGTAGTTCTCCAGGTATAAGGAGTACAAGAAAAATTTCGATTAATGAAATATTTTGGATTTTTTTTATAACGGGCCACAAAATTTTTGGACGGTCCCTAAATCGACTTTTCATATTTTTTACGCAATAAGCATATCACACTGAGTTAAGTGATATCCTGGGTTGGATTACAATATATGTAGTTCTCCATATATAAGACATACAATAAAATTATTGATTGAATGAAATATATTGGACTTTTTGGATCAGGGGCTACAAACGTTTGGACGGTCCCTAAATCAAGGTTTCGTATTTCTTTCGGAATAAGCACATCATGCTGAGTTAAGTGATAGTTTGGCTGCACTATATGTAGTTCTTCAGATATAAGACGTACAAGATTTATTTTTTATTGAATGAAATATATTAGATTTTTTGGATCAAGGGCAACAGAATTTTTGAATGGCCCCTAAATCGAGTTTTCGTATTTTTCAGGCACTCCGCTGAGATCCGAACGAGACAATTGTGTTTGCATTTGAAATGTTATAACTAGATGAATTCCAAAGTTATACGTGCCACCGGGAGGAATATCGTGAGCTACAACATATTTTGTAATGTAAGAGCTACAAAAAAATTACATGGCAGAATAGTTTGAACCGAGTCATTTGCTCGGAAACGGTTGGGTAAGTGGAAAACTCGACCAACACGTATCCCATCATTTTCAACGACAAACTTTTTGGGGTAAAAAACTTTGTCCCAGGGTCCCCCGCAGGGTTCCAGACGGGTCCAACTCAAAATTTTCAAATGGCAAGGTTAAGTGGCACATCATTTGAAAGCTGTTGTAAAATGAAAGAAAATGCAGCAGGTCTCGACTCTCTACAACAACCCTGTGCAAAATGACGGAGGGTCGAAATGTAAACAAAAACTTAATTGAAAAGTCCATAGTCACCCCTATAAATCGGAAATGGTGAGACTTGAAAATAGGAAGGGAGTCTGGCATTATGTTCAAAGTACAACAATTTAAGTGAAAACGTCTTGTCCCAGGGTACCCACAGGGTCCCAGGTGGGGTCTAACTAAAAAGTTTCAAATGGCAAGAGAGGTTAAGAAGCTCATCGTTTGCAAGATCTTGTTAAATGAAAGTAGATGGAGCAAGTCTTGACTTTCTACGACAACCCTGTCCAAAATTGTGGCGGGTCAAAATGTAAATAAAAGCTTAATTGAAAAATATGGCCACCTTGAATCCAAGGTGCTTAAAACCTGTCATTCATAACAGTACAAATCTAAATCTCTATTTTTCTCTATTATGTATTTAGAAATACTAGGAAGACTAAACAACAATTGAATTTTGATTCACTTCAACTATTATTTCATTCGGTAACAACATATATATGGTTTCTTCTTAATGCACGTTCGTCACGGTTCTCTCGGCATTATTTACTTGAATATAACGAATATGCGATGAACACACAACTATGACTTCCTACTCATAGTAAAAAAAAAAAAAAAAAGTTGAATACCTTCGGGTATTTTTCTAATTTTGTCATACGTAGTTCATACAGAAAGAACTTGCTGCACCAGTAGGTTGGAGGCTCTATTGTAACGTATTCGTGATGGTTACATTTGTATGTCATTCGTTGGTTTGATCTCAATACTTCAAACAATACCAAATAAAAAAAAAATCATTTGCAAGATTGGCAAGTAGTACCAAACATATGTAAGTCATTTCAGTACATCGAACTGCGTCAAACTTTCTTGGCTTGGTCACAGTATTCCAAGAAATAACATGTTTATATACAAACTCATTTTTCACGCTGGCAGCCATATTGGATTACAGATTATACTCTTTAATATTTTGTGGACTATTAACCATAAACGTTCACTTCTCCAACACCAGTGGTGTGAGCTGGATATGCATTCGATACATAGTGCGGCATTTTGAACTCAAGATGTCGCGTTTTTGAACATTTTGCATATTTTAGTCACTTACTATCAACATTAATGCCAAATTTGTTTTCCTAGCTTCAGCAGTTTGGTATGCTTATCCTTTCGATATAGGTTTTAAGCGGCCATCTAGGATTGTTTTCCAATTTGTTTACATTTTGACCCACCGCAATTTCGGACAGGGTTGTCGTAGAAAGTCGAGACGTGCTCCATCTTCTTTCACTTAACAAGAGCTTTCAAACGATGTAATACCTCTCTTGCCATTTGAAATTTTTTTAGTTGGACCCCACCTGGGACCATGTGGGGACCCTGGGACAAGACGTTTTCACTTAAATCGTTATACTTTGAAAATAATACCACACATCCTTTTCTGTTTTCACATTTGTCTAACCATTTACGATTTATAGGGGTGACCATGGACTTTTCAATTAAGTTTTTGTTTACACTTTGACCCGTCGCCATTTTGCACAGGGTTGTTGTAGAGAGTCGAGACCTGCTGCATTTTCTTTCATTTTACAACAGCTTTCAAATGATGTGCCACTTAGCCCCCCTTGCCATTTGAAAATTTTAAGTTGGACCCCGTCTGGGACCCTGCGGGGGACCCTGGGACAAAGTTTTTTTACCCCAAAAAGTTTGTCGTTGAAAATGATGGGATACGTGTTGGTCGAGTTTTCCACTTACCCAACCGTTTCCGAGCAAATGACTCGGTTCAAACTATTCTGCCATGTAATTTTTTTGTAGTTCTTACATTACAAAATATGTTGTAACTCACGATATTCCTCCCGGTGGCACGTATAACTTTGGGATTCATCTAGTTATAGCATTTCAAATGCAAACACAATTGTCTCATTCGGATCTCAGCGGAGCCACTGCGTGACCCTTCCTTGTGAGTTCAGTCATAGTTTAGGTTTGGGTACACTATATGTTGTTCTCCAGATATAAAGCCTACAAGAATTTTTTTGTCTGAAATATATTGGATCTTTTGATCCAATAATAGTCCTGCATCCTCCATTTATACATTAAGCAAGTAACAGTATAACGTGTACATTACGTGATACACTTTGTATTTTATGGTGTGATGTTTAATAATAAATTATTAACAGAATACCCGTTCTTCGCACGGGGAGAATAGTTTCATTTTGAGCATAAAGGGCAATGGTATCTGAGTATGGATTTAAACTGCATCGGAAGTGTTACTGTTCGTCTGAGTGACTCCAAATACTATTTCATCGACACTAATATCGGTATTATTTTTTTTTATCATTATATATATAGGGTGTAACTTAATTAATGTAATGAACGTCTGGAGGTGATTCCTGGACTCGGAAGAAGAATTTAAATGAAACGAAGTCTTTAGCTTATCACAATTATAACTTCTATGCTAATGGTAACGGATGATCAATGAACGGCTTCCTGTTCAACTTAAGAGTGTGTAAAAATGGAAAAAATAACTTTGATCCAGAGTAGGTTTATAACGACTGTGCATAAGACAGTCAGGGGCAAAATATCATGTATGATGAACTAGAGTATAAGGGATTCTCTTCACATAACAACAGTGATTCCCACAAATTATGTGAATATAATTTGAGCCAAAGTAAGCTGCATTAAAAGATTTCCTCCCCGTAATGCGTAAATCCGTGGAAGATAATAACTACGAGTACAGAAGGAATGAAATTCGACGATACTCAAGGTGTTGCGCGTGTTGCACAAGGAAAGAAAGAAATACAATTTGAAATTATCGATTTATTCTGTTTCGTACAAGGTAGGATAACTGTGAAATACTCAGAGGTACCTTGTACAGTATTTGTGCAATGCAGTATGTGTACACGAGACAGCTATGAAGAATAACAGTTCACAGTCTGATATTGTCGACCGTTGACCGCATTGCAAAGATGACATCGGCGAAGCAAATTTTTCCGCGTATGGTCAAGCACATCTGAAATTTCGTAGATGATTGCCGCAGCTATATTAAATCGAGCTACAAGTTCTTGGACTGTGGTAGCCGGAGTTTCATACGTATCCCCGAAATAAAAAATCAAGCAGCGTGAGGTAGAATGAACGAGGTTGTCATAACACAGGTTTTTCTCTCCCAATCAAATGATCTGGGAATGTTTCATTTAGGTAAGTCTGCATATTCCTGTCAAAATGTGCAGGTGCACTGTCATACTGAAATCACATCTGCTGTCTTATGTTCAAGGGCACATGTTCTATTAATTTTGGGAGAAAATTACGTAAAAATAAAAGATACGTACTCCCACACAGGCAGGCCGGTAATAAATAAGATCCTACCACAAAATTATCCACCATACCACACCAAATTTCTGCTGCTGATCGTTTACTAGAGTTGCATGTGGATTTTTACGCCATACACATGATAGTTTCAAGACGGTCTCTGATCATTCGACGTACGCTGTCTTCAAGTTCAGCTGTCCATATGGGGCTATTTCCTCCGATTTCACGTACGAGAAACTGAAGGGACCCCTCTCTCGAAGTCGAATATGGAGGCGTGAAAAAATACAAGGAAAGTTACTCTCTTTTGAGGGCGACGGTCACAATATAAACGCCTCGCCTCTGGGCTATTGCCCCTTGCTACTCCATAAATGAGTTGCATATCTGTCAGCTCGTGGACAGGGTAATCTTCCATTGCGCAGGCGTGTACAGGTTAACACAATCAATTTTACTTAAACACCAACGTCTACACTTTTACACGACCTTAAATACCTGGACACAACCCTCTACCGTTGAACGCAACACTTCCATTCTGTTATACAGCAATTACACGTGTAACAGTAGAGCATCTGACAATGTATATCACTCACAAGTTGCGTAGATGCTTATTACAACTCAGCCATGCTAATTGATGCCATTCCACAATAAAACTGCAAAACAGCCTTCTGCAAGTCACTCGCAATTGGCACACAATGGACGATAGTTCCGTAGATATTCCTCCGTGTAGGTATTCCATACAGCTCTAAGGTACAAATGGTGCAGGGGCGGATCCAGGACGGACTTCTGGGGGGGCGGTCGGCGGTAATACTGCTACTTTTAAGAGCTCCAAACTTGTTATGAATGGGTTTATTTATATATAAAATAAGAGTTTCCTGTTGTGGGGGGGGGCGATCGCCCCGATCGCCTCCCTCTGGATCCGCCCCTGAAATGGTGATCAGAAAAATGGAAACACCTGAACGAAATTGCAACTTACCAGATTAATATGGTGTCGGGCCACCTTTCGGCTTCAAAACAGCCTTGATGCGACGTGGGATGGAGGCATAGAGGTCGTGAATGGTAGCAAGTGGAATTTTACACCATTCCTCGTGCAGGGCATCAGTCAGTTCTGTGAGAGAGGATGGAGAGGAAATCATCGCTGGAGTCGTGTTTCCAAGACGGACTACAAATGTTCAATTATGTTGAGATCTGGGGATTGGGCGGGCCAGGGGAGGTGTTGAACTTCATCCCGATGTTCCTCAAACCACGCTGCAACAACGCCAGCTGAGTGAATGGGTGCATTATTATCCTGGAAGATGGCGTCATTGTCCGGGAACAACATCCGGACCATAGGATGCAAGTGGTCTCCTAAAATTGCGACATAATTGTTGGCAGTGATTCGTCCGCTAAGTGTGACCACAGGACCCAATGAAAACCATGATATGGCAGCCCACAGCATCACCGAGCCTCCGCCATGTTTCCGCCATGTTCCGCAGATCATAAGCTTCTTTGAGCGTTCTCCACACATAAACACGGCCCGTGGTTGGGAATAGGGTGAAGGATGACTTATCCGACCATATCACACGTTTCCAGTCCTCAACAGTCCAAGTTGCATGGTCGCGGCACCATTTGCGGCGTGCGAAAGCGTTATGGTCCCTGATGAGCGGTTTGGCCCGTGCAACACGACCCCGTAAGTTCATGTCATGTGATTCGCGGCGGACTGTGATTGTCGAAACAGGGTGGGGGAGATGCTGATTGAGTTCCTCCGTCACTTGCTCCGCAGTGGCATGACGGTTCTGCGTGACAATGCGCTTTAATACCCGGCGTGACCTGTCACTCACGATTTTCTTCCGCCCACTGTACCGCTTCCCCGATGTTAGGGATGGTACCAAGACCGAGACTAGTCTCGGTATCGTCTTGATAATTCGAGATAAGACCGAGACCAAGACGGACTTTTATATACCGAGACGAGACCGAGACCGAGACGGACTTTTACATACCGAGACGAGACCGAGATCGAGACAGACCTCTGTAAATCGAGACGAGACCTTGGTAGTCTCGAAAGTCTCGGTCTCGTCTCGATGATAGTTATTTTGCCTTTACTCAAAATTTGTTTCGTTGCTGTGTGAGCTAATATGGGAACGGTTGACTGATGTACAGTGGCGTATTTAGGGGGTAGATATGGGGCTCATTTTTTCGCATTACACGTACAACACAAAGGTTTCTTACCAGTTCCTCAAGCCTCTCCCGAAACAAAATCCACTGCTGTTGTACATAATCTCCTCTCTCTCTCTCTCTCTCTCTCTATATATATATATATATATATATATATATATATATATATATATATATAGGCGCAGATCTAGGATATGATAAAGGGAGGGGCTTGAGGGCCGGGAGGGGAGAGGAGGGACCATACTTTGCCTCTTTATCCAGTGTAAAGCAGGGATGAAGCTCATTTTATTCAGTGTATACCTGAGCGTTAAGGGGGAATATAGCCCCTTGGATCCACGTATATATATATATTCAAAATGCTGAAATTTTGTACCATGTTGTGTGAAATATTGAAGGAAAAATTCTTCTAGATACCCTACAATACCACCAGATAAAGAAGCAGTGTTGCTAACGCAAAATAAAGTTTTATTTTCTCAACTTGCATTATGTAAATTATTACCCATTTCTAATTTAGATATTAAATAAAACCATAATACCACATACATTATTCCGTGTAACAAAGGACAATACAGTATCACTAACAAGTAAGATCAACATTTTGGAGATGACTAATAACTCAAATGGAATGGTGCAATGCTCATTATTTGTATCTTAGCGTCAAATACCATGATCATGGCATAATGCATTTCGAATGAATGAAAGAACAAAGTTATAAGAAATGAAAAAAATAACTTTTTCTGAAGATTTTACTTCGAAAACGTGCTGACATATCACGTCTCATCATGTAGATTCTTCCAAAAGACTTAAGTGATCATAATGTCATTTACAACAATTGTTATTTCAAACCGTTTCTGAGATACAAAACACTTGGATAGTGATTGTTATACTGCTTAAAATATCGTATTTATGTTAAATTTTTATAATCATTGGTGCTTTAGTTTGCTTCTATAACATTACAACAATAGTTTCTGGTGGTTTTAATTACAAGTCGCAGTTCCATAATTTTAAGCAGTGTTGCCATCTTAAATAAATGCTAGATATTATTCTAAATACAGTAAAAATAACGTAGCTAAACTGCAAAATATTTTTAAATTACACGTAATTTGTTTTTGTTTTATGGTACAAGAATGTTTTCAAAAGACGAGGTTTTTCACAGTCTTTATAATGTTAATGTTAATGTCAAAGTTTTGGTTCCAGCAATACATGTAAATGCAAATTGTAACTGAAATTTAATGTAACTGATAACTTTTTAGTAACACTAGTTGTTCCCCTTAGCCTTAGGCCTGATATACACAAAACCATACTTAATTAAAAGTTCTAATTACACCCTACTTACATTTCACTTGTTTTTTTGTTTGACTACAGACCACCTGAAACTCGATCCATACCATATAGCTATATGCAAATTATTTAAGGACTTACAGTTAGTAATACACACTGTGTTGATTTTTGGTTTGGTTTGTTTTAGTTTAACGTCCCACGATTATGCTAGAGCGTCTAAGGCAGACGTGGAGCTAATGATTATAATGGAATCCGAACCACTTCGGTCGTTCAACTGTACCCCCACCGGAAATCGAATTCGGGACCACGCGAAACGAAGTCAAGCGTGCTAGCCGCTAGACCAAATGGAGGCCCTCATATTGTGTTGATTTAAATCATTGAGTCAGTGTTGTCAGATTCAACACGAAGATCAAAAACTAGCGTTTCTGTGCTCCAAGAGTAGCGGATTTGAACTATTTGTAGGCCAAATGTATAAAATAGAAAGAATTATTTGGCAATTAATGACTGGTACTAATAAAATTATTTTTAGCATGGGCTGGAAAATGTGCTGGACATATTGCAAGAAATTATGATCGATGGACAAAAACAATTCTAGACAGGATACCACGAGATAGAAACAGCCTAGGAAACGTCCTTATACAAGAAGGTTTGACGAAATCAAGAACAACTGGGGAGTGGCCTGAAAAAGAATTGGTCAAGATAGATAGTTGTGGAGAAGACTTGGAAAGACCTTCATCCAACAGTGGATTGATAATGGTTGATTATGATTATGGCTATGACTTTATTATATCTGGACCTCAGAGGTAAACTAAACCAAGTCACAATTTCGCAATTTTACAGGAGAAGCGAAAACTCGGTTCCTTAACTACACCACTGGAAAGAACATAGTATATTAAAAAAAAGTATAGTTAACTCAATTTCGACCAAAAAGTGAGTTAGCATAGTCTACCTCTAACATTTAAAATTCATATATATATGTATATAAAACTTTTACTAGGTAAGGTAGGGTAAAAACGGATCCAAAATTTAACGAAATTCGTACAGCGAAAAAAAAAAAGATTGTTGATCCTTCATATTGCAGCAAAACTACGAAAATTAATAGAAAAGAAAACTAGAAAGTTAAGAATCACTTCTTTTGCCGGGACAGAGAAAATAGATACAGATAGCTCGAATTACCTATATACTTATATAATATGTGTGTCCATGTTTCGCAAGTAATTTTCAATCAATATAAAATTTAAGCGTAATGAACGCATGATTAGTTTTCTCTAATAAAGATAACATGCAGCGCTGAGAGCTCAGGAATAAGCTTAATCTATGTTACGACACTGAATATATGCTTATGTAATACATTACGACATTATGAACTTGTATAAGAAACAGAATGTACTTAAAGTGAGACGCATACTATACGAAGCATCGGACTTTGAATCTAACTTGTTTGGTGATCCAACCAGAGTCCACAGACAGCAAAGATGAGTGTCGTAGATTCCACCACAAGGTTAAGGAAGTGCCTGTTTTAAAGTGTCAATTAAACACTGAGATGTGAAACGGTAATAAAGCATTTGATCAATTTGAAACAAAATATATTGTAGTAATAATTTACTCTATTTGTTAAGATAATGACCGTTATATTCTGTTTTTAAAATGACAGTCAAAGCAGAATGTATTGGATAGTAACTGAGAAATTGTAAAATTTCAATTTCGGTACGATTAAATACATTCGTGTTGCTATGTGTTGCGTTATCCGTTAGGAGGTATTGAACAACTCTGTTTCAAAGGAAGGAAATAAACTACTGTATAGTACTGGAGTTAATTTAATAGGTTTTAATTGTATAGACAGTACTGAGGCTATATGAGACAAAGTCTATTACTGAAAGTGAAATATGGGTTACTATTATGGTTTTATCCCACGTATATTATACCCACACTGATGATTGAACCTGGAACACACGCATGGAAAGCATTAGCGATAGCAAATTAGCTACGAAGAGGTACATCATACCATAATTCTAAATCAAGAATGAAGGCAAAAAAATAAGAAGCGAAAACGACAGACTGTACGATAATAATACTTTCACAATTTTAATTTCACACTATTTATTTCGAGACTTTCGAGACGAGACCGAGACTTGGCCTTCGAGACCAAGATCGAGACAAGCATCTGCTGACCGAGACGAGACCGAGACGGCGATTTTTGACTCGAGACGAGATCGAGACCGAGACCGCTACTTATCTACCGAGACGAGACCGAGACTGTACAAAGTCTCGTCTCGTCTCGTCTCGATACCCTCCCTACCCGATGTGGTTTTTCCGTGTGTTGTGTAGGCCGTCATCACCTTCGACACTGTCCCCCGCGACACACCTAACACAGTAGCCACTGTCGTCACACTCACTCCACATAACCGCGCAACAATAATTTGCCCTCTTTGAAAATCTGAGAGGTCTCCCATTTTACACTACCTCCGTCTACTGCAGCCACTGGACACTGCTGTTGCACTGCGCCTGACGTAGTATGGAGACCGACCTAACACACCACCACCAGCGGTCCGGCGCTGCGGGCGCACGACACCACTGCCAACCCATACATCTGACGTGTTGCCAACTACAGGTGTTTCCATTTTTCTGATCACCATCTGTACATTAGAATGTCGAAAAAAGACTATCCTTTTTTTTTAAATGTACTTTCAACGAGCTTCCTTTTAGAAAATTTCTCCAGCAATGACAAAATCAAAATGTAAGTGGTCTACACTAGGATAGTATTTTGGTATATTCACAATAGCAATGAAGTTTTTCATAGCTCAGGGAAAAGTTGAGGTTTGCCAACTCGAAGGAAGGGGAAAACGCCATCAAAAGTATTCCTGGGAGAAGATTCACCTAACGGATAAATCAAGTATACTGTTCCAGCGCACTTCTTGGTATCCTTATGCAACGTGTACAACATCCCTTTTTTCTCCACTTTTGTTGCTTCTGTGCACAGAAGTACCATATTCCACGGAATTACATATTACGAGGAGGAAACCGTTTAATGCAGCTTACTTTTGCCCCATATGTTTTCACACAAAATTTGGAATCTCTGGGTCATGTAGAGGATTCTTTATAATCAAGGGTGCATGTGGGACATAGAGCCCGGTTCCTCTATTTACACTTAGAATTATTTTCCTTTGCTTCAAGAGAGCTTGGTTTCTCCTTTATACCAGCGTTAGGGTCGAGTCGAGCCAAATCTGGTGTGTAGTTTCGAGTATTCTCTTCAAGTATCTTGCATAGACAATATAGGTTATCAATGATACTAGTACTAGTAACTTACTAGTACAACTTTTATTATTATTATTATTATTAATAATAATAATAATAAATAATAATTATAATTATAATTATAATTATAACAACACTGTGATTAAACATGAAAGATATGCGGTCTGTATTTGAATACTAAAAAACTAGTTGATTGCTAACCTCGGTAGTCGTGAATTCTAGGAGTCAAGGATATTGTTCACGAGCTTGTGAATTTGGGTTGAGGGTTTAGGTTGAGTATTCGGGCTCGAGCCAAACATTGTTAAAAGTTATAGGGCACTGGCCAAATATCTTCAAAACTGTTCGCCCCGAGTTTACAATTGTCAACAACTTGAGCAGCTCGGCTCACAGCGCACTCACTATCGACCCGAACCGAGAAGTGAGCCGAGCCAACAGCTCACCGAACCGAGTCAGCTAGAGCCTTCGGCCCAGATGAGCCGAACCGAGCAGATGGCTCATCCCAACCAAGCCAGCTCGAGCCATTGGCTCAGTTATTACTTCTCAACTGAGCTTCTTATTTAAAAAATCTCTTGTGGTCTCGATATCGAGACGAGAAGACATGCGAGCAGTGTTTCCTCTAGTGAGCAACATTAAAAGTATTCCATATTACTACTTAGCTTACATTTCTCATGGCTTTCGCTTTCTAGTGTAATCAGGCCATGATTTCAAAACGAGTTAAAACGTAATAATAATAATAATAATAATAATAATAATAATAATAATAATAATAATAATAATAATAATAATAAGTATTCCATACATATAGAAATGCTTTTGACCAAGCACACAAGAAATTATATTTTGTCCATTTAGCACTATCATTCTTTTGTCACTCACAATTATTAATATTCATATAGTAAACTAGCAGCGTTCACCCCGCTTCGCTGCGGTCACCCCGGAACGCAATAAACTTTGTTACTTAGATAATTTTTACTTTTTCGCTTTCAAGTGATATGATATAAATACGTTGCATATAAATACGTTTATTTTTATACCTATGATGAACTAACAAAGGATTTGTACGTTATGGACACTTGAATGGTCAATTATCCCAAGACACTGGTAATTAAAAATTAAAGTGATATGATAAAAACCATCTAGGGTCCAAATCCTAATAACCCCCCAAAAATGAAAGAAATTGGTTCAGCCGTATTAGCGTGATGAGCTAACAAAGGATTTGTGCGTTCTCTTTTATATAATAGATATCTTATAATTCTTATATTTTAAAATCAATTGACAGGGCTCTGATTGCTTTTATGAGAAATAAATCTTTGGTTTTATAGATCCTACGCAGTGGCGATGATTGTGCGTCGTTTCGGTCCTGCGCCGTGTCGATCCTGTGCCGTGTCGATCCTGTGCCGTTTCGTTCCTATGCCGTGTCGATCCTGTGCCGTTTCGGTCCTATGCCGTGTCGATCCTGTGCCGTTTCGGTCCTATGCCGTGTCGGCTCTATGACGTTTCGATCGTACGTATTCTATGCATATAACTTGCACAGGCATAGAATCGACAGGAGTTTATAATTTGTAAGAGCAAAGATTAAACAGATAATAAAAATATTATTTTTTTAGTCACATGATTAAAAGTTAAATTATTTCAGAGCAGCGGCGTGAGAGCAAAACGGCATAGGATCGACACGGCATAGGACCGAAACGGCACAGGATCGACACGGCACAGAACCGAAACAGGTTTCTGAGCTGAATTGTCGGTCGTATGCCGTGTCGATCCTGTGCCGCATCCCCCTTAAAATAACAAGCAGCAGGTGGTCGAAATAGCAAAAAATTTTCACCGAATTTCGATAGTCAAACGCAATTTTTTGCTGTTTTATCAGGCAGATATCGGGATAATATCTTATTGAAGGTCAGGATTATTACTTTTTATTCTTAAATATACCTAGTAGGTACCTGTAGCCTCTATGCTGGTAGTGATTTCTTTCAAAAATATTGTACGGGTAGCGTGGAACAGAACAAAATATCAGAATGCTGAATTTGAACATTATTTGGTGAAGGAGTGTTCTTCATAAGAGTGAAATGTAATTTATCTTTGCTACTGGGGACATTTTTATTCATATTCGACAGGAGAGAACCAAGTGAACGAGAAAGTATATCTGGAAGTAACATGTTATGTTGGTTGCCAGGGACGTACGCAGGGGGTGGGTCTTGGGGGTCCGGACCCCCCCCCCCCCGAAATTTCGACTTTTGTGTAAATTTAGCCTAATTTTAGGGACAATTTTAGGAATTTTAATATAAAATACCCTCATATTGAGTTTGAACAGCTCCCGAAATAAATTCCTGCGTACTCTACTGTTGGTTGCCCTAACCTTCTTTCCCTTCTCTTGCTTTCTCTGTCTTTTCTAAATAGCATGACATTTTTAGTTTGGCGGGAATTGGTCACATGCTATTAAAAGTCATGTTATACTTCTTTTTTTCATATCAGAATATGAGCAACTCTAAAGGTGTGACTTCATTTTTATAACCATCTTGACCTCTCTCTCTCTGTGTATGTGTGTGTGGGGGGGGGGGCTAATTGTCAAATATTAAATTTAATGTTAAATTCGTAGTCGAAAGACATCATGTTCGATTGGATTGGGTTTGAATTTAGCGACCTCTCAGACAGCGAGGCTATATGAGAAGTGAGATTTAAACTGCGTGAGCTTCTGCCGAGAATCGAACAGTATGTCCTGCGCCGAGAAGCTTACGCTGATCATATAGCCACGGAGAAGCTCTCATCATTTGGGAATTCTAATTAGAAAGTATTGGATTTAAATACCTTTTCCTCTATGTACTGAAAATTAATTATGAATTTTAATTAGGAAATAATATCTCGTTTTGTACAATAGAAAATATTAATTTAGCCGAAATCATGTATTGTATAGAAAGACTGAAACTAGATTGGAATGAAGATTTCTGGTGAGTCTACCAGCAAACCTCAGCAATGATTCGCGAGGACAACTCAAGAACAGGTTTTCTCTTCTGAAAACAATAAGACCAGACCAGGGAGAAGGCCGTGGAAAGGGCAAGAGACCACCTGCTGCTCGAAAACCCTTTCATCTGAGCCGTTTTTACGCGCCGTATTTACGCTCGAAGTTAAAAGCAGCCAGACTTTTCAAGCGTATAAAAATTCGGTACGTAAACGTACGCCAGGTCCCATACACTAACGTATTGACAGCTGCTAACAAGACTAAAGCATGAAATTTTATGGCTACGGCGGAAAAATACGTCAGTGTATGGTAGGTATCAAGGCCAAAATACACTAGCGTATTTTCAGCGCGCATTTTCGGTCCGTAAAATGATGTCGTAAATTTCGGTCCGTAAGTTGGCCCATACACCTAGCGTAAAAATAGGCGCGTAAAAGAAGAAGAAAAAGAAGCGGTCATTTTTCGCTCTTCCTCTTGCCTGTTGTTTGAGCACATGGTCGTTTTCCAGTTTACTCAAGTTGCTTGAACAAGATGGATCTATCTGAGGCCATGATTTTAAGTGCAGGTGCTATAAACATTGTGTTGTTAAGTAAAAAAATAAAAATAAAACATAGGAGAAACAGACTGGGAGCCACGCCGAAGAGGATTAAAAATTCACATTTATCTATATTACGTCCAAGCAGCTCAATCCACTTGGCCTAGTTTTGGTACAATCTTAGATCATTGTACTTAGTGATCTGAGATCACTAAATATTTATGTAAATCGTACTTCGAAGGAGGAGGACACAGGACAGGGAAAAAGTTATATTCAATTTTTTACGATGTAAATTGCAAACATTTAAATTTCTAAACAGACACACTGATGATTTAATACAATCTGAACGAGCTTGATGTGTGGTTTCCTCTTACCTTCCGAAATAAGCCTATTGTTTGGAACTGCAGTTTACAAAGAATAAGGGAGTAAAGGAGTGTTCCGATAGTTGAATAATTGATTGATTTTTTTGTTATACAATGTTTTAGACTGTTGACTTTGGTGGTTAAAAAGTGGGCTACTGAATGATAAATTCAATTTAAAGAAAATATGATTTATTAATGGTTGCAGCATTCGTTTTTTTTTCTTTCTTACAAAATTAACGAAGAATATAGTAGTAACAAATAGAATAAATTATCCCCTCACGGGATACCAATTTTTATTATGTTATCCACAGCTCAAAATAGGCCAGAAAGGAAAAACAAGACTTATACAACTACCTCCAGCCCCAGGGGCGTCGTTAAGGGGGGTAATGGGGGAGCCAATTTCTTGACAAGTTGGCAAATTAAAATACCTAGTTGGCAACTTGAAGAATGCCGTTTTGTTCAATTGACTTATTTGGTTTAACATTTTCTTAGATACCCAGTTGCTGTAACTTATCAGTTCTTTTATAGATTTGGCATAAATTTTGTGCAGTTTCCTATCTTGAAATAAATTGATATATTCGTTTAAAGATCCTTTACTTGTTGCATGTGATCACACTTCACTTTTGTTCATTTGATATTCCTAAACCATTGAGATAATATTGAGATAATTCAGTTGGTGTTGAACTCTGCAAAATTGAAGATTCTGTTACTCGAAGCAAGAACAAACACCAGTAGAAGAAAATAATGTCTGCTTGAGCAAATGTTAAAAGCACAGGCAACATGGGGCACTAATGGGTTCATTATTCACTATTTAGAAATATTAAATTTCGCGAATATAAAAATTTCAGAACAGAAAATAATAAACAAATATGGGAAGATACGCCAATCTGTTTATTTTCTCGCAAAATAGACGAAAATTTTCATTGCTTTTGTACCGTTCTAAGAGTCCAAGCTCTTGGACCTTCCTCCATGTTGACTGAGTCAGGTGAAAAAAGTAACGCTATAAACGAGTTGAATCTCCAAAAGTTGCATTTACAGCCAGCATTTACGCTACATCAAAATCCATTACCATAGTTACAGGTCCGAATATTCACTAAATTCACTGCACTGATGCACCACCGCACGAAACAGTTCTTCATATGAATTTTGTGTCTTGGTCTACATTAGGGCGTATACCTAGTAAAGGAAGTCTCACCTCAAATAACATACACTTTTTTTTTGGCGCCATTGAAAAGTTGGCGTTCACCATCCATGTTTCACTTTTTAATAGCTTCATAAGGCTATATTTAAAGGAAACATCCGGAAATATTTATACGTTTTTCTTCCTTTATAGAAATTTGGTCTCCACATATATTCAATAACAATTTGCCAATGTTTACTCAGAGTTGAAATATAGTATAATTCTTTTAATAGCTCCTAAAAAAAAGCCACTCTTTTCAAATGACTCTGTTAACTTGGAAGGTCCAAGAGTTTGGGCTCAGAGAACGGTACTAGAACGATGAAAATTTTCGTCTATTCTGCGGGAAAATTAACAGATTGGCGTATCTTCCCATATTTGTTTATTATTTTCTGTTCTGAAATTTTTATATTCGCGAAATTTAATATTTCTAAATAGTGAATAATGAACCCATTAGTGCCCCATGTTGCCTGTGCTTTTAACATTTGCTCAAGCAGACATTATTTTCTTCTACTGGTGTTTGTTCTTGCTTCGAGTAACAGAATCTTCAATTTTGCAGAATTCAACACCAACTGAATTGTTTTCTAAGTTTTATTAAAATAACGTAAGCTGTTTGATCGTTTGCTTTGTCCCTATTTAATTCAACAAAGGTGAAGAAATAACCGTGACAAAATTTCCTATATAACAATATTTCTGTGATAGAATTACTGGAAACTTTTATCTCTTGTCTCAAATACAATATCTAAAATATGTAACTTTATTTAATAATAATAATCTATTTTGATTATGCTGCATAGTTTTGGCAGTTGAAGATTAAAGAAAACAATTTCAAAAACTTTTTCGAATTCATTCATTGTACTTGTATTATGTTCTAAAAGACACTGGTGATGAAATTATCGTGACATTATTTTCGGTGACGAAATTACCTATATGGTAATATTTTGGTGACAAAATTACCGGTGACGAAATTACCGTGACGAATTTTCCGGTGACAAAATTACCGTCGCCCGGTGTTAGCATGCGGGGTCAGGTTAAATTCAGTTCTACTCTGGTTTTCGTTTATTGCCAGTTTATCACTGTTTATTTTCATGTTTTCTTTAAATGTAGTCTTTAGTAATTTACTGTATTAAAAAATGTTTTAAACTTAATGACTTTTTCTTCGTTCTTGCTGTCGGGTATGTGACATGAGGGTAAAATCCACCCGAACTTGAGGGTTTCCACATATACATACAAATCTATTGAGTAGTAGTAAGGGCGAACTCAACATCGGATAATTTTCTTTAAATTCGAGTGATAAATTTCTAAACTTAATACTTTTATCAGATTTCCAAGGGAAGGTTTTCGAATTTTCTTCCTATCCCCCAAAATAAAGGAAGTTCACTGATAGATGAAAATAAAAAGACAAACGCGATTTTATCGAAAATGACTAACGATTCTTCTCGTACATCAATATTTCATTACCACTTTTACTACTTGGCATAAGTTATTTCTGTGGTAAAAATACAAAAAGGTTAGTTTACTCTTGCCTATGAGTTTTTTCGAGATATTTTCTCAAACACGAGTCAGTTAATTTTGTTCGTAATTGATAAATAAATGGTTTATTAATAACCGGACAATATGACGTAACTAATTTTCCCTGAAAAGATCCACAACGGGTAGTTTACTCTTGAGGGAGAATTTTTTTCGAATTTCTGAAAAACGCCTTAGGTGATAGTTCATATTTCATAAATAAATGTTTAATTAATAGCCTGCAATATGGAAACATCCACACGAAGCAGTCTTGAAGATGAGTTTCTATTATGTTCAATATGTAATGTCTATGAAAAATATACACTATTAAGTAGCAGATTGCGTCAATTATGTCAATTCTCCTAATAATGATGCATATACTACTTACAAACATGGTAAAACGATTGAGTTGTTCGTGAAATAAATTATTTAAATGACAAGTATTGAGTGTTACATAATATTTTATGGCAATATACCTTAAGTTGACATTTATCTAGGAAGGTTTGATAGTACTCCCAACACTGAGATTGAGAAATGCTTTAATAAGTTAATATAAATTTATGAGTGTATTTCCTGTAAATGGGTGTAATTTTCAATTCTGGTCTTAGTTATGATCTCTTTTGGGCTTACATCTATTGTACTTTTCAGGTAAGTGTTCGTAAACATATCCCCATCATGATGAGATATAATACAATGTTGAAAAATATTCAACATGACCGGCACCTCGAATTGAACCAGAACTTTTACGGCTGGGAAGCAACCATACAGAAAAAAAACTGTACAACGATTTGCTATTTGACTTAGTATATAAGCATTAATGATGAAATAGGATTATTATTAGATTTAAATATTTGCACAAACTGAGGTTTGGAACAATATACGAAGAAAGAAACATTATATATCGTGGTTTATTAATTCTTTTTTTACGAGTAATATCAAGATCGCGTGAAAAAATAGTTACTTTCTGAACCTATTTCGCTATAAATTCTTGTAAAGTTGAGAAAGTATTTAAAATAACAAGCAGCACATTGTCAAAATAGCAAGAATCGTCATCGAATTTCGATATTCAAACTCAATTATTTGCTCCGTGTTATCAGAAAAATATCGGATAGTATCTTGTTCAAGGTCAGGATTACTACTATTTAAACTTACAGATACAGCACTAGGCCATTTTACTCTGAAACATTTTAACAATTTGATAACAATTTAATAACAATTTGAGGTCAAGATGGTACAAGACAACAGTGACATTACAAAAATAGCTTATTTATAGATGATCTGAAATTATACTCACTTGAAAAAACGTCTACAGTTTCTGGTAACTGATTATAGGTACTGATCTAATTTTGTTTAGAAGAGACCTTTGGATAATATTAACTCTCACAGCTCGAGTGTAAAAGAGATCACTAGACCGTGTTGTTCTCGCGGGTACGCGAAAATTGATCTGACTTAACAACTGTTCATATGATATGTGGCCATTTATAATTTTTTGGAAAAATATTAGGTCAGAAATTTTGTTTCTCACTAGGGGAGGTTTGATATTGAGGGATTTTAAAACGTTATTTTTTGGAAGTGTTCGGAGGTGAGGTACTCGGTAGGATACAATGGCTAAAAAGAAATTAATTACGGAATTTAATTTTTTAAATGAGTAGGGCAGACCATAGACCAGATAGGAGAACAATACTCATAGTGGGAGCAACATATGATTTATAGATAATTTTCAATTCGGCCAGAATTGGTCAAATGCTATTGACAGTCATGCTTTTTTTTAAATATCACAACAGAGGGCCACAGCGGCTCAGTGCTAAAGCACTTATCTCTGGTGCGTGGGGTCCCTGGTTCAATCCCCGTGCAAATAAGTTTGTGTGGGTAACATCATGTCCGTGGGTTTTTTCAGGGTACTCTCGTTTCCTCCCAAATTCCATTCCACCAATTCTCTCATCATCATTCACTTGCCTTAATTATTGTATTCTTTAGTCTAAATGGCATAATCGTAGGAAGTTAAACTCAAAGATTTAATTTCAGTTTCACAACATGGGTAACTCTGAAGGTGTGACTTCATCTTTATATGCGCCTTTACCTGTGTGAAAAAAAAAGAACTAATGTCCAAATGTTAAATTAAATCTTAAATTCCTAGTCGAAAGGCATGAGGTTCGATAAGTTTAGCGAGCCTATATGAGAAGTAGAACCCGAACTGCATGAGCTCCCGCCTAGAATCGAACAGGGCGCCCCGCACAGAGGACGGGTACGCTGACTATATAGCCACGGAGGAGCTCTCGTAATTTGCGAATTCAGATTAGGAGGTATTGGATTTAAATACCTTTTTCTCTGTGCACTCAAAATTAATTATGAATTTCAATTAGGAAATAATGTCTCGTTTTGTGCAATAGGAAATATTAGTTTAGCCGAAATCGTATCTTGTATGGAAAGACTGAAACTAGATTGAAATGATGATTTCTGGTGAGTCTACCAGCAAACCTCAGCAACGATTCGCGAGGACAACACAAGAACAGGTTTTCTCTTCTGAAAACAATAAGACCAGACCAGGGAGAAGGCCGTGGAAAGGGCAAGAGACCACCTGCTGCTCGAAAATCCTTTCATCAGAGCCGTTTTTACGCGCCGTATTTACGCTCGAAGTTAAAAGCAGCCAGACTTTTCCAGCGTATAAAAATTCGGTACGTAAACGTACGCCAGGTCCCATACACTAACGTATTGACAGTTGCTAACAAGACTAGCGCATGAAATTTTATGGCTACGGCGGAAAAATACGTCAGTGTATGGCTCGTCTCATACATCAAAGATCAAAGCTGCGTTCGCTAGCAACTAGGTCAACAAAAACAGCAGTGATTTTTTGGGTTCAACGCGCAAAGATTAGGAAGGGACCAGGAATTCATTGTGACTTTTAATGGCATTTCATCTTTTCTTGAGAAATGACACAAGCTGTTATTGTAATTCATATATAAAAGACGAAGTCCTAAGTGAATAACTTATCATCGCACAGGCCAAACCGCTTAAGCTAGAACTTGAAATTCCAACAGTAGTTAAGATTTGTGACGTAGGGTATCATTAAGAAAAGTTTTTTGGAAATTCGAAAAAAGGAAGGGAGAATGGTGTGGAAATTATTTTTAAAAGATGGCCATCTCTCCAAATCCCTTAATGTTAGAGACTTGAAATTTGGTGTTTGGATTTCTTATTTAAAATAATTGTACAAGCGTTTCAACGTTTTTTGATACTTTAGTACAATGGAGAAAACAAGAGGTGAGAGGAAAAAGGGACGCGGATTGCAATTATTATAGTAAGATATCAATATCTAAGAATCTTTGAAAGTTAGAAACATGGAATTTGGTATATGGATTTCCCACTTAAAATAATTCAACACGAATTTCAGCACTTTTGACATTTCACCTAAAAGGGAAAAAAAGGGATGGGAAATATTATTATAAGGTGTCCATATCTCAGGATCCCTTATGGTTAGAAATATTTATTTATTTATTTAGCCTGTTTTGACTTACAATATGGAGAGTATCTCCTATAAGTTCTACAGTTGTCATGAATATAAATCAAATTGTAATTACAGCTTATTACACCATTTGAAGTACAAAACTATAATAAACATCACATGTAAAATTTGTTACATAATTACATCATATTCATACATCGTTATCATTTGCAAATTCCTGAACTGAATAATATGCTTTAGAAAGTAACAGAGTACCAATTTTGTTTTGAGTATTAAAATTTACCTCTTTATAATGTGATGGTAACAATTTAAATATGCATTTTTTTGGTACTTGGAGTAATTTTGTTGTACTACGTAAATGTCGTTTAATTGCCGCGTGTTGTATGCATGAATATCTCTTGTTTGTATAAACATCTGTTTGTTTTGTTTCACGAAGTGTATACATTTATATATGTATAGGCTTGGAAGGGTTAAAATTTTTTGTGATCTAAATATTTGTTTACATGATGTTCTTTTATTTAGTCTGAATATTATTCGTAGTATTTTCTTTTGTATCCGAAATGTTTCCTGACTGCATGCGGCTGACCCCCAAAAAATAATTCCAAAACTGAAGAGTGATTGTACTTTTGCATAGTATATCGATAATAAGCTATTTTGTGAAACTGTATCTCGTAACCTAAAGAACGCAAAACATAAAGTAGTCAATATTTTATTTAATGTTTTAACGTGGGTTTGAAAAGACAAATCATCATCGATGTAGACACCAAGTAATTTTGTTGCATTAGAATACTCAATTTGTTTTCCATTAATGTTTAGCGAAGGGAAGGATGGATTATTTCCTGGAAAACGAAAGTTAATTGCGACTGTTTTATCTGTATTTAGGAGAAGGTTATTTGCATTTAACCAAGTAACTATTTTGTTTATAACCTTTTCTGTCTTGACCAATACTAAATTTGGGTTTTGTTCAGTAATAACTATATTTATATCATCAGCATATAACATGCATTTTGTGGGGTGTAAAGTTTTTATCAGATCATTTATGTAAATTATGAATACAGTAGGGCCTAAAATAGAGCCCTGAGGGACACCTCTGGTAATTTTTGTTTGTTTTTAGAAGAAAGTGCAGGATCGATTTGATTCAACTTTTGTAATTTGAACAGTTTGGCATCTATTTGTTAGGTAGGATGAAAACCATGGTTTGCTACGTTACGTATGCCATATTAAGACAATTTATTTAGCATAATATTGTGATCAATTTTGTCAAATGCCTTTGACAGATCGATGAATAAACCTATAACATAATTCTTATTATCGAGTGATTTCAGGACACCTGTAAGAAAATCAAATAAAGCGGTATCAATGCTTTTATTCTTCTGAAATATTTTTGAAAATACCGATAGCACTGAAATAGGTCGATAATTTGTCATGACATTTTCATCACCCTTTTTAAAAGTTGGAAGAACCTTAGCATTTTTAAGTAGTGTGGGAAATATACCGTTTTCTAACGAGAAATTTATAAGGTAACAAAGTTGATATGTGATATGTTTCGCACATTTTTTAATTACAATGGAAGGAACTTCATCCATACCTGAAGAAGTGCTGTTTGATAAGAATTTAATTATTCCTATTAACTCATCTACAGAAACTGGATATAAGAACATAGACTTTGTGTTTATTTCTCCTTGATTTGGGAGTTTCTGCATTATTTTTGAGTGATCAGTATTTTTCGTTTGATCAGCTGAATTCACAAAATGATCGTTCAATATATCTGCAATTTGCTGTGGGTTGTTTATAACTTTACCATTTAGTTTACGATATTCTACACTCTTAGGCCTGCTTGGGCCAAGAGTTTTATTGATTATTTGCCACATTGCTTTAGTCTTATTTCGGGCATTTAAAATCAAGCTATTGTTTTGCATTAATTTTGCTGTCCTTATGACCTTGACCTTCTTATAGGTTTTCCTATACAGTTGTATGTATTTCTTTAAATCATCAGATTTAAAATTACCAGATTTAAGGATCTTATTAAATCTTATCAAATTGGTACTGGATTTTCTAATTCCATTTGTAATCCAACTTTTATCAATGCGTTTCGAAATAGTACAACTTCTTAGGGGAAAAGCAATATTAAAATAATATAAAAATGTGTCCATAAAAGCTTTAAACTTTTCATCCATGGAACTATATTTATATATCTCCTCCCATGTTTCTTGACTTATTAAATAACACATATATTGAATATTCGACTCTGAAAAGGATCTCTTTAAGGCTGTATAGTTTTTATTTTTAACTAATTTATCTATCAATTGTAATTGTACGTATATAGCGTCATGATCTGAAAAACTAGGTTGAAAACACGTGATACATTTATTGGTTGATTCTTCATAATTATGAACTGATCTAAAGCTGTTTTTCCAAATCGCGTGGGTTCATTTATAACGGCATGCATATTAAATGTGTTCAGCAAACCTTCTAACTGAGACTTATACTTCGAGTCAATTAACCAATTAATATTCACATCACCACAAATAATTACATTTCGAGGCTTAACAAACAAATGATTCAGCATGGATTCTAATTTATTAAAGAAGATAGACATATCGCCAGCATAAGGTCTATATAGACAAATTATGTAAGCATTAGACTCATTTAGTTTCAGGGCCGTTGCTTCAATGTGCATTTCACAGATGAACTGACTTATATCTAACTCAGTATAGTTTACATTATCATTTGTAAAGTGATAAATCAAATATGAAAGTTGGTAATTTGATTTCTTATTTAAAATAATTCAAAATGTATTTTAGCGGGTTTGTTTGCCACTTAACGTAGAAAGGAAGGAAAAGAGGTGGAGGTAGTTCACTAAAATCCCTTACGAGGTGTTTGAATTTCATGACAGAGTTTTAGTTTAATTCAATTGTATATGAAAACACAGAAGGAAGAACGCGAAATATTGTGCCACAGTGTCACGGAGGAGCATTTGCAGGGGCGCAAATCTGTCTTCAACATTGGGGGGAACGGGTAAGACCGTTCCCACATTTTTTTAAGCGATATTCAAAATATTTGTGAAGTTGCAAAATAATGCTTTGTAGGGTTCTGGAGAGCAGAGTTGTCTTGAACATTGGGAGGCAGGCATATGTGAGGCTTATTCTGGGGGACATCAATTTCATCTCACTTTCCTTTGTGGCAATCGGACACAAATCATCACATTGCTTTCCAAAAAAAAAAAAAAAAAAAATTCAAATCGGATTACTGGGGGGCAGTTCCCCCAGTTCCAAGATTGGAAGGGCGTCATGCCCCCCAGATTTGCGCCACTGAGCATTTGCTATATTGTGCGAGGCTGTATGCCGAGCAAATTGGGGGTCTCACGGCAAAGCCCCACCTGAGCGAAGGCTAGTATAATATAATTTTATTGTTGTTGTAGGGATAGCTATAATTATACTATGTTTCTTGGACCCCACAAATATAGAGCTAGATGAATTTTGTATCATTATTGATGCATGTATATTTTGTTATCTACTTTTGCGTAGACCGAGCCTGTCTTTTTTCCTAACGTTGTCCTGCAATTGTTATTCAAAATATAAATTATTAGAGCAAATTGTACACTCTTTCGTCAAAATGAAGGCCATCATCAATACAGTATTGTCTTTTATGCAAGTGCTGTGCAAGACAGTGCATCTGATATATTGCAGTGACTATGTGTGAAGTGAATCATGTCACCACCTCGCTTCCAAAACGGAAGTCTGTACTTAATTTAAATTTACAGAAAGCATATACTTTCATATAAAAAATACAAGTGCGGGCCCCGATATGGAATCTGGGAATCAGGTTTACACCTCCTCCAGCCCCGGACTCATATGCGTCCCTTTCTTGCAAATTAGAATTCTGGCCATATTCAGGCTACGTTCATCTTCCAGGAAGAGAACCGCCCCTTCCAAACGATCCTTCTGGATCCGCTAGTGCTGAGGCTCCTGAAATGATTCGATCTACATTTGTTCATTTGTCTGCCACACACATATTATAAGGTTCAACTTCCGGTTTTTTAAGTTTAAATTTTCAGGGTAGAAGCAAGAGACATACTAAATTTCCTGCATAGATTTTGGCGGCATACCAACGTAAAATTTCAAAATAGAGGCATTTTATTTTTCAAAATAGCAGGTATCTACGCTACAAAGCACAATTTTCGGTCTTTTAAACACATATTTTCTGACTAGAAGCACGAGACACTTTAAATTAGCTGTATATGTATTTTGGCGGCGATCCAACGTAAAATTTCAAAATGGCGGCCATTTTTCAACTAACGTGTATCCACGCTACAGGGTGCAATTTTCGGACTTTTAAGTTGAAATTTTGAGGGTAGAAGCAAGAGACATTCTAAATTTGCTGTATAGATTTTCTCGGCGATCCAATATAAAATTTCAAAATGGCGCCCATTTTTTCAAAACAGTAGTGAACAGAAAATTCTTGCAAGTTGTGACAATGACAATCTTGAAATATAAATCACATTTTACACTTTTACCCCAAAGACATGGAAATATTTCGAAAAAAAAAAACAACAACAATTAAACCCGAAAAACCCATATGGGCCCAGGTGAATTTTTTTTTCAAAAATACCCGGTTTTTTTTCAATCCCTGAATTTCACCCTCTTAAACCGGCTCTATGAACTATGAAAAGTAGAAGGAATAATCAGAGCCCAATGGCCCTACTATTAATCGAATCATGGTTTTCCAATTACAGAATTATTGTCAATGCCCCAGAAGGGACATATTGAAACTACTAATGGTAAGCGCCCCTTTCCTGAAGGGCAAAAAAAAAAACTTTTTTAATTCTTTATTTAGCTCATAATGTTTTGGAACTTGTGATCATCTCAGGAATAAGGGAGAGTCCCTGTTCTAACTTACATGGACATTATAGTAATAAATTCAACCATGAGGAAATCTACACCTACCGCCATGTTACAATAATAAAAAATCACATTTACTACATATAGACAAAGCTATGTTAGCACAGGCCTATCGCAACCTAACAGGAAAATTTTGAGGATAACGGGAGTTATCAAACGAAAAAACTAATCTTCAAAACTGTTTTGAGAAAGATCACACCTACGATGAATCCTGTCCATCACTATTAACGTTTACGAGTATGGCGTCGCTTGGGTTGACGTCCATATCTCACTGTTTTTTGACTGTTTTCACAGCAGAATTTTACTGTTCAACGCGCTTTTCTGCTTCCAACGAGTCTATTTAACTAATTTATACATTGTTACCTGATTTCTCGTGCTTGCTGCTGAAGAAAACGAAAATATTTTTGGAGCAAACTAACGTTGTATTGCTTAATGCTTTTCCAGGTAAAGAATGACAAGAAACGAGCCTTAATACTAGAGAGTCGGAGTTAGTTACAATCAGAACAAAGAGTTTTGGCGGCGGAAAATATAAAGCGAATAGAAAATAGTAAAAGCTGGATGAAACCGATTTTGCGAGGATATGGCCATCTCAGAGGGACGAAGAGGGCCTTAATTATTCTGCCAAATATAAGATTGGTGGATAATTTCAAGGATTTCTATCCAATTGCGGGCCTATGTTTTTGTATAGCATTAAAGTGTATAATTTCAATACTCATCCATTTGAAATGCCCATATACAAGATTTACAATAAAATAATGTACCGTATAAATAAAGATATTATTCTGAAACTACCAGAATAATTTTGGTTTAAATAAAGAACAAATGAATTTACTACATGGACCGAAAATTATATATATTGAAAAATCTACAGTACATAGTACGTTCAAAAATTATTGGGTCCCTCCAAATAAAAATCTCACCACCTCAACTGTAATGGCACTTTACAATATGATTTTATTCAATGTCTTTGATACAGATATGAAAAATGATTAGTGGCTTACTTCGAGTTACTGTATTGCATGTAATCATCCTTATATACGGGGAACGCTCTACCGAACAATTGCAGATGACTACAAAAGATTGCAAAAAGACAGGCAACTAGTATCGCGCAGCACGGTCACACACGTGATCATCAAATTTCAGGAGACTGGCTCTGTTGAAGATAGGTCATGTAGTGGACGATCAAAAATTGACATCACTGATTGAACTGCTACGGCTGTGATAGCATCGTTTGTAAAAAGTCCTAAACAAAGTACCTGTCGTGTGTCCTTGGAATGTGGAGTAAGTCAATCCTCCTTGATCCCTATATATTGCACACCTATCAGTGGCATCCTTACAAGCTGCACATGCCACATAAATTTAACGAGAATGACCCTATCGCTGGTTGGACATCTGTACGTGGACTACCGAACAACAGGAACGGGATCCCTCATTTTCCAAGGACATATTGTTCAGTGATGACGCTTACTTCAGTTTGAACGAGGAGGTCAATCGGCATAATTGTCGATATTGGTGTGAACCAAATCCGCACTGGGTTGACCCGAGTACAGAACATACTTTAGAAAAGTTAATAGTGTGGTGTGGCATATCGGAGACCATTGGGCCATTTTTCATTAACAACATCTTACTGGCGCAACAATACCTTATGCTTTTGCAGGCTTTGTGTTTCGTTCCATACAGAACGCAGACAGCAGCTTCCCATCTTATTTTCAGCACGATGGATCCCCGCACACTATTGTTCCGCCACTACTTAACTGTCGGGATAGAAACCAGAGGCACCTACGAAGTGCGGGATAACAATACCAAATTTATAGCAATAAAGCACATACTAAATGGGGGCGACTCCACCACTAGTCTTAGCCGACTAGAACCATGAGCAAAATTAGACAAGATAATGAATATGAATTTAGAGTTAAAATAATTTGAAAATAACCAATGCATTTTCATTAAAAATTGGTAGCAATAAGGGCGTTAAGGAATAGATGGTAGAGCAAGGGAATAGCAACTAATTTTGAACAGTCTCGCCCTAATTCGAAGTAGTTTCAATCTTCTCCCTCTTACTCATAGGTGATGTTTAGGCGCTGTTCTCGAAGTTCCAATGACTTGCAGGTTGGGTTGTCCTGATGAAGTCCATGATGAAAACTTGTCCGACAATCAACCATGGCATTGAATGCCGGACCCAAAGGCAGGGAGACTCCGATGTGTCTCGCGTCGTGGTTGAGATCCAAAGACCCAGATCGTGCTCTCTCAATTGCTTTTGACCTGATTGTCCCTCTGACGTCAGAATGAGATAATGGTGACACCACAGAGTTTCCTGAGCGTGGTCGATTACCCAAAACTGATATTGACCAAGTCCATGTTTCTACATGTCGTCGACTCAACACAAAGTTCTCAAACTTGCTCCTGAAATTGCTAACGTTGTCAGGTAAAGGAACCAAAAAAAACTCACGTGAGTCAAAGTACTTATTTCTTTATTTATTACTTCCTTGTTGTAACATCGTGTCGTGGGTAAACGAACGAAACGGACGATGTCTTGTAGTAACCTCACTATGAGGGGCCAATGAGGTCGAACCAATTGAGAGAAGCAATTGATCTAACAAAGCAAATTAAAAGCGTCGCGTGTGAGACTGTTTGGTAGGCGAAAGGTAATAGGAAGTTGCTATCAGTGTTTATTACAATTTACAAGTACAAAGACTTCCTCAATAACAGCAAAGCGATAGTTAATTAATCTTTCAATGTAAAGTCAGATTGCGACGTACAACAGAATATTGGTGTTAATAACATCAGGCAGTGAACTCTTGAAGGCTGCTTGGATTCCATTGATGGCTGGTTGAATTTCCACATGGAATAAAGATATCCTAGCTTGTCCTGACTTCATATCCCGTAACATGGCCTCCCTCCAAAATGTCGAATCGGAAGGAGTCGAATCCTTGGAGAATCCTGACGTTTCGACAGCAAAAATCTGTGGAATCGTAGTAGAGAAAAAAAAATATTTAAGATCTCAAGATAGGATTAACTAACTAACTAACTAACTCTATGGCCTATGGAACCCGGAGGTTCAGTGCCGCGTTCACAAAAGCTCTCCACTGACTTCTATCCTTAGCTAATTGCATCCAGTTTCTACTTTGTATTCCTATCTCTGCGAGATCCATCTTAATATTGTCCTCCCATCTGCGCCTAGGTCTTCCTAATGGTCGTTTTCCTATGGGTCTACCAGTCAAGACTTTGAAAGCGTTTCTACTTTCTTCCATTCTAGCTACATGACCTGCCCACCTAAGCCTCCTACACTTGACGACCCTAACAATGTTGGGTAAACCGTATAAACTATGTAGTTCCTCGTTATGAAGCTTCCGCCATTCCCCATTCTCGTTCCTCTTGGGTCCGAATATTCTTCTCAGGATCCTGTTCTCAAATACTTTCAGTCTATGTTCTTCCCTCAGAGTAAGCGACCATGTTTCACAACCATACAGAACAACAGGCATGATTATCGTTTTATATATTTTAAGCTTCAAATTCCTCGACAGAATTCGCGACGACAAGAGATTTTGAACCGAATAGTAACACGAATTCCCTGCTTTTAGTCGACATTTAATTTCTTCGTGAATATCATTTTCCTCTGTTAATATTGATCCTAAATATTTGAAAGTATCCACTTTATCAAAAGCATTATTTAATATTTTAACGCCTCCACAATTTGCCGTATTACGGTCCCGACGCACTTCCATGTATTTAGTTTTCTCTGCATTTACTTCTAAACCCATGTCCCTGCAAGCGTTTAATAAGATCTCTGCATTTATTTCTACTGTTCTCCTATCATCCCCTATTAAATTTACATCATCGGCATATGCCATAACCTGGTGAATGCCGTTCAACTCTAGGCCCTGGTTGCTATCTTTGATTTTCCTTATGGCGTATTCCAGCACAAAGTTAAATAATAATGGCGACAACGCATCTCCTTGTTTCAGGCCATTTTCGACGTGGAAGCTCGTGGACAAAAATTTTCCTACCCGGACTTTACTTTGGGATTCACTTAAACATATCTTAATTAATCTAATTAGCTTTCTCGGTATTCCAAGTTCTGTAAGAACGTTGTATAATGTTTCTCTCCTAACCGAGTCGTACGCCTTTCTAAAATCAATAAATAGTTGATGTACCGGGGTATTGTATTCCCACTTCTTTTCGAGTATTTGGCGAATGGTAAATATTTGGTCGATAGTTGATCGATTTCGTCTAAATCCGCACTGATAATCTCCAATAATTTCATCTGCGTATGGGGTCAATCTTGCTAACAGAATATTTGAAAGTATTTTATAGGATGTTGACAGAAGAGAAATGCCTCGATAATTATTACAGTCAGTTTTGTCGCCTTTCTTGTGAATTGGAACAATGATTGATTCTTTCCACTCTTGTGGCAATTCTTCCTTGTTCCAGATAAGGAGAATGAGTTTGTGTATCTTGTTCCACAATTTTTCGCCTCCAGCTAAAATTAACTCAGCCGGAATTTCATCTACACCCGGAGATTTATGTTTCTTCAATTTCTTTATAGCGGCTTCCACTTCTATTCGATTGGGTTCTGGAATATACGGTTCTGCGGTGTGTATCTCCTTTTCTCCACGCACATTAGTTTTTGGCTGCGTGTTCAGCAAATCGTCAAAGAAATCTTTCCATCTATTTAAGAGGCTATCCGTATCGGTGAGAACTGTTCCGTCAGATTTCTTTAATATATACGCACGAGGTTGATAGCCTTTCTTAAATTCGCTGATCCCCTTATACATGTCCCGAATATTTTTATTTTTACTATTAGCTTCAAGTTCCTTAATTTTAGCTTTCAAAAAATCCCGTTTCTTTGTTCTAAAAGTTTTGGAAGTTTCCCGCCTGATATCTGCGAAATTTTGTGTAGTTGTTTCATTCGGATTTTGTAGCCACCGTAATTTTGCCTGTTTTCTCTTCTCTGCTAGTTCAATGCATTCTTGGTCGAACCATGGTTTGTTCCTACGTATTTCCGCGTGTCCCAATTTTTCTATTGCTGAACTTTTAATGCTATCTCTAATTTCAATCCAAGTATCCTCAACACTAGTGCACTCCGAGTCTTCTAAAACCGCGAATCTATTCGAAACTTCAATCTGGTATTCCTCTCTTACCTGGCTCTCTTCTAATTTCTTTAAATTAAATCTCTCCGTTTTCGGACATTGAATATTACCTTTATTCAACGATAATCTCTCCCGTATTATCGCTACTACCAGGTAGTGATCAGTGTCACAATCAGCCCCTCTAAACGACCGGACGTCAATTATGCTAGATTGTCTTCTTCTATCTACTAAAACGTGATCAATTTGATTATGTGTTTTTCCGTCTGGTGATGTCCAAGTGTATTTATGAACGTCGCGATGTGGGAATTTTGTACTCTTCACGATTAGGTTTTTGGATGTTGCAAAGTTCACGAGTCTAACACCGTTGTCATTACTTTCCTTATGCAAACTTTCGTTCCCTATAATCGGTTTGAAAATATCCTCTCGTCCTACCTTCGCATTGAAATCCCCTAATAGAATCTTCATATGGTATCGCGGGAGTTGGTCAAATATCCGTTCCACTTCTTCGTAAAAACAATCTTTTATATCGTCACCCTTATCTTCAGTTGGAGCATGTACATTTAAAACAATAATATCACACCACCGTCCCTTAAGAGTAATAAAAGAAAGTCTGTCAGTAACAAATTCAACCCGTTTAATTGCTGGTAATATTCGTTTGTGAACGAAAAACCCTGTTCCTAACTGGTGATTTTTATTTCCTTCCCCGTAAAAGAACGTAAAATTTCCGAAATTCTCAGATCCATTTCCTTCCCACCTAACTTCCTGAACTCCTACTAAGTCCATCCTGTACTTCTCTAACTCACTCGTTACAGATTTTAACGCGCCTGCCCTATAAAGACTTCTAATATTCCATGTTCCAAATCTCATGTCCATTTTCTTTTGCTGATGTCGTGCCAAGTTATCAGTCCTTGTCCGAGGCTTTTGTGAATGTTTCTGAACAAGTACCTTTTTTTACAGGATGAGGGTGTTAGCCTTACCCAAACCCCCAAGCTGGAGGACCACTCCTAGTCGTCTGTCCGCGACTGCTTATTCAGTATATTCGCAGCTAACCTCTATATCTAGAGGCCTTCTCCTCGATCCGCAACCTGAGGACGCGCCATGCCGTGGTGACAGGAACCCACGTTACACGGGTTCAAGATAGGATAGATGCTGTAAGTAAGACAAACTTCTTACCGCTGGACCATAACGAAGAACGTAGGATCAACTGCCAATAATTATCCACACTGCTAAGAGATGGCATAAGCGATGCACCTGCTGGGGATGGGAACACACTTGTAGCACAACCATAACAGCCGATGATGCAACAGTAGTTGTTGTTGTCAGGTTAATGTGGTGACGGTGTAATGAAGAATGTCCCAAAGTAATAGAATGAAAATGCTGGAGTAGGAAGCAGGATGGTGAGTGCACAGTTCGATGAATAAATGAAACAATAACATACTAACACAGCTTCGTATTATAGCACACATGTAGTAACTAATGTTCCAATTATGATATGGGTGAGACGAGTAGCACGTTACAGTTTATATTAAGTTGCATTAAGGTATGGTATATAAGGAGTTACGCTACCAATTGAAGATTAAAATAAATTACCAATAAATAATACTAAAAAAATGCAATTTGTAAATGCAGGTTAAACTGAACTAAATATTCTTAAAAAGCAAAACAAAGAAAAATTAAATTAAAGCGTAGGCTGGAACGAAACCAAAATGGGTACTCTGGAAGAAAAACAAAACTTGGAAATGGTACCAACTATAAACAAGTAATCTGGGTCATACCCCATGACCTAGATAAAATTTAAACAAACAAACACTTGTGGGTCCCGAGCCCACGCAATATGGGTTACTAAACTCAAATAAAGCGTTGTAAGGTCCAAACCACGAACCCAAATAAAACAAAAAGGACCTGGAAAGAGAACAAATGAACAATGGAGAAAAAACTAGCTAAAACAGTAGTCGAAATAAAATCTCGAAAAATGTCAATTTGAAAACTGAGATGCAAAAAGAAAAAAAAATCCTACTTGCTATCAAAAAAATGCGTGTGGGGGGGAGATGTAAACTAACCAAAGAATCAAAGATTGGACAACACAGAAGGGTTTAGAATTTAATTACTTTTTGAAAACGAAATAAGATTTGTTTCACATTTCCTTGAAACAAAATAGGGCATCGAGGCGGGTTTTGTAGATATCGGCGCCCAACCACTCGCCGATCAAAAGTAATTAAATCCGAACCAAAGGCCAACACCAAAACCTTAATCGCAAGGGCATCATCAATAGTAATATTTAAATGGTAAACAATATATAACATATATAAACACACATGTGAATCAGCATAAGAAAATAAAGTAAGAGAAATCCATAAATGTAATGAAAACAAAAACACAAGTTCATAAACCAAAAAAATAATAATCAATTCTTACACAATAATACGAAAAAAAAGAATTCCAAAAAAAGAAGGTTAAAATCGAAATTCAAATTTTAATATTAACAGGTTTAAAATATTGAAAGAAAATTTGAAATTTAAATAATTATTGAAAAATAATAACCTTGAATTTAAAGTGTGTATTTAAATAAGAAGGCCAAAAGAACACTGAGAACCACTAGAAAATTACAAAAAATTAAAATTGCAAAAGTCTTCAATAAAAATTCAAATTCAAAATAGCCAGTAAAAGTAGAAAGAAAACTTACATGAATCTTACTTGCATCCATTATGAAGCTTGAACAATATTAAAAGTCAAAATCAGGAAATATATCCTATGTATGGGTGAATCGATAAATCAAGTATATATCTGTGCGCGCAAAGGCAAATCAGGTATGTAAAAATTAAACCATATTCAGGTTAAAGTCAAAATAGGAATTACTAGAATTCGGCCATATTCTAGTAATAAAGTAAAAACCTAGGTCAAATGTATCAAATAAACTTACAATAAAATAGAGATAAGATGGCGGTTATCTCTGGCAGGTAATCATAAGACAAGTCTAAATCAAAACATATGTCAATGTCAAAACATGTATTAATTATCTTCAGATGGCATAACAAATAAATCCAAGCAATAATATAAATTAAATGGAGCACTAAATAGTTAAAATATTCATGTATAAAACAAAGAAAAGAAAATATACCCATATACATATATGACCTCAAAAATTTTGGCAACAAGACAAAATCAAAGATAATTAAAATATGTGGCATAATGACGTTTAGTGGAGTGCAGAGTTTCCTAGAATCAAAAACACAAAACCAAAATATTCACTCCAAATAAATAACATTAATAAAAAAATGTGTATACCCTTAAACATAACCTGTTATTCCTTCAGGCACAAAACACACAGAACATCCCCTCAAAATCGTAAACTTTATGAGTCGTAGATGTGTATGAGCATTATAATATACAGTCGTAGATACGCACACTTATAATCAATCATCTTATTCATTAAACACTTAAATCTTCTCACTTATATTCGAGTCGTAGCTGAATATTTATATTTATATTACTATCATTTACTTAATTTCATAATATACAATTCTCAAGGCAAATAAAACCAAACGCACGCTAGCAAATAAATCATGGCAGTAAACAACAAACAAGCCATGAAAAAGGGACGGAACTTCCACATCGTCCAAAAATCGAATCACACATATAAATATAAAACAAGTGCATGCACAAAAGAAAGGCTAGCGGCAAAACGGGGGAATGCTTGAAGGAATAAAATTTTTAAAAAAGACAAAATTCGGGACATGGCACCCTGGGCAAAACGCTCTCCTTAACTGTCCACATCGCGTCCCTCACAACAAAATATGGGTATAGCAAACTCTCATAAATATATATATATATATATATATATATATATATATATATATATATATATATATATATATATATATATATATATATATATATATATATATATATATATAATCTTAAAATTCGTAGTCGAAGATTACCCATAAGGACAACACACAAAACAATAGACGAGGCTACTTAAGGGTATAGCAGTAACTAAAACATTAAATATATAGCACCAAACTAAAAATTAACACCAAAACGAACTTCTGAAAATCATTAAGTCGAGTACCGTAATTGCGGGCTACTTGGACCCTTAAGGGGCTACTTGGACCCATACCAAAAACTCGTTTAAAGTCCCATATGCAATGCAATAATGAGTGAGTTCAGAGTTAGATCCGTTAGATGGGATCATAATGCAGGCGTACACACATTGAAACTAGTTCTGTGGTAGGCTACGATTGAGCAGCATTGCTGAGAAAGGTCGTTGGCGAAAAGAGTGTATTTATTGAGCGCCAAACTTTTATGTGTGGACACTATTTGCAAGGAAGTGGAACCAATGCTAAGTAAACACATAAGTAGTTACATATAGGTTAATGAAACTGACATGGTAAACTTTCTCATATACAATAAAATGTGTGCGTAATTGCATTATACAGTATATGAAGTGTGTACATATGACCTGGAAATCATGGATATTTTGTCCCACATCTTTTGTTATCTTTATCCCACCCCATCCTTTATCTTTATCAATGAAAAATAAAGGTCTGTTGTCACGTGTCTCACAAGTAAGTACTTTTCATTGTTTCCTTAAGGATACCGGTACAAAATGGTACATCAATATAAAAGATTGCCTGCAGGTCGAAAATATGCTGATTTTTCATAACAGCTTGAAGAATGTTTCGGGGAAAATGTCGCAAAAAGAAACAGAAGCTCACTTCAAGATAAGTCGTTCCACCATAGAAAGAAGATTAAAGAATAGGTCAAGGCAGAATCCGGGCCATCTGAAAGTGTTCACTGAAGAAGAAGAATTAGCCTTCGTTAGTCATCTTGATAAAGTTTGTGATTTCGGATTCCTCGTTAATTAGCTTGATTTCAGATTTATTGTGAAGTCCTATTTTGCCATGCATGGGAGAACTGTCATTGCTTTCTAAGACAATCTTCCCAGTCGAGATTGAGTGAAGTTATTTTAGAAAATGCACCTCCAGTCAACGACTAGATTCGCTGCTAATATAGATAGGGCTCGTGCAGCTGCAGAAGAAAACGTAATCAGCTATTACAATCATTATATTTGATAGTACCTCTTAACATGTTCTCTTTGTGGTTTGCAGTAAATAAAAAGTGTTGTTCTTGGAACACCTACGTCCTACTTAGTCTCAGAGCAGATTTCAATGGTTTTCTGTAGGAAAATATGGGGGTGGGTTCAAGTAGCCCGAACGCGAGTCTTACTTGGACCCATTTTTTTACAATAATCGCCTGTGCAATAATTAAAACACATACTAAAACGTGTACATTCGCTACAGCATAGAGAACGAAAATGCTGATACATCGTACTCAAGGTTGCACCAGAATACAGATAGCAATACGAGCTGAAACTTCCAGATCAAAGTACGACACTGACCTAACATAATGTTTACTAGAGTAAACGAACTCCATTCATTCCACAAAATCTTCGCAAGAGAATGCAAACGATAAAAAGAAGAAACTAATTCGAACGAAAATAAAATTTCCTTTCCCTCTTTAAGAAAAACAAACGACCAAAATTGCACTAAATATTAGAATCCTAAATAAAATAACAGAAAACTCTACCGAACTAGAAATATCGAATATAATTAAATAAAAACCATTAACTTGACCAAAATAAGAATATAATAATAATTGAAATATATACGAGGGAGATCAAAAGTAGTCACATAAATTTCTTAAAATGTTACCGAAACTACTCGAGAATAAAACATTATCAAAAACAAACTGAGCTTCCTCATAACTAATAATAAGTAAGCCCAAATAATCAAAATAATTCTATATACAAAATATACAATCGAACTGACAACGCCATAATCGAAACCTACAGTCAAGGGCGGTTGGGAGGAGGTTTAACTAAACTAAAATTTAATAAAATTTTAGAGGTGGGAGGTAAAATTCTAAACCAACTTAGATAAACATACTTCAGCAAGAAAAAAATCAGAAGCGTATAAACATCCAAAACTACTTCCAGAAGGGTTGGTGGGTGGGGGAAAATTTTCACTACTCATAAAGGCGGGAGGAAAAACAATTTGAAGCAGCGAAAGGACCACAGAGATACCAAAAATCACGGCGCAATCCACCATGTTTTGACACTACTTAACTGTCGGGATAGAAACGAGAGGCACCTAAGAGGTGCGGGATAACAATACCAAATTTATAGCAATAAAGCACATACTAAATGGGGGCGACTCCACCACTAGTCTTAGCCGACTAGAACCATGAGCAAAATTAGACAAGATAATGAATATGAATTTAGAGTTAAAATAATTTGAAAATAACCAATGCATTTTCATTGAAAATTGGTAGCAATAAGGGCGTTAAGGAATAGATGGTAGAGCAAGGGAATAGCAACTAATTTTGAACAGTATCACCCTAATTCGAAGTAGTTTCAATCTTCTCCCTCTTACTCATAGGTGATGTTTAGGCGCTGTCCTCGAAGTTCCGGTGACTTGCAGGTTGGGTTGTCCTGATGAAGTCCATGATGAAAACTTGTCCGACAATCAACCATGGCATTGAATGCCGGACCCAAAGGCAGGGAGACTCCGATGTGTCTCGCGTCGTGGTTGAGATCCAAAGACCCAGATCGTGCTCTCTCAATTGCTTTTGACCTGATTGTCCCTCTGACGTCAGAATGAGATAATGGTGACACCACAGAGTTTCCTGAGCGTGGTCGATTACCCAAAACTGATATTGACCAAGTCCATGTTTCTACATGTCGTCGACTCAACACAAAGTTCTCAAACTTGCTCCTGAGATTGCTAACGTTGTCAGGTAAAGGAACCAAAAAAAACTCACGTGAGTCAAAGTACTTATTTCTTTATTTATTACTTCCTTGTTGTAACATCGTGTCGTGGGTAAACGAACGAAACGGACGATGTCTTGTAGTAACCTGACTATGAGGGGCCAATGAGGTCGAACCAATTGAGAGAAGCAATTGATCTAACAAAGCAAATTAAAAGCGTCGCGTGTGAGACTGTTTGGTAGGCGAAAGGTAATAGGAAGTTGCTATCAGTGTTTATTACAATTTACAAGTACAAAGACTTCCTCAATAACAGCAAAGCGATAGTTAATTAATCTTTCAATGTAAAGTCAGATTGCGACGTACAATAGAATATTGGTGTTAATAACATCAGGCAGTGAACTCTTGAAGGCTGCTTGGCTTCCATTGATGGCTGGTTGAATTTCCACATGAAATAAAGGTATCCTAGCTTGTCCTGACTTCATATCCCGTAACACTATGGAATTGGTGTGCGTGAAAGTTACACAGCTTCCAGAGAAGTGGACTGGTCGTCGTAGTCTCTTGAAGTGGCCACCTAGATCCCTTGACCTAACGCCCCTTATTTTTTATCTGTTAGTACATCTTAAGCAGATTGTGTATGCTGAGAGAATCCGCTATTTGAGACATCTTGAGACACATACCAGCACACCTGTAACCAAATTTCCTCCGACAATCTCCTCTATATGCAGAGTGGTTGCGGCGACTACAGTTATGCATTGCATGGGATGGGCACCATAAAGCATCAGTGTCGTAGCATGCACTTGAGAGATAATTTGCCAACTTAGGACCTACACAAGTCTCGAACCCTCCAACGTTGACAGAAAACAATTACACCATTGCATTCATGAGCTCGAGCTAGTATTTTTAATGTCATGATTGATATACACCCCAAAAGTTGCGGCTTCTCATCCAATATCACTTACCATACTCACTTTTTCCCTGTTCCCTTCCGGTTTCAAATTATAAGGGTGTCCAAGGACTTTTGACCCGATATATATATATATATATATATATATATATATATATATATATATATGATATTATTTGTTCGTGTTTTGGACTGGACTGTTCATGTAGATTCCCTTTTGGTCTATATAATACCCTTGTCAACAGAGTTTGTAATTTTTGTAATTTCCACAAAATCAAGATTTTCTTGCTTCTAATTTCTTTATTTTAAAATAATATTGGGCAAAAACCTTTTCTGCTATGGAAACCTTCTAAAATTTCGGATATATAAAGAAAACGGAGGTATTTATAAAAAGCATCAGATTAAACAGACGCTTCAATTTTATTTTGCTCATACCTGTATATGCAACATCCTATTGTGATGTAGTCTTTATCATCTTTTGCAAGCTATCTCCTGTCTTCCATTTCTGCCGACTGGACTATTAGTGTTCTATTTGGACAATAATTAGTAACCTACACAAAAGTATGTGTAATGACCGAAATCTTTCTAAACAATAATAAGTAACTGAACGTTTGTTTTCGTAATAAAAATAGAAAACGTTCATATACTTCAGTAAATAGCATATACTTCAACCATTATAAGACTCACATCTTGAAGGTTAGGTTAATATTACTAGGTCAGTATTAACGAACGTGAAAGAAATGTAAATACTGATAATCATTCTTGGTTGAAACAAAAGAAAAAAATCCTTCGTAGGGCATACAAACTCGTGTATTGACAAAGCAACTTAATCTATTTCTCCTGCATAATACCTATGAAAATATTTTACAAAAGATATGATGTTGTTTGTTCGAGATACTGCTCAGTGTTATACGCAAGAGAATGGACGCAAATTGAAACCTGTTCTGATAATTACTGAGGTTAAATTTTTTTATGGTATTCATGGTATGATGAGCTGTATTCATTATCTTAGGATATAAATGTTTTAGGAATTAGATTCTGTTAAGAATATATTGCCAGAAGAGTTAAGACTAATTTTTCTTACTCTATATTCACTTGCATTATGTTGTCCTATTTGGCGTTCTGAAGATGACTAGAAAGTTAATCATCTGTGTAAGGTACAAATGGTGTTAGCTGCCCCGAACACAATGGTTAAAGCTTGAACACAATTTTGTCACGTATTCAATTGAAAAACAGATTATTCCTTTCATGGGTGTGTGCGTGTATTTGTGTGCATGTCTGTATGTGCACTTTGCGATGCTATTAAAATTAACCTCAAGTTCAATGGGCTAAAGAATTATAAAATTAACTTCTTCTACTTTTTGGGTATTAGACTTCTCAACCCACCAGGGACCAGTGAATTCTTACCCAGAGTAGAACTACAGTCTTAGGCATAGTCCAGTTGTGATTTTAAGACTAGTCCAGTCGTTGTATGTAGGTCATTTTATCTATTTCGACAGATATCTTATATAAATGTTTCTCCTGGAAAGGTTGAGTAACATACAGATAAACGGAATTGAAATACTTCAAGTTAGAATAAATTTCAAGAGTAACATAGAATTCAAAAATGTAAAACTTTCAAAAGAGCAAAATATGAAAAGACAAGAATTGTCGAAGAGATAACAAAAAATGAGAATATGACACAATAACTATTCTACAGCGGAAGATCAGTAAAATCATTATGTGATTGCTTCGACAAGCAGTTTTCAATCTCACTGAAGATGTCAAAAGGTGTGAGAATAAGATTAAGAAATACGTTAGTGTTCGTTCCCATTAAGTTGTAAAGAAATGTCACCAATGTATGTAGAATTGGACTTACATGATCAAATTCTTGAGTATTTTCGGTCACGGATTAGAATAAGAAGTGCTAGAAAGTGATTTTTCATTTTTGTTGCTTTGGCAATAGTTTATTCGTTATTCTAGTAGAGTGAAGACTACTAGCTACTAAACGTCAAAGGGAAATATCAACTTGCTCTTATGAAATTTCGACTTTCAATTCCAGATTTGCTCCTCTTTGGTTCAAATCGACAGAACTGATCTAACAACTTTGAAGGAAAAGAAAATTCCAATGAAGCCACCAGAAACAACAGTAGATTAGCTTATCTACTCCATTGTCATCACAGAACAAGAACTTTAACAGCTTGAATCAAGGGCGTCGATTTCTCTGTAACTTTAATAGGGGGTGAGTATCGTATCATATTTTACCTTCCTCACGATGAGAAATATATCACAGAGAAAACGAAGATAAACTTGTGACGAGCAATTTAGAAAGTATTTGTGGAAATAAAATACTTAAAAATTTGAAATATTAAGATAAACCTGAACCTTAAGATGACAACCAAACATAATTTAATAACATAAATTGATAATAGACAAAAGCAAGAATAGAATATCTCAAATGCAAGATAACCATGGCATTCCACAGTGGTCCAGAGACCCTCAAAACCTGGCCAAAATTACATGACACAAATCTCGGAACTAGTAGTAGTGCTGGATAGGCATTGACCTTGGGCAGTCATATCAATATGGGTGTTTCAAATAATAGAGTTCCGCAGTCTGTGACTGGCGTCCAATGTAAGAGGTTGCCTGTGCACAAAACAGCAGTTGTGTATCAGCTAGAGACAACAAAGTTGCCAATGTTGTGTTATGTATGTCCTTCGTCGACTGAACAAGGGAGTCAGTATATATTATATATGCAAAGCTTATACTTGCTATTGGTGTGCGTAGATGTGTGATGTGATTGCAGTGTCCTGTTGGAATGAGCGTTAAAGGTAAGCGTAGCAAAGGAAACAAAAGTATGCGTGTATTTTTGTGTTTCTAGACTTTTCTTTTGAGTGAAGCCAAGTGAAGCTCAGATGTTTCTCGTACATATGAGCCCAATGTCCTCGGAGTTAGACACTACAAACAAACCTTGCTCCATTTTGCTCGGGTGTGTAAAATCGAGGGATGTTTGCGGGAAGCTGATAGTAAACAAAAATGTACGAAGTGACTGAACAACAAGGGTGAACTGTCGTATATATGGAAATATGTTGTTCTAAAGCATTATGTCATGAGAAGTGTAAATCCGAAACCAGAAACATGCTAACAGGGTCAGTTTGTAGTTGAAGTAATGAAAATAAATGAAAGTAAGGGGTGGCCGGACCCTCTGGAAGGCAAACGTTTGATATTCATTCGTTTGCTATTGTCTTATAAACGAATAGAGATAATGAACAGCAACGTACCATGAACATAGATAATGTTAGTCGACACAAAGGAAATGGAAAAAGCACCTTCAGTATTGCCATCAGTATATATTCAGTGTTGCTAAACTAAAGGTTTGCAAAGAAAGCTGGAGTAAGGTATTGAGTAGACAAATGAAACCAACGGCATTTCATAACAGAGTATATATAAAAGCTATTCAAACGAACTAAAAGCATGTACAATTGAAACGATTGGAAATTGAAACCCTAATGACGAGAAATTGTACATGAAGGAGTAAATAGAAGACTATATGTGATGTCAGCACATACATTGCCATACAAATCACAATGACAGACCTCAGCAATACAACAACAGTGTGTTGTCTGTATAACAGAGTTATGACTTACAGTATCAGTAATTAAGATAATCGTAATGTGACGAACAGTATAGGTCATTAATGCTGAATGGGAATTTTCTTTTCGTTCCAGACATGACGTATCACATATTAAGACGAAAACTTGTCCACGTTTTACGAGCCACTGCAGGACGCAGGTCTGCAAAAAAGAAGCACCTTGTCACGTTCCTGAAGGAGGAAACAGCAGCGGAACTAGCAGAAGAAGCGAAGCAAACTGTGAATGAGTTTTGCTACCAATTATTTCAGAAGCTAGACCAGTGCAACAAAAATTATGAAAGATTAGAAGCGGAACATGAGGAGTGGTTGAACAATGCGTTAGTGTTAGTACTTCGACCGGACAGTGCAGCTGAGCCTGAACCTTCGTCAATAGAAGGAAGGGGAAGGCCGCATACAGGCTTCGCGGCGAGCAGCGAGCGCTTAAAGCGGAGAAAGACGGAGTCATTACGATCGTCGGCAGAAAGTGGTGAGTGTCTCGTATATGCGGCTGCTATGAAATACAGAGAGGAGGGTTAGTTGGAAAAGACCAAACTACTGCATGAAATGGAAAAATCACCAACCAGGTTGCCAAAATGAGGAGGGCTTGGAAGCAGTAACAACAGACAACTGCAAAGTGTTATACTGCGGACGAAGCTGTGGAAATCTGACACGCCATCAGTACCAGCTGCTGCGAAACGGCGCAAAGAGCTTATCATGTGATATATATCCTGCATATAATCGTGTGCTTGACGCAAAAAAAAAAATCGTGCTACCCGGAACTGATCCACGTTACCGAGTCCCAGGCGGAGGTGTCCCTGCAATCGCTGCTAGACCACACAGCTGCACGAATTGTACAAACACAGGAGCCTGAGCTAGAAAGAATTCCAGTAAAATATAGTATGTCACTTCAGCTCATCACCAAATGGGGATGCAATGGTACTACTGGACACGCTGAATACAAACAAGTTGCACACGAGGAGGGCTTTACAGACACTGACAGACGATGGTTCACGTCAATTGTACCAGTTCAACTGTTCTATGAAAGAAAGGGATTACGAGTCGTAGTGTGGCAGAATCAGTGGCCATCATCCCCGAGATTCTGCGGGCCCATAAGGTTGCAGTTTAAGAAGGAAACAACTGAACTGATACGACAAGAATTAGAATGTATGCAGGGTCAAATACGAAAACTGACGCCTAGCCAAATCACCATCGCAGGAAAGGTATTTGAGGTCACATACAGCCTGCATTTCACAATGGTTGACCGCAAAGTCTGTAACGCGATTACGCACACAAAATCAGCACAAACCTGCTATGTGTGTGGCGCAACGCCAAAGGAGATGAACACATTGACAAAGGGCCCTAAGCCAGTAAAACCTGACAATCTTGGCTTCGGACTGTCTCCTCTTCATACATGGATCCGTTTTATGGAGTGGCTGCTTCATGTTGCATACCACTTGGATCTTCAAAGATAGCAAATTCGTAAAGAACACAAACCGATCGTGAAGAAGAAGCAAGCCGACATCCAAAAGGCCATGAAGGCCCAGCTAGGGATGAACCAAGGCAAGGCGGAAGCGGTACTTCAAATAACGGAAACACTGTCCGTCGTTTCTTTCAACATCCCGATAAGGTTGCATTCATAACAGGTCTGAACGGGATCTTATCGAGAAGTGTGCTGTGTTGCTTCACGCCTTATCTTGTGGGCTGGAGATAGATCCACGTAAATTTGATGCTTGGTCAAATGATATACTGGAACTGTACTTTCAACACTAATCGTGGTTCTACATGTCCGCTTCAGTGCATAAAGTTCTTATTCATGGATCCGCAATTATCAGTCATTGCATATTACCGATTGCGCAGATGTCCGAAGAGGCCCAGGAGGCCCGAAACAAGCATGTCAAACAGGGAACATCATTCTCGTAAGTGCACACGAGGGGACACGTTGCGAGATGTATTTCTGCGACTCCTGGTCACAAGTGATCCCAAAATCTCGACGCTTCGCGAACCCATGAAACGGAAGCATAGAAAAAAGCAACTGTTTCCAGCTGTACTCATGCTTTTGAAAAATATAGAGGCTCCGCACGCACAGTCTTCTGATGATCAGTCCGAATAACTGTGTTAAAGACTATTAACTGCCTATCTGTCACATTGGGTATTGTTCTGAACAAAATACCGGTACTTGTTTTATATGTACAATGCAACACGAACTGAGTGTGCAAATTTTGCAACGAACGTGGTACATATTTCAGTTAGAAAATATATATTTGTTTACTATATATATATATATATTGCAGGCTATTATACACATTTGGTGACTATATGTCTTATTTGTCTCCACAATCCGCCATATTGCATCCGCCATTTTGCATTTTTTCATTTGGATATCAGATTCGTATTCAGTGACCCCCAAAACCTTTATTTACCCAATTTCAGATCCATGGCTTGATTTTTTCTTTTTTCTGTCCACTATATTGGATCCGCCATTTTGAAGTTTTTCATTTGGATATCAGATTCGTATTCAGAGGCCCCCAAAACATTTATTTACCCAATTTCAGATCCATGGCTTGATTTTTCTTTTTTCTGTCCGCCATATTGAATCCGCCATTTTGAAGTTTTTAATTTGGATATCAGAATCGTACTCAGCGACCTCACAAACCTTTATCTGTCAAGTTTCATGGACATGGAACCACATCTTCCTATTTTGGCCACATTTTCAGGGTTTCTGAACCATTCTCATGAAATTTGATCAAACTGATAAGACTCGAAATGCAATAGAATTAACATTAGATAAAATGTATTTAATACACTGAAGTATTTCGTAAACATACAAGATTACCAGTACCAAAGATAAAATGAAATGAAATGGATTTCATATAATGAATTAAGGTAAGGTTTGAATCAATGAAGCAAAATATTTAATATGCCAATCTATAGATTTGTAGATATTACTTTTAGTGTTCTTCTCAGTTTCACTGTCTCGTAGTAGTGACATTTTATTATATTTTATACCTTTAAATTTTAAATTCTATATGAGATTTATGTTATCTTTGTTGGCACGAGACAGTACATAAAGAAAACTCTTGAAACTGTGAATATCAGGGTAACATGTAAACCTAAAAAGTCGGCTAGAGTTAAACAAAAATGAAAGAATTGAATCCAAAGTAAAAGATATGTAAAAGGCGTGTGTAAAATTTGAATTTATCTTTTGGATGAAATCGGGAGATGCAGTACAGTAATAATCAAAAATGAGTTGCTGAATAAACTTATGAAGGGCATATACTTAAAATAGAAAAGAAATATAGTTTTCAGAGTAAGATTAAAAAAAGTGAAAGGTGGGACACATTTGTAACTAACTGTAAGAACTAGGGATGACGGAATCACTTCTAAGAAATTATTTTTAATATATGCATACCGGGTTTGTCCATGATCGTCGTTGAAATTTACAGGAATAATCAAACCACTGTTCGGAAATGAGTTGGTTTTAAGTTTAGGTGACCGAAAACTTACCGAAATGATACATAAATGTCCATAACTGGAAAACGAAATGTCAGATCGAGATGCAGTCAAAGAAATATTTCGTTGTTAAACCTGTATATTACATTAATGTAAAAATTGATGTGGAGCGAGGGCGGTGCAAGGAAAGCCTCAAAGTTAAGTAAGACATACGTCATATATGAATATACGTGGAAAGTGCATACACTGTAATCATTCCTATTGTATTAAGGGGACATTTGCCATTTTGAGATTTACTAATATTAATGCATTACTCATGTTCTGTCTGTATGAAAACACTATTACATTGACTATATGTATGATTAAAAGTGATTTTATACAAAATTAGATAAAGAAAGGTGAGATTTATTTTACTTTCCATCTTGATTATTAATTACTTTGAACCAACATAAAATGATTCTTTTATAAAATTGTTATCATTCTATCTAAATGTATACAGGGAAAGAACATTGTAAATCCAGTTTTATTGATTTTATACCAAAACTCATTTTTGTAGTCTGACTGAGCGTGTTCTTTACGCATATAGCTGCTTTTAACATCCAATTTACAGAGGAATGATCAAAATTTTTTACCACTTTGAGTAGTCCAAAACATCGTGTGCAACGCATACTTTTACGGTTGGGTGCAATCTCAAAATCGAAGAAAAAAAATGTACTTACCATGTTCTTTCCCTGTACCCTTCACATGTTTCACTAATCTTTTAGTGGATTATTATAATATTGCTAGGTGTATTATTTTTTTAAAATACAATTACGTGAATCATTTGCGTGTTTAATTTTATACAGCGATACATATAATAATAGTATTATGCGCAATGTTATATATGAAGGGCTTGGAACAATATGCCACATTTTTAAAAAAAATCACTATTTTTAGGACCTTGCATATCTTACGACCTGCAGTAGTCGATTTGGCTTTAAAGAAGTGGGGGAACACTCTCTATGTATTAATATAAAATGCTCTAATACATTGAATAACAAAATTATTTTGTAAGATTCCGGGGTAACGCGTTCCAGAACGAAATAAAGTAGGGGAACGGATATTTGATTTTCTGGTAAATGGAGAACGACGTTCTCCGTATTTCCTCCAAATCGACCACTGATAACCCGTTGATCTTGACAAGTTTGCAAAAATCGAAATTAGGATCAGTAGATATAGTAAGTATTCTTGTTTAAATTACTTTTTTATGATGCAATGGCAAATTTCACTTTTCTCTCGGATCATAAATATATATTAGTTTAGAGTCCCTTGTCAGCAGCGAGGCTATATGAAACATGGACCTACTGGTTAACATGGAATCCGAACCACAATCGTTCTATGCTCTCCCTTCGGGACTCGAACCCAGGACCCCTTGCAGAGAAGCGCACGTGCTAGCCACTAGACCAGCGACATATATATATATATATATATATATATATATTGCATCTTATGTCTGAATATTATGTGTTTGTATATGTAGGTATTTTAGGAAATGTATTCTACCTTATTTATTAAGTGTTTACTTTTATTGGTTCAATAATATATATACCCTAATACACTTGCCATCTTCTTTGATACTGTTTAGAATTCACCTGAATTAGATGCTTTACAAAAACTTGTTATAATATACAGCTAAAATAAAAAATAGGAATTAATTTAACTGACAACATATAGAATTACAATAAGGATTAAACGATTATTTTACTTTAGGATTATTAATATTTCAGACTTGAAGAAATGTACTTTACTCGACTCATTCTATCACACATTTTATAATGGTTTACTGCTAAAATATGTACACTTCGAGGAAAATCACCTGCTAAATTGTTCATTGTAACTGAAGGTTTAGAGGAAAAAGTAATTATATATATATATATATATATATATATATATATATATATATATATATATATATATATATAAACAGTGGCGGATCCAGGATATGATCAAGGGAGGGGCTAAACCATAATTTGTCGTTTTATCCAGTGTAAAGCAGAATTGAAGCCCATTTTATCCAATGTAAACCTGAGCGTCAAGGGGGGGGGCTATAGCCCCTTAGCCTCCCTTTGGATCCGCCCTTGTATATATATATATATATATATATATATATATATATATATATATATATATATATATATATATATATATATATACATTGTTCACTAACTTAAAAGGCTTTTTTTTCGTGTGATTTATTTCTCTCATTTAATTTCAACAATACATATTTTCTTTATGTATCGAAATGTTACTTTAAAAAAAAAGTCTGAAATTCAAACTTTAAATCTATACGTAATTTATTAGTGGAAAGCTATTTAAAAAATCATGCTTAATTTACAGATTATTCCTACTAAATAATTTTTAGAAATCCTTGGTCAACTCACACCTGAAGGGGACTCAGCCTCCTACAACAACATTCAGTTGTTTGTTTACATCAAAGATTCCGGCAGCGTGATTTTCGCCCTCAACTTTTTTTTTTTTTTTTTTCGTCGTGGCTTTTGCTCCATATGATTTTCTACTCTTGGTTATTCCCCGAAAAGTCATGAAACCGAGTCTAAAATTGCACTGTTTTAATCTATCTAAATTGCAAACCAAAGAACAAAACCAGTTTCACATTTGAACTTCATATAAAAGTTACTTTTTTGGTTTTAATTTTCGAGCGACAATAGGAGATAATATAATAGTCATAGAGAAGAAAATCTAATTCAAATGTTTAAAAAGATAAACACATTTCGCAGTCCTACATACAGGAAAAAAGTAATTTTTGACCATCTGTCCTTCAATTATTCACCCTATTCATATAAGCCATATCGTTCAACATATAAGCACTAAATTTCTATAAATTTCATTTTCATTTCTATAATTTATTATTATTATTATTATTATTATTATTATTATTATTATTATTATTATTATTATTATTATTATTATTATTATTATTATTATTATATGTCATTTCAGCTCTGACACTGAGTCTCTACCATCTCTTGTAGTGGAGCCCGAAACAGAGATTGTTAGTCGCAATGACTTTCCAAATGGCTACCGAATTGTAAATTTGGGCCACATTCTCAAGTGGTCCATAAAGCTCCAAGAAAACCACAGAAAGATATGTGTCTTAGGAAAAATGGATTTTCATAGAGAGAGACGTTCAGGACTAGTGTCTTACCTCTATTTCAAGTGCCGCGTGTGCAAACGCGAAGTATGTCACTCTACAGAGGAGGAACAACAGTCGAAAAGATCTGTAATCAATACTGCAGCTGTTTGGGGTACTGTTTCCATTGGAAGTGGGTATTCTCATCTAGAGGAATTTCTCAGTATTATGGATATCCCATGTATGAGCTTCAAACTTTTCAACAAGATTGAACAAGATCTGGAACCGGTAAGTAATAATTGACAAATCCGTTTGATCTTTAAAAAAAAAAAAAAAAAAAAAAAAAAAAAAAAAAAAAAAAAAAAAAACCTGACAAATATACTTTCCTACTTATCAACAATATCACAAGTGGCTAATATAATAGTTGTATTGATATAGTTCTGTATAGAAGATTTTATCATAATAGCACTTGCGGAATGAAAGTAATCTTAGTTACAAGCAGGCCCGCAACCAGCCATAGAAGTCTGGGGGTGCCATAAACATGTTAGGGGGGCCCAAGTCTTAAAATAATTGTTACAAATATATAAATTCATGATTTTTTGTGTTAATATAGTATATGATGCATTGAGATCTGCGAGCCATGAAAAATTTAGGGAGGTCTGGCCCCTTGCCCCCTTCTAGTTGCTGACCTGGTTACAAGGGCAACGTAGTAGTTTCAATTGCCAAAAATGTGGAAAATTCGAAAACGTAAATTAATCGTTAAAAAAAGAAAAAGAAAAAACACATAAAGCACATAAATCGGTGATTTCAGCTTTGATAGCGATCAAATATGACGGATTTATAATAAATTACTTTTGCTTTTGAGAAAATCTTTTTTTTTCTGCACCGCGACTAAGAAAGACGGTAATGATGAAATAAGCGATAATGGTGGAATGAAGGAAGTGGAAGGAAATTAGAGAACTCCAAAGAAAACACTTACGCGGTGTTTGTCCACCATAAAGTCCACATTGGTGGGACCGAGATCGAAGCAGGGTCCGTTCCACCACTGAACTAACGCGATCTCATAAGAAAAAAATATATAAATGGGTCTCCCAAGCGGCTAATTTTGAATTGTAAATAAATTAATGACAAATAAATTTATCACCACTTCATATTGAACGGGGGAGTCTGAAAGAAAGCATGAATTCGCCGCCTAACTGCGAATATTTGAGTCGTGGTGGATGGTAGAGCGTTCACCTGGTACGTGGGTTTCCTGATTTGATCCCATCTCGCGCCAAACGGACAGATATCATTGCGTGGGTTTACTTGGGGGTTCTTTTCTTTCGTCCACTTTCTTCATTCAACCATTTCATTCATTATCATCATCAGCGTCTCCTTCAGGATCGGTGCATAAATTTCATATCTAAATGCGAATGCAGGATAAATTTGGGTTAAACAAAATGGGGTCAACATGGGCAGCTGTTGAAGGGTGGGGTGTAGTAAGATTTTTGAACTCACCACATTTTTAATTTTGCAATTTCAACTCAAAATAATGGAAAAAAGATGTTATAAATGGTTCAATAATATATTAACAAGCAAATTTTATTACAATTAACGTACGTAGTTAAAATCTACTTATTTTCAATCGCTGACTCCATTGGAGAAAATGATAAAATAACTTTAATCACAAGGAAATTGAGCGAGCGAGACCTTGATGTGAGGAGTTCGGCGCTTATATATATATATATATATATATATATATATATATATATATATATATATATATATATATATATATATATATATATATATAAAGCCAGTACATCTGACCCACAAAACCGGGTTCCTAATGGTTAAAATACTAACCTAACCTATCTATTTGGAGAAGTATCAAAGTTGAGACTTTGATTTAGGGGTTTTTGATTACGTTTTCGGAGTTTGCACCACTCTGCGACCCAAGCGTAGTCTCGCTATGATCCTCAGCTTCCGTAACCCGCCATATAACGAATTGTGGATCACTCTCGTTTTGCTGCTCTCGTGGAATTTTCATATTGATGTTGTCAAGAATACTTTATGGTGTGTGTGATGAGATGGTTGCGCACCGGAGCCATACGAGACTTTAATCTGTAAATTAACGTGAAATCCAAACCATTGATCTTTCACGAAATATTACCCGAATCTCCCACACAGCAAGCGAGAACGCTATTTGGCCACAAGGAAATAGTTTTAGAAACCTTTCTGCAACAAATCCTCCGGTATTTCGACTGTAATTCAGCACTCTTGCAGGGGTGCGGGGCCGTAGGCTAACCAAACATTGATGATTTTATGTTTATGAGATGCGAGATCGGAGAGTGAGCATATGTGGGATTCAAGAGGTGAAGCCTCAGTCGCTATCTACATTTTATACAAAGTAAAATTCAAACTGATATTTTCTGAACGCTGCTAGTCTTTGCAATGCATACCAGACAAAGCATGCAGAGACAAATAATAACTATTTATCCGTATAGTTTCTGCACAATCATAGAGAAACTGAGTCACATTCTCGATGACTAGGGAAATTTATCTTGTTCGTTATTGATATCACTCAAAGTAGAAAGTAAATGGGTAATGAGATTTGTAATGAATCAAAATTAGAACAAAATAACGATATGCCATGTTTTCTAAAACAATGTATATCTTTTATAGGTGTGGACAGATTCTCTTTGGAGTCAGATGAAAGAAGCTGGAGAGGAAGAAAGAAGATTAGCAATTGAAAAGGGCCATGTAGATCCAGATGGTATACCATGGATAACTGTATACGTGGACGGAGGGTGGAGCAAAAGAAGTTATGGACATGGATACAATGCAGCTTCTGGAGTGGTGAGTATAATTATACAAATTTAATGACTTATATAGGAAGGAATTAAAAACTAAACCATATAGAAGTCAAAATAAAAAATTAGGACAATACATAGGATTTGTGACGTGGAGTACCACTAAGGAATGATTTTTGGAAATGCGACAGGGATAGAATGAAAATGGTGTCTGAAATATTTTAATAAAATGGAATTATTTCCGAATCTCGTGACGTTAGATACTTTAAATTTGATATTTGCATTTCTCATTGAAAATCATTTGACATGTTTTTAGCGTTTTGTGATGTTTTAATTAGATGGGACGAAGAGGAGGGAAGAAAAGGAAAATGGCGAAAGGGAAAGGAAAATAGGAAGGGGAGAAAAGGAAAATGCAATGGGAGTTGCAATTCGTATCTTGCCAATATCTCGGAGTAGTAGTGGTCCCGTTATGGCCAGCCGAGTCAGCAAAAATTTTTGTGACGTCATAGGTCAAAGGTCAATGACCTTGGCCCGGGGTCAATGACCGAGGGGTACCTAGGACCACCCCCTCTAAATTTTGGCAGGGGTACCTTGGCCCACCCCCTAAATTTTGGCAGGGGTACATAGGACCACCCCCCTTAAATTTTGGAAATTGCCAAATTTAAAAATTGGGTATGGTAGCCTAGGACCATAGTATGTACCTCTATTAGTATTGGGGGTCTATGTCGTTCCCTTTCATGGGTAAAAAATTGCCAAAAAGTCAAATTTCGGGGTTTTTTGACCTAATTTATCCCCTTTGATGAGGTGTTATTACCCTATATAGTTATATGGGCGTATACAGGGGTTCATTACCTTTCATAAGACATGGGTATATTAATGCACCCCTTGAAAAATTTGGGAGGGGTACCTTGGCCCACCCCTTAAATTTTGGAAATTGCCCAATTTAAACATTGGGTATTTTAGTACTGGACCCTAATATGTATTATGATAAATTTGGATGGTCCACCTCGTTCCCTTCTAGGGGTACAAAATTGCCAAAATATAAACGTAAGCAATACGTAGTACCACGTGTTTGGTTTTTGGTCGATTTTATCTCCTTGGATGAGGTCCTATTACCTTATATGGTTATATGGTCATGTATAGGGGTCCATTACCTTTCATAAGATATGGGTATATTTGTGCACTCCTTTAAAAATTTGGGAGGGGTACTTTGGCCCACCCCTTAAATTTTGGAAATTGCTCATTTTATATATTTGGTATTATAGTACTGGACCCTAACATGTATTATAATAAATTTGGGTGGTCCACTTCGTTCCCTTTTAGGGGTACAAAATTGCCAAAATATAAACGTAAGCAATACGTTGTACCACGTGTTTGGTTTCGACCCAAGTTATCCCCTTGGATGAGGTCCTATTACCTTATATGGTTATATGGTCATGTATAGGGGTCCATTCCCTTTCATAACATATGGGTATATTGGTGCACCCCTTTAAAAATTTGGGAGGGGTACATTGGCCCACCCCTTAAATTTTAGAAATTGACCATTTTACATATTTGGTATAATAGTATAGGACCCTAATATATATATATATATATTACTATAAATTTGGGTGGTCCACCTCGTTCCCTTTCATGGGTACGAAATTGCCAAATTGTTAGTACAACCACGTGTTTCGTTTTTGACCTAATTTATTCCCTTGGATGAGGTCCTATTACCTTATATGGTTATATGGTCATGTATAGGGGTCTATTACCTATCATAAGACATAGGTACATTTGTGCACCCCTTTAAATTTTTGGGAGGGGTACTTTGGCCCACCCCTTTAATTTTGGAAATTGCCCATTTAATATATTTGGTATTATAGTATAGGACCCTAATAGAGATTACTATAAATTTGGGTGGTCCACCTCGTTCCCTTCTAGGGGTACAAAATTGCCAAAATATAAACGTAAGCAATACGTTATACCACGTGTTTGGTTTTTGGTCGATTTTATCCCCTTTGATGAGGTGTTATTATCCTATATAGTTATATGGGCGTATACAGGGGTCCATTACCTTTCATAAGACATGGGTATATTAATGCACCCCTTGAAAAATTTGGGAGGGGTACCTTGGCCCACCCCTTAAATTTTGGAAATTGTCCAATTTAAACATTTGGTATTATAGTACTGGACCCTAACATGTATTATGATAAATTTGGGTGGTCCACCTCGTTCCCTTCTAGGGGTACAAAATTGTCAAAATATAAACGTAAGCAATACGTAGTACCACGTGTTTGGTTTTTTTTTGTCGATTTTATTTCCTTTGATGAGGTGTTATTATCCTATATAGTTATATGGTCATGTATAGGGGTCCATTACATTTCATAAGATATGGGTATGTTTGTGCACTCCTTTAAAAATTTGGGAGGGGTACTTTGGCCCACCCCTTAAATTTTGGAAATTGCCCAATTTAAACATTTGGTATTATAGTACTGGACCCTAACATGTATTATGATAAATTTGGGTGGTCCACCTCGTTCCCTTCTAGGGGTACAAAATTGCCAAAATATAAACGTAAGCATTACGTTGTACCACGTGTTTGGTTTTTGACCTAATTTATTCCTTTGGATGAGGTCCTATTACCTTATATGGTAATGTATAGGTGTTCATTCCCTATCATAAGACATAGGTACATTGATGCACCCCGGGAGGGGATTCGGTATCATAGTACAGGCCTCAACATGTATTATGATAAATTTGGGTGGTCCACATCGTTCTCTTTTAGGGGTACAAAATTGCTAAAATATAAACATAAGCAATATGTTGTACCATGTGTTTGGTTTTTGGCCCAATTTCTCCCCCTTTGATGAGGTTCTATTACCTTATATGGTTATATGGTCATGTATATAGGTTCATTTCCTATCATAAGATATGGGTACGTTGATGCATCCTTTAAAAATTTGGGAGGGGTATCTTGACACATCCACTCGGTTTTAGAAATTGTTTAATATAAGCATTTGGTATCATAGTACAGGTCTTCAATATGTACCACTATAAATTTGGATGGTCCACATCGTTCCCTTTTCATAGGTAAAGAACTACCAAAAATCAAATTTCGGAGGTTATTGACCCCTATTTAGCACGTTATATGGTTTATTACCTTTATATGTTTATGTTCCCTTTTAAATTTGGGAATTATCGAATAACAAAATTCGGTAAACGTTTTCTAGGACCCGTTGGTATTCCTCTTATGGCCAAATATTCAAAATTTAAAGGTTATTGACCGGCTTTATTATTGAATAAGTACAGGATTTATTACTTTTTTCATAAGACACAGGTGTATTTGTGTACCAATCTTAAATTTTGGGAGGGGGTACATTTCTTATTGTCATATCAATAATTGGTAAATGTTCTTTGGGTAAATCATTGTGATCACGTGATCAGTTATTGACCTATGATGGGATTAGGAGTCCAGGACATTGGTACATTGAAACTTTGTAGGATAATTTGAGAATGCGTCATTGGTATTGATTATTACAGCCAAATATAAACGTAAGCAAGACGTTGTACCACGTGATTGACCTTGATGAGGTAGTGTACAGGGATACATAGCTAACCTTATTGAAACTTATGACTCATAGTCTTAAGGGAATACATGCTACAACACTGGCAAAGTTATTGTTGATGCAATTTGATTGGCTGATCACTATCTTTCGTGCAATCTGATTGGTTGATCACTATCTTTCGTGCAATCTGATTGGTTGATGAGTTTTAAATCTTTGCTGTATTCAGTTTTTAAGTTTTGTTTTACATTTAAAAATCTTGTTTTTGTTCAACATTTTGCACTCAATGATAAATATGATCAAAACCGTTTATTTGTTAATCGAATAGTTAAAAACCGGATAAAGTTTGACGGTTAACCGTGAAACGTAAAAATTTTTTAGTTTGAAATTTTTTTTGCTTGAAACATTTTGTTTGAAAATTCTTGCTTTCAAATTTTTTTTGTTTGAATTTTTTGTTTGAGAATTTTGTTTGAAATTTTTTTTTGACAACTTTTGTTTCAAAATTTTTTGTTTAAAATTTTTTTGTTTGAAATTTTTTTTCGTTTCAAAATTTTGTTTAAAATTTTTGTTTGAAATTTTTTCGTTTCCAAATTTTTTGTTTGAAAAAATTTTTGTTTGAAATTTTTTTGTTTCAAAATTTTGTTTCAAAATTTTGTTTGAATTTTTTCGTTTGAAATTTTTTGTTTAAAAATTTTTCGTTTGAAATTTTTTCGTTTCAAAATTTTGTTTAAAATTTTTTTCGTTTCAAAATTTTGTTTGGAAAATTTTGTTTGAATTTTTTTCGTTTGAATTTTTTTTCGTTTCAAAATTTTGTTTCAAAGATTTTTGTTTGAAATTTTTGTTTCAAAGTTTGAGTTGACATTTTTAAAAGTTTGTGCACCTATTAGTAAAGAACCGGAACTGTTTAGAACAAAAACCTTTGACAACATTGTGGTGCAATAGTACACGTCAGAACCTGGGGTTGTACTTGAAATGAAAAAACACAATTCATTGAAATGGATCATTTTATTACACTCCACATACATCCATACCAGATAGTGGTTCTGGATATTGTCGATACAATGTATTTTGAACTTCTTGCACTAGTTTGTCTTTAGCATATAATTTTAATTCCAGTTGAAGTCTTTTAAGGTCTAATGCAATATCAATTGGTGGAAACTCAATGTCCATTTGATCACAAATAAACTGTTTATCAATACAGTTATGCACCCACGAACGCTGTTGACAACCATCACAATATCTAGATACATGTTGTACAATATGCATAACACATTTTTCAAAATAGTACTTTTTCAGGAATATACTAGTTTTGTTGCACATTTCCACTGCATGTTTCACACACTGAAATACGCTGATGAATTTGTTCCATTCAGTTTGTGTTAGATACACCATGTTACGAGGGACATGGAATGTACTCTTTTTACGTAACAGCACCATCTTCTCTTCGAGGACTGTACGCAGCACCACTTCATGATTTGAGCCTAATGATTTGACTATGGTCACATTTAGCTCATCATGAAAATAATCGTTCATTTGGTCGATTCGTGAACATAATATTTGCCATTCTTCACAGGTCAGTTGTACACCAAATTGTTCTGCTTTACCCAATCGAATCACAGGTTCAAATGTTCTAGCACTGATACCAATCATCACATGTTTTGTTTGAAATATATTTATTGGATAATAGCTTGCGAAGATGAACTCTTTATCGTTAGAAGTACACATCTTTCCTCCTGAAAAGCACTTGCTCAAATGATTTCGTGGGATGACAGTGTATTTACTGGTTTATAGTTATTGCTGACGTCATTGGTAAGGAATGTGCTGATTCATGATTTCATCACAGTTGCTGACGTCATGCCGACCAACCACATTCATACAACTACAGCTGACGTCATTGGAAAGAAATGTGCTGATTCATGATTTCATCACAATGGCTGACGAATCTGGCTGTGTACTAAATTCAAGTTGATGACTTCGACCCAAGAATCCTTTGTAACATAAAGATACAGATCCAGTATTTAAGAAACGCAGCAGTTCTTCTTGTTTTGATGCCTCCATGGGTAAATATCTTGCTGGTAAAATTATATTCTTATCATTTTCAAGCTTCACTACGATTCTTACTCCAAACTTTGTAGGGATCATTTGGCTAGCTAAGATTCTATAAGGTACATTCTGTTGTAAATCAGTAATCTTGGTAAATGATTTCATCACATCACGTGTGTTTAGAAACTGCAGACAAGTAGCCATGATGACGTTATCATGAATACTAACTCGAACGATACTTATATATGATGCAAAACTGATGACGTTGCATGATCATGTTCTGACGTGCACCACAATGTTGCCAGATGTTTTTGTTCTAAACAGTTCCGACTAGTGCATACCTGTATTGATAAACAGTTTATTTGTGATCAAATGGACATTGAGTTTCCACCAATTGATATTGCATTAGACCTTAAAAGACTTCAACTAGAATTAAAATTATATGCTAAAGACAAACTAGTGCAAGAAGTTCAAAATACATTGTATCGACAATATCCAGAACCACTATCTGGTATGGATGTATGTGGAGTGTAATAAAATGATCCATTTCAATGAATTGTGTTTTTTCATTTCAAGTACAACCCCAGGTTCTGACGTGTACTATTGCACCACAATGTTGTCAAAGGTTTTTGTTCTAAACAGTTCCGGTTCTTTACTAATAGGTGCACAAACTTTTAAAAATGTCAACTCAAACTTTGAAACAAAAATTTCAAACAAAAATCTTTGAAACAAAATTTTGAAACGAAAAAAAAATTCAAACGAAAAAAATTCAAACAAAATTTTCCAAACAAAATTTTGAAACGAAAAAAATTTTAAACAAAATTTTGAAACGAAAAAATTTCAAACGAAAAATTTTTAAACAAAAAATTTCAAACGAAAAAATTCAAACAAAATTTTGAAACAAAATTTTGAAACAAAAAAATTTCAAACAAAAATTTTTTCAAACAAAAAATTTGGAAACGAAAAAATTTCAAACAAAAATTTTAAACAAAATTTTGAAACGAAAAAAAATTTCAAACAAAAAAATTTTAAACAAAAAATTTTGAAACAAAAGTTGTCAAAAAAAAATTTCAAACAAAATTCTCAAACAAAAAATTCAAACAAAAAAAATTTGAAAGCAAGAATTTTCAAACAAAATGTTTCAAGCAAAAAAAATTTCAAACTAAAAAATTTTTACGTTTCACGGTTAACCGTCAAACTTTATCCGGTTTTTAACTATTCGATTAACAAATAAACGGTTTTGATCATATTTATCATTGAGTGCAAAATGTTGAACAAAAACAAGATTTTTAAATGTAAAACAAAACTTAAAAACTGAATACAGCAAAGATTTAAAACTCATCAACCAATCAGATTGCACGAAAGATAGTGATCAACCAATCAGATTGCACGAAAGATAGTGATCAGCCAATCAAATTGCATCAACAATAACTTTGCCAGTGTTGTAGCATGTATTCCCTTAAGACTATGAGTCATAAGTTTCAATAAGGTTAGCTATGTATCCCTGTACACTACCTCATCAAGGTCAATCACGTGGTACAACGTCTTGCTTACGTTTATATTTGGCTGTAATAATCAATACCAATGACGCATTCTCAAATTATCCTACAAAGTTTCAATGTACCAATGTCCTGGACTCCTAATCCCATCATAGGTCAATAACTGATCACGTGATCACAATGATTTACCCAAAGAACATTTACCAATTATTGATATGACAATAAGAAATGTACCCCCTCCCAAAATTTAAGATTGGTACACAAATACACCTGTGTCTTATGAAAAAAGTAGTAAATCCTGTACTTATTCAATAATAAAGCCGGTCAATAACCTTTAAATTTTGAATATTTGGCCATAAGAGGAATACCAACGGGTCCTAGAAAACGTTTACCGAATTTTGTTATTCGATAATTCCCAAATTTAAAAGGGAACATAAACATATAAAGGTAATAAACCATATAACGTGCTAAATAGGGGTCAATAACCTCCGAAATTTGATTTTTGGTAGTTCTTTACCTATGAAAAGGGAACGATGTGGACCATCCAAATTTATAGTGGTACATATTGAAGACCTGTACTATGATACCAAATGCTTATATTAAACAATTTCTAAAACCGAGTGGATGTGTCAAGATACCCCTCCCAAATTTTTAAAGGATGCATCAACGTACCCATATCTTATGATAGGAAATGAACCTATATACATGACCATATAACCATATAAGGTAATAGAACCTCATCAAAGGGGGAGAAATTGGGCCAAAAACCAAACACATGGTACAACATATTGCTTATGTTTATATTTTAGCAATTTTGTACCCCTAAAAGAGAACGATGTGGACCACCCAAATTTATCATAATACATGTTGAGGCCTGTACTATGATACCGAATCCCCTCCCGGGGTGCATCAATGTACCTATGTCTTATGATAGGGAATGAACACCTATACATTACCATATAAGGTAATAGGACCTCATCCAAAGGAATAAATTAGGTCAAAAACCAAACACGTGGTACAACGTAATGCTTACGTTTATATTTTGGCAATTTTGTACCCCTAGAAGGGAACGAGGTGGACCACCCAAATTTATCATAATACATGTTAGGGTCCAGTACTATAATACCAAATGTTTAAATTGGGCAATTTCCAAAATTTAAGGGGTGGGCCAAAGTACCCCTCCCAAATTTTTAAAGGAGTGCACAAACATACCCATATCTTATGAAAGGTAATGGACCCCTATACATGACCATATAACTATATAGGATAATAACACCTCATCAAAGGAAATAAAATCGACAAAAAAAAACCAAATACGTGGTACTACGTATTGCTTACGTTTATATTTTGACAATTTTGTACCCCTAGAAGGGAACGAGGTGGACCACCCAAATTTATCATAATACATGTTAGGGTCCAGTACTATAATACCAAATGTTTAAATTGGACAATTTCCAAAATTTAAGGGGTGGGCCAAGGTACCCCTCCCAAATTTTTCAAGGGGTGCATTAATATACCCATGTCTTATGAAAGGTAATGGACCCCTGTATACGCCCATATAACTATATAGGATAATAACACCTCATCAAAGGGGATAAAATCGACCAAAAACCAAACACGTGGTATAACGTATTGCTTACGTTTATATTTTGGCAATTTTGTACCCCTAGAAGGGAACGAGGTGGACCACCCAAATTTATAGTAATCTCTATTAGGGTCCTATACTATAATACCAAATATATTAAATGGGCAATTTCCAAAACTAAAGGGGTGGGCCAAAGTACCCCTCCCAAAAATTTAAAGGGGTGCACAAATGTACCTATGTCTTATGATAGGTAATAGACCCCTATACATGACCATATAACCATATAAGGTAATAGGACCTCATCCAAGGGAATAAATTAGGTCAAAAACGAAACACGTGGTTGTACTAACAATTTGGCAATTTCGTACCCATGAAAGGGAACGAGGTGGACCACCCAAATTTATAGTAATATATATATATATATATTAGGGTCCTATACTATTATACCAAATATGTAAAATGGTCAATTTCTAAAATTTAAGGGGTGGGCCAATGTACCCCTCCCAAATTTTTAAAGGGGTGCACCAATATACCCATATGTTATGAAAGGGAATGGACCCCTATACATGACCATATAACCATATAAGGTAATAGGACCTCATCCAAGGGGATAACTTGGGTCGAAACCAAACACGTGGTACAACGTATTGCTTACGTTTATATTTTGGCAATTTTGTACCCCTAAAAGGGAACGAAGTGGACCACCCAAATTTATTATAATACATGTTAGGGTCCAGTACTATAATACCAAATATATAAAATGAGCAATTTCCAAAATTTAAGGGGTGGGCCAAAGTACCCCTCCCAAATTTTTAAAGGAGTGCACAAATATACCCATATCTTATGAAAGGTAATGGACCCCTATACATGACCATATAACCATATAAGGTAATAGGACCTCATCCAAGGAGATAAAATCGACCAAAAACCAAACACGTGGTACTACGTATTGCTTACGTTTATATTTTGGCAATTTTGTACCCCTAGAAGGGAACGAGGTGGACCATCCAAATTTATCATAATACATATTAGGGTCCAGTACTAAAATACCCAATGTTTAAATTGGACAATTTCCAAAATTTAAGGGGTGGGCCAAGGTACCCCTCCCAAATTTTTCAAGGGTGCATTAATATACCCATGTCTTATGAAAGGTAATGAACCCCTGTATACGCCCATATAACTATATAGGGTAATAACACCTCATCAAAGGGGATAAATTAGGTCAAAAAACCCCGAAATTTGACTTTTTGGCAATTTTTTACCCATGAAAGGGAACGACATAGACCCCCAATACTAATAGAGGTACATACTATGGTCCTAGGCTACCATACCCAATTTTTAAATTTGGCAATTTCCAAAATTTAAGGGGGGTGGTCCTATGTACCCCTGCCAAAATTTAGGGGGTGGGCCAAGGTACCCCTGCCAAAATTTAGAGGGGGTGGTCCTAGGTACCCGTCGGTCATTGACCCCGGGCCAAGGTCATTGACCTTTGACCTATGACGTCACAAAAATTTTTGCTGACTCGGCTGGCCATAACGGGACCACTACTACTCTCGGAAACTCTGACGGTTAGAAACATAGAATTTCGTATTTGGACTTTTCATTTAAAATAATGTAGCACGTATTTCAGTGCCTTTTTTTTAATATGTCCCAGAAGGGAAGAAAAATGGACGTGGATTATAATTACTATAATAAGATGTTCACTCCGGGTTAGAGACTTGAAATTTGGTATTGGGATTTCCCATTTAAAATAAATTAACACATGTTTCAGCATTTTTTGATATTTTAGTGAAAGTAGAAGAAAAGAGCTACATTGTAATTCTTATAATAAGATGTCGATATCTTGGAATCTTTGAAGGTTAGGAACATGGATGTGGTATTTATACTTTTCAATGAAGATTATTAGATACTTATTAAGCGTTTTTATGTACACCGGTGTATATCCTAGAAGGAAAGAAAAGAGGCGGGAAGAAAAGATGTTCAAATCTCGGAACCCCGGCATGTTAGAGACATGAAACTTGGAATTTGAACAAAAATTCGGGAAATGTGCAGGTGTATGATATGAAGAGCAAATGTAGGGGATCTGAGCAGTAGCGTAACTAAAGGCTTGGGGGCCCTCCCGCAGACAGCGTGGAGTGAGCCCCCTTCCCTACTTCCCACTTCACGATTTCGGGGCCCCTGATGGCTTGAGGCCCCCCGCAATACAGGGTCTACGGGGCCCTTATTTACGCCCCTGGATCTGAGGGCGAAGCCCCCGCGTACTGAACCTGACTCAACCTGCAAACCTGGGTTGGAGCTAATCCTTTGACAACTTCAACTGAAATTCAATATGCTTGCAGGATTATGAGGTACGATGCCATAGGTCGAGTAAACGCCTAATGAGATGCGAGGCCGTACACGGAGCGATTTTCCGGATCTGAAATGAAATTCGGTGTGCTTGCAAGTTTATCAGATGCAAGGCCGTTGGCCGATCAAAAGGGATAAGGGAGGTTGTGGGCGAAGCCCCAAATGAAATTAAATATGGTTCTAGGTTCATGAACTGAGAGGCCGTAAACCGAGCAAACTAGGAGATCTAGGGGTGAAGCCGACGAATATTTTGTCTATATATTCAACTAACCACATTCTTTTTAAAATAATGTTTGTAAGTTGTAATTTCACCCTACCAATCATTGTGAAGATGGGAAATGAATTGTTTTGTTTGCTATCCACGTTCTATTTGGGGTGACCCTCCCTGCTGGTCTAATGGCTATTATGCGCGACTTTGGTGAACGGGATCCCGTGTTCGATTCCCAGTGGGAGTGCATTGAACGATAATCTTCGGATTTCAGGAGTTGTATATCTACGTCTCATGTAGCCTCGCTGCTCAAAGGAACGCTAAACATAAAATCAAAAGTTCAACTTGGCATTCTTTTATGAGCACAAGTAATATAATTTTTGTTAGTATACATTCTGTGGAGATTGGAAACACCTTCCGCCAACAACAGGCTTTCAATAGTTTCCGCTTCCACTCCTGGCTGTGTGAATTTTTCGCGAAATACGTATGTTCATATGAAACACCCAAATAAGCTCCGAAACATTCCTGAAAGCTTTCACAGATGAATGGATATTATTTTTCTTCTGAAGCAGAAATAGTCTTTTGTGAAGGTCACTGCAAATAGGGGTGGGGGTTTATTGACCACGAAAGAGAAGATTGAAGAGCTGTTCCCATTTGCAGCCTTCCTTCTGCGAACTCGATATTATCTCATTGCCAGAAGCAACAGCTGAAGTGAAGGGATGAAATTTTATAACCACAATACCTTTTCCTTTTCCAGTACATTGTTTGTACTAGCAGATTTACAATTTAGACTAGCGGCAATTATCTTAGCCAAGATTCCAAACACCTCCTTCCCCAACTGGGATAGGTGGGGAAAAAAAAGACAATCTCTTGTTTCTGACCCTGCCGGCACGAACTATTTTTATACTCTTACATCTCGACCGTTACAATAGCTGTCATATTCCATCGTCTAGTTTATTCCAGGAATTACAATCTTACTCCTAGCAGGTCACTTACAATAATACGTACAACATACAGTACTACACATTATACGCCGCGTTCCCTGTTTCCATTGTGATAAACAGCCCGAAAGATTTCAGAGTAGTGGCACACACACAAAACTTGCGTAGGGATATGTACAGTTCGTCGGTAATCATTCGAGAAAGTGAAAGAGCAGTTAGAAACGTCCATTCGCAATATTTGAAGTACCGCTGTTCTATTCAATTTAGCAGAAAGCCTGCTCTGTTTCTTGTGCAGAGGTACAGGAAAGAACAACGCTACATATGTTCCCTTCGCACAAAAAAAAAAAAAAAAAAAAAAAGGCGAGAGAGAGAGAATCCAGTTTCATTGCGATTTTATGGTCAACTTCCTGGCCTGAGCTTTGTCTGCTGAAGCGGTTAAAATCCAAAGAGAAAAGTGTCATTTATAATAACATAAATGTTCAATCTGTGGTCAAAAATAGGCCGGTTTTCAATATTCAATAAATATTTGACATCCTGAAACAAATAAAAATTTCAATACTTTATAAATATTATTTCACGATTCCTTGCTCTTAGGGATGTTTTTCCATTTTACCATTGATTTTTAGTTATTTTTTTATTTACTAAGTTTTCCACATTTATTTTTCTGTCATAAACCTTTTGCATGAAACGAACAGTGTAAGCATGAAAAAAAGTTTGTAGTAAGGAACATAATATATTACGGGGAAAGGGTATCATGATTTTACAGAGGCTTACGAGAGGCATCCCAAGTAAAGCATCCCAATACAATTAAAGTAAATAAAAACTACAACACAACTACAGAAAGAACTGAAAAAGCACCAGCAGAACAAGAAAACTTCCAGTCTTGTGGTTGCATGCTGCTTTACCCTATAGATCATTATAAAAGTATTCATGTACTCTGTGTCTAGTCTGGCATATGTTCCATAGAACGATTGTGGACTGAGTGAATATGCAACCGCAATGCTGCCTTTTCAGAACCTCCTATTATTATTATTATTATTATTATTATTATTATTATTATTATTATTATTATTATTATTATTATTATTATTATTATTATTATTAGTAGTAGTAGTAGTAGTAGTAGTAGTAGTAGTAGTAGTAGTAGTAGTATTTTAAATACCGTGATCTCAGCCTGTTTCAATATGTTTCCGCATCTTTTCATATAATGTATAAAACGAACCTTTCACATGACGCACTGTCAACAATGGATGGATCCAAATCTTTCTAGTACTGCTTTGTTTCCTTTTTCTTCGCCGTACGTACATCAAGGCAAGGAGATGTCGTTTGTTTATTGCTGGACTCATGTTCTATCCTTCACGTTCAAATTCTAACTACAGTCTGTTACAAAATAACTGCACCACCTGCTAAAATTTCAAGGTTTTAATTTTCCTTAGAAAATTGTTAATTAATTTTATCTCTAAAGGGGCTTAACGTATCATACACTTGTTAGCCATTGCATTTTGATGTGTTTTTGTTTATTACTACTCATGGATTTTGTGTGTTCTTTGCTCAACAGGTGGCAGTGCATTCACTATGCAAATGGCTGCCTCATGTATGCGCAAGTGAATGGTAATCCGCTGATCGTTGTTAATGAAAATTTCTTCCATACGTGACCTTTTGGGCTTGTGGATTGTTGTTTATAATTTGTATATGATATTTAGTGCTTTGTGATTGTTCCTCAATAGTTAGTGTGATTACATACTAAAAATGGGTAAAATACTGAATGACACATCCCCTCGTAAACAAGGGAAGATATTGGCGTTGAACTATCGTGGCATTTCGCAACGTCAAATTGCAAAACAACTTGAACTGCATCATACAACGGTTGGTAGAGTTATTAAAAAGCAAACAATGTATAACAAGTCCTCTTTGAGAGACAAATGTGGTCGAAGGCGAAAAACAAGCCCTCGTGTAGACAGAAAAATAAAGAGCCTAGCTCTGACAAACAGAGCATCATCTTCACGACAAATTGCTCAAACTGTGTCCGATGATACAGGTGTTAGCGTAAGCTACGTGACAGTTGTCAGACGGCTAAAAGAACAAGGAGTTAGGAAGAAAACACCTAGAAAGAAGCCGATACTTAACAGAAATCACGTAAGAGCCAGGAAACACTTTCTTACCATGTACGAAGCGTGGGGTGTTGAAGAATGGGAACATGTGATTTTCTCCGATGAGAAAAAGTTTAGGGTGCTTGGGAATGACAGTGGCGTCCGCCTATGGATGAGAAGTGGGGAAGAACTTAATAGCGACTGTATATCACCGACAAAGAAGTTTGGTGAGAGTGTAATGGTGTGGGGCTGTTTCACGTCGAAAGGTGTCGGAAGATTAGAAATTTGCAACAGGTCAGTTAACGCACAGTATTACATGGACATTTTAAACCGTAAACTTCTATCAACAGCAAGGGATCATTTCTCAGGCAAAAACTTAGATTACTTCATATTTCAAGATGATAATGCTCCGTGTCACAGAGCTGCTGTGGTTAAGAAGTGGTTTGCAGACATGCATATCCAAAGGTTGTGGTGGCCACCTAACTCTCCAGACATGAATCCTATTGAAAATTTATGGCATATCATGTCCCGCAAGCTTTCAGGGAAGTGCTTTCAAACAAGGAAGGAGCTTATTGAAGCTCTGGTGCAAGTGTGGTTCCATGAGTTAGACGAATCCTTGTGCCAATCTCTCGTATACAGCATGCCAAGTAGGTTGGCATCATTGAAAGCTGCATATGGGAAACATACAAAGTACTGAATGAGGTATATACACAGTTATGGCTTTTATATACTTAACAAAACTGTTCAAAAAAGCTCGCATTCAATTCTTGTTCATTAATGAGATGTTAACATGCGTTCATACAAAGTACATGAAAACAATTATATTCACATTTTTTGTAATAATGACAATTTGTAGCATAGTATTATGTAATATATTGTATTTGAATTTTTTGTCTCTATATATGCAGTAGACAAAACACCAAACGATGTATGAGAAATAATTTGAAACCATTCCTATTAATATCTTTCATAATATGTATAAACATTCACAAAATGTATAGATTTTTCGTAGGTGGTGCAGTTATTTTGTAACAGACTGTACTTCTTGGCACCGGCATTACCGGGATGTGTGGGCAAAGCAGCGCCGGATCCGGTTTTGCCGGCCGCGTGTGCAAAGCATCCTCGGTTCCGGTTCCGGCATTGTCGGTACTGGGCCAGCATTGCCGTGGACGTGTGCAAACGCTCTAAGGTCTACACTGTGTTTTGTTAAAATTGAATACGTTTTACGTTTTATCGTGCATAATGTTGCTAATACTTAAATTTTACTTACATTGTTGTATATATTATCTTTTCCAGGCATGTATTATTGGTCAAGAAACTAACAAGCTATTATTTTTGGGAGTGAGAAACAAATATTGTTCAGTGTGCGCTGCAGCGTCATCAAGAAATAAAAAACCAAGCGACCATCGATGCTACCGCAACTGGTCATCCTCATCTTCGTCGATGGAAGCTGACATAATCGTAGAAGGCTTTTGCAAGAGCCAAGAAATGCATACGCTTCGCTACAAACGATTTGTGGCAGATGGCGACTCCAGCGTTCACTCCAGGATAATCGAAAAGGTGCCGTATGGACGTCAAGTCACGAAAGTTGAATGCGCAAATCATTGTGTGCGGAATTATACATGTGCGCTCCACAAGCTGCGTATGCAAAATAGTTTTCCCTTGCAAGCCAGAACAATTTTGCGAGATAGAATTCCACGTCTAACCGCTGCTGCTCGGGGAGCTATATCCTATAATGCAAAACAGAAGTGTTCAGTGCAGGATCTTAGAGATGACCTGCGAAATGGTCCATCGCACGTATTTGGGAACCACGAGAAGTGCAAACAGTACTTTTGTACAAAGAAAGAAGATAGAAACTTAGTTCCAGATTTAGAAAAGGCCGGATTGTATTACCACATTATGGCTGCTGTAGACCAGTTAATAAGAAAGGCAGACCGATTAGTTCCAAACGAAACAACTAATCGGGTTGAGCTGTATATGAGCCTTCTGTCAAAGTTCAATGCTGGTAAGAGGCTTAATTTGACAAATCGCGGTGCCTTCCAGCGCCGATGCTATGTTACAGGACTATCATATAACAAAAAAGCAACATGGCACCGTAGTCCTTGGAAATCTGTGATAGAAAATAGTCCTGGAATGTATTTCAGGAGATTTATGAACAAGAGAAGCCGCAAGCGTTCTCACTCCCGTTCACGACGAGTAAGAAGAAAATTAGAACTTCCACCAGAAAAGGACAGAGATTATGGGCCGAACGCGGATAAACCACCGCTGTCTCCGACTTCGCTTCAATCAGCCTGTGAAGCCGAGCTCAAAACATACGACGTAAGTTTTCATTTCTTAAACCATATTAAATTATTTGAATTTTTTTTAAAGTTTACTTTAAGTTCGTTTTATCATTTATTTTATACCTTTAATAGCACTGAAAGTTGAAACAATATTTTTGGAATATTTATTTTATACTCAATATTGAAATTGCATTATTGTTTGATTTCTAATACTTATAAAATAGTAAAAAGGCCTATTTCTTACCGCCCATTGCATGTTTATTGAATACTGAAATTATGTTACTATGAATACTTATTCAAAAAAACAAACAAAATAATAATAATAATAAAGCATAAATATTTTTTTTTCTTAAATATCCATTGAATAACAAGCATAAAAAGTGTAAATATTTCATATTAGTGATTCAATGAATGTTTGAAAAGTAATGTTTAAAAAAATTTATGCTATACTATTTTTTTATTTTTTTTATGAATTTTTGGTTTAATAAATACTCATGTAATATAATTTTAATATTCAATAAATACGCAATGGGCGGTCAAAAATAGGCCTTTTTAAAAATTCTATAAATTCAAAACAATGAAATTTTAATATTTTATAAACTGTTTTCAACAAATGATTCACCGTTTCAAGAAAGAATAATAGGCCCACTTATTTCTCTCTACTAAAACTAGAACTGGTACAAATTTATATTACTTCAGGTTTCAATTGAATTTTTGTGGAGCCAAAATTATAATTGCGCATAAATCAAAAACGGAAGTAGATAGCGAATAGCAGCTTTCGTTAACTGATTTAGCATCTTACTATGTCAATCCTTTTTAAGCCAAAACTGGAAGTGGTAGGTATTTACTACTACTTCCGGCTAAACTTGATTTTTATAAGCCAAAACGGTAAGAGATATCGAAAAGTGGTTTCCGGGAATCGATTCAATCTCGAATTTGTTTGATTTTGCTTTGAATTTGCATAGTTTGTAAGTCTGCCATAGTTTCACACTATGAAACGAAACTAACTTATTATTATTATTATTATTATTATTATTATTATTATTATTATTATTATTATTAGGTTACAACAGAACAGAGAACAAATATAGAAGTTTCTTCTAGAGGACAGCACGGTAACTTAGTTTACGAGGAGCAGCGTCGTAACAGACTAACAGCGTCTATGTTTGGTAGGGTAATTAAGCGTAAAGATAACACCGCCTGTCATTCATTGGTAAAGGATGTACTTTACAAAAGAAATGTATGTACACCAGCCATGGAATATGGGAGGAATTATGAACATGTGGCTCTCCGAAGGCTTGCGGCTGAGAAAGGCTGGACAATACAAAAGAGAGGACTGTACATAGATCTCACACACGGATTTTTGGCCGCTAGTCCTGATGGTAAGAACATTTTTTCATTAGTAAATCTTTCCGAATGAAAATTATTTTTATTTATTTTCTGTATACAACCATCTCGTACTTAGAAACCTGCCCCATACTTTTCATGTCGGAAATAGATGAGATAAAGCCTACTATCAATTTACTTCACTTCAATGCGTGGACATGGGAGAACTAAGAACCTATAGATATAGGTTATTTACTCTAAAGTATTTTGTGTACTTTCAGTATCGATTCCAGTATTGGATTCAACAGTAGCCCATATGAACAAATACAATTTACCTGACATGTATTTATTAATATTATCTACTATAGTCGGTTCAAAGAAAAAATGAGAAATGTTGCTTTTGTTGACAATTTTTTCCAAATATAATGTGCGTTTTACTTCTTTTAAAAAATCGAATGTTATTTTTTCTATATAAAATTGAATAATTAAGTACAATAAATTTTGAATTCACAACGCGGTCGCTCCTTCGCCATTATAACCCTGACCAAAGGTTTTTCCTGTTTGATGGGCTATCGTCCTATCCTATAAAATTTCTGGTGGATTTTGTTCTCTGAAGTTTTGTTCGTAGTTTCGTTTTTTATGGCTCCGTTTCTTTGTAAATTTTTGATATTGATATTTAAAAAGTTTGGGAAAGCAAAAATTACTGCTTTCATAATAAAAACTAGAAGCAAAAGTTACAGCTGCTGTAAAATATTCGTAATTCTGATTTCCGTTTATTCGTAGCCGACTGAGGGGCCTGTAAGTAGCAGTATATGTGCAATGCGAAAAAATGATAACGAATTTATTTAGGGAGGGCCTTGAGCCCAATAGCTCCCCTAAATATGTCCCTGGAAGGAACAGTTAGGTGGCCTAACTTACGCCTTTCAGAAAATGTTAACCAGTTTACTATTCCTGTTTATCATGACTGTTTTCCAGAGGTTCCCAACCGTATTTACCCGGCGCCTTCCTTCGTAAATATTGTTTTTCCTGAATAAACTTCAACGTTTACAAGGCGATTTTTATAATACGCGTAGTTATACTTATACAACAAATAATTTAGTATTCCATTCTTCAATAACACACATTGACTTACGTATGTGATTGTGTGCAAACGTTCACACCCAGTTCTCGTACCAATATGACTTCAAATAGTTATGATTTTGGAACTGCAAGGGAAAGATATTGCCCATAATTTGTAATTCACGAGAGTTTAATTTGATTGAAGATTTGCAGTTTGCCTTTAGTTATGTCTTTTCTCCTGAACCAGTGTCGAACAAATTTTACTTTTTGACTAAATTTGAAATAGGGAGGATACTAATTTTTCATATGCAACACCTTAATCGTCACAAAGTAATAATTAATATTATAATTGGTATTATCTGCATATTTACAGGGTATGTAGTTGAAGAGAATGCACTAGTGGAAGTCAAGTGCGTTCCTTCCCTTAGGAACAAAGATATTCAAGAAGAAATAAGAAAGAGGAAAGGGACATTTTTCTTACTTGTCCAGCCGGATGGAAGCTTGAAACTAAAACAAAATAGTGATTACTACTACCAAATTCAGGGATAGCTGAACATTGCCGAACTAAATAAATGCTATTTGGTAGTGTATATTGACGACAAAACACCTCTGTATATTGAAAAGGTAGTAAGGAATGAAGATTTATGGAAGAATATTATGCTTCCTAAACTCTGTCGTTTTTTTAAACAATGCATGCTACCAGAGATTGTCGATCCGTTAATCCCACGTGGAATGAAATGTAGAGATCCCGACTACATAGTGAAAGCCCAGGAGGAAATCCAGAGAAGAAAGGAAAGCAAAGAAAATAGTACAAATAAAAAAGGGAAAAAGTGAGAAAGGCAAAATATGTTTTACATGTTTGGAACGACCTATTCTCAAACATTACTATTTGTAATTCCAACAAGTATTCTTCTTCTTCTTTATATTATTATTATTTGTATCCCTATATTGTGCTGTTTTGTTGTTACAGTAAATGTAAACATTATTTTTTTTATCAATATCGTCAGTGTGTGTTCAATATATGTATTTATGTTGTCATTATTATTATTATTATTATTATTATTATTATTATTATTATTATTATTATTATTATTATTATTATTATTTTGAAATGTTGCTTTAATAATTTAGTTCTCGTAATATTTTGGACATTTTTAAAAGCAAGATAACGCACTAAGTAAAGAACTGTAGCGACTAAAGACTCCAAAGTTTAAAAAAAGGGTAGTGGCTCTACAGATAGTTACAAAGTCACGTGGCATTCTAATAAATCCATAAAATATATAGCTACATATAGCCATTACAAACAACAAACACTTGCAACCTTGATTGATTTTGGAACATACCATAGCGGGTTTGATGCTATTCTCGTTAGCTTTGCTCTTTCTAGCGTCCACCTGCATAGAACAGTCCTGCTTTACGTACAACATAATTAATAATTTTCAAGACAAATGTGTTTAAAATAATAATAATGTTAGTAATAACGTTCTGAAAACGTAATAGATTTCGTGGAACAAAATTGTCAATTGTATATTTAGGTAGGAACACGTAAGCGTGTTTGCACACGATACCGTCAAAATCGGTGGAAGCCCCGACAATATCGTTGCCGGTGATGAGCGAAGTAAGGGACACACAATGTATATTCTGCACTGTTTTTCTAAAACTCTTCTCCATATATGAAAAGAAATAAAAAGAATAATAATAATCGGGAAAATTATTTTTTAAAACAAAGGATTACAATTATTTTAAAATATTTGCGTTTTGGGGGCGTGGGAATCTAACTTTCTAGGATCTTTTCTATAATGCAAAAAGATGAAGTTATATATATATGTAAGTGTATATGTAAATAGAAAGTCACATAGGTGAAAAACAAGTGTCAGTGATTATTAGTATTAGTGACAGCAAAAGCATACAGTGTAGTGTAGTGTTAAGAATATTAGTTTTGGTGCACAAGTGTTAGTGTGGTAAACACAGGTGAAAACCATTAGTGCAGTGAAAGAAATAGGTGAATACCAAATAAATATATTTAAATATATATATATATATATATATATATATATATATATATATATATATATATATATATATATATATATATATATATATATATATATATATGTATATAAAACATGTGGGCGAAAAAACCTAAACACACAGGGAAAACCTGCAAGAAACAAGAAGAAGCCTAAGGTAAAAAGAAGAAGAAGCCAAAAGGTAAAAACATAAATACGCAGAGAACACAGATACCAAACACACATACAGAAATACACAATAAACAAGCAAACTAGATTCAAACTTTTTTCCTAAATTTTTAGTTTTTTTTTTTTTTTGTTTTGTTTTGTTTCGTTTTTGTAAATTTTCCCTTTTTTGGTCTCTTTTCCTTCCCCATCCTTTCCCTCCCAAATTTTCCTACTTTTTTTCTTTTTTCACTTATGGAAATAAAGAAAAAAAACTACCATAGAAATCATTCGCAGTGATGATAACTCGTCGGTTTTCGAATGCTCTAGGTAACCGACTAAGAGTAACTCGACTGAGCGAATGTAAAAAAAAAAAAGAAAAAAAAAAGAAAAAGCAAACAGCCCTCTGAACATGCAGTGATTTTTCCCCAAGATGTCACATGCGTTGTCCCTACCTTCCAAATTCAAATTCACATTCTGTCGATTGGATACAATTTGAACAAGGCAATATGGGATGGAATCAGTTCCCTTCTAATCTCGGAAGGAGGTTCCGAAAAATGTGGTCTTTACTTAAAAGTTAAGAGAAATTAAATGAATATATTTGCTCCAAGAAATCGTTGGCCTCCACAAAAATAACAAAACACATGACCTGTCGTCGGTCTTGTTTCAAGCATTCACCGTCGTTCCCAATACCACCAATTACAACAGCGAACCTGGGATTAATACTGCTCATTTGTAGCCGCAATTGACATAAAAGAAAGGAGCGATTGATTTCGATAAATACTTAGCAGCTAGCATTTTCGCCGATCCCAAGCTAGTACTAGTAGTAGTTTCTCCTCAACCTACCGAACACACACACACACACACACAAAAGGGCGGGGTAAAAATAAACATTTTTCTTTGCTATTTCATTTTCTTTTAGGTAAAAAAATAAAATTGAAGAAAATTTTTAACAGGAATGGGTAGAAAACAAGTCAGGAAAGACTTGTAGCGTATGAGCATGTCACAGCAATCTTTGCTCATTTTGATACAGCCGTCACTTCGAAAATATTTCCTTAGTAGTGTTTAACCCTTTAGGGGATTTATAGTACGAATCAGTACCATGGAGTAGTGTTGTATTTAAACGCTTGAACACGTATTGAACCCGGTTCTTTTTATTGTTCAAGTCAAGCATGGATCAAAGAACACCCCAGATTCGTTTTGCAACCGGATGGTAAAGTTGGCGGTGCCAAGGAGGGGCAGGAGTGTGACTTTTTTTTTTTTAGGAAAATTTCAAAAAAGTTCGCACCTTAATTTTCAAGATATCAAAATTAAAATTTTGCATGCGGATTGTGTGCATCTTTAATTATTTCTCATTTCTTTTGAGATTCCTATCTGAACCCGGACCCAAGGGGCGCAAATATTCCGAGAGGTTGGTTTTTCAGAAAAAAGTCCGGTTTTTACCGAACTTTCGGATTCATGTGTACGATACAGACATGTGGGTGGTACTGTTGGAAAGGACACGTAATACTGAAGAAAATGAAGTTTGAACCATAATCCTAGGCCAAATAGTAATGTTATATGAATTTTTAGAATATATGTATATACAGGGTAGCCCAAAAGTAGGAATACAGTCTAGTGTACTGATTGACTTATGACATTATATATAATTTACTTATTATTATCCAGACAGGATTTACTTATGCTAGTTTATTTGATTTATTTTCACTTATACGTTAAAGTGGAAATAGAACGAAGCAAATAACCTCACTATCTTAATAAAGGTCATATTTAATCAATGCAGGGTTGTATACCTACTTTTGGGCCATCCTGTATATCTATAAATGGATCACCTTCAGATTTTCAAAAAAAAAAAAAATCTGTTCTTTCTTTTCAAGATATCGAACTGAAATTTTGCACACGTACTGTGTACATAACAGCATATTTTTCAAGAAATTTTCAGATCCCTACGTGAACCCAGGCCGGCCAGAGTTCCGAGGTGGGTGACTCTTCGAAAAAGAAACGATATCCCGGTTCAGATGCAGATACGGACATGTGATGGTAGCGTTTGAAAGAGCGCGTAATACGAAGAAAATGGCGTTTGAACCATGATGCTAGGCCAAGTAAATAATGACGCAGTAAATTTTTGTATATATATATATATATATATATATATATATATATATAAATGGGCCCAAACATTTTGAAAAAAAATCGAAAAAGCTCCCGGTTTTCCACCCTTTTCTCGTTTCTGGTGTATAATACGGACAAGCGAGTGCTACCGTAGGAAAAGATGATGCTCTATTCTGAAAAAAAAAAAAAAAAAAAGTACGAACGATCCTACGATAAATAGTAAGGAAGCAGTGACTGTTTCAGTGAAAGTCTAAATTTACCTCACGAAGTGGAAATCCCAAAAGGTTTAAACTTTCTTTGTGGATTGACTAATTAAGAGTTCCTTCGCAATTTGCAAGATGTTAGAAAATTAGTTAAAAAGGAAAAGAGACAATAGCTGTGTAAATTCCATTGACGAAAATGTGAAAAAATACATCGGGAAATAGTGAAGAAAAATCCAAAAGAACACGTTAATTTGCCAGCTACTTCAGAGAAAGTATATTTATTTATTTATTTCACATTATAACGGTTGTTATTACATCTCCGGCTTGATGATGATGTCATATGGATAACGTCCTTCTCGGCATTGGATAGGAGAGTACTTGGGGCCTGTTAGGTACTATTCCAACATTTGCCTGGTGTGAATGAAGAAAAACCTCTCTTGGGATAGCTGACCTGCAAAATCTTTTTCACACATTCTTGACCGATTTATTATTATTATTATTATTATTATTATTATTATTATTATTATTATTATTATTATTATTATTATTATTATTATTACGAGGGTCATTCAATAAGTAAAGAGACAAAGTCTATATTTTTAACACTAATCATTTTTTTTTTTGTTTCAGGGTTGTTAGCTGGCAACCTTGGGATATGCTCTGATCTGCTGTTTCGTAATTTTATGTCAACATAACTTCAAAAATATCAATTCATCATGGCAAGTCCTCTAGAAGATTGCACCTTAGAAGAACAGCGCTCAGTCATTAGGTTTTTAGTCGCAGAAGGTGTAAAACCAAGTGAATTTTTTTCTAGAATGTTGAGACAGTACGGTAACAGTTGTATGAACCGTGCGAATGTGTACAAGTGGGTTGATCGGTTTAAAAGTGGCCGAACAAGGTGATGAACCCCGATATGGACGTCCAGTGGAAGTTTCTGGTTCTTCGTTGGAATCGAGGATTGACGGACTTATTCGTGATAACAGAAGAATTACTGTTGAAATGATAGCTGAGGAAGTTCAAGTAAGTGTTGGAACTGTTCACAATGTCATTAGGAACATTTTAAAGTACAGAAAAACGTGTGCCAGATGGGTTCCCAGACGGTGCAAAGGTGGCTTCGGGGTAAATCGAAAGATTTCTTCGCCAAGGGAATTAGGAAGCTGCAAGAAAGATGGGACAAATGCATAACTGTAAAGGGTGATTATATTAAAAAATAGCCTTAGTTTTGAAAGATTAAAATAAATCTTTATTGAGCTATAGCAATTTGTCTCTTTACTTATTGAATGTCCCTCGTATTATTATTATTATTATTATTATTATTATTATTATTATTATTATTATTATTATTATTATTATTATTGGAATCATTTGCGTGAATGGCCCCAGGGTCAAATTTCGCTGGAAATAACTGTTCGAGTAATTCTACTCTTAAAAAATCGAGCCAGCCATCCTTACTGGTCCAACTAAACACAATTTGGGAGAGAGAGAGGTTATAAGCTGTAGGACGGACAAATTACAGATTGAGGGCGATTAATTTCTTCTTGGTTATGGCCCTGATTATTACAGCAGCCAGTAGGCTGTGGCTCGCGACCGATCTACAATGTTAAAATTCAAAATGTCAATCTTAAATTACTCCAAATGTACTCAACATTTTAACTCAAACGAGATATGTATACATTAAATACATCCTTTGAAAGTGTCATAGTGATAGATAGGGCCAAAGGAATGAGCAACATGGCGGAAACAACATTGGTCAAAGTCATTGTTTTCTTCTTATAGTTATCAGTCATACAAGTACAGCCACTTCTACAGCCTGATCTAGTTAACGCTGAGAGCTAAATAAGGTCCTACATTAATCTATAACATTATAGGTAATCTTTTTCTTAGTCTCTGGTTGATAGGTTAAGTGGTTCGGTAGCTGCTCTCAAAAACATAGCTCTCCATTCAGACTTCTCTTGTTACTTCATATACATATCCTGCTTATTATGCAACCGATACGCGCAGAGAGCCAGTGTGAGTTCCGTATAAGCAAGGATATTTCATAACTTTCTTATGAACGTTGAACTTTAAATCTTAATAGTGCAAAGACCAATAGTATTGAAACACCCGATGTATATATATATAATATGTGTGTGTGTGACAAGGGATGGAGCGTATACCCACCTAAAAAATTAGCATTACATCACTGTATATATTGTATATATACACGGTGTTCCAGAAGTCCCCTAACATAGGGTTAATATTATTGGTTTTTCAACAAAATGTAAGAGGAGAAACCGTCACCAAATATGATGTTTTCCATCCAAAAGTGAAGGAATTTTTAAATCGGACTACTATTTGGGCTGTACACTCTTTATGCGTCCAATAATGAAAATTCAACCTTGCCATTTATCTGGATCAACAACATAAGTGAATGAAGTTACTGTCTTTTACGCTAACGTGTCGATGGTCAGCCTCCATTGAAAACACAGTTCTCATTCACCATACTGTTACAAAATTTATTCACCTCCTGACCCGCCCTTCCCTCCTCCAGTCCCTCTATTAATGGAAACGTTGCATTTTCATTTAACATTATGCACATAAAGACTACAGCCCAAACGGCTAGTCCGATTTAAAATATTCCTTCACTTTAGATTGAAAACATATTTGGAGACCGGTTCCCCTCTTACATTTTGTTGATAATAACAGAGTTACGCTATGTCAAGGAAGTTTTGAGACGCACTGTATTTAAATGGCTAGGGTAAATTACCCAGTTATGGGCCCGGAGGAAGTTAAAAAAAAATATGTATTTCACACATTGTATCACTAAATTTTGTGAGTTTCTTTATTTCATGAACAAATAAATTTTTCCTGAAAGGAAGTCTATTTAGACATAGTAAAATCAGAATGTATTTATTTATTTATCTTTTAATGAGAACCCGAAAATGAGTAGTTGTTGGTACTTACCAAATAGTCATTTTGCGCTTTATATTTAACTTATATGTTAGTCCTACAAATGTACACATTTGCGTGCGGAATGAAATGGATATTTCTCCCACTTTTTTTTTTTTTTTTTTTTTTTTTTTTTTTTTTTTTGCTAAAGATCATGAAGAAATAAACCAATTTTTAGATTTCATCAAATGTTTTGGTAAGGAGTAACTTTGTTATACATGGTGTTTTAGAACAAGACCGGCAACGTTTGAGAGGTGATTCCTAACACCAAAATAAGACAAAAAAGTATTGATCAGCCTATGGTCAAAAGTGCATAGTTTGGGAGTTACAGGCTGCTGAAAACGTGATAAAATTAACTTAAAAGGTCCATTGCTACACTGCTTTGAGACTGATCGGAGTTGGGTCAATACATCTTTTAGGAATTAATATGCGTTCTATCTAAATATCTATGTTTCAGAATTCCCCGGTACTTGCGCAACAGTTTTTACAGGGGCAGTTTGAAAGTACTTCAAACCTTTTGAGTACTGTTCAGCTGCTTCTCCAAAAATTCTTGTGCAAATTACGGGAGGTTCTGAAACATGGATATTTGGATAGAACACGTGTTAGTTTCTAAGTGATGTTTTGGCCCGACTCCAATCGGTCCCATAGTAGTGGAGGGATTGACTTTTAATTTATTTTTTCACGTTTTCGGCAACTTGTAACTCCAAAACTGTGCACTTTTGACCGTAGGTTGGTATATAATTTTTATTTTGGTCACCTCCGAAACGTTGTCAGTGTTGTTTTAAAACATCCTGTAAAATAGGGCCAGGGGTGGATCCAGGACGGACTTCGGAGGTGGCGAGAGGGGAACAGTCGGGTTTGTGGCGGTAAAATATTCCACTGGCGATCTGTAGTTGGTACAAATTGCTACTTAGGTACACTGTTCATGGTGTGGGATTTCCCTGAATTCATTTATAAATAGTACTATATACATCTAAAAAAAATATTTACCTTCACTTACTCGGACACAGACGCGCAGCCAGAATTTTTTGTATTGAGAGGTGTCCAGTACTACAAGACAGTGCTTGTATGTAATATTGAAACGATTCTGCACTTGAAAAAAATATACTTATTTAAAATTTTACCAAACTTCCCTATGATAGAATTAGATTTTTTTAAAATTAGGATTTATAGTACAGATGAAGTGTAAAATCAAATTATGAGAATACACCAACAATTTATCTGCTAAGGAATTGTGGTTTTATTACGGAAGTGTACGGAATCTTTTGAATTATTGTTTTTGAGGGTCTGGTGTAAGCGGAGTAACCCGTGGGTGCGCTCGTGCTCAGAAATAAGCTTAGTGGCTAAGGCATAAAATTCTACAAGGCAGTTAGTGACCAGTTGGGATAATCTTTTTTAAATTAAAAATCAAGAAAATCAGTATTTTTTTTTATTTTAACGCTTTACTCTTATTCCATGGTGGCTGCAGGAGATCTACTACCTTTAGTGGTATCTGAACATTTTTTTATTGTTCTACTGTACCCTATCTCTTATCGGAATTGAACCCTGGATAGCGAGCTCCGAAGGCAAGTGTGCTAGATACTAGACAAAGTAGAAGACCTTAAAATCAAATTAATCTCTAGTAGACTGTTACCTTGAATAGTATCAAATTAATATCTCTAGAACTGCTTTATATCCTTGTGCCAAGCAAAGGGGGTTTATGTACACTCATGCCCAAAATTATTGTCGCATATCTATAACTGTTTTCTTGTAAGAATATAATTTGATAATGATTTTGCAGGTTGCTTTTAATACTGATACTATGTGTATAATCGGGAAATGTATGTTTGTGGCAAATTTCAAAGGAAAAGAATTATAAATACGAAAATTATAATTAGTAAAATAAAATGTTGCTAAATGGACAAGGCAATATTATTTTCGTTTTATTGTACCTATTTACTGCTCTTTTGACATGAAATTTGCCACATATAGTCTATGTCTTTGCCACATGTCATTTGAAATTTGCCACATACACACATACTAACATTGTAAGAAATACTGGGCGGATTCGTTATCAAATTTTATTTCTAGAACAACATATTTATAGACATGCGACAATAATTTTGGACATGAGTGTACATTAGAAATCCTAATTTTTGATACCGTTCAGGAACGTAACTAGAGTTCTGATTTTGGGAAGCCATATTAGCAAATGGGCTCCTTCATATAAATAACGTTAAATAAATATTTGGAGGGCTAAGTCAACTTTTAGGAGGTACGTGGGGCCCCATGTTCTCTCCTAGCTACGTTCCTGGCACCGTTGTAAGCATGCGACGAATGTACAATTTTTAACAGTATGACATAAATGCACATTCTTTACGGTTTAACGAAGCGATCAACATAAAATATGTGCAACATTTCCATTAGAACAATAAATAACGCAAAAACACTGAAAGCATATTCCTTAACCTATTGCCTAGAATCGAGCAGAAAACTTCAATATCATGAAAGCCTTTCACTTAAACGCGAATTTTTTACAATAAATTAAAAAAAAATAAACAGACGCCACTTGGAAATGTCATCGACGAAAGACAGGGGAAAAAGTAGATAACGCCGATATTGCCACTTAATATAATAAATCTGAAAAAATCTAAAAAAAAAAAAAAAAAAAAAACTGGTCTGTGCCAATTTCAGGTTGATTTACCCTGTATTTTCCTGAAACGAAACGAAACCATTTGGTATGTTGGGATGGAAACATACTACTTTACATTGAGAAGCTAGTTCCAACTGAGCTCACTACAAACGCTTGAAGCGACCTACGCAGGTGACCTCTGTTGACACTGATACAAACTACGTAGTGGATCCCCCGGCTTTAAGTATAAACTTATGCAATATTGTGGTCAAGAAAACGGATAAAAATATGGGAATAAAAAAGGAAACATACATTGAAAACACAATGTCTTTGGTTAAGGATGATTTGAGGGATGGTGGACACTGAGAAAAAATTGACATAAGGAACAACTGTCCAAAATTGTTTCTGTTTAGAGCTATAATCCACTGAAAATTTGTAGAAATGATACAAATATGGCTAACTGATGAAAGAATTGTCAAATGAAATATTCATTGTTTGATCTATAAGTTTCATTAATGTTGAAATGGTAGGGGAGTAGATATGGCGTAGAGCACAATGACACGTAGATTTTTCCGCAAATATTATTCAAAAGTACGTGGTGAAAACGTACATTCAAATCACTGTAATTTTATCAAATAGAAATATGTACGACATCGTGACCAAGCTTCATGTTTGAATAGTGCAGATGCATGAAACTGAGTGCACACCAAGCAACATTCGATTAGCTATTCAGCATATAAAACATTGGTTTCGAAGCTACTTGGATCCAGTCTTGGACGCTCTGTGAATGTAATGTATGTAGTTACAATTAATACAGAACTTATCAAACAATTATGTGCATCTCCCACATTTTACTCGTATAAGTTAAAATCCAAGTTCTTATTGAAAGTTTTCTGCAATAAGATAAAGAATAGCTTTTTCAAAGTTGAGAATCTATGAGGGGAATGGGGTTCGATACTCGTTTGTTCCAGTTCGAGAAGACCAACTAATAATAATATTGGGATCCGAACCTTGGATCTCTCAAAAATCTCCTTTACAACATCATTCAAATGCACAAATTAGTAAATTGACGTAAGAGACTGGCAATAAACAAGCATCTTCACTCCTCCACGGTCCTAAGATTCGGGCGTTATACATATCAGAGGCATAAGCCGTATACCCATCATCGCTGTTGCGTCAGCTCCAAGATACACTGGTCAATACCTGTAAAAGAGTGCAAGGTAGGACAGCCATGCGTGATTAACACCAGACGAGTAGTGGGAGACGAAAGTAAATGTTTGAACTTCTCTATTTAAAGATATCTTACCTTCTGACAAACACTTTATGCCGCATACACTTTAACTTATACACATTTCAATCGCTAAAAGAAAAACATAACTTATTAAACACATCTGGTTAGCACTATCTTCACTTTTAGGAAAAATAACAAGAATTGTAATCTAACACTGTATTAATATTCACTTCAGTTTGATTACAGGGACCACATATAATATAAAACAACACTAATATTTTCAAATTATGATTAACATTTCATTCAAAAACAAACTGGCCCTTTCGGACGATTTCGGAACGACACGTAAGCGCGCAGGACGATTCCGGCGAATATACGAAATAAAATTCACTAGTGCACTATTAAATAGTTGGCTTCCATTGCTGGATATCGATGAGTTGAATGTCCCATTCCTTGACATACAACAGGGTTCTTCTACAAATCGTTGTATTGAAGAGGGAAATGCGTAAGAACAATTCTTATTAACATATGTTCCTTATTGAAACATCATTTATATACTAGTCATGGCTTCCCGCTCTCACATTGCATTTTATATATATAAAATTCAAATACTATTCACGTTCGTTTTAAGTTTTAAAATTAAACTTATTTTGAGCACATCTTGAATACGTCCAATTTACTTGGTAGGAGATGACGCTCTCCTCTCTTCTTTTCGCGTCACATCGTTGCCAGTTCACAGCGCAAGAATACACTAACAAATTAAAATATAGTTCGTAGAAAACATTAAGTTTTTTGCTTCATAATATTGCTAATAATATATAATAAATGGTTCATAAGTTAATAGAAATCACATTAAAAACACTGATTGTTCCGATAAGTTATGGAACTGACGATTATTGATAATTTTCACATTGTCACGTAGAAATCTGTCATCGTCATGAGGACTTGTGCGTGGGCGTTGATTTCGAGAGTAGCGAAATTCCTCCTCCAAATATGGGCTGACGGGAGGAAGCAAGACTGTCTGGAAAAGTGAGGCACCCTTTGGGTGACAAATTCTTTAGCATTGTTCTCCTCCAACTGTTAGCTGGTTGCGTATCATTTCTAAGAATTGACGCTGGGGAAACACGAGGGTTGGTTTAAAAATTCATGCCAATCCATCTTGTTATAGATGGCGGCGAACGGAATGTCCACTGAAGATATCACAGAAGTGGGCAAGAACCCTGGAATCCAAATCTTCCTAACCACATTGCAACACAACAGCAATCACAGCACTCCCTTAGTCCATAGATTGTTAATGTCATTTCAAGTTCGTTCACACTGAAGAAGAACAGTTTGTAGCTTTACTCGGACGCACATAATCGCGAAATTCGAAGAATAATGAACGCGAGGGCCATTTACGATAACGCGAGGGCCATTTCGTAAATGTCTTTTGAGTCCTTTTATTTTTATTATTGGTTTATACTTTCCATTTATTTTAATCATTCCTTGAAATGTAAACACAAATATAATTTCAATGTTTGAATATAAATCAAGTTATTTGTAATTCAAAATACTATTTAGCATTGTACTTCAGCATTAAAATTCAAACCAAATTACACAAACATATCAATATATTCAATGCAATACAATATTCAATAAAATTTTATATTTAATGACGTGTTAAGTTTGGTAAGGTATCGTATTCAATGCCATATTTAAAAATACACAACAAAATACAAATTAAATGTATACCAATAAATTTAAAATAGTAAAATTGATTTAAGATTCTGCAATAATACTTCTTAATTCTAAGATAAAACACACAATATCACTCAAAATAGCATATATCACTAAATAATTCAACATATCATGATTTTATTTTTCATGAAGATAAAATATAATGCATAATAATTTATTACATTTGAAACATCAATATTACTCATAAAATTCAAAAATGTACTTTCATTGACATATTAACACAAATTATTCACTAAGAATATTCAAAATAATTACATATTAAAAGTACATGTGTAAATATAACACTAAAAATATTTCATTTACTATTAAATGAAATAAACTGGGCATATGCGAGCTCGTCACGCTCGAAGTATATAAAAATATACTGCCTGCATTAAGTTTGCAAGACCCTACCCCAATTATTAGTTAATATCTTTCCATCCCCGAAGCAAAGTGAAAAAATAGAATGTTTGGTTAAGATTTAAAAATAATAGAGAGGGGACTAATAAGAAAATTGCCTACTCCGGGCATTACATAATATGAATAACCCATAATATTGGAGGGACCTTTGCTTCAATGTCTTCAAGTACTACTTGAAATGTTTTCGTATTCAACGAAAAGATTAATACAAAGTGAATGCAACAATAGTTGCTAACAATTATCATGTAAGTATTCATTTTACTAATCTCACATTTGCATTTGAATATTAATTCTGTGATTTTTTTAATTCTCCCGTTTGTGACTCAGTGGTTCACCACGTAGGCGTGTTTAGTTGGAAAACAAGGCTGCGGTAGCCCACCACATCAGTAGGAGTCAATCATCCTAAGTTGATCACTGTGATCTTACCAGAATGCTAATTAAACAAAACGAGAGGATTAATGAAATTTATCAACACAAATTCTAGATTATGTATGTTACACCATGATGATTCAGTAAGATATTTTAAATATGAATCTAATTCTAAAATTTCGTCAAGAATTTTGCCAATTCTATTCAAGTTAATTTTGGAGTCACATTGGTTTGAAAGATTTACCATTACAGCATTGATGGAATCATAGGTTACTTCTTCAATACAACTATTCAACTCTGAGCTTTTACTCTGTTCTTTTAGGATTTCATCACTTTTGGTTCCACAGTGTTTAGTACTAAATTAAGCCAAATGCTCTTTGTTTCTTTAGTAGGTTTCCAAACTTTTAATCTGTCAACTGAATGTAATCCTAAACATTTACCAGAGAGTGGATCCGTTAACTCAAAAACCTTTTCTGAGACCTTTTTAGAACACAACAGGGGACCTTTGTACAGATAAAGAAATTTTGAAATTCTTTTATCTATGGCTGAACTCAAATTTGTTTGCTTCAAGAAAACTAAATCATTTTCCTTTACCTTATATTTACTTTCTTGTTTCAAGTTATGCTTACCATTTCTTTTACGAATTATTTCAGTTCTTTTCAGATCTGCCATAACTAATTTGTTATCCCACAAAACATATTCATCTGTATCCTTTTCAGTAACCACAATACCAAAATGCTTAAATACTGATTCAGATGGTTTTACATTCAAATGCAAGCTGGCGGGGCTTACACCTAAGCTACTTGAGATTGAATAATTTAACAAAATTACAATTTGTGGAATGAATTTTTCCCAAGCAGTGTGATCCTAACTACAAAACAGTTTAAATAGACGATTAGTCTCACGGTGGATTCGTTCAACTGGGTTAGAAGAAGCGTGATATGGTGTTACGTAATGTATTTTAATTCCATATTCTGACATTTTTTCTTTGAATTTTCGAGAAATGAAACAGCTACCATTATCAACCAGAATAGCACTAGGGATGCCTAAATGCAAGAAATACAATGATTCTAAACAACGTAAAACACATTTGGTGGTAGCATTTCGCATAGGATACAAAGTGTAATATCTAGTGAAAACATCTAAAATTGACAATGCATATTTATAACCTGAGGAAGAAGAAACGTATGGTCCTAAAATATCAATTGAAATAAGCACACGAGGACCATTAACAGTAATACTTTCCATTGGTCTAGCCGGAGGTGATGTTTCTATTTTCGTTTCTTTACATACAATACAATCATTGATAAAATTACTGATATCTTGTCTCATGGATTTCCGGTAACAAATTTCATTTACAAAACCAAAAGTTTTTTCAATTCCAAAGTGACCTCGTTGACAATGCATGTGTTCTACAACAGTACGAACTAATGAAGGTGGAATACAAATTCTCCAAGAATTTGGGAAATGGAAATTTCTATTCAAAAGTACACCATTTTCAAGTTTGTAAAATTTTTCAAGATTTCTGTTTTTCACCTTAGAATATGGGTCATTGGGATTTTGAAGAAATTTCATGATTGAATCATATTCTGTATGTTCACGTTGTTTTTCGACTAGTTCCTGTATGGTCATGGTTCCGAAAAATGACGGTAGAACTTCGAGGTTATTCACCGTATGAATTTCAGTTTTAGGAGCTAAAACTATACGTGACAAGGCGTCACTGGCTTTATTGTCAATTCCACGGATATGAACGATTTCCAAATCAAAACTTTGTAATTCAAGACTCCAACGAGCTAAACGAGAATTCCAATTTCTGATCTTATGTAAGTACACTAAAGAATTATGGGCAGTATATACTTTAACATGTTTACCATACAGTAAATGTCCCCATTTACGAATAGAAATTACTATTGCTAACGCCTCTTGTTCAGTTGTAGTATACGCACGCTGCACTTTGTTTAAAGTTTTACTACAGAATCCAATAATGTTACGTTTACCATCAATTTCTTGAAAAAGTATGCCAGCCACGGCCACCTGTGAATTGTCGGTGATCAATGAAAAATCGGAATCAAGTTTTGGGTGAGTGAGTAGTACATCTTGAACCAAACTGTCTTTAAGGGACTGAAAACTATGTTCACATTCTGGAGTCCAAATCCACTTTTTCCCTTTCTGGATAAGTTCAAATAAAGGAACAGCTAATTCAGCAAACTTGTGTACAAATTTAGAACACCATTTGAAAAGGCCTAAAACTCGTTGCAATTGTTTTATATTGGTTGGACGAGGTAATTGGCGAATAACTTCTACGTAAGATGGATCTTTACAAATACCTTCAGGTGTTACGACAAAACCCAAAAAATTAAAACTAGTTTTACAAAATGAAGATTTTGAAAGATTAACAGTCATGTTAGCTTCACTCAACTTAGTAAATAACTGATCTAATAAATTTAATTGTTCTTCAAAAGAAAAAGTTGGAATACTTAAATCGTCAATGTACGAAACAAGTTTGTTATACAATGCATAACCTAGCACCTTCTGTAATGCATCTATGAGAGCAACAGAACCATTTATGTATCCAAATGGGATAACAGTAAATCTGTACATATGGCCATTCCAAGGAAAGGCAATGAAATCACGAGATTCCTCAGACACAGGAATTTGTTAATACGATGACACGAGGTCAATTGAACTTACAAACTTAGCACCCTGAAATTTCAACAATAAATCATCAATTCGGGTTACTTTCAATTGTTTTAATTTAACATGCTTATTCAGCTCAGTCAGATCAACTACGACTCTAGGTTTAGTTGTGTTTTTCTTAGGTACACAGAAAATTGGGTGGCTATGTATCGACACTGCTGGTTCAATGACACCTACTTTTAACCATTCATTAAATTGCTTGTCAATGCTTTCTTTGAAATGGTAGGGTAAAGTATATTGTCTTTTTACTATAGGGTCACTAGTGTCAACATCTATGGAATATTTATATTGATTACACCTACCTGGATAATCTGTGAATATATCACGGTGTTTTAGCAACAAATTAAATAATTGCTGTTTTTCTTCATTACTTAAATGATCACATTCATGTACCTTTTCCCTGATTTCGTTTATTGTTGCTACAGCATATACATTTGCAAAAATAGCATTATCATTTGATACCTTATCCCCACAACTTTCCTGTTTACTTTGGATTTTACCATGAGCATTTTGAATCTCATTATCAATTTCCGATATTTGTAAACCATAATACTCAAGTAAAAAATTCTCTTCTACTGCTTGATTTATATTAAGATCTTTTATTCGAAAATCTTTCGACTCTTTTCTCAACTGTGAATACGCCTGATCTCGTTCATGTAAAACACGGATCCACTCTTGTTCTAATTTACCTTTTTGTGAAACCAAACTATTAATTACAGGACATGTTGAAGATGTATAGTCATGCTTGGGCTCGAACTCTGAACTCTCATCTGACAAGTTATTATTTTCTACAGAAATACCAAACTCAGTGTCAACAGGTTTATTTATTCGATCAGCATAAGTCAAAATCTTCTTAGGTTGACAACAACTATTTTCTTTGCTATGTGTTTTTTCAATGAGCATAGGAACAACAACAATTTCTTTTCCGTCAGAAAAACTAATTACGTTTTTCGAAAAATCTATCATCGCATGGGAGATTGTGAGGAAATTACGACCTAACAAGCATTCTGTGTTCAATTCATCTACTACCAGAACTCTTATGTCGAACATCAAGTGTTCTATTTCCACACAAATATTTACTTCACCCTTAACCTGCTTTTTTCTTTTACCAGAATAATCTACCAAGAGAATATGTGGTGCAGGTTTTAATTGCGGATGTGAAATTACGGAAGAAATACGTTTCCATGCCTCAAAACTGATAAGGGATGCTGAAGCACCTGTATCGCACAATGCTTTCAACTGAGTATCTAATACTTTACAATAAATTTCTGCAGTGCGAGTGTTATTACCCTTACATACATTTTCAACAATTTCTACGTCCCAATTAACAACATTATTAACATTTTTACTCAACGTTACGTATTCCACAGGAAAAATTGGGGTGAGTGCATCTTCATTACTAAAATCGTGACTATTACTAAAGTTTTCATAAGCTCTACCAGAAGCACTCTCTCGGCAGAGCGTTTCTAGTTTAACGGTGTTTGTCTACTCTGATTACCTGATGATGTAGGAGGAGGGAAGGTACGAGGTTGATTAAAATTTGAAATAAAAGGTGGTTGGTTACCAGGATGAAAAGTTGAAAATGGTTGAGGCGTGTCCCACCATTATCAGCGCGCCTGATATCAGTGTAATGTATAGCTTCTTGGTTATCGTACTGATTATCGTTTTCAGGATTACGTTGGGAATGAACGTTCCTAGGTTTGTTCTTATTCTTAAAATGTTGATTTTTACCTTTGCTATGAAATTGCTTTTTACCTTTGTTTTTAATGTGAGACTGTGGTTCTTTAAAATTGTGTTCGTCACCTTCATTTTCCTGGACGTTAACCTGATTTACACGAATTTGTTTCTTGTGAAATCCACTATTTGTTCTAAAGTTGTCATTGTTTTTTGACAATGGTTAAAGATTTTGAACAACATTTAACATAGTTTGCAAATCCAAAGGTGGTAACAAAACCAATTGTTTCTGAAAATAATTAGGCAATAACAATTTAATTATATTGAAAATAAAAGCTTCACTAACGTTTTCATTCAATTCTCGAATCTTATGGTAGTGATCTGCTACAAATTGGTAAACTGTACCGTCGACTTTAGGATCGTACCTTTTGGATTGCAATACTGACATTTTACCTGCTACGACTTGCGGAGATTCGAACTGTTGCTTGAAAGCACAAACAAAATCACTATATGATTTAAAGTCAGGTTTACGAGTAAGGAACCAAGATTTAGAAGATCATTGCATCAAAAAATCTAAAATATCTAAATACTGCTCTTCAGGAATTTGCATTAATTTAACATTTTTCTCAAACAATTCCAAAAAGTTTGAAGCTGTGATTTCGCTTTCGTGTCCTAAGAACTTTTCAAACGATTCAATATCGCTACGCTTAATGGGCCTAGCATTCGTAATCTGAACTGGTTTTCTATTATGAGTACGATTACGGTTTTTATTTTTAGATTTTGGTTTGCTATTAGATTCATAACTTGTGTTAGTGCCGCTACTGCTACTACGATTAGTAGAACTTCGAGTTGATGAGGTGTTAGCTACGCTACTGTATAGTGAATTAGTTACACTACGAGTATTAGCAATGCTACTAGGTCTAGATTCCACGTGCAAGTTCAAAATTTGTTTTTGCGTCAAGGTTAGTTGAGCTTGTAACATTTGCAGTTCTTGTTTGAGGTTACCAATTTCATTTTTAACCTCCAAAACAGTACTCTGGATCTGCACATACTGTTTTGATTCTTTCTCCCTATCATTTGTTAATTCTACTACAATGTTGTTACAACGATCTACTGTATTTTTGAGAAAAAGTAACGATTGATTAATCCGATCAACTTCCATGCCGCAATTATTTACACTACTTTCATTTAGAGTTACCTTTTGCATGCACTGGACTACCTGTGCTTGGTGAGCTTGAATTTTACTTTCAATGTCTACCAGCGAATTTCGATTATTACGTATTTTCTCCTCAAGATCTACGATTTTACACTCATACGTGTTAGAAATTTGTTGAAAATCATGCTTCATTTGAGTTAGTGAACTACAACTTTGGCCTTCAACCTGCTGGATAGCTAATGACAACTCGCTACGTGTTTCGCCCAGCTGATTGTTCGTTTGAATTTTCATTTCATTAAAACGATCATTCACTTCCGCCTTGAAATCCCTAACTTCACGTTTCAAATTTTCAATTTCAACTTTAATTTCTACTTTAAAGGCATTGCACTCAGTTTCTACTCTCTGTATACCATTCGTAAGTTCCTGAGTTGAAAATTCATGTTTTTCACGTAACTCTATAATTTCTGCTTTTACACTATTACCTTGTTTGACTAACTCATTATGATTACCTTTTATCACTTGGTTAGTATTGGCTAAATCTGCGGACAGCTTTTTTACTGCTTCAAGCAGTGTTTCCATTTCGCTAGAAGTTGACATTGTAAAATATTATACTACAAGACACAACATACAAATCCTTACACTGGCATTGAATACAAAACAGTGAAGTTCAAAAATTCGCTTTCTCCCCACTAAAACATCTGTCTTTGTTCGGTGCGTCAGATATGAGGGGAATGGGGTTCGATACTCGTTTGTTCCAGTTCGAGAAGACCAACTAATAATAATATTGGGATCCGAACCTTGGATCTCTCAAAAATCTCCTTTACAACATCATTCAAATGCACAAATTAGTAAATTGACGTAAGAGACTGGCAATAAACAAGCATCTTCACTCCTCCACGGTCCTAAGATTCGGGCGTTATACATATCAGAGGCATAAACCGTATACTCACCATCGCTGTTGCGTCAGCTCCAAGATACACTGGTCAATACCTGTAAAAGAGTGCAAGGTAGGACAGCCATGCGTGATTAACACCAGACGAGTAGTGGGAGACGAAAGTAAATGTTTGAACTTCTCTATTTAAAGATATCTTACCTTCTGACAAACACTTTATGCCGCATACACTTTAACTTATACACATTTCAATCGCTAAAAGAAAAACATAACTTATTAAACACATCTGGTTAGCACTATCTTCACTTTTAGGAAAAATAACAAGAATTGTAATCTAACACTGTATTAATATTCACTTCAGTTTGATTACAGGGACCACATATAATATAAAACAACACTAATATTTTCAAATTATGATTAACATTTCATTCAAAAACAAACTGGCCCTTTCGGACGATTTCGGAACGACACGTAAGCGCGCAGGACGATTCCGGCGAATATACGAAATAAAATTCACTAGTGCACTATTAAATAGTTGGCTTCCATTGCTGGATATCGATGAGTTGAATGTCCCATTCCTTGACATACAACAGGGTTCTTCTACAAATCGTTGTATTGAAGAGGGAAATGCGTAAGAACAATTCTTATTAACATATGTTCCTTATTGAAACATCATTTATATACTAGTCATGGCTTCCCGCTCTCACATTGCATTTTATATATATAAAATTCAAATACTATTCACGTTCGTTTTAAGTTTTAAAATTAAACTTATTTTGAGCACATCTTGAATACGTCCAATTTACTTGGTAGGAGATGACGCTCTCCTCTCTTCTTTTCGCGTCACATCGTTGCCAGTTCACAGCGCAAGAATACACTAACAAATTAAAATATAGTTCGTAGAAAACATTAAGTTTTTTGCTTCATAATATTGCTAATAATATATAATAAATGGTTCATAAGTTAATAGAAATCACATTAAAAACACTGATTGTTCCGATAAGTTATGGAACTGACGATTATTGATAATTTTCACATTGTCACGTAGAAATCTGTCATCGTCATGAGGACTTGTGCGTGGGCGTTGATTTCGAGAGTAGCGAAATTCCTCCTCCAAATATGGGCTGTCGGGAGGAAGCAAGACTCTCTGGAAAAGTGAGGCACCCTTTGGGTGACAAATTCTTTAGCATTGTTCTCCTCCAACTGTTAGCTGGTTGCGTATCATTTCTAAGAATTGACGCTGGGGAAACACGAGGGTTGGTTTAAAAATTCATGCCAATCCATCTTGTTATAAATGTTGGTTATTTGTTCCTCTCTCCCTCAATCACGTAATTCTGGTCGCACGTTTCCCGTGTGTAGTAAACTCTATAACAGTCTGGAAAACATGGAGTAATTGAATATCCTCTCTGTTGGACCCTGTCTCAATACATTTTAGTGGCGTCTTTACTGTTAATATTAGCCAGTCTATACAACGGCATCATACATGCAAGTTACTCAAACGTAAACCATATTTCAATAATGAAGTAATCACAATAGCAAAGACCAGGCCTAAAAAATATGCAAGATTCGCCATTACTGCTAGACTAGCGATGGAATTATTAGCATGTCTTCTTCAGTGTGATGTATACAACACCTACAACGGAAAAGAAGTGCGGTACGTTAATACTGAAAATTGCACTGCTTACACTCTCGTTATAGTTACTTCGTACGAATGTATTCAATGGCAGTTTATGTGTTCGTCGTGTTGCAGACTGAATACCTGATCGGGGTACTGGAGAATATAGTCCTGCATAACATTTTTTCACTCTTTTCCTACACATGCTAGATTTTTAAAATGAAATTGTGAGCATGAAACTTTAAATGTGAAGTTAAAGGTTTATGCTCTGCTTCATCAATGTGTAGTGCTCGATATTCGGAACGGTTAAAAATAACGTAACACCGTTTGCATCATCGGAATGCCTTAGACTCATGTTGCTTAAAAGAAGAGTGGATATATTCACAGGACATACAAATTTAAAATATAACCTAATTTACCGATGACAAAATGAAATCTGGAGCAATAGTGCTTTGCAAGTCTATAAATATCCTAGTTTCCATTGGGGCCATCTTTGACTGACACTACTCAATATCCAGTTTTACATTAATGGAATATTGAGGACGAACAATGAAATATTTCCTTTGACTTCATCTCAATTCAATTCGTTCTCAAGTTATGCATATTTAGGGACTATTCTGACAAAGTTTTGCGTGGTTAAGAGTTCAGAACTGATTTTCCCGGTCTCTATCATCTTATCTTACCCAAGGTGTGACAAAATTAAGTACAAACTGGGTAAAGTAACATAAAATATTACCTATTTGATTAAAATGAATGAAAACCCGGCAGAATATTGCAAGAGATCTCCTACACGTACACATATAGAAAAACGTAGGATAGAATGACGATAGCGTCAAATGGATCTGCTCCCCAACACGAAACTATTCAACGAAATGTGTGAGTCATCTGCAATCAGTCAGCTGCATTGTGAAACACAAGAATTGACCGACATTAAACAACGGGTATAATAGCAAATTCATTTAACAGGACAGCAAGGTGCCCAATCTCACACTTTATAGTGGCACGTCGATTGCATGGGAGTGGTTTCTTTGCCCAACGGCAATTACAGTGTTCCGTTCACACCTGCACATGGGCGACACATTTTGCAGTGGTGTCAGGAACGTTAAGATTGGACCGAGGAGGAGGGTGCCACCTTCTCTTCTACAGTAAAAGTGGATTCAGTCTGAGTAGTGATTCTCGACGTACAGTCATCTATTGAGAAATGGGGAAACGCAATTAAAACAGAAGAATTGTCGAACACAATTATTTTTGGTGTTCGAGATGTTCTTGCATAGGGAGCTATAAAGATGCATGGGCATACAACACTCCAAATTTTTGAACAAAGTATACTCATCAGTGAATATTATTACGACACTGGTGTTCTTCAATATGTGCATATTCTCCGATGTGCAGTCAGCCCATAACTTGAGAACGACTTAATGTTTGTGGATAATAATGAGCGACCCTATCAAACAGCGCAGATGGCGGAGCTGTTGGAATGAGAGTATATCCGTCGAATGGACCGACCTAAACTAATTTAGACATAGGTACACTCATGTCCAAAATTATTGTCGCATGTGTATAAATATGTTCTTGTAGGAATATAATATTTTGTAACGAATTCGTCCGGTATTTCTTATAATGTTAGTATGTGTATAGTCGGCAAAGACATGTATGTGGCAAATTTTATGTCAAAAGTGCAGTAAATAAGAACAATAAAACGAAAATAGAACTTTATTGTCCATTTAGCAACATTTTGTTTTACTCATTCTAATTTTCGTATTTACAATTCTTTTCCTATGAAATTTACCACAAATATACATTTCTCGATTGTACACGTAGTATAAGTATTAAAAGTACCCTACAAAATCATATCAAATAGTATTCTTACAAGAAGACATTTATAGATATGCAACAATCATTTTGGACATGAGTGTACATACGTACAGTAAGTAATCAGTAAAGGCTAGTCTTACTCTGATTTCGGCCCCGAATGACAACACATGAACCTGTTTTCACCTCTACATTATTAATTATTTGCTGTTATTTTAATATCCCTGACCTACAACTACTCCTGTTTTGATTCCATCCGTCACTCCTACTTCTTAATTACAAATATTTTTTTTATTTTCGTACTTTCTTCGCTCTTCCCTAAATACGTATGCATCTATATTGTATTAGTGGGCAATATATGTACCTTTAAACGGTTAAGTGTAGAAGATTATGCACTTTCGACAGATAACGAAAGCAATGAATCCTTAACTTCTCACTGCGAAGGACGATATAGCCTAACCTCAAAACTACTACTAAGGATTCGTGAATGATGCTTGTCTCTTTTGTTGTGGTTTTAAACAAGTATTCTTTCAAGGCCTAACGTACGGGCCACCAAAATTATAAGAACTGAGCCTGAATTAGCACTGCCAATATCGAAAGGAACTCGGCATAAAACTTCAAGAAAAAATATTAGCCACTTTACTTCAAACTTAAAGTGGACTCCGATTGAACCACCAGGCTCTCAGTTTCGGCCCCAAAGCAAGAAAATGTTCAAGCGGCAAAAATTCAAAAAATGAATAACACACAAAAGAATTGCGAATAAAACTTTACATAATCTATTGCACTTATTAATCTTCCACTTATAATCACTGGCATTAACAACCAAATAGTCACGTCCTTTCCAATTCAATCCACTACGAAAACAGGCACATCGAACTACGTGCGAAACTGAAGCGATCAAAACAATCTAGATCCATCCTGTTGAGAACACAAAGCTACAAGTCAGCGAGCCCAAGGTGGTTCGTTCTCTCGTAAATTCACTCACGCGTTTAGCCATGCCCACTCCCAACAACTTCTTTTTTTCTTTCTCCAGCAGTTACAACCATTTGAGCATGTCTATTAGGGTGGGCCGAAAACGGCCGAAAAATTTTTTTTTTAGAAAATTAAGACTGAGTACCGTGCAAAAGTTGTAAAATGTTATATTATGTTTCCTCACCAAAAGAGAGCCGGATTAAAAGATATTTAACCGGGCCCCGGGGCCCCAAAGAACGTTAATTTTGAAAAAAATAGTTTCGAGTAGTGAAAATATTATTGAAATAATTTTTTTTTAGAAAGTTAAATTTGAGTACCATGCAAAAGTTGTATAATATTATGTTATGTTTCTTCACCAAAATAGACCGGATAAAAAGATATTTAACCGGGCCCCATTGGCCCTAAAGAACTGTAATTTTGAAAAAAAAAAAAGTAGCGACCAATGAAAATATTATTAAAATATATTGTTAGAAAATTAAGTTTCAGTACCGTGCAAAAGTTGTATACCGGTAATGTTATGTTTCTTCACAAAAACAGAGCCGGAATAAAAGTTATTTAACCGGGCACCGGGGTCCCTAAAGAACGTTTATTAAAAAAAAAAAGATAGTTGTAAATAGTGAAAATATTATTGAAATATATTTTTTTAGAAAGTTAAATTTGAGTGCCGTGAAAAATTTATAATGTCATGTTCCTCACCAAAACAGAGTCGGATAAAAAGATATTTAACCGGGCCCGGGAGCCCAAAAGAACGTTAATGCTGAAAAAATATAGTTGTGAGTAGTGAAAATATTATTGAAATATTTGTTTTCAGAAAATTGAGTACCGTGCAAAAGTTGAATAATGATATGTTTATTCCCCAAAACAGAGGCAGATAAAAACATTTCACCAGGCCCTGCGGGTCCGAAAAGTGTTATTTTGTGTTTTTTTTAAATATATATATATATACCATTATTTTAAGTATGTATAGAAAATTGGTTAAGATTCCTAATACTTTAACTGGACCCCAGGATTTTAAATGTTCTGATCTGATGTGCAACTCTTCGTCTGATTGGTGTTTAGTAAATATAATAGTACGGACACAAATGCATAAGGTAAGATTGAAAAATTGACCAACAAACACCAAACCAGCCCGGAACTCACCACGTGGAGGTGGCTACACAGCGAGTTCCTCTCACCCACCCTCCTCTTACTTAAAGCTCCTTAGTTGAATCTTTGAACAAAATATTGAGATTTATGTTCGAAGCTTGATAGATACTTTCGTGCTTCCAGTTTTGCGCGAATATAACCGTCTCGTGCAACACTACCGCATACTTCTGAAGAAGATTCAGTTACTATCTTTACACACCTCTCCAAAGCCTGTGTGTGGAAGGGGAACGTGACAAACTGTGGAACCTCCTCTTTTCCACAATCATTTCGGTTAGTTCTTCTGTTGATACGTTAGCCGAAATTGGAGGTTTCGTTACTATTACTTCTGACCAATCGATCAAATCGATATAATCCGCATATTCTTCAGTGCTTTGCCTACTGCAATTGTCAATTAGAACTATAGTTTGGTATTTTCGGCCATCAAAATAGACCCTTAAAATTAGTAGCTTTACACTGTAGACGGTTTCTTTTTTTCTCTTTCTTTTTCTTTTTTTCTTTTTTTCTTTCTTTTTTTCGCTAGTTTCCTACGGATTTTGTTTTTGTCTACTACCTTGTCTTGGTTAGTTTTGTTCAGTAAATTAATATCTTCTAAAACAGCGGATACAATTTTAGTATCCGACCTATTCGAGACACCTGTTAAATCTTTTGCGGTACTCATTTGTTTAGGGCTCACTATTGTTTATTTAGGTTTACTTTAGATTTTATTCTCTAAACGATAGCTCCATGCGAACTCTTCATCGTCTGAATTCGGGGTGGAAGCACTTAATGTATGTTCCAAGTGCGGGATTGAGGCTAATGATTGTAACCCTCTTATATTTGGTACCGCAGCATCATAATCGATCTGTGTGTCATGTTTTCTTTTGAGCCTATGGGTTTTTGCTTTATCTACATTGCAACTCGTCATTTGTCTCTGATTTCTCTGATCTAATATGAGCTCCCACGGCGGTATTTAATTGGATTTATCACACTTACAGGTTAATTTATCGCAGCATTTGCAATAGAAAATATCAAATAACTTCTGAGCACGTTCTTAAATTTCTTTAATTTGGCTCTTAATGGAGGTATCTTGTTTCTTAATGGGGTTAATGATTGTTTTGCATTTTGAGATGTAATTCAAAATCATATCCTTAATTCGAAGGTAAGACAATACAGGAAGAAAGGCTCGCAGCCATATCGTTTCTAGTTTATTTAAATTCAGCAATGTAAGCGTCGCCTTCGGAAAGCCAGTGTTGTGCATTTTGCATCCAGATGCGAAAAAGTGATATTCTCTTAAAGTCGGCGACTTCTGAGCTGGGTCCAACACGAAGGTTTTACGTGTGTTAATATGGTAGTTATAAAAGTTAGTTAAGCTCTCAATAGTTATTTGCGTCTATTAAAACCATGTATTTCATGTTTTATGTATTAATAGTATTGTCTGGTAAAATGTTCTTATTACCTAAAATCATTTTATTTCAGCAAAAAATTAGGAACTTTAGGACCACGGGGGCCCGGTTAAATATTGTTTTAAAATCAACATATTTGACATGGCTTCATTTCGTACCAATTCACAACTTTTGATAACTATTCAATCCTGAATATCTGAAAAAAAATTTTGCGGCCCACCCTAATGTCTATAGTTCAAGATTTTAACTCTTACTTTTCTTCTTTTATATATATATAAATGTAAAGAGAAACAAAATAGATTCAAAATTGTAAATTAACCATTTCCTTTAACAAAATAACCTGAATAAACATATTTAAAGTACACAATTATTTTCAATATTTTTCTCTTCTTGTTTCCAATTCTGGAAAAGGGTCAATTTTTCGAGGGGCATCAATCCCTGAGAAAGTTGGCTCGTTACAAGGGATATGTCATTATTTCGAAAGTATAATGATTCAAAGTTTAAAAAAATGTACCAGGGTCCCTCGCAGGGTCCCAGACGGGGTCCAACTGAAAATGTTGAAATAGGAAGTGGTTCGAATTGAGTATCGTATGAAAGCTTATGCTAAGTGAAAGAAGAGGAAACAAGTATCGACTCTTGATGAAAAAGTCTACTGCTACTCCTATTAATCTGAAACAGTGAGACAGAAGCAAAAACAAAACAAGACAAAAACTAGAATGTATCAAAGGAAATGGCTCGTGACATTTTGCAATGCTTATCGACAGTCGAGACTTGTCCAACGTCCAATTATGTATCATTTAACACGAGCTTTCACATGATGTGCTTATTTACTCCCCTTGGAACTTGAAACGTTTAAGTTGGACCCCGTCTGGGATCCCTCAATTGAAGCTGGGATATTTCTTTTTTCCTTTGATTCGTTCTAGTTTTTGTTTTGTTTTGTTTTGCTTTTACACCTGTCTCACCGTTTGAGATTAATAGGAGTGGAAATAGACTTTTTCATCAAGAATCGAGACTTGTTTTCTCTACTTTTACTTAACATAAGCTTTCATACGATACTCAATTTGAACCCCTTCCTATTTCAACATTTTCAGTTGTACACCGTCTGGGACCCTGCGAGGGACCCAAGATCATTTTTTTACTTTGAATCATACTTTTGAAATAATGATATATCCGTGTTTTTCTTTCTACACCTATTCCACTGTTTCAGATTCATAGGAGCGGCCATAGACTGCAATGAAGATTGTGTTGATATTTTGACACCGCTATTTTGCACAGGCTTATCGTAGAAAGTAGTGACTTGATTTATCTTCTTTTATTTAACACCAACTTTCATACGATATGCAAGTTGACTCCCTTTTCATTATAAAGTTTGAGTTGGACCCCGTCTGTGACCTTGCGGGGGACCCTGGGACAATTTATTTTACTTTGATATTTTGTACTTTTGAAATGATGAAAGATATGTTTTTTTGTTTTCATATGTGTCTCACCGTTTCAGATTTTCCAGTGTTGCAACGGACTTTAAGACACACTTAAAGGTGTTACTAAAAATGAGTAACGTGCTGCCCTCAAGCGGAATGCTTGAGACCTCCCCAATTTTGCTAACCGGTTTTGATCTTACCTTGATCCAAGCTTTCAGGAAATATATACATCACCCCCACTTTGTAGGTTCAGGTTCAAGTACATCCCGTATAAGATAAGGGTAGGGTGAGCCGCTGTGAAGGGATTGTTGAACGAAAAAGCGTTTTTTTTTTTTTTTTTTAACAATGAAGCTGAGAAGTGCGATAAGTAAATATTTAGACGTTTTCAGGAATATTCATTTAAGGAATTTCTTCATACACGATGTACTACATGCAGTAGCAAAGATGACTATCTTAATGTCTTACAGATATCACCATTAACTAGTTATTATAAACAAATTATCACTGTAGCATGTATGCATTATGTTAAACGTGGTAAGCGTGAAATGACGTGGTAAAAAAAGAAACTTACAAAATAATAATTATACACTGCCAGTATATCACTCCAAACTAATTTCAGAGAAAAAAAATAGTTTTGCATCAACAAGATTTCCCAATCCACCAATAGAAAACATACGGGTTCAAAATGTGCATACCTCTAGAAGCACTCAATATCACTAATACAAAAATTGATATCTAATTTGGAAGATAATTTAGCGTTTCTACAGAATTACTACAGCATTCTGTATACGGTAAAAGATGAGTCGGCTCCAACCAGTAGCGTAGCTAGAATTTTTTTCAGGAGGGGGCCAATAAAGGGCCAAAGAAAATTTTTAGGGAGCCATCTCCAATGAATGAAAAAATTTATTTACATAAATACACACACACACACACATATATATATATACATATATATATATATATATATATATATATATATATATATATATATATATATATATATATATATATATATATATATATATATATATATATATATATATATATATATGGGTGGGCCAAGGTACTCCTCCGAAATTTTTAAAGGGATGCACAAATGTACCTATGTCTTATAAAGGTAATGGACCCCTATACATGATCATATAACTATATAAGGTAATAGGACCTCATGCAAGGAGATAAATTAGGTCGAAAACCAAACACGTGATAGAACGTATTGCTTACGTTTATATATTTGGCAATTTTGTACCCCTAAAAGGGAACGAGGTGGACCACCCAAATTTATAGTGATACATACTAGGGTTCTATACTTTAATACTAAATGTTTAAATTGGGCAATTTCCAAAATTTAAGGGGTGGGCCAAGGTTCCCCTCCCAAATCCAAGGGGATAAATTGAGCCAAAAACCAAACACGTGAATGTATTAAAATTTGGCAATTTCGTACCCCTAAAAGGGAACGAGGTGGACCACCCAAATTTATCATAATACATGTTAGGGTCCAGTACTATAATACCAAATGTTTAAATTGGGCAATTTCCAAAATTTAAGGGGTGGGCCAAGGTTCCCCTCCCAAATTTAAGGGGATAAATTGAGCCAAAAACCAAACACGTGAATGTATTAAAATTTGGCAATTTTGTACCCCTAAAAGGGAACGAGGTGGACCACCCAAATTTATCATAATACATGTTAGGGTCCAGTACTATAATACCAAATGTTTAAATTGGGCAATTTCTAAAATTTAAAGGGTGGGCCAAGTACCCCTCCCAAATTTTAAAGGGGTGCACAAATGTACCCATGTCTTATGATAGGTAATGGACCCCCTATACATGATCATATAACTATATAAGGTAATAGGACCTCATGCAAGGAGATAAATTAGGTCGAAAACCAAACACGTGGTACAACGTATTACTTACGTTTATATTTTTGGCAATTTTGTACCCCTAAAAGGGAACGAGGTGGACCACCCAAATTTATCATAATACATGTTAGGGTCCAGTACTATAATACCAAATGTTTAAATTGCGCAATTTCCAAAATTTAAGGGGTGGGCCAAGGTTCCCCTCCCAAATCCAAGGGGATAAATTGAGCCAAAAACCAAACACGTGAATGTATTAAAATTTGGAAATTTCGTACCCCTAAAAGGAAACGAGGTGGACCACCCAAATTTATCATAATACATGTTAGGGTCCAGTACTATAATACCAAATGTTTAAATTGGGCAATTTCTAAAATTTAAAGGGTGGACCAAGGTACCCCTCCCAAATTTTTAAAGGGGTGCACAAATGTACCCATGTCTTATGATAGGTAATGGACCCCTATACATGATCATATAACTATATAAGGTAATAGGACCTTATGCAAGGAGATAAATTAGGTCGAAAACCAATCACGTGGTAGAACGTATTGCTTACGTTTATATTTTTGGCAATTTTGTACCCCTAAAAGGGAACGAGGTGGACCACCCAAATTTATAGTGATACATACTAGGGTTCTATACTTTAATACTAAATGTTTATATTGGGCAATTTCCAAAATTTAAGGGGTGGGCCAAGGTTCCCCTCCCAAATCCAAGGGGATAAATTGAGCCAAAAACCTAACACGTGACTGTATTAAAATTTGGCAATTTTGTACCCAAAAAAGGGAACGAGGTGGACCACCCAAATTTATCATAATACATGTTAGGGTCCAGTACTATAATACCAAATGTTTAAATTGGGCAATTTCTAAAATTTAAAGGGTGGGCCAAGTACCCCTCCCAAATTTTAAAGGGGTGCACAAATGTACCTATGTCTTATGATAGGTAATGGACCCCTATACATGATCATATAACTATATAAGGTAATAGGACCTTATGCAAGGAGATAAATTAGGTCGAAAACCAATCACGTGGTAGAACGTATTGCTTACGTTTATATTTTTGGCAATTTTGTACCCCTAAAAGGGAACGAGGTGGACCACCCAAATTTATAGTGATACATACTAGGGTTCTATACTTTAATACTAAATGTTTATATTGGGCAATTTCCAAAATTTAAGGGGTGGGCCAAGGTTCCCCTCCCAAATCCAAGGGGATAAATTGAGCCAAAAACCTAACACGTGACTGTATTAAAATTTGGCAATTTTGTACCCAAAAAAGGGAACGAGGTGGACCACCCAAATTTATCATAATACATGTTAGGGTCCAGTACTACAATACCAAATGTTTAAATTGGGCAATTTCTAAAATTTAAAGGGTGGGCCAAGTACCCCTCCCAAATTTTAAAGGGGTGCACAAATGTACCCATGTCTTATGATAGGTAATGGACCCCCTATACATGATCATATAACTATATAAGGTAATAGGACCTCATGCAAGGAGATAAATTAGGTCGAAAACCAAACACGTGGTACAACGTATTACTTACGTTTATATTTTTAGCAATTTTGTACCCCTAAAAGGGAACGAGGTGGACCACCCAAATTTATCATAATACATTTTAGGGTCCAGTACTATAATAACAAATGTTTAAATTGCGCAATTTCCAAAATTTAAGGGGTGGGCCAAGGTTCCCCTCCCAAATCCAAGGGGATAAATTGAGCCAAAAACCAAACACGTGAATGTATTAAAATTTGGAAATTTCGTACCCCTAAAAGGGAACGAGGTGGACCACCCAAATTTATCATAATACATGTTAGGGTCCAGTACTATAATACCAAATGTTTAAATTGGGCAATTTCTAAAATTTAAAGGGTGGACCAAGGTACCCCTCCCAAATTTTTAAAGGGGTGCACAAATGTACCCATGTCTTATGATAGGTAATGGACCCCTATACATGAGCATATAACTATATAAGGTAATAGGACCTCATGCAAGGAGATAAATTAGGTCGAAAACCAAACACGTGGTACAACGTATTGCTTACGTTTATATTTTTGGCAATTTTGTACCCCTAAAAGGGAACGAGGTGGACCACCCAAATTTATAGTGATACATACTAGGGTTCTATACTTTAATACTAAATGTTTAAATTGGGCAATTTCCAAAATTTAAGGGGTGGGCCAAGGTACCTCTCCCAAATTTTTCAAGGGGTGCATTAATATACCCATATCTTATGAAAGGTAATGAACCCCTGTATACATCCATTATAAGTATATAAGGTAATAACACCTCATCAAAGGCGATAAATTAGGTTAAAAAACCCCGAAATTTGAATTTTTGGCAATTTTTTACCAATGAAAGGGAACGACATAGACCCCCAATACTGATAGAGGTACATACTGTGGTCCTAGGCTACCACACAAAATTTTTAAATTTGGCAATTTCCAAAATTTAAGGAGGGTGGTCCTATGTACCCCTGCCAAAATTTAGAGGGTGGGCCAAAACACCCCTGCCAAAATTTAGAGGGGGTGGTCCTAGGTACCCCTAGGTCATTGACTCCGGGCCAAGGTCATTGACCTTTGACCTATGACGTCACAAAGGTCGGGGTCAAAGTCCAAAACGCGGTCAGGTGTCGCCATTACTACTTACCAAGAATCTTTCTAGGTGTCACAAGGGAAATTTTTATGACCCTATTGACTCATTTCCCTTATTTCTATCCTCTGAGTCTCAGATGTTTCAAAACCTTAAAATAAGTTCAAATGTAATTGAAATAACGCTATTATCCTGTAGTCGATGCTAAATTAATATTGTTAGTTTTGAGATTAGATTTGAAGGAGGGGCATTAATTAGTATATCCTATTGAAAATTCACATCACCACTGATTTACTGTTCTGCATAATTCCTACAATGTAATTTTCTCAGAAATGTTTAATGCTTAATTTTTCTGAGAAATGCATATTTTGACGAAGAACAAATATAAATCTGCGACAAAATTTGGTATTCACTGATTGAACTTACTGAATGAAATATCTGTGGGCCAGTCACACAAACTCCTTATATCTCTCTGATAACTAAACATCAGGTAACAGGATGATACAACCTGGTCATGGGAATAACTATCACTTTTACTGCCGCGACCAAGTTGTATGATATGAGTATCTTTCCTGATGGTTAGTAATCAGGAGATTGTAGCACAGGCTCTGTGATAAAATTTCGGAATTTCTCTAGTAGTAGCAGTTTTGGGATTAAGCTACAGTTAAAATCGTTTAAAAGAAAATACTTCTGAACGATTTATTTATAAAGAATCACTGATTTTTGTTAGCCTCATTTTTCCAGGTTCTAGTTAGTAGTATAGATTCACCAAGCGCTGACTTCGTTTTCCTTGGAGATCGCTAGTATCGCTTGTTAACTTCGTAGCAGAAGGTTTCTACTGAGTTTCCAACGGCCAAGAGCGTTAGGAAACTAGGCGTACTGGAGACAAGACCAGAAGATAGTCAAGAAGGAGAACCAGTGTCAGTAGCATATAGTAGGTGTTGGTAGTATTCAGTATCTTAATTTTCTCGAACCACAGATGGAATAACAGAAATAATAAAATCTTCTGCTCTCTTCTTTTACTGTACACTGAGAAAAAAAAATGTAGGTGGCATACTTAAAAACGTAGGTTACATTCGTAATTCCTGTAGTTTCTGGACTTAACGTACAACCGTATATAGCATCCTGCAGCAAACGTATAGCTGAAAAAGTATGTATTATACGTACTGTCTACATAAGTGCAATGACGTCATTCGTGTGACGTCATCTACAGTAACAAGTATATACGGAGGTAATATCTAGCTTTGTGACGTCAGGATCGTATGTAGCATGTGGGTTAATAATGACGACACTCACTGACTATCAGGACGGAGCGTAATTTCAAGAAGTATGCAATATACGTTCTGTACGTGTGTTTCTTGCGTTCAACCCCGAGACAGCATCTATTTTGTACTTGTGCCCCGTACGTACGACTAGATACAGTGTACGTATTGTACCTATGTATTATACAGATTTTCCTTATGTCGCACACAGCTTGTCCCGATACAGCATACAGAATATCCGTATGCACCATACAGAGTGCACATATGCAGCTTACAGACTGTCTGCATGCGGCATATAGATTACACGTATGTCGCGTACAGGCTGGCCATATGTAATGTATGGACTGGATGTATGTAGCTTGTAGATTGTCCATATGAAATATATGGATTTTACCTGTATCGCATACGTATTGCCTTGTTGTAATATATGAATTGGACATATTCAGGATCTAGATTGTACGTATAGTGCACCATTATTGAAGTGCTGCAACATACTGAGAAATGCATGATACATTCTTACTGTAATGTTGCCACATATTGTTTTTCTCTGTATGGAAACAAAAATAGCTTAAAATATGGTTGATCTCCTTTGTGCCAATAATAATAAAATTAAAAATACTACACTTTTCAAATCTTAGTTTGGAGCAGTGAAACTGTCCAGAGAAATGTATTTATCTGCAGGGTGTAAGTTTGGACTTCCTGCTAATTCTTTGGAAAGCTACTGCAAAGCCAAGTGTTGAAAAGTGGCACAAGAGTTAATTTTAAAATTATTGGCACAAAGGAGGGTAACCATATGTTAAACTATTTTAGTTTTCATACAGAGTAAATCAATATGTGACAATATTACTGTAAGAATTTATCATACCTTTTGCAATAACTTAGTTGCAGCACTTCAATAATAATGCAAAATGCACAGCCATGTACAATCCTATGTTCAAACTCAAAAAAGACTTACGTGCAGTCATTTATTAAGCCGTTATCATCCATTGCTTGTACAGTCACGAAAGAAAATATTCTTCACTTGACAAAATTTGTTTTCCTAAAAACTCAACAATAAATTAACCTATCAGAGTACCGACTTTGGTAGGTTGTCAAGTTATAACTATTCGAAGAATAACAACAAAAAGATCCAAATTAATTAATTTGTTGCCGAGCTATTGGCAAAAGAAAATTTGTCAACTGTCAAATACTTTCTTTTCCGTGTGTACTATATAAAGACGATTTTACCTCATTCTTTTCCTTAATAATATCCTCTTCCAAAATGCAGAAGTTGTTACCACAAGAGGCGTGAATAGGATTTTCCAGAAATAACTTCTCTGAACATTTTAATTAACAGATAAGTTATTTTTTAAATGAAGCTATAATTAAAAACATGGTGTCAGCTGAAAACGTTTTTCCTCACAAGATGATTCCTAAACAGTACTCCCCATTAAAAATGCAACTTCAAGGAGACAGGGTAGCTACGCCAAAGTTCCCAAGCCGATATCTAATAGTAAGTGTCGAATATGCTTAACCCATAACATACCAAGCGGGGTACTCTAGGGACCCCAGAGAGTGATATTTGGTGATACTGCCGCAATTATAAGAATCAATTTATTCTCGATTTTTATATGTATCCTGCAACCCTTTGAGATATCAATTACATGATTAGATCAACGATGCGTTTCTTTAAAAAATACAAAAAATAAAAACACACTTCAAAATGTAAAAACTCCATTGTTAAACCTGTGTTTCAGATTTACGAACACACAAGTATGAAATTGTATGAAGAACTGAATAGTGTTCAAATATACATAATATTTGACGTCAACAATGTTCATTTAACTTAAGTATGCTTCTAGAAATCCAAAAAATAATAGTTGGAGTACCCCTCTGCAATACTATGTTGAGAAATTAAAATAATACTTGGGGTCCCCAGAAGACTCCAGCTTGGTAAACAACTTTGACGACTTAGGCTTGCTACGTTAAGGGTTAAACTTACCGCTGTATTCGCTGTGTGACAACGTGGTGATAGCAGAGCAGAACTGACCCAACATTGACAACCAGAACGACTGTAACACAGCGAGACATCGAGAGGATGTTCTCTTCTGGTATGGTAATCCATGCGTCTTACGATCCAATGCCACAGCTCAACTGTAGCTGGCGGAGTTCACAGGTATGAGAAGCTGTGCAGCCATCGACCAAACATATTTATCCTTCCCTGCTCTATACATTCTGCAAATTTGGACTTTCCTGGATGTATCCTTCTTAGTTCAACATTTTAAGTAACGAGCAGTGTAATAGTCTCATACATTATTTAAAGGAAGAGCGATGATTCTCAGAATTACTCGCAAGTTTCTAGTTTACAATTGTATACATATATATAGATATAGCTATATAGATAGATAGATGTACAATAATTTAAAACGGTTATATCAAAGTTTGCATTCAGAGCACAAAAAGAAGTATAGCTCTCGGAACATTGATTTTAGCCAGATAATACCACTAGTAAACTCAACCACACTCAGTACCGTTAGTTGCTTGGTATTGTCTATGAGGCAAAGATAATCGTATCTCATTGCGTGTAGATTTTTGTATTTGTTTAACACTAAAAATTGTTTGTCGCTAACCGAACCCAGTAACATATATATACCGACAGGACGTACGTTAGTCACAAGGTTACATGAGTGAAACACTAAATTATTCGATTGACACTTGCGGCCTTGTCAACACTAGAGAAAGGTACAAAGTGATTATATAAATACGAAACATAGTACATACAAAATATAGCGATGTATGAAGTCTCCTTTTCATACGATTTGGAGAAAGGATACATCTGTAGAGAGCAACATAAATGATTTCTCTGCATAATTTGGATTAGTCCAGAATTCGAACAAAAATAATTTTGAAATTCGTTGTTAAGTCCAACATTTTTTCTTTCTTTCTTCGGATTCTCAATAAAGTTGACTACTGAAAAGCTGAGTTACAGATTTTATGTTAAAACATGTTCACTATACCATTGCCTTATTCACAGAACAATACATTAGTTATTAATGTATGTGTGAAATAATAGTGCTTCGTGCAGATACTTTATCCAATCGGAATTGCACAATGATAAAAAAAAATGTTGCAAGGTATAATGTTTTTATTTACAGAGAAAAAGAGTTGAAAGGACTTAACGCTAACAAACATTTTCTTTAAACAGACATACATTTATTCTAATTTATGGAAGAAAGAAATAATTTGTGGAGCAGTATATTTATTAAGGTTACATATTTGTACAAAAGAATGTAAATACAATCAGGTCTGTCTTCAGAATGGACGTGCTTTTAGCCACAAATTACACTGCTTCTTTTCGCTGTCTTTCATGCAGAATCCTGGTTTTGTTTTGATACATGAAATACCTGAAACAAAAATCCAAAAATATTTAAAATGTTACATTTTAAAATATTTAACATTTTTTTAGATTAAATGGACAAAATCTGTTCGGTCAGGTATGGACTTTTGGGTTTCTGGTAGAAAAATGATGAATTTAAAAAAAAAGTGTTTGTTGATGCTGAACAACTCGAAATGTATTACTATGCAAAAGTAAGTGGGTACCCAATGGCGTTCGAGGTACCATGAGGTATGTCTGCATTTTTAGATATGTGGAAATATATGTCTCTAAAATGTAAAGAACTGATATCTGTTTAGTACAGAAAACCGCAACTCGGTAAGCCTTATGGATACCGAGGTATGGGAAAATAAAGGACACCACCATAGAAGTGTGAGTTTTGCGTACTAGATTGTGCAGTTTCGAAAACGTAATTACTGAGGGCTAACAACAACTTCAAAAGTAGTTTCAATTCAATACACTACACACACGTCCTTATGGGGGTTTTCGGGTACTATGGCATTCGCAGACCTCCCATTTCTAAACATTCTAAAATATATCTTAATAAACTTATAAAGAACTTTACAGGTGTGTGTTTACCGAAACCGCAAGTCGGTATGTTTAAAAGTTACCGAAATATGGTGAAATAAATAGGAACACCATAGGTATGTGGGGCTTCCATACTTGACAGTAGTTTAGAAAATTAATGAAAATATGACTAATGGCTATCAAGATATTGTCAAATAAAGGGAGGACCCACACAGTTATGGGGTTTTCGTGTTAGGTGGTGAAATTTCCGAAACCGATCATGAAATCTGAATAAGCACCAGTATCAATTTCATCCTAAAGTAACTGGGTATTTCCATGGGGTTTTAGAACATCATGAGTCTAAAAAGATTAAGTTTTAAAAGCTTTGGAAAATATAATTTGACATTTGTAAAGAGTATTAGAAAAGAGAATAGAGTTACCCAAAACTTCCAGCCAGTACATCTTACAGCTAGAGAGACACCGTGAAATAAAAGAGTATTAGATCTTGAAATTTCATAAAACAACTTTTGATCTTAATAAAAGTTAAATAAGATGGTACTTACATGGGTTAAGTGAGTACCTCACACTCGTCAGGGCAATTGCGATCGAAAGATTAATTCAGCTCGAAGTTTTCCTCGGGTAAATCCAAGCGTGATAATTCCTAGCGTACAAAAAGAATGAAAATTCTTTGTCAATATCTAATATAGCAACCGAGATATAAGTAATTATGTATTTTACGACGTCGTAAAAATGGAGACCCACATGGATTTGTACTGTTGAGTCTTTGCTGTAAGAAGAAGAAATTTCAGAAAACTACCGTATACACCTTAATAGACAATTAAATGGGTGGAGGCATGGTGGCTTAGTGGTAGAGTGCGTACCTTTGGTGTATTGGGTCCCTGGTTTGATCCGTGTCCAAGTCAGTTTGTAGTCGACATTGTATTCGTGGGTATTCTCGGGGTACTCCCGTTTCCTCCCACCTTTACACTCCATCAATTCTATCATCAACATTCACTTGCCTTAATTTCATTGGGCAGTTAAGTGTGATCGTATTTCTGGGAATTAAGAGAATACTCCAGTGTAGTTTCTGCAAAACATACTAGGTACACACCCCACCACTAAGTTACTGTGTCCTCACTGATTTAATTGCATATTAAGGTATATACAGTAGGTTTTTGAATTTCTTTCTTATAGCAAAGACCCAGAAGTACAAATCCTTAAAGATCTCTATTTTTACGTCATAAAATAAATGACTCGTTATATTTTGGTTACTATATTAGATATTCACAGGGAATTTTCACTCTTTTACACAGCTCGATGAACCTTTGGAACTGCCTGAAGAAAACCTAGAACTAATCTTTCCATCGAAATTGTACTGAGGTACTTACTTAACCCATAGAAATACCATCTTATTTAATTTTGTTGGGACCAATAATTTTTCCGAAGTTTCAACATCTCATACTCTTTTATTTCACGGTGTTTCTCTATATGTTAGATGTACTAGCTGCAAGTTTTAGGTAAATACATATTTCTAATACTCTTTACAAATGTCAAGTTATATTTTCAAAAGCTTTTAAAATTTAATCTTGGTAGACTGTAAGATGTTCTAACACCCCATGGAAATATCTAATTACTTGAAGATGGAATTGCTACTGGTGTTTATTAACTTTCCATGACCGGTTTCGGAAATTTTATCATCTAATACGAAAATCCCATACCTGTATTGGTCCTCTCTTTATTTGACAATATCTTGATAGCCGTTAGTCATATTTTAATTCATTTTCCAAATTGTACCTTCAAGTATGCAAGCCCCACATACATATCGTGTCGCTCTTGATTTTCCCATGTCTCGGTATCCGTAAGGCTTACCGAGTTGCAGTTTTCGGTAAACAAATATCAGTTCTTTACAGTTTAGACACATGTATTTCCATATATCTAAAATGCAGAAATTAGGTACCGCATAGTACCCCTCTACCCCATTGGGGTACCCACTTACTTTTGCATACCAGGGCAAAAACACCAGTGGTCGTTACTTTAAGGTTGAAAACATACTCTTTTGTCTCTTCTGTGAGCACCGTGAATCGGTCGGAGCTGTACCATAGTTGGAAAGAGACACTGATCCTTCCTATATGACCATGTAGTCAGAATTCAAAATCGAATAGCCGTTGAAGGAAAAACAATATTTTAAAATCCCTTGTATTGCACCGGTAGTAGTCATCTCAAAATCGAAATGTTCCAGTGGTAGTTAGGGTTTTGTACCAGTGTTCGTCACTCAAATAACTTGACATAATTTATTCAGAAACGCACTGTTTATCAGTTTAAAATTAAGAATAGAGTATAAAGTACTAATCTTAATAACTGTGCATCACTTTTGGCACTCAAGAAAGAAAATAAAAAAGTTTTTACATACTTTTTAAAGCAATTTCAGTAAGAAAAATGTTAACTGAATTCAAAAGTTAACTGTATATTATTTTAACGTTGAGAGTACAATATTAATTACTATGTTTAATAACTATAGTGACTTTAAGCACTCAAGATTGAAAATAAACATGTTTGTACATACATTTTTAATACAATTTGAGAAACAAAATAAGTTAACAAAATTCAAAACTTAATTATATATCACCTTAAGATTAAGAATGGACTATAAAATACTGAGGTTAATAATAATGCATTACTGAAGAATGAAAACAAAAATGTTTTTAACTACCTATATTGTATTTACATGTTGTTATTTCTCATTAACATGCTTTTTGATAACGCACGATATGGGCTAGGGGTACGCACGAGAAATGATTTGAGACTGTCACCTCTCTCAAAGGTGTCGCGAAAGTTGTCTCGTCTCGAAAACTGTATCTGTTTCTATTGGAAGAGCTATGTCTCGTCTCGAATTTCGTAACAAAAATTCGTTACACATGCAGTTTTGTGTAAAAAGTGAAATGTATAAATACAGGAGAGAAAACATTGCAGACAAACATTATGTTAGTATGTTGAACATACTTTTTCGTATGTGGTGCAAAATATCTTCATCTATGGGGTTACTTTGCACCAAAGTTTGTATGAAATGAAATCTTTGAGTTTTACGTTCCACGATTTTGCCGGGTATGCTAAAGAAGACTATAATCATGAGAATGAATGAAATAGTAGAATGAAAACTGTGAGAGAAAACGGGAAAACCCCGAGAAAACCACACACAGTGTTTGTCCAACACAAAGCCCATTTGGCACGTGCTGGGATCGATCCAGGAACTCCACGCAGGAGAGGTGAACGCTCCATCACTGAGCTACCACGTCCCCAAAAACACAACCTCAGAATATACTTCATATAGAGTAGAAATGAAATGAAATCTTTGAGTTTTACGTCCCACGATTATGCCGGTTAGGCTAAAGGAGACGGTGATGATGAGTAATGAATGAAATGGTGGAATGAAGAAAGTGGGAGGAAACGGGACAACCCCGAGAAAACCCACGCACACGATGTTTGTCCACCACAAAGTTCACTTGGCGGGGACTGGGATCGAACCCAGGACCCCAAGCACCAGAGGTGAACGCTCCACCACTGAGCCACCGCGACCCCTCATATAGAGTAGAAGTAACAAGATGTAAAAAAAAAAAAAAGAAAAGAAAAGAAAAATGGCCCGTCTGGAGGACATGTAAGCTAAACACCAATACAATTGTTACAGATTTATTTACTTGCACTGTTTAGGCTGAACATCGCAACACCAATATCATTATGTCACATCCTTAACTATGCTAACTACAACGTAGACCTGCTTTGCTTCGTAATGTCCAAATAGTTGATTATTGTGCTCGAAAGCAGGCACGTAGCATACAAATTTATGATGTTGAAGGCGTTATTTTTCACAGCTATGGAGAAAAGACATGAAAACGAAAAATAAAAATAAATCTTTGTTTTACTTCCTACAGTTATGCTATGTATGCTGACAGTCACAAATGAGTATTGAAAATTGATGATCTTGGAATACGATTTGGTGGAATAATGAGGGGGAGGGGAATAGACATTGATTAAATATAAAATTGAAAAGAAATAAGGGCCTGACGCTCAAATATTTATCTATCTGGCAGCCACCTTGATCCCTCTAAAATATCATGAAGTACTTGATTGATTCTAAACCCAATAATAGTAATAGTAATTATAACAATAAACACAGAATATACCTAGATATAATTTACGCACCTTGAAGTGTAGAAATTAATGATTGCAATCCTCAGCATTCCAATAGTTCTTTGGTTTCTCCAAATGAAGATTCGGACATCGGTTTTCTTCTCAAGCAATAATGGGGTACAATAATCAGTTGCAGTCCAAAGCAAAGTCACTAAGTTAAGCATGAATATAAAAGATTTTGTGTTAAATATTTCAATGTAAATTTCATGAAATAGAATTCATTAGTTAGTTACATACAAACTCTTACGCATGTAAGTCAGAATCTACTTGTAATAACTTGTAAATTTAAACAAACTAAATTATACTACAGTTATAGGGACATCAAACATATATTCCATAAGATATATAGGGTGTCTCAAAAGTCCCCTGACATAAAGTAACTCGATTATTATCAGAGTTACAACAAAATGTAATTGGGAAACCGTCTCCAAATATGATGTTTCCAATGTAAGTTGAAGGAATTTTCAAAATCGGATGAGCCGTTTGGCTGTACACTCTTTATGCGTCCAATGTTAAATGAAAATGCAACGTTGCCATTTACCTGGACCCACAACATAAGTGAATGAAGTTACTGATTTTTACGCTAACATGTCGATGGCTAGTCCCCATTTCAAACAGTAACTTCATTCACATATGTTGTGGGTCCAGGTAAATGTAACATTGCATTTTCATTCCACATTGGGCGCATAAAGAGTACAGCCCGAACGGCTCCTCCGATTTAAAAAGTGTTCACTTTAGATTGAAAACAACATATTTAGAAATGGTTTTTCCTCTTACGTTTTGTTGTAACATCAGAGGACTTTCGAAACACCCTGTATACATCATACGAAGTTCCTTTCTAAATTCTACACGGGTGTAGTTTAATTGAATGTGAGATGGGTGATACACATTAGGCCGTTTGGAAATACTCTCACAGACGGCCGCCATTTTGGATTAAATTTGTTTGTTATAAACTGGTGGGTAATGTGATATATATATGGCCACGGGCTAGAATTTTCTCAGTATGTCAAATATGCAATCAGATTCCATGGAGCTTAATTTGGTGAAAAGTTATTGCCAATTGAACGTTGTATTTACCTCTTTCTTCTAGATGTAGAACCATACCGTTAGCACGTGAGGAATGCATCGAAATATTCAAACTGTGGAGCGGGAGGAGTGCCTGTACAGTGGTTACCGATTGCAAACAGAATCATCCACAATGTGACTGTGTTACATGTTGCAGTGTCACAGTAATTAACTAAATTTGAGGAGACGGGCACATTCGTGGACATACGTCGTAGCGGACGATCGTAGAGAACTACAGATGAAGCAACGCCTACGGCAGTGCTGACTTCTTTCTCGATGTGGCCCCAGAGGAGCACACGTCATTTATTAATGCAATGTGGGTTGAGTCATAGGGTCTGCGCGTGTATAAGTGCATCCGTACAAGGTGCAAATGAAGCAACATCTCCACGAGAACGATGTTGATCGCCAAGTGCAGTGAGTAATTATGGTTAACATTTTTATGCAAATACTCTTTTCAGATGAAGCTGACCTCTACGTAAATGGGAAGGTTAATAGGCAGAACATGCACAATTGGTCACCTGACAACCCCGCGTGCAAGACCCCTCCAACATGACCAGCGCAAAGAAAATTAATTATGTTGTTGGCAGACAAATGAGGAATACGTCTAATCAGTCACTTTTTCATTCCATAAAATTAACTGCGGAATAATACCTCACGCTCGTACAGGGATAGATATTGCGAGCTGCGATGCCCGAGGATGGTACATTCTCGCAGTTTTTTCAACACCATGGCGCTTTCTTCATTATGGATTCGTATTGCGTCACTACTTGAACAATTCTCTAGAACATGGGTTGATCGACGAGAGGCAGTTGAATGGCTGCTCGATCACCGGACCTAACGCTGTTCATTTTCTAGCTAAGTGGAAAAGTTAAGGCTATGGTTTGTGCAGTAAATATTCATAATTTTTATCATCTAGAACAAAGTATCGCCATCGTCTGTGCACAAATTTGACCCTATATCCTACTTTGTGTCCACAGCAATTGGAAGAAGCTTCTGCAAATGTTTATTGCTCAGTAGGAACATGTGGAACATATACTATAACCAGGGATAAAAGTGGACCTGAAAAGGTGGGGGGACGGTAGGTAGCGGCATCACTCCACGCCGTTCCTCCTGCCTATCTCTGCCCATTGTACCATTTTAGGATCTGGGGGACGCCCTACATATTTTTCGAGGTGGGGAACTGCGTCCCCCGCGTTCCCCCTCGCTTTTACCCCTGACTATAACAGGGAAATGTGTTCGAAGTGGGAAAAATCAGAGGCGGTGTGTTTTATTACGATTTTGACTCGACATATCGGCTATCTAAATGTTCAAATGCAGTGAGGTGTGAAGCCTACAAGATTGCATTTCTATTTACATAATGTCTGAAAACCACTGGAAAGCTTCTTTTAGTTACGGAGAAAAAACAGAGAGACTGATCCATCCATCGTGAACAACTTTCTGGAAAAAAATAAATAAAAATAGCCCTTACCTTGTATCAGAGAATTATACACGAAAGTGCTCAAAAACCGACTTTTAATATTAACAATTTCCAGCGGGAAAACTCCTGGACCACACACTCGAATGAGGGGTATTTCAAACTCCCGTAAGATCTGCCCCCACACCAATCCCCTAAATCCGCCCATGCTCAAAAGACGACGCTTATAAGAATTCAGACAAGACGACACATACATACATACGAAAGAAACAATTCAATACGGCACATCAAAATATAAACTAGATGAACTTCTTTGAAAACACCTCATTTTACAAACAAAAGGTAGAAAAAGGTAAAAATGTCAGTATTGTCAACTTAGAATCTACATAAGAAATAAAATCTTTTTATGTGCAAAGCTATTCGTCAATACGTATAAAAAATGGATTTATTAATGGTATTTAGCATTTATTCTTCCGTGAAGGTATATCTTGATCACTAAAAAACCAGAAACGGTATGTCTCTATCACTGGAAAAAAAACAGAAGGGTATGACATACCACTACATATAGTCTCACTTGGTTCACTGCCAATAACATTTCACCAGAATAAGTTACATGATATCTGATTGCATATTTGACCTCCTCAGAACATTTTAGTGCATGGCCATGTATCACACTACCCACTTATCGTCCATATTACAATTTCGAATCTAAGATGGCGACCGTCCGCGTGATGTAATCCGAAAGTATCCCTCTGGGCCTAATGTGTATATCTTATCTCGCAATCAATGTAACTACATCCCTGTAGTTTTCAGAAAGGATGACAAGGGACTTCTGATGCATCCTGTATATAATAATTGTATCAATAATGACGGGTATACCGGCTAGGCTAAAGGAGACGCTGATGATGATATAATGAATGAAATGGTGGAATGAAGAAAGTGGGAGGAAACGGGAGAACCCCGAGAAAATCCACTCACACGGTGTTTGTCCACCACAAAGTTTACTTGGCGCGAGCTGGGATCAAACCAAAGACCCCAAACACCAGAGGTGAACGCTCTAACACTGAGCCATCGAGGCCCGACAGGAATATTTGTTGAAGTCTACTGTCTTCTTCAGTACCAAGGTTACACAAAAATGAGCCTATGGTTTTGACGGAATTCGAACCAACATTATATGTATACTCTCTCAGTGAGAATCAAAGCTGGCACCAAGTTTACATATGCGCGCGCATTGTATTTTACTTATATAGCTCACAGAGCTATGGGCGAGCAAGCAAGGCACGTGCCCCGGGCGTGTGGTTGGAGGGGCTACTAAAAGAGAGGTTATATATTAGTACTTTTCCATTTTGGTGTTTAATACTTTTCATCAGAGTGCGAAATCATGAAATCAAAGTGGGGGGAGACTGAAGGACTGAAGAGAGCGAGAGAGAGGGAAAAAAAAAGCTGCGCAGTCTTACACTTCAAGAATTGTAGTGAAATGAGAAGGTCAGAATTCAAGATGACATTCGGATGCTTGGCACGAAGAAAAACATTGCAAGCAATTTTGAAAAAAAAAGAAGAAACTTAAATAATGTGATATATTTTGTAGACTTTGGATATGTATGTTTTAGTTGGCATCAACAATTATTGGTGTGTTTTGTGACAATTGACAGTTTAGCGAGAGACTAGGCTAACTGACAATTTTAACTTTCTGAAAGAAAAGGAAACAAATGAAAACAGCACGTTACAAAGGATACGACTGATATTCATAGTTTGGCTTAGTATACAACAGGGGTGGATCCAGGATGGACTACTGGGGGGCGGTGGGTTGTAATGCCACTACTTACAAGATAGAGCTACTTTTAAGAGATTCAACTCTGGGTGGGTTTTATTTTATATTAAAATACACAAAGTTTCCTCTTCTTGGGGGAGATAGACCCTCCCTGGATCCGCCCCTGTCTCAGGACAAGCCACACAGACAAGTGGTTGAGGCAAAGGTCAATTAATGACATTAGTATTCTGTTCCGTCAAAATCTCAATCTTGACCTGGATGTAAGTTAGCCTGGTCTCTCACTGAACAACTCAATTGAATGTTTCATATGTAAATTAGGCACTTCTACATCACAAACAGTAAATATAACCTACCTTATTCTACGTTTTTAAATGCATTTCTACAACTGATTGTAACTTTAAAGGTTCTCGTGAAGATTAGCTGGTGGAGGTTACCTAACATAGCCATGAGTTATCAAATTAACAGTTGTGCTTCGTGGGTGATGATAATGATCCTGAGGTTAGATGTTAAATTGGACTCGAGAGCGGAACAAGGGCTGGTCTTATTCGTGTCTCAGACGGGGCATGGAATGGAACGAATATGAAAATAAGGTTGCTGTAATAGTTTTTCATAGGGTTTGTAAGATTTTCGAAACACTTGGCAATTTTTTTTTTATCAAGACGACATTTTTTTAAGATAAAAATCAAGACTTGGCAATTTCAAGTTTCATCCCCCTCCCAATCTTGTAATGCTCGCTACGCCGCTGTAAGCAATACATATTTTCGACAATATTCGTTGTTCATCCGTTTCCGCTGGGTTCCAACGTGGTGAGCTGCATATGGGACTTTTAATAGTGTTATTATAATGAGAAAGAATTGCAAATTATGTTCATGTTCCTAAAAGAGGGAAATTGAAAGAGAAATTAAATTAAAAATAAATAAGGGAGAGAAAAGTAATTACTTGAAAATAAAAATAAAGTCTTTGAGTTTAATGTCCCACGATTATGCTGTTAGGCTAAGGGAGACGGTGATTAAAGCAAGTTAATGGTTATGGAATATTTGGTGGAATGAGAAAGTGGGAGGAAACCAAGTCCCCGAGAAAACCTACAAGCACGTATATGAAAATGAAGTAAAACATACACTGGACTATGCTTTCTTTGTCTAGCAGAGTCATAGTTTGGAATCGAAAATGTGTTTTGAATCCTTGTATTTAGAGACTGAGAGTGTAAGTAACGAAATCACTTAACACATCCATTAAGATTTCGGAAAGCGAAATCTAAATTTAGGTAAGCTAACTCCATGTACTAACTGCTTGCATCCGCTTCGTACATTGTTCGAAGGGTCACGAAACAAATCACCTCATTTAGTCTACACATACCTAGTACTAGCGTTAATTACCTGCTTCGTTGGGTGAAAATAAGAAAACCAGTAATACATGTATGTTACGTTAGTCAGTCACTTTTTTTACTATTACGAAACGCTCTCTCATATCGGTTATTTTCGATCATTTGTAAGATCCGTCTCCCCTCTTTCCCTCCCCAAGTTGCTCGGCTGAATTTTGATTTAAATAGTATCGGAAGTGTCACTGTCCATTTCTGCGCCCCCGAAAACAATGGATTTAGATTAGGATTAGTTCACTTAACTTAGTAAGCCTACACAGCTTTGGCGCGGCTCGACTTGCTGGAAAGCAATCCAAAATATAAACAAATATATCGATGTCACTGGGGTTTAGTAAAGTGTATCGTAAGTCAAGAAGATTGAGAATCACTGCCTCGATTATTCACTTCAATTAATCATCAAACTCCTTTAACCTGAAGTACATAATCGTGGAATGTTCAATTAAAATTATAATTTTATGGCATCTAGAAAATGCACATATCGTACATTACGTTACATTACCATTCAATCGCAATAGGTTATTACAGACATGTGGTTGGCTTGAAGCTTAGCGTCCTATTCAGCGCCAAGACTGTGTACTACCTACATCTACAGCATAATATGGAATCCTACTCGCATGATCTTAGATCAAGATTTGAATCAACGGGAGGATGAAGATTTTCCCTCTCGTCAAGTAATTTCCCCAACTCGCCAAAGAATTTCTCCCTTGCCGGGGAAATATTTTCCCTATCGTCAAGGATAGCAACGAGATCTCTTTCGGGAGTAAAGACATCCTATAAAATGGATTAGTGTTGCCGCGAAATTCAAAATGGTTCATATTATTGGTAATTCTGGGCATTGCTTAAGTTCTGACAGGCTATCTGAAAGAACCGGTTTATCGATCGTCATTTGTAGTCCATAGGGTTACTGCGCAAATCCCGGGGGGATGAGGACATGTCCCCTCCAATCTTAGAACTGGGGGGACTTTCCCCTCAATAATCCGATTTGAAATGCGTTTTTTGGAGAGAAATGTGATGATTTGTGTCCGATTGCCACAAAGGAAAGTAAGATGAAATTGATGTCCCCACCCCAGAATAAGCCTTAAATCTGCCCGCCTCACAATTTTGAAGACAACTCTGCTCCCCTGATCCTCCGCAGCATTGTTTTTCAACTTCATAATTTGAACATCCTTAAAAAAATTATGAGAACTGTCTTACCCGTCCCTCCCAATGTTGAAGACAGATTTGCGCCGCTGCATACGGTTAACATGGAGCTAGATGGAATTCGGAATGTTCCGTTACAATAATATCCAATTTCAACTTGATCCGCCCCCCCCCCTCCCGTTTCCTCCACACAAAGCTCCTCGTAAGAAAGAGTAACCAAAACGCTTATTGTAGCTTTATATTTTTGAGGCTGATTCATCTGTTTCTTTCTGTTTCATCTTTCCTTAATATTTTTCATTTCTGGATCCGAAGGGGGGGGGTCTGGACCCACCCCTTGGCTACGAGCCTGCTTCCCGTAAAAAGCATCATTCGAACCCTGAATCAAACAACTCCATCTGTAAAGCAGTGCTGAGTTGATTTTAATATCCTTTTCTGCAACGAGGCTGTATGAGACGTGGACTTACTGATTAACATGGACTCCGAACCACTCCCGCCGGGAATCGAACGCGGGTCTCCCACACCAAAGGCGCGTACGCTAACCGCTTAGCCATGAAGGAGCTCATATCTATAGCAGTGTAAGCAACAACAACAACAAAAAGAAACACACACATATACTAGAAGTTTGCACAATTGGGGATCAAAACATTCTCAATGAAGTATGAGAAATAGTAAACGTCAATCAAAGTGGGCTTCTGCTTATTCTTTACTTCGTTAATACTTAATTCCTTCTAGAAATAGTGAAACAATACTATGAAGACACAGTACTTAAACATAATCGAAAGAATAAGACAAGGAAACAGAGTAATTTCCGACTAATTAAACTAGTCATATATACTATACCTAACTGTTACATTGTATTTCTTACCATATTACGAAAGCGATATAACTTTTTTACCAGCCATAGAAGCTGGACGCAATCCAATACTGCAATTTAGACGCTGTAACGAAAGCTGCAAGTCAAACACCTGACACTCCTAACTCTTCAAACTGTGTAATAGCTGTTTCAAGCGGCCTACAACTTATGACCTTGAAACTATGTGCTAGTGACCAAATTAATGCCAAGGTACGATAAAACACCCCAACTTGCCACAATGACGTCAACACAAGGAAAAAAAGAAAAACATCTAATTTTTGGTTCGAAAATTATGAAACAATAATAATAATAATGTAATTCTCAGGAACTCAAACATTAGTTAACTAGAGAACATAACAAGCAAAACAAAACAAAACAAAACAAAAAGAATCTTAAACGTGAGCTCTCCCTGACTGCTGTTTTTAAATTTCAGTGAGGCTGTAAAATATGTTTTGTTTTATTGTTAAAAAACAAAAAGAAAAAGAAAAATAAAGAAAGAAAGGAAATAAATTTTGTTGCAAATATCCTAGTAAAAATAGGTTTCCTAGACACAAGTGGCTCCGCGTAGCGTAGTTGCTAACGCTCTCGCCTTCGGTACGAGCGGACCCAGGTTCGATTCCGGTAGGGGCACTCGGTCGAAAAAGTATCAAAAGCTTTTAAGTCCAGACATCCTGAATGAGGCTTTCTTGGGTTTTCCTCATTTCATACCAGGCAAATGCCGGGTGGTACCCAACATATAGGTCCCAGGCCGTTTGCTTCCTTCCCTTTTCCCGGATAGTGTGCTCACCGAGGGACGTCATAACTCACATGTGACGGACTAACAAGGTCATTGATGCCGAAAGCCCAGAAATCTAAATCCTAAATCTTCACTACACAAGAAAATGTTCGCGCTGAAAACGGTTTCTTAGCAATTATGTTAAGCAGTCCTGTAGTAAATCTCCATCAAGTAATAAACCGTCACATATAAAAAGGAAAGAATAAACACATAACATTCATTTTGCGTACCTTGAAATGTAAAAAGTTACAAAACATTAATATTCAAAGATTTCTCAAAATTCAGATTAACCCATTTCTTTCTCCTCAACCATTAACGAGTTACAATAGTAAGAATTGTAGTCATAAATCACATTACTTGTTTAGTACTATATTAAAGCAAGTTATACTAAAGGAATATATAATTAATGGAATATTTAACTAAAGTGATAGTTTACTATTGCACTTACCCAGGCTTTTGTTTCCTTCCAGTCTTCTTTTCCGTTTGTAAACAACCTCGTTTATAAACCAGCTCGCAAGTATACGACAGTTGTTTCATGACGTCATCTATGGTGCAAGAAAGAGGTGTCTATAGGCGGTCAGGACCTCACACACAGATGGACATATATAACATATAGCTGAAGTATTTAACATACGTATACGTATATAAAATACGGAAGATTGTTAGATGTCAGACATCCTGCAGCGACATGATATAACATCCAAGCGCGTTAAAGACAGTAGCTGTGTAGCATATGGATAAAGTACGCTCCGTACAGATTTCCTTAGTAAACATAACGAATCCTTGTATTTGTACAATATACCGCTGTCCGGATAATGGATTTTTCTGTGTATATTAAACAAGACGGCTCGCTATTATTTAATTTTAATAATAATAATAATAATAATAATAATAATAATAATACCAAATTATTTAATGGATGCTATGCATTTGTTCTATGTCGCCAGAATCGATGGAAATTAATTACTAAATGTACGAAGACTTCTTTGGTCCAACACGAGTGTAATGCTTTACTGCAGTGCATGCTATTTGCAAGTAAGTACCTCTTATTTTAGTATGATTTTCAACATCGAAACGAATGAGAATGCCGACTGATTTTGCCTTTCTCCTGGTTCTTTGTCGATAACAAAAAGAAAATAACCAGATAAGGGACAGAGGTTAAAAGAAACGTTCAGATGGTGAGGTCAATGCATGCACCTTACAGATTTCAATGAATTAGATCTTGCTGTACTACAAACAAAAACGAGCCTGGAGATTTTTTCTCGGAACGCAGACTATTGCAACATACGATATTCTGCAGTTGGTAACTCTATTGTCAAGAGGAGCGTTCACCTCTGGTGCTTGGGGTCCCCTTCGTTCCACCATTTCATTAATTACTCATCATCACCGTCTCCTTTAGCCTAACCGGCATAACCGTGGGACGTAAAACTCAAAGATTTCATTTTTTTTTCATTTTTTCTATTGTCAAGAGATGTTTCGGTAGTAGTTTCACTTGTGGCTACTATCAACTCACCGTTTGTCGACCTATAGCAGTATCACTCTGTGTGTGTGGGGGCCACTAGGGGGACCAAGATTTTGTGCAAGGGGGCCTGGCCCCCTAGGCCCTCCCTTGGCTTCGCCACTGGCTCCAACTTCGTAACACTGTTCCTGCGGTAAATAAAATTCAGTACTTCATTTGTTTTGTTGCTTTTCTGGGAGCACCTTTTAGCACTATTATTTGACACTAGTTTGGGGGCTCTCCGTTAGGTGGGTGGGGCTAGCTTCACGCCGGCCCCCAAAATGGCAACCATGTTTCGGCGGTAAATAATTGAGCACATTTTTTTGTTTTGATCATTTTCTGGGAGCATATTTTACTTAGAACTATTATTAGGCATTAGTTTGTGGGCCCTCCGTTGGATGGGCGGGGCTATCTTCACGCTGGTCCCCAACTTGGCAACCCAGTTTTTGCGGTAAATAATTGAGTACATTTTTGTTTTGATGGTTTTCTCGGAGCACAATTTTAGCACTCTTATTTGGCACTACTTTGGGGGCTCTCCGTTCGGTGGGCGAGCCTAGCTTCACGCTGGCCCCCAAATTGGAAACGCAGTTTTTGCGGTAAATAATTTAGCACATCTTATGATTTGATGCTTTTCTGGGAGCACATTTTTACCACTATTATTTGGCACTTATTTGGGGGCCCTTCGTTGGTTGGGCAAGGCTAACTTCACGCTAGTCCCAACTTGGCAACCCAGTTTTCGCTGTAAATAATTGAGTACATTTTCGTTTTGATTTTTTTCTCGGAGCACAATTTTAGCACTATTATTTGGCACTAGTTTGGGGGCCCTCCACTCGATGGGTGAGGCTAGCTTTACGCTGGCCCCCAAATTCGAAACCCTGTTTTTGCGGTAAATAATTGAGCACATTTTTGTTTTGATACTTTTCTGGGAGCACAATTTTAGCACTATTATTTAGCCCTAGTTTGGGGGCCCTCCGTTGTGAGGGCGGGGCTAGCTTCACGCTAACCCCTAACTTGGCAACCGTGTTTTTGCGGCAGATAATTGAGAACATTTTTTGTTTTGATACTTTTCTGGAAGCATATTTTTAGCACTATTATTTGGCACTGGTTTGGGGCCTCCGTTGGTTGGGTAGGGCTAGCTTCAGGCTGACCCACAAATTGATAACCCTGTTTTTGTTGTAAGTAAATGAGCACATTTTTTGCTTTGATGCTTTTCTGATAGCACAATTTTAGCACTACTTAGGCCTAGTTTGGGGGCCCTCCGTTGTGTGGGCGGGGCTAGCATTCCCCGTCCAAATTATTCTTCTGATTTCTTGGTAATTTGAGGAGCAAATTTTTGAAAAGTTTGTATTTTGTGAAGCACATTTTTTGTACATTTTTTGGTACTTTTTAAAAAAAATATGCTCAATTGAGATGGACCAGCTTCACGCACGTTATATTTGAACTTATTTAAAAATATCAATTCTTGACAGGGTAAAAAGACTAACTTCTCTAACACTCAAACTGGATTTCTTTATTGAGAAGGGGTATATTAGGGTCTTCTTAACTCAAAATTGAATCTTGAAGAGGATTTACATTTTGTTTATGGACTCCATTTTATAATTAGAGAAATGGTGCGTCGTTTAAAAAATGGTCATAAGAGACGAAAGTGAGGTAACATCTACAACATTCAAATTTCCAGTCTATATTTATTAATCATCCCTTCTACTTTAGGAACATGCATTTCTGTTAGTGTTAGGATATATCCCTTCTACTTAACACAAGCTCTCTCGTGGGTATGTGCATAGCATACGCGCCTTCAGCGTGGATTACGCGGGTTTGATTCCGAAAACTCATGAAGTTAGGGTCCCACGTTAAGCTGAAGGTCCACGTCTCATAGTCTCGCTGCTGATTGGAGCGCTAAACGTAAATCCAATCCTTCTACTTTACACTTCTGTATTAGAGCCCATATCCTTGTAACGGTCTAGTATTTACACTTTAATACGTAAGCTTGAAAGAAAGATCTCCAATAACTTCGGAAATTTCACATAATTTAAAATTAATTTCGCTGACAGGATACAATAGAGAATCTTATAAATTAAGTGGTTGTCGTGAATATCGTTTTATTGTAAATGAGAGTCGTTTTTCAATGTACTTTCAGTTCTTTTTTATACTCTCCTCATTACTGAAAGATGTGGAAATCTTGTGCTTCACGATATTAAGATTATTTCTATTGTTTTCTTTTCTGAGAACTAATACGTCACAATTTGTATGTAAAGTGAAAGCAGATGTTGTGAAGAAGTTCAAAACACTGGTGAAAGCTTATTTTTTAAAAAAAAAAAAAAAGAATGAACGAAAGAAATTTAATTATAAATGACATTATCAAGTCATGTTTAGTGTTATGATTAACATAAAAATTTAATATTGTGAAGATATGTGTATTTGGACACATAACGAAACATTTTATTTCGGACTTTGGGATATTTTATTTCAAAATTCATTACAATCAAAAAATAATCGTTCATTTAATGTTCAATCACTTTTCGTTTTTTTCCTCTAAGTTCATTTGCTTTTCCTACTAGGAAGTTTTCTTGCTGTCTGTCATTTCTTTCTTTTACATGTACTTTCTCAATCAATAAAAACAACAGATTGTTTTCCTGTCAGCATTCCTATCATCACCCCACCTTTGGTTAATCTATGAGCACGCACTTTTCATCGAAACTGAAGAAATAGTCAACGACCCAGGATATTAACCCGGAAGGGACATCGAACAAAAACCTTTGAGAGACTTTTGGAAGGGGTAGTCCGCATCACGAGAGAGACGAGTCAACATGTAGGATCAAGAACCACCATTTCATTTCCACAAGAAGTTTATTTTGCTCTAACTTAGAGAGCGCTTCGCCTTAGTTAACGTTGTAGTTATTGGTTGCGATGGATAATCCGTTAAAAAGTAATTTCTACTTTGATTAGATTTACTGTATTCGCAACGTGAGTTTTCCTGCTCGGGTTTCGCTAACCCTTAACTCTCAACTACTTGAACGACCAGCTGACCAGAAAGAAGGATAGATGGACATCAATCCACTGGGAGGATCATCGAGAAAGTCAAGTAGATTAACCAGTCCTAAAAGTTACTCCCATTTCACCCTTTTCAACCCCTTTGACATCACGATCTGTCTCCTTTTGTATATGTTTGGTTTTATTTACATGCAACCCAGATCAGATCCTGTACCTTACGCTCTGCCAAATTCAATGTTTACAAAATCCTGGTCGCAACTTGTCACTTCTGACATCCCCAATTACGCTATCTATAAACGCATCATCTGAGCTCTCAGACTGACAAGGGGCGACTACACAAAATAAAGAGAAACATGTAGCGAAATTTTTTAAAATTCGATTTTTAAGGAGGGGAAGGGGGTTATTTCTATAGTTTTTGTTCATATTTACATTTACATTGTGTGTCATCTTTACTTAAAAAGGATTGAACATTTGAAATGGATTTTCTGTCTAGTACACTGCAATCAGATTTATTTTTTTTTAATGCAGAAAGAAGTTTTCTGTTAATTAACACTAGTTGTTGTCCGTTATGAAGATTTATGGTATTAACATGTTATGGATGGTGGTGTTAGAAGAGGGTCCGTGATCATATCTGAAGTGTACGTGAAATAGTGGAATCTGCCCTATGATAAGTCTTATTATTACCCAGCAAAAAATGTGTCCGTATTGAGGAACTGTTACTGGAGGTTCAACTGTATATGCTTCTTTAAACATATAAATACAGCAATACTTTGAATATTCTACACTCAAGAAGTCGCTATAATGGAACGGCGAGCTTTCGTTCTAGACGAGATTCCGTTCTGCAAGAGAAGGCTATGCAGGCGAGATTTCGTTATGTGATATCTTCGACAGGGGATATTTTGGCCAGACGAAGTCTTATAGGTTGAGGTTTTGGCCACGCAAAATTATGGTCCGACAGGTTTTTATACCCAAACCATTAGTTACAGTTTTTATTCCAATGTTTAGACTGAAAGGGGCTGATTCTTCCACTTCTGGTTTGAATAAAGGATTAAGGTAGAGCGTGATGTATCTTTTTAGGACGGTTAGTCGATTCCAAATAAACACTTTTTTCATCTAATAGCGTTTTTGCTCTATAGTAATCAACGTTAAAAACGAAAATTATGGCTGGTAGTGCCAATTGTTATAGAAAAAATGAAAATTCATGGGACAAGTTTGAATAAGCTTAATTAACTACAAAGGATCACGACTTATAATGTGCACTTTTCTCACACAATGCAGTGGTTACTCTGAAATAACACTTAATCGCATAATTTTTAAAATTGTTCGTAGTATAAATTCTACATCAGACGTCCTGTATATACTGAATTGTTCTGTACAGTATTTAATTTATTTTGCTGTCCTGTACACAGGGCATACATTTTTCTATTTACTTAGTAGTACTATCAGCTCAAATTTTTAACCCACGCCAGAAACGGCATTGTTACCATGTTGGCTTATGGAAAGTCTTTAACAATAACATTTTACTGTCCGATTATTGTTTTCTCTTAACAGATCTTCATCTCCAACTCGAATTCTGAAATCATTACTTGAGAATGATCGAAGCAATAGTCCGCGAGCTCCTAAGAGGTTCCTAGCATCTTTTTCACAGTGTATGATTCAAATGTAAAATACTTTCAATGTTGAAATCAGAAGAGCTATATTTTCATGTATAATAAGTATGGCTGTGCAAAGAGGGAACGTAGCAGCGATGCTAGGAACTCTCCCTCCGGGAAAAGCTTTGGACGAAATTTTCCTTTTGTAATCACTCTCCTCTCACCAAACTCTCGAAAAAAAATATATTATTGTGTATTTAATGATTTTAGATTTCTGGAAACAATGTGTGCAGAATAAAGTGATTATAGTGGGAAAAAAATGTAAAAAAAAAAATCCTTATAGAATTGTTAATTTTCAAATAGTTGGAATGATCCCCAAATCTATTTGTATCAATCAGTTTTAATTTGTTGTTCCTTGTCGCCTGTATACCTTCAAGATTTTAGTAAATGTGTATTGTCTATATAATATCAAACTGTATATTAATTAATCAATATGTCAAGTTATTAAGTATACAGTTAGAATACTTAGTTTAACATACATATTTTAAATGTCAAAATAATTTATATATTTATATAAGAATGTTTAGAAATCTGCATTCAATTATTATAATTATTATATTATTGTTTGACAACATGTTTCGTTTATATTAACAGTGGACAAATATGGCAACTCTAGGCATATTCCAAGAAATTAGCCTACTCTAGTGTTCCCAAGTACAGGTTGATCCATTTCTGGATTAGTATTTGATAATAGGGCTTTGTGTTACTAGAGGTGGGACTTACGAATTAAGGAACATACCTACTACGAGTAAAATTTGTAAAAAGGATAATAAAAACTCTATATTACAACTTAAAATATAAATGTAGATTTCCAAACATATAATTAGTTTTCTTGGTATTGATATTTGTGTAAGTATGTCCATCTGTGATTACCACTTGTATATCATTACTTCATGAGGAACATGCTTTCGTAAGTGTTAAATTTCCAAAACGTATTATTATCATGATCACAATCACAAAAAATAGCATTTATTTATGGTATTTTCCAATTCAAAAGAAAAAAATGATCAGGGTCACATTTGCTGGGATGTAGAAAATCAAGAAAATTTTGGTGCTGCTTAAAATATCAAATCAGGACATTTAGTTTGTTTTTTTTTTTTGGGGGGGGGGTCATGTCTTGCTTTTAAAGAAATTTTCTGCACAAGGAAGGGAAGAGAGAGTAGACTCCATGAACAAACACAGAAAGGAAAGGAATACTAATTGTTTTCCTTACTTACTACCACTCTTCTGAAATTATCACTCAGCTGAGCTGGTATTTTTCCCGAGACTTGCGAATTTGATAAGCATTGCGATTACGGTAGTGGCAAACTTATATTTTAATTATAAGTTATATATATATATATATATATATATATATATATATATATATATATATATATATATATATATATATATATATATATATATATGTGTGTGTGTGTGTGTGTGTGTGTGTGTGTGTGTAATACCAAATATTCGTTATCCAAGAAACGAACGACTCAATCCAGATTTTTTGACCGTCCCGGTTGACGAAAATATTCCTCTGGGTAAGACGAATTTCTGGTTAATCCAGCCAAAACCAGGATTGCTGGAAATTGTAGCCTACCTTCAAAATATGGTCCAGTAGTTGCATTTTTGTGAGGGAGTGAGGATCTAAGGGTATAGAATATATCTTTATTAATCAATTATTAAAATGCAATTATTTAATCAATTATTAAACTTTAAGGGAATAGATTTTAACTCCCAGTCATTAGAGGGTTACGCCCTCTCTTTGGAAATAATTGCAGTCTCGAAATGGATGACATTTAAGTAATTTTACATGTTCCTGTGTGTCTACTAGGATGATATAGTGGCTTACTAGAGCTTACTATTGATTACTTTTTTAAACAAACTAATTCTCTTATCATTTCGATAAACCTGTCAAGGAAACTTTTTATCCAACAATCGGACAATATGTTAGGAACGATTACGCAAGTCGACAGGAACAGTATTGCCAGATACATGTACCACATTTACGTTCATTGTACCTTAATTTGCAGGTTGAATCCGCGTCCTACGTTGCTGACCTAAACTGAACTCACCCACTGAAAGTAAACCATAATGTACCTTTCGAGCAAAAAATCATAATAATATAAGACGAGGTATTGTTTTCGAGGATATGAAGCAGTACTGTTTAAATAAATAAAAAATACCTACCATACATAGTCCATTCAATAGGTGATAAGCTTCTCATTTGGTTCAATACTCCTTAGTTCCTCGGGATCGTGCACAGATACTTGCCCTATAGCGATTGTTGATGATCATGTCTTTCAGTACTCAAGATATTACAAAAATATAAATATTTAAATACTACATTAGGACAAATATACAAAATAAGAAACAAAAAAGAACACAATTGTGTTTAAAAAAATGAAATTGAGTGGTTGAACCCTCCCCATTTGACGAAATTCTGTTACGCCACTGACGCCTTAAAACAATTCTTAATCTATATCGACATTGGCGGATCATTTCGTGCAGACCTATTTCGTGCAGAAAGCTAGAGCGTTAGTCCTATTCGCGAAATGACACTGAGTTCGAAGTAAAAGTTGATGTGGTTCGGGTCGCACGTTACCCTGTTGATGTCTAGGTTTAGATAACGTGTATTGCGTGCTGAGAAAGGAGATTAAAACACCAACAACAAACGTTATTTAAGTACTATACAAAACTTGATTTTAATTATGACTCAGTATGAGCCATTGAATAAAAACATTTATTTTTTTTTTTAAAAAAAAAACGAGAATCAGTGTGGCTACCCGTCCCCCATAATTAGACATGTTAATCCACAGATTTTAAAAATATTTACCTAAAATTACATCTTAAATAAAATATGATTTATAGTAAGCTAAATTATTATGAAAATTCAGTTAGACTATAGAAATAATTAGGTGAACTATAGAAAGTATTATCTGTGTTTACCATGTCTGATTATGTATTATCTACTCGATGGTAGGGGTATCACGCTTGCCAAAGGCGCTCCTTGTTGCGGGCTTCTTTGGAAAACGTTCATGCCGTGGCGATTTCGGAAAATCTGCAGGGGGAGTTGAAACACGCAGGGAATGAAAACAGTACAGTGAAAATACTGACAACGCACGTCGAGCACTTTTCGGAATTTGGTAACTCTGGCTTGAATTTGCCACCTGGCTACCGCTTGGAGTCATCACTGCAATTATGCACCCAGAAGGAACACATAACAAGTTCAAATATATACCCGTAAAACTTATTATATTTTAGTCGTATTGCCAGGAATATATTAAGCCAAACTTGTCAAATTAAATTTTAGATCCTCTAGGTAGAGTTCTGTAATTTCAGGTACAGGATATTTAGCGAAAATTCTATTTTTTTCTTCTATTGACTTCTGCAGTTCTCTGGTTGTCTTCTATTAAAAGAACGCTGTAATATCTGCATGAAACGTGGGTTCTTGCGATTACTATTATCCTGTTGGAGCAAGCCTCAAAATCGTTATGTTTTTCATGGGACGGGATTTGAATTCGGCCGAAAGGTAATCAACTAAGTTAGATAGCTCAGTTATTTCTTACACCCACCGAAATACCAAATTTTTGAGCCCTGCTGGAGGCAGAAATTCGGTTTCAAGGTCGCATTTTAGAGCCTCTAGTTCAATACCCTTCGATTAAAATACAAGCAAGTAGTTTTCGAACTCGTTGTTATTCAAAAATGTTGGTTCTTGTAATGTGCGACCAAACAACGTTGGTTTCAACCAGAGATGTGCGTCTACGCGTAAAAAACGATAGTTTACGTTTACGTGTCAACTATGTGTAGACAATGTAAACAACGTAGACTATGTAGCATATATCAACAACACGTAATTTAATATGGCGTCGTGGACAATAAAGGAGCTTTCTTTTGTCGTTACCTTTCGAAATTGCGTACAAAATAAAATGCCTAGAACAACCAATAGTAACTTTCGAAACTTACTTTCGTCTTGATGAAGGAAAATGAAAAATATTATGCATTTTGTAAAATATGCAAGAAAAAATTGGCAAATACAGCAGATTCAAGACTGAAAGCCCACAGGTGAGAATTAGTTTTGTAAATTTCATTATAAAAGCAGTGCTCGAAGTGGAAAATCTGCGGAAGTGGTATGTGCAGAGCAGAGTAAACGTACAGATTAGATAATTCCCTCTACTTTTTATATGTTAGTCGTTTCCCTAATCTTTCGCTGAACCGAAGCAAAACAACTGAATGAAGAAATATGAACAAACGAGCAACGAAATTCTTCCTTACATTTGATACTTGTTGTCTACGTAGTCTACACGGGAAAAGGTGTAATGTAGATTACGTATAGATTACAGTAGACAATCGCGTAGACGTAAAATTATAGTTTACGGCACATCAGAGGTTTCAACACTATAGAATATATTTGAAAACTCTTTATCTCTGTCTTATCACCGTCCTATCCATGGGACCGATATTGTTTTACTATTTTTACAATGTAATGGTTTATACTATATTGTGCTATTAATTTAACTTTGGATTAACTTAAAATGTGGACATGCGCCAGGAGTTCTTTTCTTATTTCGTTCGTTGTTAATGCTTATAGCAGTAACCCTTCCTGCCGTGTACCTTCTGATTAGAGTATTAACAACAACTTCTCAAAATGTCGCGCTCACTGGTGACACGGGTCAGTTTTAGTTTAAAGTGATATCGACAGCTGAGCACATCTTGCGACTAGCAGAAGACACTCGATCGCGTTTGATCTTTTTCTGGCATATAACTAAGATAGATAAAAGGTAATTCGATCTTTCAAATACTAGAAATAGTTTTGAAATAGTGCTCAATTTACTGGAATAAGAGAGCGACGAAAATTACACTGTCGAACGACGACAATTTTGGTCCTCATAGCAAACAGCATGAACAAGATCACGTCCATATAAATGAACTTTGTAATACTGAAACGGAAGAAGTTGATTCATTGGATTATTCTGAAGACGATGATTCTAGATATTTTGTGGGGTGCGGTAAAGTTGCGAAGTGGGCAGCGATTACTAGACCTAAAAGTATGCAAACAAGAAAAAAATATTGTTACATATTTGTCTGGTGTGAAGTTAGCTGCGAAGAAGGCAAAAAAAAAAAATATTTGGAATCTCGGGAACTATTTATTAACTTTGGTATTTTGGACCAGATAGTTTCTGGTACAAATCAATAAACATTAGAAGCTTGGCTGTAAACTATTTTAGAGTTGCAAATGCAGAGAACACGAAGAGATAAAAAGCACTTTCGGTATTTTGTATGTATGTGCAACACGAAAAGACAATCATTCGAATACCAGAGATATATGGTGAACATCATGTCAGAAATTCATGAACACCAGAGATATATGGTTATACAGAACAGCCATGTCAGAAAAAAAAACTTCTTGATTTTACTATATTGTCTGCGTTTTGACAGATACCAGAATTGAAAAGCAAAATGTTGAAACTTGATAGCAATTAGAGAAATTTTTACATCACTTGCTAAAGCTGTAAACAATATTATTCTCTAGGCGAGTGTTACACAATAGATGAAAAATTGAAAGTATTCAGTGGGAAATGCAGATTTACACAATATATACTCAGCAAACCAAACAAATACGAAATTAAAATATTTGCGTTTGTTGATTCCAGAACATATTACACTTCAGGGATCTATGCTAGAAAGCAACCTGATAACAGTCCGTATGAAGTGAACAACCAATCGATCGATGTATTCAAAATATTATCGGAGTATGTGTGTAACTCTGGAAGGAATACCATAATGGACAATTGATTCATGTCTGATGTACGTACATCTTTCTTATGCAGCAAAAATGTCACTGTTGTGGGCTGTTCGAAGAAAAACAAAGCTTTCATTCCATCAGGATCTGTTCAGACTAAAAGGCGATCAGTGGAGTTATCTCTGTTTCTGTTCCAAAAAACCTGCACGTTAGTATCATATGTGCATAAGAAAAATAAATGTATCCGTATACTTTTGTCTATGCACGATGATGCATCTCTGCGCACAGAAGGCACAAACAAGCCAGAGATGATAGATTTTTACATCTGCACTAAATCAAGGATTAATACAGTCGAAAAGATGTGTTACAATGTGGAAGAAAAACCAACAGCTAGCCCATGCTAATATTTTATTTCATCCTAAATGGCATAAACAGACAAATCAAATATCAAAGTAATTCAGATGTAAAAATGAAAGGTCTTTCTTTCTGAAGAACTTTGCATTGAAACTTGCATCAGGTCTTTTTAGAAGACGAAACCAAGAACCAGATTCGCCTCCAATATGAAAAGTAAGTTTCAAGAAGGGCGTGAAGAAGAGCTTCAATTATACGAAACAAAACTATGGAAAAAACAAAGACGATCTGAAGCTTGTGGTAACAAAAAACGTAGGTACACCCGATTTCAATGCAAGAAATGCAAAAAAAAACGCTTATGCCTTGTGCATTCGTCATAGGTATGTCTTCATTTCTAATATCTTTTACAAGTGCAGCAATCTATGGTTTTAATGTACTTGAAAGACAATACCAAAAACTTGTGGAAAATACTTAAGATGAAACTGTTTCATAAAAATCTTAAATTTGAAAATAAATGTGTTTTAAAATTTACTTATGTTAAATTTTGTAACTTAATTTTGAATACAAATATGTTTAAAACTTAATTTTTATAGTTTATTTTAATTCAAAGCACTTATACGATACTTAGCTGTAAATTGAAGCTATTCAGCGTTAGTGCCTAACAAACGCCACGGAAACGTCTGTGTAATAAATTTTAGCGCGTGATCCAGGATTAAATCTGAATATATTTAGTATTTGTGAGTATTTGAAAAAACACTAACATTTAACATCTTAGTTTATCGGTGAGCCAACCATTTAATTTGATACGTTGCAGAATATCATTAATAGTCATTCAATAACTTAAGTCATCTACAATTATTTCAAATGAAAAGTTAATCCGATGATTTCAATTCGGTTTTGCAGTTTTAATGTTCGGTACTATACATTTACGATATAAATTATACAGTCGCGTAGTTAATTTGTTGTTTGCATATAGTTCAATTAAAGCTACTAGATGTCTCCGAAGTTTTTAAATACTTACGTGATATTTTTAAATTTAATCTTCACTGAAATTAATGTAGTGTGATTTAATTATACATTTCCTAATAAATGCATTTAAATTAAAGCTATCAAAATATAAATTAGATGTTACGTTATCACAAAATCCATACCTTGGTGTAATGTACATTTATGACAACTTTGAATCTTATTACATGTACGTTAAGAGAGTTATATTCATGTTCCTTTTCCTTGGATTAGCTCTTTGATAGTTATATTCATGTTCCTTTTCCTTGGATTAGCTTTTTGATTTGTTTCTTTTTAGAAGGCACCTAGGGTGATTTATGCCCTGCCTAGAGAACACTGGAAAATATATTCTTTTTGCTGTACGTTGAGTAAACTGATGTGATGATACTACAAATATTTGTTTACTTTAAAGTTAACAGCTAAAGGTCATCCATTGTATTAATTCTCTTGCCTATCCCTTTTCTTCTACATCCAGTCATTCTTCTGTGAAAGCTATTATAAAATTTTCTTTTGCAAAACTGAAATGAAGACAACGTGTCAGTGCACCGGTTTGGAGAATCAAAAAAGTAGAAAGTCGATCTTCAGGAAGCTGCCAACAATAATTGACTTTTCCAATATATAAAAATAAGCGAGATTTCGTTCCTGTAGTAGCTATGATTTGGAGTCCTTACATAATAGGATGAGTAACGAAAAAGGCGCCCGTCCCCCATTCAAGACATCCTAATGCTCCTACGGCTATATATGAAACAGGTTTCACATTTTCTTGACTTTGACAAGCACTGGAGTTGATGTAGGCAATAAATGCACTGGTGCCTTATTCCCAGTTTTTTTTCTCTATACCTAATTAACAGAAAGCACATGAACCTCTAGGTTTCACTGGAACAAGCGTATGACGATAAATAAAGATTAAAGATACAAAGTGAGTTACAACCTGAGATGTCCAATGGAGCAAACCTAACCGACTACACCAGAGCGGATCGTTAGAACTAATTAGTGAATAAGAAGAGTGGTCAGAAATGTACTATGGGCAGGTCATAATCCCTTGATGCCTTCCAACATGAAAAGTTGAAAGCCAAATTCTCCCATCTCAACATTTATGATAACAAAGAAAGCGATCACAGAACGTTTTACACATACAACTGTGTTTAATATATCAGCGGCAAATATTCAGTTCAATGTAAGACTTCAACACGGTAGCAGGCACGAATAAAATAGTATTGCCGTAGTTTTCCTCGCGAGTTGAGATGGTCATTTCTTTAGATTCACTCAACTCTTCAATTAATATATAGCACTTTCCAGTGCTAATAGTTTGCTTAAAATAAGAAAAATGGCATCTAGGGATTTCCTTAAATCTAGTAAATAGTGTAAATTGTAAGCATTGGTTGCTAAAAATATTTAATAAAATATGATGGTCAAGAATAAACTAAAGACTTACAGTAGCCTATATCCTAAGGAAAGGGATTAAGATATAACTAACATTTAGGTTACCGGTATATATTAATTACAAAAATTCCCTCATACAAAGCCAAGAATTGCTTAAGCAGACCGACCAACGATTTGTAGTTGCAACATGTTCTGAACATAACCAGCGATAACATCTACCCTTTCCCAGTGGTTGCCCAGTTGAATTTTGACATCTCACTGATCAGATTATCTAGTACAGCTGAAGCGCACACACATAACATTAATGTATCTCAGGTTTGTAAAGGTACAAATGTTTTATGGTGCCTTTTAGGGATAAAAGATTTTCGGAAATTTTCAATTATCAAAGAAAGACATTTTCTTAAGGAACATTTGAACATGTGTATTGTAACTAATCATTTACCATTGCCGGGGTAATTGCTAAGGCACTTATGCCGAAATGCGTGACGCAAATGTGTACAATTAGGAGAAGGGTCTCAAACTCCAGGCCACACTCAGTCGCGGACACTAAGTAGTTCTACCTATTCTCTACAAATAAGAGAAGGCATCTATTATCGGTAGTATAAACTGATTGCGCAGATGCTATAATAAGAAGCGTTTAGATTTCAGTCCGAGTGGAGCGTTGTAATAAGCAGGAATGTACAGATTAGTCAGAGTTCAACTGTATCTTTTGGCAGGCAATAAATTCACAGTGTTCGTTGTGTACTTACTCGTAAGCATTTTATATTATTATTGTTTCAAATATTAAGGTAGGGATATCATGTGTGTTGGTTTATACTGCAAAGGTTAAATTATTCTTATGGGAACAGTTTATTACATTATTTGTGGTTATATACGTCACGCCTACCCCAGAACACATGTTTCGCCCCCTACCCCGGACACTGGTAGATGCTTTTAGATTGGAAATATAGTGACCTATGTAATTAATTATTGTTTATGTAACATCAAATAAGAACATAAACAAATATTAAAATCGTTTTAAATTATTTACAGGTCAGATTTTTTACAGATAAATTATTCAAAAACAGAGGTGCTTAGGCGAAAAGTTGTTTAAGAATGTTCTTCATCAGATAATTATTGGAACATTAGGAACCAGAGAAGCAGCTACTAGATTTGGTACTCCCAAAAGTTCACTGCGTAATATGGTTAAATTGATAAGAAATGGAACAGAAATCAGCCTTGAACCAAAGTTAGGATGTTTTCAACAGACTGTCGAGTGGAGAACAACTTTTTTTTTTTAAATGTTTGACAACCGTTTCATGCCTCTCACACATAAAGAATTTCTTAGGCTTGTATATGACCTAGCTGAGGAACGCAAACTTGAGTACAGATTTAATAAAGAGCATAAGATCGTAGGAAAGGATTTGTACAGGAATTAAATGGAAGATTGGGTTGAGTGTTCAATCTGCAAGAATTAGGCTGATGGCGCATGCACAGTAATTGATCCAAGCAACCACTACTACAATTGTGGCATATGTATTCAAATATGTCGTCAGCAGTGGCGAAGGGTGATAGTATCAACAGGGTAGGCCCAATGTTGTTGTTGTTGTTGTTGTTCTTCTTCTTCTTCTTCTTCTTCTTCTTCTACTACTACTACTACTACTACTACTACTAATAATAATAATAATAATAATAATAATAATAATAATAATAATAATAATAATAATAATAATAATAATAATAATAATAAAATGAAACAAATTAGATATAAATATTTTACTACAGAAACACAAGAAAACAAATTCACATAAATTTAAAGTAATTGTAGTCCATCGACAGCATTTTTTCGATCTGAACCTCAATTTTCATAATGAAATTCACGTATGTGACTCATAGCTAATCTTAATTCGCCGTGATGCAGTTTAATTGTTTTAATTGGGCGTGATCGGGTGGGGAAGATGGATTATCACATTATCTGCGCTTTACAAGAAACATATGTTGTTTAAGTCTATTTGTACTGAAACAAACGCTGCTTGTAAAATGTCGTCATTAATTATATCGTTCAAAACACATAACAAGCATTCAATAAAGTCATTTTGTGTATCACTTAATTTCCCTTTGAAAACAGAATCACACTTAAATATTTTTTCATACGCTGCTCTTTATATGTCAACAACTCCAAATAATTTTTTGTACCAATTCATGCAGAACTCTCTTGCTCTCTGTTTGTTCTATTTTCAACACAGGCGTTGGTCTTCGTTCCTTAATAACACATTCATTTTCAAAAGACCACTGACAGAAGATTCTTTAATAGGAATTATATTATGTTCATATTCTCCACCTACTGACATTTTCTCTCATTCACTTTTGCAAATGTAAGATAATAAAGGTCACTCACAATATCTCAAAAACATATAGGGCCTTATGCAGAGTCGTTTTGACGTATGTTTAGCTTCATACTAAAGGCCTGACTACTGTAGGAAACATGTCAGTCGAACTCTTCAGTATGACATTAATCATGCGTCAGAACGATTCAGCATAAGGCCCACACTATCTACTCAATTCTAATGAACTCAACGAGTCTGATTTCGTACAGGTTTGCGCCAACGTAACGGAATGAAAGAGCATTAGTTTGCGATAATAGGCGTAGCACCTTTAGAATTGCTTGTTCCAGCTTTTGCGTTGCATTAGAATCCACAAAATTAAGCAAAGTTAGTACGGAATGGGGCCCTACGTTCCTTTGCACTTTACTTGTTTGACATATCGAATCGAAATCGAAGGTCTCGAGAGAAACGCTTTATGTAGGAACGAAAGTCGATAAGCGCTGAGGCCGGTCTCTTTCGCAGGTTATTACCAACACGTTCTCTTGCGTGATTTTCTGACTAGCTTCGCGGTAGTTCTACTGCCGCCTGAGACACTGCTTGATGAGCCTCCCAGAAGTGGTGCTAACCATGATTTCTTTAACAGACAATATTTTTTTTTCAACTTAGAAAACTGTCATACACTCTGTGCAAGGAAAGTGAATTAATTATAAATTACAATTTCTAACTGGGTAGGCCGGGCCTCAGGGCCTCTTACGACCCTTCGCCACTGGTCGTCAGAAACAAACAACAAAGTAAACTGTGCGGGGCTACCTCCCTAGTGTGGAATTCAAGACATTACCTCACAACGAATGTCAAGTGTGTTTTCCTCTTTGTTCATAATTTGTGGCTACACAATGTAGTAAAACAGTGTGGTAAATTATTGTGCTTCACTATGTTCACTATCATGTATTAAGATTAAACGGTTTTCCAAAAAGCTTTGTTTTACTTTAGTGTCGGAGCTAGGGACCTTTCCCCTACCCCAGCATGTTGCAGCGTGTGATCAAGTGCACCACAGAGAGATGGCGCTCTGCTTGCCCATGGAGAGCGGTCACGTTGAACTGTTGTGATTTCACTGTCTTACAGTGTCTTCTTTGATATTATTATTACTTAATTTTAATTGAAGTGCTTTTCCCAGTAATATCTTGTGAATTCTTTGGTACCCTGTACTACTCGTTACAATATGTATTATTCAATATATTTTCTTATAAAACCATTATCGGAAAGATTTATTCTGTTCTTAAATATACTATTACTACTGCTACTACTACTACTACTACTACTACTACTACTACTAATAATAATAATAATAATAATAATAATAATAATAATAATAATAATAATAATAATAATAACCTAAAATATTGTTGCTAGTTTACAGTATTACATCTATTATCTACCGAAAATGTGAATTCCTTAAAATAATCCACACTATAGTATTGGTGCAACATCCCTTAAAATGGTCGAATGTCTCTCGTTTCGGCGTAAAAGAGGAAGGCATATTCACGCACCCATACACATGTGTATTTATGCGGCAAGAATTTCAAGACGTGCTAATTTTATGTCAGAATTGGTAGCGTATTATACCCCTGACACAGGCCCCTTTATTCATAGATCTATCTAAATTGCTGTTAGGAGAAAAATGTGAGTAGACTGGCTGGGTAGGGCGCTCCAAGTATGCAAGTTTAGGATATTTACGTACATCTTTTTTATGCAGCAAAAATGTCACTGTTGTGGGCTGTTGGAAGAAAAACAAAGCTTTCATTCCAGCAGGATTTGTTCAGACTAAAAGGAGATTACTGGAGTTATCTCTGTTTCTGTTTCAAAAAACTTACACGTTAGTATCATATGTGCATAAGAAAAATAAATGTATCCGTATACTTTCCAACATCAAAGTTTATCGGTGAGCCTACCTTTATTCGTCATTCTATAACTTATGTCATCTACACACATTTCAAATAAAAAGTTAATCCGATGATTTCAATTCGGTTTTGCAGTTTTAATGTTCGGCACTATAAATTTACGATATAAATTATACAGTCGCATAGTTAATTTGTTGTGTACATATAGTTCAATTAAAGCTACTAGATGTCTCCGAAGTTTTTAAACACATATGTAATATTTTTAAATTTAATCTTCACTGAAATTAATGTAGTGCGATTTAATTATACATTTCCTAATAAATGTATTTAAATTAAAGCTATCAAAATGTAAATTAGATGTTACGTTATCACAAAATAAATGCATTGGTATAACATACATTTATGAGAACGTTGAATCATATTACAGGTACGTTAAGAGAGAAATATTCATGTCTTTCTTTATCTTGATGAGCTTTTTGTTTCTTTTTAGAAGGCATCTAGGGTGATTTATGCACTGCCTAGAGAACACTGGAAAATATATTCCTTTTGCTGTACGTTGAGTAAACTGATGTGATGATACTACAAATATTTGTTTACTTTAAAGTTAACAGCTAAAGGTCATCCATTGCATTGATTCTCTTGCCTATCCCTTTTCTTCTACATCCAGTCATTCTTCTGTGAAAGCTATTATAAAATTTTCTTTTGCAAAACTGAAATGAAGACAACGTGTCAGTGCACCGGTTTGGAGAATCAAAAAAGTAGAAAGTCGGTCTTCAGGAAGCTGCCAACAATAATTGACTTTTCCAATATATAAAAATTAGCGACATTTCGTTCCTGTAGTAGCTATGATTTGGAGTCCTTACATCATAGGATGAGTAAGGAAAAAGGCACCCGTCCCCATTCAAGACATCCTAATGCTCACACGGTTGTATATGAAGCTTAGGTCCCACTTTCTTGACTTTGATAAGCACTGGAGTTGATGTAGGGAGTTGAATGCGCTGGTGCCTTATTCCCAGTTTTTCTCTATACCTAATTAACAGAATGCACATGAACCTCTAGGTTTCACTGGAACAAGCGTATGCCGATAAATAAAGATACAAAGTGAGATACAACCTGAGATGTCCAGTGGAGCAAACCTAACTGACTACACCAGAGCGGATCTTTAGGACTAATTAGTGAATAAGAACAGTGGTCAGAAATGAACTATAGACAGGTCATAATCATACCTAGGTGCCTCCGAACATGAAAAGTTGAAAGCCAAATTCTCCCATCTCAACATTTATGATAACAAAGAAAGCGATTACAGAACGTTTTACACATACAACTGTGTTTAATATATCAGCGGCAAATATTCAGTTCAATGTAAGATTTCAACACGGTGGTATTCATCAATAAAATAGCATTGCCGTAGTTTTCCTCGCGAGTTGAGATGGTAATTTCCTTAGGTTCACTCAACTGTTCAATTAACATATGGCACTTTCCAGTGCTAATAGTTTGCTTAAAATAAGAAAAATGGCATCTAGGGATTTTCTTAAATCTAGTAAATAGTGTAAATTGTAAGCATTGGTTGCTAAAAATATTTAATAAAATATGATGGTCAAGAATAAACTAAAGATTTACAGTAGCTTATATCGTAAGGGAAGGGATTAAGATGTAACTAACATTTAGGTTACCCGTATATATTAAATACAAAAATTCCCTCATACAAAGTCAAGAATTGCTTAAGCAGACCAACCGACGATTTGTAGTCGCAAAATGTTCTGAACACAACCAGCGATAACATCTACCTTCCCACTGGTTTCCCAGTTGAATTTTGACATCTCACTGATCAGATTATCTAGTACAGCTGAAGCGTACATACACAACATTAATGTACGTCAGGTTTGTAAACGTGTAACCGTAGAAAAGCCTTATGGTATCTTTTAGGGATAAAGGATTTTCGGAAATTTTCAATTATCTAAGAAAGACGTTTTCTTGAGGAACATTTGAACATGTGTATTGTAACTAATCATTTACCATTCCTGTGGTAATTGCTGGGGCTCTTATGCGGAAATGCGTTGACGCAAATGTGTACAATTAAGAGAAGGGTCACAAATCCCAAGCGGCACTCAGTCGCGGACACTAAGTAGTTCTACCTATTCTCTACAAATAGGAGAAGGCATCTATTATTGGTAGTATAAACTGATTGCGCAGATGCCATAATAAGAAGCGTTTAGCTTTCAGTCCTAGTAGAGCGTTGTAAAAAGCAGGAATGTACTGATTAGTCAGAGTTCAACTGTATCTTTTGGCAGGCAACAAATTTACAGTGTTCGGTGTGAACTTACTGGTAAGCATTTTATATTATTATTGTTTTAAATATTAAGGTAGGGATATCTTGTGTGTTGATTTATACTGCAAAAGTTAAATTATTCTAATGGAGAAAGTTTATAGCATTATTTGTGGTTATATACGTCACGCCTAGCCCCGAACACATGTTTGGCTCCTAGCCCCGGACACCGGTTAATGGTTTTAGATTAGAAATATAGTGACCTATGTAATTAATTATTATTTATGTAACATCAAATAAGCACATAACAAATATTAAAATCGTTTTAAATTATTTACAGGTCAGATTATTTACAGATAAATTATTCAAAAACAGAGGTGCTTGGTGCGAAGAGTCTGTGAAGAGTGTTCTTCATCATATAATTAGTGGAAAATTAGGAACCAGAGAAGCAGCTACTAGATTTGGTACTCCCAAAAATTCACTGCGTAATAGGGTTAAATTAATAAGAAATGGAACAGAAATCAGCCTTGAACCAAAGTTAGGATGTTTTCAACAGACGTTCGACTGGAAAGTGGATAGCAACTTTTTTGACACGTTTGAGAAAATTTTGATGCCTCTCACACACAAAGAATTTCTTAGGCTTGTATATGACCCAGCTGAGGAACGCAAACTTGAGTACAGATTTAATAAAGAGCATAAGATCGTAGGAAAGCATTTGTACAGGAATTAAATGGAAGATTGGGTTGAGTGTTCAATCTGCAAGAATTAGGCTCATGGCGCATGCGCAGAAATTGATCCAAGCAAACCCTACTACAATTGTGGCATATGTATTCAAACATGTCGACAGAAACAAGCAACAAAGTAAACCATCCGGGGCTACCTCCCTAGTTTCGGATTCAGGACATTACCTCACATCGAATGTCAAGTGTGTTTTCCTCTTTGTTTATAGTTTGTGACTACACAAAGTAGTAAAACAGTGTGGTATACTATTGTGCTCCACTATGTTTATTATCATATATTAAGGATAAACGGTTTTCCAAAAAGCTTTGTTTTCCTTTAGTGTCGGGGCTTTTGGATAGTTCCCCTACCCCAGCATGTTGCAGCGTGTAATCACGTGCATTACAGAGAGATGGCGCTGTGATTGCACATGGAGAGCGGTGACATAGAACTGCTGTGATTTCACTGACTTAGAATGTCTTCTTTGATATTATTAATACTTAAGTTTAATTGAAGTGCTTTTCCCAATAAAATTTTTGGACTTCTTTGGTACCCTGTACCACTCGTTACAATATATATTATTCAATATATTTTATTTAAAAAAAAAATATCGAAAAGACTTATTCTGTTCTTAAATATACTACTACTACTACTACTACTACTACTACTTAGAGATGCAAAAAAGCCGGCTTTTTTGAATCGATGGTTTTTTGCACCTTAAAAAGCCTGCTTTTTTGAAAAAAAAACGAGAATTTAGGAAATTTTGGCTTTTTTCATTTTCACGATTTTTCTATTTAAATAGCTTTCTTATAGTATACTCTAAAGTTAAATAAGATTTCATGACCTAAATACCATATTTCGCTCTGTAATTCACCATCATGATGGATGGATCACATGTTTTATGAATTAAGGTAAACATACAGTACGTAGTATTTGAGAACAATTGTAGAGGATATTTAACTTTATTTTAACTTCTGAGTTATCGACATTCTTTCCTTCTCTAAGTCATTTCTTTTTAGTCATCCGTGTTTCATTTCTTAGAGATTAGTAGGGCTACTCTAGCTTCTAGCACATAAGTTAAACTTATGTTTTTCAATATATCTGTCAGAGCGTACGTTTGTCAGTAGCTATATCTGTCAGAGCGTACTTCCACATTTTTGTTATATGGTACTGTAGCTGTGTAATGATTTAGCAGTAATCTTCCGGATACAACCTTGAAGACCATTTTATAGAAATAATAAGTAGCGGATTCAGAAAAGTATTTTGAGAGGTGTTTCTCTGCTTAATGTTTGGCTTTTCTATAGGCATAACTAATATTTCGTTTTGTTTGCATTCAGCAATAACCTTCCTGATACAACCTTGAAAATCATTTTATACTGATAATCAGTGGCGGATTTATAAAAGTATTTTGGGAGGGTTTTTCCATATTAATGTTTAGTTTTTCTAAAAATACATACTTTTTATTTGAGGAGAGCTTGAAGTTTATGAGTAAATATTTCGATTGTTTTAGAAATTCCGTAATTTCGAGGTACAGGCTTCAATCTGTAAGACATTCCCACCCTAACCCCCTTTGCAAATCCGTCACTACTGGTAATTAGTAATAACGACAATTTAAAAACGATAAAGGAAGTCGGCCAGGATTCACAAAAAACTTTTGTCAAAATGCTCGAATTCGGGTCGAATCCCGGACTTCCCGATAGAAGTGCAAAAACTAACCACTCACTCATGGTTGTTGTGCAGTTATGCTTAATTTAAATATATTCTCTCTCTCTATGGCTTATGGAATCCGAAAGATCGATGCCGCGTTCACAAAAGCTCTCCACTGACTTCTACCCTGAGCCAACTGGATTCAGTTTTTACTTCGTATTCCTATTTCTGCGAGATCCATCTTAATATTGTCGTCTCATCTGCCCCTAGGTTTTCCTAATGGACGTTTTCCGATTGGATTTCCAGTTAACACTTTGAAAGCGTTCCTACCTTCTTCCATTCTGGCTGCATGACCTGCCCATCTGAGCCTCCTAGACTTGATGACCGTAACGATGTTTAGTAAACCGTATAAATTATGCAGTTCTTCGTTATAAAGTTTCCCTCCATTCCCGTTCCTCTTGTGTCCGAATATTCGTCTCAGGATTTTATTTTCAAATACTTTTAGTCTGCGTTCTTCCCTCATCGCAAGCGACCATGTTTCACAACCATACAGAACAACAAGCACGATGATCGTTTTATATATTTTAAGCCTTAAATTCCTCAACAGAATTCGCGACGACAAAATATTTTGAACTGAATAATAACACGAATTTCCTTATTTCAGTCGACATTTATTTCTTTGTGGATATGATTTTGGTATGATAATATTGATCCTAGATATTTAAAAGTATCCACTTAGTCGAAAGTATTATTTGATACTTTAACGCACCCACAATTTTCCGTTTTACGATCTCGGTGAACTTCCATATACTTAGTTTTCTCCGCATTTACTTCTAAACCAATGTCACTGCAAGCGTTTACTAAAAGCTATGCATTTCTTTCTATTGTTCTTCTATCATCACCTATTAAATTTACATAATCAGCATACGCCATAACCTGGTAAATACCATTCAGCTCAAGGGCCTGGTTGTTATCTTTAATTTTCCTTATAGCGTACTCCGGAACAATGTTGAATAATAATGGTGATAACGCATCTCCTTGTTTCAGACCATTCTCGACGTTGAAGCTCATGGACAAGAATTATTCTACTCGTACTTTACTCTGGAATTCATTTAAACACATTTTAATTAATCTAAGTAGGGTTTTCGGTATTCCGAATTCTGTAAGAATTGTACAATACTTCCCTCCTATCCGAGTCGTAAACCTTTTTAATATCAATAAACAGCTGATGTACTGGGTAATATATTCCCATTTCTTTTCGAGTGTTTATCGAATAGTAAATATCTGGTCGATAGTTGATCGATTTCCCTAAATCCGCACTGATAATCTCCAATAATTTTATCTGCGTATGGAATCAATTTTGTTAATATAATGTTAAGAGAAATGCCTCGCTAATTATTACAATAAGTTTTGTCGCCTTCTTTGTGAATTGAAACAGTGATTGATTCTTTGCACTCTTCTTAAATGTATTCATAGTTTTTTTTAACAAAAAAGTTGAATTCCTGTCGTTAAAAATTCAGAAACCTTCAGGATTGGGTAAACCGTGATGGTGGTTATTAGTCTAGGAAACCACACGATCAGATGAACGGTCTATTAAGTATATGATCCATTAAACAGAAAATTAGGTACTTGCCCGATTCTAGACAAGGTTAAGGAACAGTCAGTGCATTATGGAATTCGGAATTTTACAGATTTTGCAGATCCGAAGCACCTGGTAGGTGGTAACAGATTATTACGTATGTGATCAATGAATGAAAAATTTGTTCGAAGTATCCATACAACGTATATGAAAGTTAAAACAAAAGTTTCAAGAATGTGCAAAACCACCCGAAACCAAGCTCTTGATATGCAGCCTTTAAGATTATCATATAAATGTATTTCTCTCATGATTTATTTTATTTTGTTTCAAGAGGGTGTGTGATATTTTGAAGTAAAAATATTACATACAATTTTGCTAGTTATTTGTGTATCATTTTCTTAAATAAAAGTACTTACTTTTCTGTATAAGAGATTAAAAAATTATTACATCTATTGGTTAATCCTTAGGAATTCATAATGTAAATATGTTAAGAATATTTTAAAAAATATTTTCGAAATCCACGGTTTATTTTAGGTTTTATATTATTACTTACATCAACCTCTAATTAAATGAGTTTTTGTACTGTACAGAAGCGAAACAAAGTCTGTTTTATCAATTTAAAGCAAAATTTTGAAAAAAGCCCAAAATTTCCCAAGCAAAAAAGAGAAGCAGAAAAAACCGAGTTTTTTTTTTTTTTTTTGCAAAAAAGCCGGTTTTTTTCCGAGCCCTTGCATCTCTACTACTACTACTACTACTACTACTACTACTAATAATAATAATAATAATAATAATAATAATAATAATAATAATAACCTAAAATATTGTTGCTAGTTTATATTATTACATCTATTTTCTACCGAAAATCTGAACTCCTGAAAATAATCTACACTAAAGTAAACATCCCTTAAAATGGTCGAATGTCTCTCGCTTCGGCGTAAAAGAAGGAGGTATATTCACGCACCCACACACATTTGTATTTATGCGCCAAACATTTTTTTCAAGATGTGCTAATTTGACGTCAAAATTGGTTGCGTATTATACCCTTGACACAGGCCCCTAAATTATTTATAGATCTATCTAAATTGCTGCTAGGAGAAAAATGTGAGTAGTCTGGTTGGGTCGGGCCCTCCAAGTATACACGTTTAGGATCTTTAAACACTTTGTAATTATTATGAAGAAGTCTTTGTGTTCCCCCTCCAGAAAATAAACATTGCTATTTCCTTAATTGAATAATTCAGTGTGCATTCGGTTGTGGAGTACGCATTTAGTGTCTGAGCGAAGATTTCGTATATGCTGGCTATTCAGCAACGTGGTAACATAGGTTGTTTGGCAGCCTAGCTTTCCCAGCGATAAGACTCTCTTGGAACATGTCACATACTCAGGGAACCAGTTAACTTGGTTCTGCACGAGGTTGTGTTTTCTGTCCTTGCACCAGTTCCTTGTATTGTGTGACATTTTGTGTTGTGTAGAAAGGTGATTTGTAAAGATGCTAAGTCACGTGTGGTACGTGTGAACAGGCCAGGTAAGGTTTTGCTACATGTGTTGGAGGTTAAGTTCCAGTATAGAAAATGTACGTCAACGCCCGAAACAAGGAGAGCCTACTTCGTGTACTTCGGATGCAAAGCGAGAGACCAAGACAAACCAGGGCTCCTTACATTTGTTTTACTACGTGCTCTTCTATTCTTGATGCATGGACGCATGCAAACTTCACCGTACGAAGCTAGCAATACCATAGTGCCGTGAAAATTTACTGATCATATCACTAACTGTTACTTTTGCTTGGTACCACTTATTCTAATGTTATATACCAGAACGGAAAAGTACCTACGTTCAGTCATACATCCTGTTATATAACCTTCCGATGTGCTACTATCAGATCTATCAGCAATTTTCATCATACAATAATGAAGATGATATAGAAGACACTGAACAACTTCCAATTCCTTAAAATTCAGACTTTTCCACTGCTTCTTCTGTCCGCAAGCCGGACAAGATTACACAGACCTAATTAAATGAGCTAATCAGGGATTTATAACCTCTCAGAAACATAGCTGAAATATTAACTCACGGCTGCATCAGTAAAACTACCTGGCGGATGATGTGAGAGTAATAACGCTTCAATACATACATACAGAATATATTTTCTTTTTCAGAACACAATAGCATCTGACTGTGTGTCATGATATTGAACGACTCTGCATCGGTAAATTTGCCTCATAAAAACCAGGATGGAAACTTTTCATTGCTTCCTCCAAATTTTCTCTTAAAGCAGTTTTGCTGTACAATGTGAAGGAAGTGTTTTTCCTTCAATTCCTATTGTCCATTCAGTAGATGTTAAGGAAAATTTTAAAATATGAAATATATTCTTAGGTCCATGGAATACGATATATTTTGATGGAAAATTTGCTGACATTTCAAGGTCACTGCTACTTTGCTGTGTTACAAAAGGCTTCTAAAGGTTTTTCTGCTTTTTATGTAAGTGGAACAGTTTTGTCAGGCATTTACATTGAAAAATATAATTGTGCTTTACATTCGTTATTACACTTTGTATGAAAAATGCTGCTTCAAACCATCTTGTGAAGATATTGCTTCCGCTACTGCACTCTAAACTTCTGCTACTGCATAAAGAAACTTGTGAAGTTATTGCACAAAGATATAGCTGTATATGAGTACTTATGTCGCAAATTCCCACGACTTAGTTTGGGAAAAATAAGGAGGGGATACTCATTGGACCAGATCCGTCTACTGTTTCGTGATTCTTAATTTTAACACTTAGTGATGCTGAGTAGGCAGCATTTCGAAACATGTGTCATAATTTCCTGCGGAACTAGAGAACAGAGACCTAAAAGCAGCTCGTAAATAATCTTCTTTCTACTTTGGAGAAGAGAGGGTGTCCAATGTCACTAAAATTGCATGTTCTCAGTTCTCATTTAAGTTTATTTTCTGACAGTTGTGGTGATGTAAGCGACGAGCATCTCAAACGCTTTTTTTGAACAAATTGCAACGATGGGAAGAAGATACAAAGAGACATGGTCGGCAGCAATGTTTACTGATTTCTATTGGAATATTAGCAACGATCCAACAGACGTAAACTACAAACGACAAGCCAAAATGTGCAGGCGTTGGAAACATGTCAGTCTAGGAATCCAACATTCACAATGTTAGTATTTTTTTTTACATTTAAGGCTCTATCTCAATACGAAAAAAGTATTTTTCACTTACAACATATCCTCCTGTTCCATCCGATTGAACAAAACTTCAGTTTTAATGTTGTTGGGTAATATTGAAAAGCAGTTAAGTTTCGGACTAACTCGGGAGAGTAATACTCCTAGAAGGAGAAGAGACTAAAATCAGTAATCATTACTTATGCTTGCCGAAACGCTTAGAGTGGGGAGGAAGAGCACTTTAGAACAGGCCCGACCGAAACAGGTTACTAACAGTTTTAGGCAAGTAAAATCAACTTTAGGCAGGGTCATGAATAATTTAGAAGAGTTGGGTCTTCCGTAGGCCATCCTGGTTTTGAGTTTTTCATGGGATATATTACGTCAGTATTGCTGGCATAATATTTTGGAATGCAGTGTTGCCAAACCTTCAACAATGTCGACAGATACAAATGTGTCGGGACGTTTGAATACGGCCCCAGCTGTTACACTGAAACGAAAGCCAGTCGAATGCTTTTTGCGGCATTTTCGTGTTCAACACTTCGAAATTATTTCAAAATGGACATTTTCATTTACGAAACAAAATATTGTAAAAAATGACATTACAGGAACTAGCAATTAATACGACAATTCCAAAATTCTGTAAGAGAATTGTCTGTACGTGAGAAAACTATAATTAAGACAAGAAAACAAACATCACTTCAAAAATAGTGTTCGAAAAAATAAAGCATTTCGTTCTAAGAGTCCTTGTAGTCTTATCCTCTGAAAGAGAAATGTTATTAAGTAATTTCATTGCTTATTTAAAATATGTAATTGTAGCTAATCACGGGGTTGTTCTTTGTATGGTTGTGACAATAGAGTTTTTTAAACATACGTGTTAGGTAATCTTTTAAACACTACTATGCATTACAATGGCGAGCGCTTTTGATATCAAATTACAAGTTTGCTGTGAGTAATTAAACTATTGAAAAGATAAAACACATTTTGAGAAAAACTGCTATAAACTAAATTTATGATTCTAAAATACCTTATTATGATTTCTGTTATACCAGAAAATTGTATTTCATCCGTAAAGAAAACTTCACCAATGAGAGCAATACTTGATAGAATTAATTTTCATTCACATTTACCTGACAACAAAATCATTATTTTAAATCTCAAACAATATATTTAAAAATGATTGAATCTTAATCTATTGTTAAATATGATTAACTTCTTTTTATATGCCTTCTAATGATTTCTAATGAAAAAACTAGATAGTTGTGACGAGAATAAAAAGCCCTGGAGTGACATAGATGGATATAAACTTTACAAGTAGTGGCCATATGCACCAATGAAGTTCAACTATTGAAGGAAGGTCATAACTAATCTCGATGAAAATGTCTGTTGCACCAACGACGTTCAAGATTAAGTCTCGATCAAATGATGGATAAACTTGATTTTAGCTTGAACGGCTGAATTTGGGGTGGGAAGTTTGTGTATAGCCCGCTCTCCCACATTTCCTTGTCACCGGAACTGGAAGAGTCACTACTACTACTACTACTACTACTACTACTACTACTACTACTACTACTACTGATACTACTACTTCTACTACTGCGACTACTACTACTACCGGTACTACTACTGATACTACTACTACTACTACTTATATCCAGAACAGAACCCAACCAACCACTGCGGGGCTTCTAACCCATTCCTACTAGTACTACTACTACTATTGCTAACTACCATTACTACTACTGCTACTACTACTACCGCTACTACTACTACTACTACTACTACTACTACTTATACTATAGCTTCCTTACCAGAAGATTTACATCTTAAATCTTTATAGCATGCGATTCCGATTCATTATGAACTAATATGAATCGTTAGAATCACTATGATTCGTTAAAAATCCTTGGGGGGAGCGGGCTATACTCAATCCTTTTGGGGTTTAAACTTCGTTGATCTAAGTCAGTCTGTAGTATGAGCCGAATTTGTTATTGTAGTGCACATAATGTCCGAAAGTAATAGTCGTTAGGATTTAGAGTATTTAGAGGAGATTTACTGTCATAGAGTAATGAAAGATCTCTGTAAGTCATTTGAAATGTTGAGCGAGAAAGATTTTCGAAAAAGATTTCGATTGAACAAAACTTCAGTTTTAATGTTGTTGGGTAATATTGAAAAGGAGTTAAGTTTCGGACTAACTCGGGAGAGTAATACACCTAGAAGGAGAAACTAAATACGCCGTTCAATATCGGTTGGCGTTGTCCGCTTCTTGACACGTTGCATATATATAGCAGAAATCAAACGCTTACTGATGTCGGTCCTCGTGACCGAGCGTGCTAGCGGTTCGGGCTAGTAACGAAAAGCGCTTTCAGCGTGGACTCAAACCCGGCCCAAGGATTTTTTTTGTATTTTTTTAATTTTCATAATACTTTTTTCATTAAAATCAAATGAAAATAATGCTCGAAAAAGTGATTTATTTACTTTTGTGTAGATAAGTAGTAGTAGTAGTATTAATAGTGGTAGTAGTAGTAGTAGGAATAGTGGTAGTAGTAGTAGTAGGAACGGGTTAGAAGCCCCGCAGGGCTCGTTTAGTTCTACATTGACCCACATGATATAAATTTTGTGGCCAACTTAAAACAGCTGGCTAGGGTAGTGCGCAAAAAAAAAAACGTACGTCTGGGAGTATTACTCTCCAGAGCGGGTCGTGTTAAGTTTCCCAACAAAAAAAATGTGTTTCGCCTTTAAATTGCTTGCTAATTACATTGCGTTTTTATGCAACTGGAAACTTCCATCCCCATAAGTACCCTTACATTCAATATTGTCTTTGCATTTTCCCACTAATGAAATTACAATACATTTCTCGTGTTCGGAGCAATTTTTTGCTCGTGATTTCATTATTTTTTCCATCACAATTACGATCAGTGAAATTAGCTCACAATTCTATGCACTCAATCTCAAAAGTCGAAAAGACTGGCACGCGGCATACTTTCTTCATTTGTTACTTTGTTAGACGAAGATTAGAGACAAAAACAACCAATCATAGTCGGTTTTGCAAATTGACTGAAGTTTAATTAAACAAGATGTACTGCACTTCGACTTTCAATGGTGCAACGAAGTCCTGGAACCAAGCTTAAACTTGAAAGTTTAACCTTCCTACTACCATGGGGTCTTATATGATCCCAGGCAAAGTTTAACAATGCATAATTCGTGTACCGTATTACATAAAAAATGAAAAAATTGGATTTTCATATTTCCTTAAGAACTCCATTTTTTTTACATTGTGGTACTTTTTGTGATTATGTGTGCCCAAGTTTTTCTATTTCCTGCACTGAATACAATTGGGGTCATATGGGACCCCAGCAATTATTAATTAACTTTTGTATTTTCCGATAGATGTCAGTAATTCCTAGGAATGACTTTTAACACAAGTCGCTCTTCAATTGTTTTCTCGAATGTTTGAGATGAACCATGGCATCAAAAATGCTATCTTGCGAAGACATATCCAAAATTTGGAATGAAGGAATCATTGATTCCGACTTTTCGCCAGAAGATTCTGTAAGTGATGATACTTTATCTAGTGACGATGGTGAAATAGATGAAATTTTGGACTATAATGATATAGACGAATATTATTCAGATTCATATCTCGATTCTGAAAATGTGTGTACGCTAGAAAGAAGCAATAATGATACCTCAACATCTGCTACTTACAATAAGTATATTCAAATGGGCTTCTACTCTTGTTACATTTCTGTTGTTGTCAATTATTTTATTATTTTATACAAATGGTGAAGCACGTGTCCGATATACAATCATGTATTATAAAAGTTGAAAATAATGATCTGGTTTGTTTCGTCCCTGGAGTATGCCGTAGAGGCTAAAGGAGACGTGGACCAACTGATTATAGGGCATTACTCCTGTATCACCGGACCACACGAAAAAAGAATATTATTTACTTACTCTCAAAAAATACTATGCTGTCACTCTGGTTCATTTGGTAGTTATTATTGTTCGATATACAGTGTGGACGTATGGCATAAAAACTAGTGCATAAAACACGTACCAATTGGGATCGAACCAGCAATCTCACGCACCAGATGTGAACACGATACCAATGAGCCACCGGAACATAGTATTCAATGTTGTGTTTCTGAATGATCTACTAAAATGTTTTCTAATTAGCAAGATCAACTACAATGAAACATATTTCAATCCTTGTTCTGATTTGGATTCTAATTTATGTCAGTCATGTAATGTTACTGCATTATTTTTATTCATTTTCCCTTTCTTTTATCTTATGAATCTGCATTTTCTTTTCAGGTCGAAGATTGGACAAGAAACCTACTATAGTTGTCCAGTAAGGGCCTCTCAGGGTAAGACTCCATCCCGCAATATTATTAAGACTGCAACAGGGCCAACACGGCATAGCATCAGGAATGTGGATACGATTCAATCTGCTTTCGAACTTTTCGTGAGACCCAATATTCTTGAAATTATTTCGAAATGGACAAACAAGGAAGGTTCTATTACATATGGTGATAAATGGGTGTATGTTGATACGGGTGAACTTCAGTGTTTTATAGGCCTTCTTATACTGGCGGAAGTATACAAAGCACACAATGAAGGCATTACACATTTGTTGAATAAAGATGGGCGACCTATTTTCAACAAATCAATGTCGAGGAATAGATTTACACAGATTTCTCGATGACTTCGGTTTGGTGACGCTGCACAACGACGCAAAAACCGTAGTCCTGACAAATTATCTCCAATCAGAGACGTTTTTGATGCATAGGAAAATACCTTACATGATGCATATGTAGCAAGTGGTAACATTACTATTGATGAACAATTAGTGTCATTTCGAGGACGCTGCCCTTTTCGTCAGTACCTGCCATCCAAACCGGGAAAGTATGGGATTAAATTTTGGGTAGCGTGCGATAGTGAAACATCCTATGCTATGAATCTTCAAGTATGCAAAGGAAAGGAGCCTAATCAGCAAGGAGAAACAAACCAAGGTGAGCGGGTAGTATTAGATTTGATCAAAGGACTTGAGGGGAGCGGGAGGAACGTTACCACTGATAATTTTTTTTTTACAAGTTTGCATCTTGCCAGAGAACTTGAAAAAAGAAAATTAACTTTACTGGGAACAATCAGAAAGAATCGTAATGAATTACCACTTGAATTCACACAGTCTAAAGGGAGAGATGTACATTCATCCTTGTTCGGATTTCAGGATTCAATCACTATAGTTTCTTATTGCCCAAAGAAGGGGAAAGTTGTAACTCTTCTAAGCAGCATGCACTTCTCCAATTATATTGACGAAAGAAAAGAAGCCAAACCGGAAATTATATTAGATTACAATCATATCAGGTGTGGATACAATGGATAAACTAGTGAGAACTTACACCACAAAAAGAATGACTAGGAGATGGCCGATAGTGATGTGAGGTGGAAAATTTTCCGGAAAATTTTCCGCTGTATTTTTCCGGAAAATTTTCCGTTCTAAGAAAATATCAGTAATCAAGTAACAATTCCTCAGCAATCATGAAATTGATCGAATTCATGTATAGAAATGTTAAAAAGTGAAAAATCGTTTAAAGAATCTGTAAATTTTCATGGCTCAGACAATTTTCAGTACTATGTAGGAACAAGTTAAACAATTTTTCATGAATCGAAATATTTTCTGCCTTATATGGAAAAATTGAAGAACTTTTTATGAGTCGGAAAGTTTTCATCATTTTGAAGCAAGAAGTAAAACAACTTTTTTATGAATCGGAAAGTTTTATTGCTCTGTAGAAACAAGTGAGAGGAATTTTCATAGATCGGAAAATTTTCATCACGATGTAGAAACAAGTGGAAAACACTTTTCATAGGACTGACAATTTTGGATATTATGTATAGTGATGTTAGGTGGAAAATTTTCCACTATATTTAACTGCACATAGAGCTACAAAATTGAATTTCAGTAGAGTAAAGTTAGTCAGCAACAAATTATAATTTTCCAAATAGCTTTCGGGAACCGGAAAATTTTCTATTCCAAGTTGGGAAATAAAATTTTACAGTGCTTTTCTCTCTCTCTTGCTCTGCGAGCTCCTTCGTTGCTAAGCGGTTAGCATACTCGCGTTTGGCTGGAAACCTGAAAAATTGTTCCACTTGTTCCTACATAGTACTGAAAATTGTCTAACCCATGAAATTTTTAACGATCCCATGATTATTTAAACGATCTTTTACTATTTAACATTTTTATATATGAATTCAATCAATTTTATGTATACTGACGAATTGTTACTTAATCACTGATATTTGTTAAGAACGGAAAATTATCCGGAAAAATATAGAAGAAAATTCTCCACCTCACACCACGGCTAAACAACAATGTAGGAATAAGTGGAGTATGTTTTTACGAATCGGAAAATTTTCCGTTTCAAAATTTCCCGGAAAATTTTCATCACTGTAGAGGACAGACAATTTTTCGATTCATGAAAAATTGTTCCACTTGTTCCTCCATAGTAGTGAAAATTGTCTAAGCCATGAAAATTTTCAGATTCTTTAAACGATCTTTCACTTTTTAACATTTCTATATAGCCTATGAATTCAATCAATTTTACGAATACTGACAAATTGTTACTTAATCACTGATATTTGTTAAGAACAGAAAATTTTCCGGAAAAATATAGAAGAAAATTTTCCACTCCATATCTCGACTAAACAGCGATGTAGGAACAAGTGGAGTATATGTTTATGAATCGGAAAATTTTCCGGAAAATTTTCATAACTGTAGAGGACTCAATTTTTCGATTCATGAAAAATTGTTCCACTTGTTCCTACATCGTACTGAAAATTGTCTGAGCTATGAAAATTTTCAGATTCTTTAAAGGATCTTTCACGTTTTAACATTTCTATACATGAACTCAATCAATTTTATGAATATTGACGAAGTGTTACTTAATCACTGATATTTGTTAAGAACGAAAAATTTTCCGGAAAAATATAGAAGAAAATTTTTCACCTCACATCTCAACTAAACAACGATGTAGGAATAAGCGTACTATGTTTTTATGAATCGGAAAATTTTCATCACTGATAGCCGATGGTTATCTTTTACAATATTCTAGACATCATTGCGCTCAACGCTTTCATCATTTGGCTTTTACTCAATCCTGAATGGAACAGCAGAAATAATTACAGAAGGAGAATATTTCTTCTTGAACTAGGGAAGTGTCTAACTGTTCAAAACCGACTTCGGCGCGCAGATATCCCGTCTATATCTTCAGAAGCAAATAAAGGACGAAAGCGTGGTCGTTGTCATCTCTGTGAGCGGTCTCTTGACAGGAAGCATCAGGACATATGCAAGAAGTGTAACACATTCGTGTGCAAGCAACACTCAGTTATTGTTTGTGTCAAATGTGATAACTACTAAAAATTACAATATGATTTTGTGCATGTCCTTATGTGAGTATTTGTTTAAGTTTTTTTGAGATCAAAATGTAATGAACCAAAAAAAAAAACCCACTTTAGCGAATAGTTTCAGAACTGTTTTATAATCTAATTGTATGTCTAAAATACAGTATTAGACTGGAAAATTCAGCCAAATTATAATTTTTCTTATGTGAGTAACTGTCCTTAATTTATATAATAGCGCGTATGTTATCAATTTATAAACACATTAAGGGTATTATGTGACCAGAAATATATAAATTTATAACAAATTTATAAACAAACATATTACAATGTAAAAGTTAGCAAAATTAAATTATCCTTTTAAAAAAGACATAGTTTCTTAAATAAATGTAATGGGGTCATCAGTGACCCCAATGGTATTTAATGTAGTGAAAAAATCCGTTAGGGTTGAGGTCTTCATTGTATCTTTGGAATTAGCTTTAAATTAGCCATCTCCTTATTATAATGTTTCAGATATGTGGACGACTTCATTTTGTTCATTCGTTTTCCATTGACTTTAATGTTCATGTTTCGCGAGGTTTCACTTTGTTCCATCTATTTTCGAACAATTTGCTGTTGGGACATAGGATCTACATACTATCTTCTACATTTGAGCTGCATTTCAGGAATCTCCATTTTTTCCAGATAAGTGGAGGAATTATTTGTTTTTCATTGATTTTCCATTGACATTAAATTCAATGCTTCATGTTTTCTTTCCTTTTTTCTTTTTCTTTTTTTCTTTCTTTTTTTTGACTATGTTAAATCCAGTTTAGGATAATTTGCTTTTCAAATATAAAATCTACATAGTCTCTGGTAGATTCGAGCTGAATTTCAGCCATCTTCCCGAAAGTGTGTTCACATAATTGCAATCGAATTGGCTCTTTACATGGAACTACCGGAAAGGTAAACTTTTAAGTAAACTTTTTGAAACAAAACGTATAATCGAAATCGGTGCCCCTACATCGAATTTAAATGTGAACATACAAGGAGACTTACGGAAGTGTCAGTCACCGATTTGAATGAAAATTAGCATACTTGTAGAACATCGAAAAATAATCGACACGTATTTTTTGTTTCGGCAATGGCGAAGATTTAATGGTGGAAACCACCCTTTGAACGTTAGGGGTGGTCTCCAAGCATAGACAGAAAACAATCTTTTAACATATAAGAAAACATACTGACTTGGGGGTAGGACAGCTGATTCAGAATCTGACATCAAAATTACAAAATTCAAAATGGCGGATCCAATACAGTGGTTACAATTACAAAATGTCTTCTGGTTTGAAAATCTCTGCACTTAGCCGAGAACAATTATAGTTGGCAGGGGTTACTACGAGAAGGTTGGAGACCGAGTTGAAATCCTTTTCTTTTGATTTGCAACCCCTTTATTTTAACGGAATGCTTGATTAAAGTAAGTATCTGCACTTCTCCATATTCGGGGTGCTTATGTATAGTGAATATCCCCCATCTCACTATGTCGGAGCTTCACATATCATCAAGTGTTATAATTATGAATTTATTGAGAAAACGCTTCACGGTAATGATATTTCGTTAAAAAAAAGTGTGTGTGATGTATAAACATTGTTTACTCCAAGCTCACCTTATTACAGCAATAACTGTGACAAATCGCAAAATGCAACACAATCTTCTTCCTAATAACTGTTTTTGTATCACGTATATGTAATAAGATTTGCAAATCTGGGAGAAGAAAACTGATTATGAATCAGTGATTTGGATCTAAACTGTATCATTACAGAGATGTAAATTTATGTTATATTTGTAGAGAACAACATCAGTAGAATGTCTCAAGAAGTTTTTCAACGGGTTGAGTTGAGTTGATTTTAGTTTAGCGTCCCTTTCAGCAGCGAGGCTATATGAGACGTGGATCTACTGATTAACGTGGAATCCGAACCACATGAGCTCCCTCCGGGAATCGAACCCGGGTCTCACATGCCAAAGGCGCGTACGCTAACCGCTTAGCCACGAGGGAGCTCTAGTTTTTCAACGGCCTATAGACGAACGCACCAAGAGGCTGAATCCTACCAGTTGTTAGTACAGAATGCTTTGTATTTTGAGGTACTCTTTTGTTCGTAAAACAGGTTAAAAAGTAGATAAATTATGACCACTCCACGAATCTAAATGGGCTTTACGTTAGACATTTGGAGAAAAAAACTCTTCAAACCAAGATCTCACAAGACCTGATGTTAATTTTCCCGAATATGGTGCTTTCACAAGGACATTTTCATATTAAAAGAGGCTAATGTCTGATGAAGACAACGTTAAGTTGTTGAAACCGTTACACTGTAAATTAGTTTTTAATAAACAAGTGTGCATATACTCTGGTCAGAAGTGTTTATTATTTCTAAAAGAGGGTGTTTTGGACTATAGAGCCAAATGTTCCAGTCTTCTTCTGCAAAATAATTAACAACGGTGATAACAAAGCACCATTTTCGGAAATAAAAGGCTGCATGATGCAGCTGTGAGTCGTAGATTTATTGACTGTCTCACACTTTCTACTGTTTGTGTCACTGTAAACGCTATAGTGAGAGGTGCAGGGACTCACTTTAATCAAGCATCCATTTAAAATGAGTGCAGAAAGGGGTTTCAAATTGGTCTGCAACCTCCTCACAAAAATCTCCGCCAACTATAATTGTTCTTGGCAAACTACAGAGAATGTCAAATCAGAAGACATTTTGTAATTGTAATCACTATATTGGATCCGCCATTTTGAATTTTGTAATTTTGACGTCAGATTTTATATGAGCTGTCCTATCCACCCCTGGCGGTATGTTTTCTTCTAAATTAAATGGTTGTTTTCTGTCTATGCTTAAAAGGGTGGTTTCCACCCTTAAATATTCGCCATTGCCGAAACAAAAAATACGTGTCGATTATTTTTCGATGTTCTACAAGTATGCAAAGTTTCATTCAAAACAGTGAGTGACACTTTTGTAAGTCTCCTTGTCAGAACATATATATTGTAATGGTTATGGGTAGAGTCAATGATGGCCCGAGATATATCTCTTCACCAAGTTTATTCTAAAATAATTCTAGGATTCGGTTCTAGGAAATCTCAGCACATACCAGCCTTCGCGAGGTACGGTACTCTTTTAGGTGAACCCCTTAGCTTCATAGCAGGTTCCAGGGTTTAGGATAGGTTGTGTTCAGTTGGTCGACTGATGCCATGTCCCTCGGTGGTCCCTCCTTTATGTGTCCTCCTCGGGTAGCTCGTTCTCCTTCGGAATTTTTCGTGTGATCTGTTTTCTTTCGGTTTCTTTCGTGTTTTTGTGTATTGTCTGCTTATTGTAAATAATTGCACGTACCGACATACATGTGCTTTTGTCGTAATGTGGGGTTCTTTACAGTATATAAACGGGTTGAATTGAGTATCTCCTCCTTTTCTTGAATTCGGTTCATAAAATAATAAAAACTCTCTCTAAAGTTATTCCTCGCATTGCCCCTTAGTTATTTTTTGCTAGCTTTTGTACAAATCCTTAAATTCTTTTTTTTTTAACTTTATGTAACTATTGATATTACTTTTGGGTTCAACAAATATTCTTTTATTATTTCTTTATTGCATCTGTGAATTTCATCAATACTATATATCAAATTCTCACACATCCCCTACACATAACTTTAGTGATTATTTCTCTCGTTTTTTCTGTAACTCTGCCTAACTTATCTGTAAATTTATCTTTCTGCATGTTTTACTACAATCCGTACATTCTTTTTAAAAATTACACTGTTCTACACACATTTTCTTACATACAAAATGGCCGCCATTAACTAATTTGGAGGTGCTGAATACATAAATGAAATTTAAAAATTCCGATTGGCTCGCTTTCGGGCGTAACGGGCTGGGAATTATATCTAAGCGTTCCCATACTTTTTTTATATATGCGTCAAAATTTCGCATCATAGGTCGATAACAAGACAGGTCAATGGGGCCCTAGTCCCCCTAAATTATAATTTAGGGTTACTAGACCCTGTGGTTTTATCTAAAATTACTGTTATTTGATGAAAAAGCTTAGTAATTTTGTTGGGTCCGTATTTGCGTTTGTAGCAAGTATTTTGTGCTGTAGAGACTTGATTTGATTTGTAAAGGTCCTAATCATGCCTCGTACATGTGTGTGAACAAACCAGACAATTTTTGTTAAATACGTGGGTAAATTACCTTTAAGTTGAGAAAACGTGCCTTAAGGCATGAAACAAAGAAAGCCTACTTTTTGTATTTTGGGTGCAAAGTAGGAGATCAATACCGAACCTGGGCTTCTCACGTTTGTTGTACTACGTGCTCTTCTACTCCTAATGCATTGGTACATGGAAAACGTCGTCGTATGAAGTTTGGAGTGTTAATGGTGTGGCGAGAACCTACTGATCATACCACTGACTTCTATTTGTTTGATCCACCTATTCAGAAACGCTACACCAAAAGAAAACGGAGACTTTGGTGTACCCAGATCTACGTTCAGCCAGACGTCCTATTCCACATGGTCCAGACGTGCCAATTTCCAGATCCACCAGAATATGTCAACATGGCTATAGATAATGATGATGATGATATGCAGGATAGAGAACAGCCCTCAACATCTCAGACTTTTCCACAACTTCACCTGACCGGAAACCGCATGAGGCAACACAGGCCGAAATAAATGAACTAATCACGCACTTAGAACTTCCCAAAAACAAGGCCGAATTGATGGCCTCACGGCTGCAACAATGGAATTACCTCGTGGATGATGTGAAAGTAATAACTTTTCGCTACAGACAAAGAATTTGTTTCATTTTGAAAACAAAATTGCAGCTGACTGTGTGCCATGACATTGAAGGACCCTTTGCAGCAATAAATATACCATATAAGACCGAGGAATAAAGACTGTTCATTGATTCCTCCAAATTTTCTCTTAAAGCAGTTTTACTGCACAATGGAAATGTTCATCCTTCAATTCCTATTGTGTATGCAGTTGATGTTCAAGAAAATTACGAAAATATGAGACATTCTTAGATTACTGGAATATGGTTGGCAAATTTGCGGTGATTTCAAGGTTATTGCTATTCTGCTGAATTTACAAAAGGATTACACAAAGTTTTGCTGCTTCTTATGTGAGCGGAACAGTCGTGCTATGGATTTACATTATAAGAGAAAGAGACTGGTCTGTACGTTCATCATTCACACCTGAATGAAAAATGTTTCTTCACAAACTCTTGTTGATCCTACGTAGATATGGCTTCCGCCACTCCACATTAAATAAGGACTAATAAAGAATTTTGTGAAGACTTTGGGCAAAGGTGGACTGGCATTCATGTACTTGTGTCTCAAATTCCCACACCTAAGTTTTGAAAAAAATAAAAGAGGGGATATTCATGTGACCACAGGTGCGTTTTCTGCTGCGTGATTCTTAATTTGAACAGATACTTAGTGTTGAGGAGCAAGCAGCATGGGATGCATTTCGAGAAGTACATCGTAGTTTTCTGGGGAGCAGGAGAGCAGAGAACTACGAAGAACTAGTGGACAATCTTCCGTCATCTTACGAAAAGATTGGGTGCAAAATGTGGCTAAAATGCATGTTCTTCATTGTCATTTGAATTTCTTTAGTGACAATTGTGGTAATGTCAGAGATGGACATGGGGAACGCTTTCAGTAACAAATTGCGACAATGGAAAGAAGAGACAAAGGGAAAGGAAGTGTAGCGATGTTAGCTGATTTTTGTTGGAGTGTTAGGAATGAAGGAACAGAAGTTATTCACAAACGGCAAGCTAAAAAATCCAGGAATTAAAGCAGGTAAGCCTAGTAATTCAATCTATATATTTTTTTCTGCTTGTAATGTTTAAGGGTTGTATTTCGGTAAGAAAACAGCTAATTTCTTCTGTATCACAAAGCAAGAGTGGAGTCAGTAACTATACTATATTTATGCCAGCCATAACATATAAGGGGATGCAGGACGTTAGTAAGGAAGAGATCCAACAAAATTACTAAGCTTCTTCGTCAAATAACAGTAATTTTAGGTAGGACCAGTGGGACCTATTCCCCCTAAATTACGGGGACTAGGCCACTCTTGACTCCTCTGGGCCATCCATAATGTATAAGGATATGCAGGACGTTAGAAAGGAAGGTTACGTTTTACAAATTGTAAAATTACCTTATTCACATCGTTGGATGCATACCAGTTTTAAGTTTGGTTTCTTCTTATTCTTGCTACTATTAACCTCTTTAAATGTTTATAAAATATATTTTTAATCTTTTGAGTACGCTTAACACATTCCATTTCACTTTCGTTAATGTCAGATTGTTCAAAATTCATGACAGTGCGTTGGTTACTTTAATTAAAAATTCTCTATTCTTGTTTGAATCTTATGTATGCTCATTATTACATAATGCTTCATTGTCATCTTAAGGCTTCAATTACCAGTTCCGGCTATTTACACTCAATTTCATTCTATAAGAGCTTTTTGACTCACCCGCTATATATCGTTTTACTAATTACTTCATGTTCATAGAATTCTCATTAGTGAAAACTTGATACTTCCGAATACAACGGGAATGGTACTATATTGTACTAAGATGTAAGTAATGTAAATGGAAACTCACAGGACAGCAAGGTTTCGTGGAAACAGAACAAATACCGATGTATGGCTTAAATATTGATATACAGATAAGCTCAGGACTTCTCGTATCTCGCGAATTAGTACGGTTAACCTGGATGATTACGCGGCCATCGTTAAATGAGACAAAAGAAGATTACATCCAATAAGAAGATATCCTCATATCCGGTTCATCATGAGTGATATTTTCGACACAATCAAAAGCTCACACTCCCCGTAATAGCATATTTCGCCCTGCCAGACAATATCCAACTCTTCCTGTCCACAGTAGCCCCTGATCAACAATGCTGCACTTGTGCAGCAGTGTTCAAAATGTACCTACCCGATATATACCAAATATTATGAGACACACACCAAGTATATCCTCTCAGTCTATGTTATGATCCGGTTGTTGGAATCATCATTATGTATGGCATTCCTGCAGTAATGGTTTTCATGTTTCCATCATTGTGATTGTATTCTGTCTAGCAAGGAAACGACTTTCAAAGAAATATATCGTACAGTGCGATATGATACAGTTCTTCCTTGCCCAATGGCGGAAACGTGCTGACATTTTCACCATATTCCACAAAGAAACTCTCTTCTATTTCACAGAAATACTCCCTTTACATACGAGGCATATCCGGAAAGTAAGCACCATTTTGAAAAATAAAACATAGTAATCATATTTTTTTAAACAATTTTATTGTCATAAGAAGGAGCATATCTTACACTACTTTTCCACATAGTTTCCGCCGTTATTGAGGCACTTGTCGTAGCGGTGGATCAACTTATCTAGTCCTTTTCTCATAGATCGATGCCGCCAGTGAGTTTGATACTATATATCGCCAGTGATGAGAGCCAATGTTGCACAGCGAGTTTCACTTCGTCGGGAATTCGCCTTAAAGCGTTGTCATAGTGAAACGTCTTTCTCACGATTTTTTATTGATTTTCCTCACCAAGTTATCGTTGACAACAGAAGGCCGACCACTCCGGGGCTTATCGTGGACATTAATTCGACCCTCATTAAACATCCTTACCCTCTTTCTCACCATTCCATCAGTCATTGCGTTTTCACTATAAATATCTTTAATTTGAAGATGAATTTCTGCCGGTTTCACATTCTTTGCGTTTAAAAATCGAATTTCCGAACGAATCTCACAGTCGGCAGGATCGTCAATTGTTTTAGACATTTTAAAAGTGACACTGTAAACAGACAACACTACTTAGAGCAACCAAAATGGCGTCAGTTGAGAGCAAACGAACAAGGAGGCTAGCGCAAGCCGATCGCAACCCAGCAGCGGCGGGAATGCGAAACGGTACTTACGTTCCGGATACGCCTCGTAAATAGTCACCCATTACTGAATTTCAATGCTCTGACATGACTTCAATTAATGTTTGCAGAAACCATTGCTTGCGAAAGTGACTAGTCTCGAGCACCTAGTATTATCTTTAGTTGCTATTCTTATTATGTCTACACATTCTCAAAGTTGACGTTAATAAAATGTCTCTTTTTTTCTGGTATGTCTAGTAGTGTACGCGTGTGTTCATCAATAAATAATTACAGGAAAAAGTTATAAATTGACCCGTGTGATGTATCGCACTATACAGTAAAATAACAATAATATACAATTAAGAGAGAATGCTTAAAATAACTGGAAGCGTTTGAATTATGTCACTTCCACTGATAAATCAATGGACATGCTGTCGATATTTCATAATGATAAGTAATATTGGAAGTAGCTTAAAAAAAAAAAGTGAAAGAATTTTAAGACATGTAATTTTAAGATGTATAATTCCGCGTGGTATGATAAGGAGACGGAGTGGATAAAGATGGTTACAACTTATGGATTATAATAAGAATTTTTAATATTACTGGAAACAGTAACTCTCAGAAAAGCTGTTAATGTGCAACAATTTGTCCGTAATAGTGGTTAAATTTTTATCGTACAGATTGAATAGAGCTTTCAAATATGCTCAATAATAATAATAATAATAATAATAATAATAATAATAATAATAATAATAATAATAATAATAATAATAATAATAATAATAATAATAATGTATCAAGGAAACTTCTTTCGCTCTCTGTTATCATTTGACCTCCATAATGATCAACATTAAAAATGAAAGTAATAGATTCCAACTTCTTACGGTTTGAATACTGTATAAAGTTAAGAGAGAAGAGGTACCTTCTCGTAGAACGCTAAATCGGTTCCAAAAATTACTTCTTATTATTTGTTATTGTTTTTTGCTCAAGGAATTTATAAAATAGAGGATCTTCCCTTATGTGTCTTCATTCTACAGGGTGTCCCAGAAGTCCTTCCCTGATTACAGAAATTGATAACTCCGGCTAGAAATAAGATAGAAATATGAAACTGGTGTTGAATTGTTTACAAACTATAAAAGTTTTTGTCTGTGTTAGGTTTGTTAAAGTGCAACTCGTTCAGGCCTTGTTGCCCGACGACGGTACACGTTGATATGACTTTGCGGTCGAAATGCTATCACATATTGAGGACGATAATGGTTATCTCAGACGAATTGCCTTTTCCGACGAAGCGACATTCTTTGTCAGTGGAGTAGTGAATCGCCATAATGTACGCATTTGGGGTTCAGAACCCCCCAGGGAGGTCAGGGAGTTCACCAGAGGCAGTCCAAAGGTGAATGTTTGGTGCGCGTTATTGCACGATCGAATTATCGGGCCATTCTTCTTCGCTGAGGATACCATCACATCTGCAGTGTACCTGGATATGTTGCAGCTGTATGCTGTTCCTCAGCTGCTTCAGTATCGCCCCGATGTCGTTTTTCAGCAAGACGGTGCACCACCTCATTGGGGTTTGGACGTCCGTGCCTATCTCGATAGGACATTTCCTGGGCGATGGATTGGTCGTGATGGACCAACAGCTTGGCCTCCACGCTCTCCTGACATAACCCCATTAGACTTCTTTTTATGGGGTTATGTCAAGGATGAGGTCTACCGAACACGTGTACCAGATCTTGAAACCCTGCAGCAACGAATAACCACAGTCGTTGCATCGATCCCTCCAGTGATGTTGGCTAATGTGTGGATGGAAATTGAATATCGCCTAGATGTGCTACGTGCTACCAAGAGTGCGCATGTGGAAGTGTACTGATGTGACCAAAACTTTTATAGTTTGTAAACAATTCAACACCAGTTTCATATTTCTATCTTATTTCTAGCCTGAGTTATCAATTTCTGTAATCAGAGAAGAACTTCTCGGACACCCTGTATTAGCTTAATCAATCATCACGTCTGATTGGCTACTCTCGCTTCAGCCATTAATGTTCGCTCAAAAGATTACGATCTTATTGCGCGGAGTGGGTGGATTAGAGATGGCGAAACTGTATGGATCCACGATTTTGTTCTATAGGCAAATCCTGTATTTTATAACATTCTTGCTTTTGTTGTATATAAATGAATATCGAAATCAGAAATTGACGTGCATTTCTATCTTCTCTGATTTAAATAGAGAGTTAATAATGAAGATGAAATGTTTCCTTGAATAGCTTAATCGATTGTTGTCAACCACTTCTTGCTATTAACATGTTTGTTCTATAGGGATAAACGTTGAAACCGGAAACTGTTGACTTCTATCATTTCCGGTTTGAATACCATCTCCATTAACGAACTTGACTAACTTTTGACCCTTTAAATCTAGTAGAATGGGCCAAAATAGTTATTATTTAAATTCGTAATACTGCTGAAAAGTTGAGAATTGGAAAGACTAAAAGGAGCAATAAATAAATAAATAAAATTGGCTTTTATTTTCCGGCCGGTGTTTGCTCTAAAGTTTGTCAAAATTTGGAAAATTCGCACTTTTACTATAATATGTCATGTTACTTGTGAATATTTAAATTTAATAGCTTTAGTCCAGTGTTACTTGAATCGATAATCATTTAGAAAAAATGTGCAAATTGTTAAGGTATTTCGCTCTCCAAACGGCTGTTAATTTTAAGAACTTCAGTCACTAGTTGTATCTGGCTGGGATCAATGACCACGACGCTCCATCGGCCCATAAATCAGATTTTGAAGTACCTTTTAGCTAAGAATAAGTGAAAATGGAGATGTTCACTTGTTCAACATGAGTTTCTTGCACTAACGACTCTTCATATTAACATCTTAGTTTTGTCAATGAAACATCTGTTTATAAAAATTACTAATGGTCTAAGAATACTTTGTTTTTAAAAATTTAAACTTGTATTCAGGAAAGAAAACTAAAAATCGTGTGATTTTTTTTTTTTTTTTTTTTTTTTTTTTTTTTTTTTTTAAAGCTTGAACTGTCATCGAGCTTTATTGATAGTGGTCAGGTTTTACTCTTTGGTGACGGACATTGAAACAAGAAATTGTTAGTTTCTACAACTCGCAGTTTGAATAGTGGGATAACGAAGTAGATAGGACGTATTGTTGGGGAGCCGAATCGATTCAAGAAAACCGCTTGTGTTAGATCGTATTATTTGTCTTTTGTGTATCTTACATTTTTGCATAATGAGGGTTAACACTGCAATGGGAAGTCTTTAAATTTCTATTACTATCAGCTTAAATAGGTGACAAATCGTGCAGAATCTTCTGGCATCTGAGGAGAAAAGTGGGTATCCAATGACCCTTGTGAACCTGACCCCCCCACCTCTCGGTACAAACGATTTCCGCATATCAATAAAAAGTACTTCGTTTGTACCGGTTTGTACCGCAAATATTTTTGTTTGTACTGTACTGCAGTATGAGAAATTAAGAAAACAAAGTGGGGGGGCCAAGTTCACGCAGCCCCCCACATTGTCCTAGGATCGATTTATTTGTCTCATTTGAAAGATTTTCGTTCGTACCGGATTGTACCGTAGTTTGTTTCGTTTGTGCCGTTCTGGATTATGAAAAATTAACGAAAGAAAATGGGGGCCCAGATCAAACAGGCCCCCAAATCACGACTTAATACACGGGGTACCCATGATTTTTGTATGTCATACGAAAGTACTTGGTTAGTACAGGATTGTACCACAAAGAGTTTTATTTTAGCCGTAATAGATTATGAAAAATTAAGAAAACAAAATTGGGGGGCTGTGTGAACCTGGCCCCCCCACCACGTAGTACAAACGATTTAGTTGGCTCATTTGAAAGATTTTCGTTTGTACCGGATTGTACCGTAGTTCGTTTCGTTTGTACCGTTCTGGATTATGAAAAATTAACGAAACAAAATGGGGGCCCAGATCAAACAGGCCCCCAAATCACGACTTAATATACCAGGTATCCATGATTTTTGTATGTCATATGAAAGTACTTGGTTAGTACAGGATTGTACCACAAAGAGTTTTATTTTAGCCGTAATAGATTATGAAAAATTAAGAAAACAAAATTGGGGGGCTGTGTGAACCTGGCCCCCCCACCACATAGTACAAACGATTTAGTTGGCTCATTTGAAAGATTTTCGTTTGTACCGGATTGTACCGTAGTTTGTTTCGTTTGTACCGTCCTGGATTATGAAAAATTAACGAAACAAAATGGGGGCCCAGATCAAACAGGCCCCCAAATCACGACTTAATACACCGGGTACCCATGAGTTTTGTATGTCATATGAAAGTACTTGATTAGTACAGGATTGTACCACAAAGAGTTTTATTTTAGCCGTAATAGATTATGAAAAATTAAGAAAACAAAATTGGGGGGCTGTGTGAACCTGGCCCCCCCACCACGTAGTACAAACGATTTAGTTGGCTCATTTGAAAGATTTTCGTTTGTACCGGATTGTACCGTAGTTTGTTTCGTTTGTACCGTTCTGGATTATGAAAAATTAACGAAACAAAATGGGGGCCCAGATCAAACAGGCCCCCAAATCACGACTTAATACACCGGGTACCCATGATTTTTGTATGTCATATGAAAGTACTTGGTTAGTACAGGATTGTACCACAAAGAGTTTTATTTTAGCCGTAATAGATTATGAAAAATTAAGAAAACAATATTGGGGAGCTGTGTGAACCTGGCCCCCCCACCACGTAGTACAAACGATTTAGTTGGCTCATTTGAAAGATTTTCGTTTGTACCGGATTGTACCGTAGTTTGTTTCGTTTGTACCCTTCTGGATTATGAAAAATTAACGAAAGAAAATGGGGGCCCAGATCAAACAGGCCCCCAAATCACGACTTAATACACCGGGTACCCATGATTTTTGTATGTCATATGAAAGTTCTTGGTTAGTACAGGATTGCACCACAAAGAGTTTATTTTAGCCGTAATAGATTATGAAAAATTAAGAAAACAAAATTGGGGGGCTGTGTGAACCTGGCCCCCCCACCACGTAGTACAAACGATTTAGTTGGCTCATTTGAAAGATTTTCGTTTGTACCGGATTGTACCGTAGTTTGTTTCGTTTGTACCGTTCTGGATTATGAAAAATTAACGAAACAAAATGGGGGCCCAGATCAAACAGGCCCCCAAATCACGACTCAATACACCGGGTACCCATGATTTTTGTATGTCATATGAAAGTACTTGATTAGTACAGGATTATACCACAAAGAGTTTTATTTTAGCCGTAATAGATTATGAAAAATTAACAAAACAAAATTGGGGCGCTGTGTGAACCTGCCCCCCCCCCACCACATAGTACAAACGATTTAGTTGGCTCATTTGAAAGATTTTCGTTTGTACCGGATTGTACCGTAGTTTGTTTCGTTTGTACCGTTCTGGATTATGAAAAATTAACGAAACAAAATGAGGGCCCAGCTCAAGCAGGCTCTCAAATCACGACTTAATACACCAGATACACATGACCTCTGTATGCCATATTAAAGCCCTTGGATAGTACCGGATTCTACGGCAAAGGGTTTTATTTTAGCCGTAACAGGTTATGATAAATTAAGGAAACAAAATTGGGGGGCTGTGTAAACCTGGCCCCCCCACCACGTAGTACAAACGATTTAGTTGAATCATTTGAAAGATTTTCGTTTGTACCGGATTGTACCGTAGTTTGTTTCGTTTTTCCCGCCGTAGATTATGTTAAATTAACGAAACAAACTGGGGTCCCAATTCAAGCAAACATTCTAATCAAGTTTTAAAACACAGGATACATATGACTTTCGAGAAATTTGAATTTGTCATGGCAGGTCAACCTGGCCCGCACATGTTTGTTTTCTTTCCAATTCGAATCAAAACGTCACCAAAAATTTGTACCCAATATGTATCAATTTATTGCATCAAAGTTAGAATTTGTACCGCCATCAATTTCGAGGAATTTGAATTTTTAATGGCGCGTCAGGCTGGGCTGGAGAACTTATTTTCCTTTTCAATTCGAAGCAAAAAACTACCAAAACTTGTACCCAATATGCACCAATCTGTACCACAAAAATTGAAAATTGTACCCCGAATATTTTTTGAGAAAATTGAACTTTTTTTGGGAAGTCAATCTGGACAGCACAAGTCATTTTTCTTCTCAATTCCAACTAAACCGTTACCAAAATTTGTACCCAATATATACCAATTTGTAGCACCAAAATTATAATCTGTACTACCACCAATTTCGACAAACATGAATTTTTATTGGCGGATCAAACTGGCCCGCACAAGTCTTTTTCCTTCGAATTTGAATCGAAACGGCACCAAAAATTTGTAACCAATATGTACTATTTTTTTATTACGAAAATCACAATTTGATCCCCCATGAGTTTCGAGAAATATTAATTTTTGATGGTGAGTCAAACAGGCCCACTCAACAAATTTTTCTGTTCAATTCGAATGAAAATATCAAAAAAATTTAAGAATTTTTACTCCCACCAATTTCTACAAATTTAAATTTTTGATGTGTCACGCTGGCCTGCACAACTTGTTTTTCTTTCCGATTCCAAGCAAGGCGTTACCAAAAATTTGTACGCAATTTGTACCACAAAATTTAGATTTGTACTCCCACCAATTTCGAGAATTGTGAATTTTAGACGGCGGATCGAAGTTACCCTCATAACTTATTTTTCTTTACAATTCGAATCAAAACGGGACCAAAAATTTGTACCAGATCTGTACCAATTCATACCACTAAAATTAGAATTAGCACCCGCATCAATATCTAGAAGTTTGAATTTTTGATGGAGGATCATGCTGGCTAGGGCAACTTATTTTTCTTTCAAATTCGAATCAACACGGTATCAAAAAATTGTAGCCAATATTTACGAATTTGCAGTATCAAAATTAGAATTTATATCCCCACCAATTTCGAGAAATACGAATTTAGATATGCGGGTTAGACTGATCCGCACAACTTATTTTTCTTTAAAATTTGAATCAAAACTGTACCAAATACCTGTACCCTATATGTAACGATTTGTACCGTCAAAATTATAATCTGTACCCTCACTAATTTCGACAAAAATGAAATTTTCATATATAACGGGTGAAGCAGAGCCGAACAACTCTTTTCCCTTCCAATTCGAATCAAAATGGCACTAAATGTTGGTACCTAATATGTACCAATTTGTACGACGACAATTAGAGTTATACTCCAACTAATTTCGAGAAATTTGAATTTTTGTGGAGGAAAATTTTCTCCTCCACTGCTTTTTTTCATTCTAGTTCGAATCGAAACGGTGCCAAAAATTTGTACCCTATATGTAGAAATTTGTATCAACAAAATTAGAATTTCTACCCCCACTAATTTCGAGAAATTAGAATTCTTGATGGTGGACCAAATATTTGTACCCAATATGTACCAATTTATACCACCAAAATTAGAATTTGTACCTCCACCAATATCGAGAAATTTGAATTTATGTTGGCGGTTCAAGCTGCCTGCATAACTTGCTTATCTTTCCAATTCGAATCAGTACAGTATCAAATATTTGTACTCAATATGTACCAATTTGTACCACCAAAATTAAATTTGTATCCCCAGTTATTTCGAGAAATTTGAATTTTTGGTGGCAACGTCAAGCTGGTCCCCACAACTTATTTTCTTTTCAATTCGGATCGAAATGGTATCGATAATATGTACCTAATATGTACCAATTTGTACCACAAAAATTAGAATTTGTGCAACTACCAATTTTGAGAAATTTGAATTCTCAATGCTCGATCCAACTTGACGTCGAAACCTGGCTCGGCCAACACATTTCTTTTATTAATTCGAATCAAAATGTTACCAAAAATTTGTGCCAAATAGATATTAGTTTTCGCCATTTATAAACACCGAAGACAAAATTATTTTAATATTTTTCTACGGTGTACCAAATGTTAGAAAGAATAAAGGAAAGCATTATCACAAAACAACTTGGTTGGGGGAGAGAGAGTCAAACATCTACATATGTTGGGGACTCCAAAATATTTATGAGTGGGTGATTTTTTTCTCCAACCATTTGTGATCATGGATAATATTAATTTTTATTATAGAACTCATTCAGAGGATCAGTTCTGTGAAATCGTCTCTATCCACTCATATCTCCGTTTCGAAAACAGAGTCTAAGTTCTAATTTTGCTTATACAAATTTTTACAAATTCAGTTACCATCAATAATACACTCCAGAGTTAAAATGTTTAATGGAAATAGTAACAAATTCATTTGCGAAGTAGTGATGTCGAATTTTAAAAAATTCGTTTCTCTGGTTTACCTTGAGATCAAATAGATACACACATTTGAGTAAGCATTTCAGATTTATTGAATTGGTGCAGGTACAATGTAATATTTTTTTGTTACAAATTGTCTAAAAAATTTGGACAAATTCATATGAATTCTGAATAAGCCTTTGGCCTGGAAGAGTTGACTTGGTGATAAATTGGCCCTTCGTTGAATAACAATTTCTAATCTTTATTCGTACATGATTTTGCTCATGCAAATCATAAGCAAATTTCCGTTCCGTTTTTATGAATTGCGGGGAAATTTGTTTGCACGTTCTCGTTCGAATCGAATACTATTTTGATTGAATACAAAAAAAAAGGATTGCCATGCCCAGGAAGATTGCAATGAAAATTTAAATTTCTAGAAATTGGTAAGGTTGGAAATTCTAAATTTGAGAGTACAAACTGGTACATACTTGCCACAAACTTTTGGTAACATTTTAATCCGAATTCATAAACCAAATGTGTTGCGCGAGCCAAGTTTCGACGTTAAGTTGGCTCCAGCATTGAAAATTCAAATTTCTCCAAATCGGTGAGGGTACAAATTCTAATTTTATAGGTAGAAATTGATACATATCGAGTACACATTATTGGTACCGTTTTCATTCGAATTGCAAAGAAAAATAAGTTATACGGGCCAGTTTCACCCGCCACCAGAAATTATAATTTCTCGAAATTAGTAGGGGTACAAATTCTAATTGCGGCGGTACAAATTGGTACATATTTTGTTCAAATTTTTGGTGAGGTTTTGATTCGAATTTGAAACAAAAATAAGTTGGCCGGCCAGTTTGACCTGCAATTTAATTCATATTTCTTGAAATTGGTTGCTGTACAAATTCTAGTTTTGGTGATACAAGTTGTTACATATTGGCTACAAGTTTTGGTACAGTTTTGATTCGAATTAGGAAGCAAAAAGTTTTGTGCTCGCCAGTTCAAGTCCCTCGAAAGTTCCTCAAGTTCCTCGAAATTGATGGGGCTAGAAATTCTAAGTTTTGTTGAAAAAGTTGAACATATAGGGTACAAATTTTTGAAAAATTTTGATTAAAATTGGAAAGAAAAATAAGTTGTGTGAGCAAGTTTGACCTGCCAACAAAATTCTGTCTGACGTGACTTGCCACGCTCCACGAAATTTCTTGGGATATAAATTCTAATTTTGGTGTTACAAATTGGTACACATTGGGTACAGAATTCTGGTACCGTTTTGATTTGAATTGGGAAGAAAAAGTGTGCAAGCCTACTTGACTCGCCATTAAAAATTCAATTCTCGCGAAATTGGTGAGGGTGCAAATTATAGTTTTGGAGGTACAAATTGGTATATATTGTTTACAAAGTTTTAATACAGTTTTCATTCAAATTTAAAAAAAAATGTGTTGTGTAGGCCAGTTGTGGTCATGCTGATCCACTGATCCTCCATTACATCCCAATTTTGTCGAAATAAGTAGTGTGTACAAATTCTAATTTTCATGGTACAAGTGGGCGCATAATGGGTACCGTTATGATTCAAATTTTTCGATACCGTTATGATTCGAATTTGAAAGAAAAATAAGTTGTGCAATCCAGTTTGACCCGCCATCAAAACTAAAATTTCTCGAAATTGGTGGAAGTACAAGTTCTAATTTGGTGGTACAAATTGGTAAGTATGGGTTACCAATTTATGGTGTCATTTTGATTCGAATTGGAAAGAAAAATAGTTGTGAGGCTCTGCTCCACCTGTTATCAAAAATCCAACCTTTTTCGAAATTGATGAGGGTACAAACTTTAATTTTGGCGTTACAAATTTGAACATATCGGGTAAAAATATTTGATACCGTTTTGATTTGAATTTTAATGAAAAATAAGTTGTGTTAACCCACAAACCTAAATCTAAATCAAACTAAAACTCATTGTGTTACAATCCGCTACTAAAAAAGTACCTTCATATGACATACAAAACTCATGTGTACCCGGTGTATTAAATCGTGATTTGAGGGCCTGTTTCATCTGAGCCTCCATTTTGTATCGTTAATTTTTCATAATCCAGGACAGTACAAACGAAACAAACTACGGTACAAACGAAAATCTTTCAAATGAGCCAACTAAATCGTTTGTACTACGTGGTGGGGGGGCAGGTTCATACAGCCCCCCCAATATTGTTTTCTTAATTTTTCATAATCTATTATGGCTAAAATAAAACTCTTTGTGGTACAATCCTGTACTAACCAAGTACTTTCGTATGACATACAAAAATCATGTGTACCCGGTGTATTAAGTCGTGATTTCGGGGCCTGTTTGATCTGGGCCCCATTTTGTTTCGTTAATTTTTCATAATCCAGAACGGTACAAACGAAACAAACTACGGTACAATCCGGTACAAACGAAAATCTTTCAAATGAGCCAACTAAATCGTTTGTACTACGTGGTGGGGGGGCCAGGTTCACACAGCCCCCCCAATTTTGTTTTCTTAATTTTTCATAATCTATTACGGCTAAAATAAAACTCTTTGTGGTACAATCCTGTACTAACCAAGTACTTTCATATGACATACAAAAATCATGGGTACCTGGTATATTAAGTCGTGATTTGGGGGCCTGTTTGATCTGGGCCCCCATTTTGTTTCGTTAATTTTTCATAATCCAGAACGGTACAAACGAAACAAACTACGGTACAATCCGGTACAAACGAAAATCTTTCAAATGAGCCAACTAAATCGTTTGTACTACGTGGTGGGGGGGCCAGGTTCACACAGCCCCCCCAATTTTGTTTTCTTAATTTTTCATAATCTATTACGGCTAAAATAAAACTCTTTGTGGTACAATTCGGTACTATCCAAGTACTTTCATATGACATACAAAAATCATGTGTACCAGGTGTATTAAGTCGTGATTTGGGGCCTGTTTGTTCTGGGCCCCCATTTTGTTTCGTTAATTTTTCATAATTCAGAACGGTACAAACGAAACAAACTACGGTACAATCCGGTACAAACGAAAATCTTTCAAATGAGCCAATTAAATCGATCCTAGGACAATGTGGGGGGCTGCGTGAAGTTGGCCCCCCCACTTTGTTTTCTTAATTTCTCATACTGCAGTACAGTACAAACAAAAATATTTGCGGTACAAACCGGTACAAACGAAGTACTTTTTATTGATATGCGGAAATCGTTTGTACCGAGAGGTGGGGGGGCCAGGTTCACAAGGGTCCCAATTTGTTTTCTTAATTTTTCATAATCTATTATGGCTAAAATAAAACTCTTTGTCGTACAATCCGGTACTAACCAAGTACTTTTATGTGGCATAAAAAGTAATGCGTACCCTGTGTATTAAGTCGTGATTTGGGGGCCTGTTTGATCTGGGCCCCCATTTTGTTTCGTTAATTTTTCATAATCCAGGACGGTACAAACGAAACAAACTACGGTACAATCCTGTACAAACGAAAATCTTTCAAAGAAGCCAACTAAATCGTTTGTACGACGTGATGGGGGGGCCAGGTTCACACAGCCCCCAATTTTGTTTTCTTAATTTTTCATAATCTATTATGGCTAAAATAAAACTCTTTATGGTACAATCCGGAACTAACCAAGTACTTTTATGTGATATACAAAAATCATGTGTACTCGGTGTATTAAGTCGTGATTTGGGGGCCTGTTTGATCTGGGCCCCCATTTTGTTTCGTTAATTTTTCATAATCCAGGACGGTACAAACGGAACAAACTACGGTACAATCCGGTACAAACGAAAATCTTTCAAAGAAGCCAATTAAATCGTTTGTACGACGTGGTGGGGGGCCAGGTTCACACAGCCCCCCAATTTTGTTTTCTTAATTTTTCATAATCTATTATGGCTAAAATAAAACTCTTTATGGTACAATCCGGAACTAACCAAGTACTTTTATGTGATATACAAAAATCATGTGTACTCGGTGTATTAAGTCGTGATTTGGGGGCCTGTTTGATCTGGGCCCCCATTTTGTTTCGTTAATTTTTCATAATCGGAACGGTACAAACGAAACAAACTACGGTACAATCCGGTACAAACGAAAATCTTTCAAATGAGCCAACTAAATCGTTTGTACGAGGTGGTGGGGGGGCCAGGTTCACACAGCCCCCCAATTTTGTTTTCTTAATTTTTCATAATCTATTATGGCTAAAATAAAACTCTTTATGGTACAATCCGGAACTAACCAAGTACTTTTATGTGATATACAAAAATCATGTGTACTCGGTGTATTAAGTCGTGATTTGGGGGCCTGTTTGATCTGGGCCAGCATTTTGTTTCGTTAATTTTTCATAATCGGAACGGTACAAACGAAATAAACTACGGTACAATCCGGTACAAACGAAAATCTTTCAAATGAGCCAACTAAATCGTTTGTACGAGGTGGTGGAGGGGCCAGGTTCACACAGCCCCCCAATTTTGTTTTCTTAATTTTTCATAATCTATTATGGCTAAAATAAAACTCTTTGTCGTACAATCCGGTACTAACGATTTACTTTCATATCGCATACAAAAATCATGTGTACCCAGTGTATAAAGTCGTGATTTGGGGGCTTGTTTGATCTGGGCCCCCATTTTGTTTCGTTAATTTTTCATAATCGGGAACGATACTAACGAAACAAACTACGGCACAATCCGGTACAAACGAAAATCTTTCAAATGAGCCAACTAAATCGTTTGTACTACGTGGTGGGGGGCCAGGTTCACACAGCTCCCCAATTTTGTTTTCTTAATTTTTCATAATCTATTATGGCTAAAATAAAACTCTTTGTGGTACAATCCGGTACTAACGACTTACTTTCATATCGCATACAAAAATCATGTGTACCCAGTGTATAAAGTCGTGATTTGGGGGCTTGTTTGATCTGGGCCCCCATTTTGTTTCGTTAATTTTTCATAATCGGGAACGGTACAAACGAAACAAACTACGGTACAATCCGGTACAAACGAAAATCTTTCAAATGAGCCAATTAAATCGATCCTAGGACAATGTGGGGGGGCTGCGTGAACTTGGCCCCCCCACTTTGTTTTCTTAATATCTCATACAGCAGTACAGTACAAACAAAAATATTTGCGGTACAAACCGGTACAAACGAAGTACTTTTTATTGATATGCTGAAATCGTTTGTACCGAGAGGTGGGGGGGCCAGGTTCACAAGGGTTATCCAATGTCACTAAAAATGCTTTTTCTCCGTTCTCATTTAAGTTTATTACGGACACTTGTAGTGATGTCAGCGACAAGCACGAGGAATGCTTCTATGAGCAAACTGCAATAATGGGAAGAAGATATAAAGGAAAATCGAGTGCAGCGATGTTAACTGATTTATATTGCAATATTAGGAAGGACGGAAAAGAAATAAAATGCAGACGACAATTTAGAAAGCCTAGGTGTAGAAAAAGGCAAGTATAGAATTCAACATTCGTAGTGTTAATATTTTTTACGTTTAAAGGTGCTATTTCAATAAGAAAAAGATATTTTCTCCTATACAACAAATATTCATCACTAATGTCAGTTACTATATTATTTGTGCTAGCCAAAACGCTTAATGTAGGGAGACAAGAGGACGTTAGAATGGGCCCGACCCAGCCAGATCACTAGGATTTTTCGACAAATTAAAGCACTATTACAAAGCCCATGGAAAACTTAGAGAGGCTGAGTTTCCGCTTGGTTCTTTTGGTTGTGAGCCTGTGTTACCGGTACATTATGTTACAAATGCTGGCGTTATATATTAGAATGAGTCGTTACGAGATCAACATTGTTCCCTTATGCATATAAATGTATAGGGGGCTTTAATATGACCTCAATCGCTATACCGAAACGAGAGCCACTCGAACTTCTTTTAACGTCATTTTCCATATTTGACACTTTGAAATTAGTTTAAAGTAGGCCCATTATTTTGTGTATAACAATGTAGTTGTAGGTTTCAACAATTAATACGGCATTTCCAGTATTCTGTAACAAAATTGTCTGTATGTGATAAAACTATAATTAAGACAAGAAAACAAACATCACATTAAAGTATTCAGAAAGAGTAATGTCTAACCACTTCTTTCTAAGAATCCTTGTAGTCTTATTGAGGAAATGTTATTGAGAAAATTAAAACGCTTTTGCCCTTTTAAGATATAAAGTTTTGGCTATGGTTTTAGAGTCCTTTAAACATAGATGACACACTAATTGTTTCCCGCTAGTATGCATTGCAATGGCGATCGCTTTTGGTTTCAAAGTTCAGGTTTACAATGTCTAATTAAACTATTGAAAAGTTAAAATTCTTTTTTAAAAAATACTACTATAAATTAAATTTATAATTGTAAAATACCTTATTATATTTCCGGTTATAGCAGAAAATTGTAATTCATCCATTCTTCACCAGTATAAAACTGCATTTCACCTTTTATAGCAGAAAACTGTATTCCGCCAAAGAATACAATACTTGATCACAAAATTCTTTTTGTCTTATTTACCTGACAACAAAATAAGTACTTTCAATCTCAAACAATATACTTAAAAGTAATTGAATTTTGTTCAATTGTTAAAGTGGATTGACTTGTTTTTATATTAATTGAACATTCTATATTACATTGTAAAATTTTCATATGTTTCTATCTGTAATAACGTATCCTTTAACTTACATAAGTTGCATTTTAAGGAGAATAAAAGAGAAAAAATTGAAAACATCACGAGGAACATTCAAATGTAAGGTGAGACCTCGGGCATTAGGTGAGAGTTCTACATTTCAGAGTGGTTGTTGTCCCTTTGGTTTTACGTGGGATAGCCTTGTATTTCAGAGTGGTGTGGCTCTGCCATATAATTACTAAGAATCAATAATATCCCGATTTGTGCCTGTAGACAATTAGCAGATCCGAAAGATCTGTGCATCCTTATACCGAGTCTGAACCGATATAATCTTGTGTTTCTTGCAGCTAGTTATAAAGCTAGCGGGAGCGACTTGTGGTTGCTAGCCATATTTTTCATTTTCACAATGTAACGCTGGTGTTCAATAGTGTTACGAATGTCTTATACCTAACAACGTTTTGCGGTTTGAATTTCACCTAAGTAGAGAGAAAACGTCAGACACTACTACCAAGTAAGACTTAAGACATTTGAATATATAGTAAGCCTTGAGGCTTTCATCGTATGTAATATCAATTCAGCAGCCTGTTTTCACATGGTGCTTCGGAAGGAAGAAGGCTCAAGGCTTACTATATATTGTACTTGTCCGATATACGTAGAATTTCAAATTTTCAATTACTATTTTATTATAGGATGATTCATAACTCAGGAAGGAGTTACAAAACGTATTTTTCATGAGAATAAGATTAATGTGAAAGTGTTTTGTTATCGCCGTAGTAGCAGTATGGGGAAAATAACTATTTTCTTCTTATTTTGCAGATTGCATGAAGTACACGTCTAGGAAGTACAAGATGGGAAACTTCACAGTTGCGCAGAGAGTTGTATTTTTGTAAAACCAGAGTTCAACTGTTTTATCACAAAGAGCGTATCGCCGCCAGCTTTCTGTTAGAAATGTACCTTCTGATTTGTCGTTTGGTTCGACATTTCAAAGAGGATGGTAAGGTAGCTGATTTCCCACGGTAGGAAAGCCTACGGTCAGCAAGAACACATACAGGAACTATGTGGGTTCAGAGGACTGCCGGAGAAGCACTGGAAGATTCCGCAACTAAATGGAATGGTCGCGTAAACAAACAAAATTGCAGGTTTTATGGTACCAAGAATCGATAGGTAATTCACCAATGGCCAACACACCGTTTAAAGTGTACGGTGTGGTGTTGTTACATCCCAGAGAATCAATGGGGTTTAGTTCTTTGAAGATGGTAATGGCAATCCAGTTACCATCACTGTTGCTCGATACAGGCAAAGTTTCAAGAAATTTTGCTCCTTGTATTGGAGAACATGCCAGACCTTTTGTTCCAGCAAGATGATGTCACAGCGCACACATACAGGAATACAATCGGACTTCCACAAATAGTTTTTGGGTATCAAATCATTTTACGTAATGTAGATGTTGTTGGGCGGCACAAGACTTTTACCTTTAAGCCACCTCAAAGACAAAGTATATACAATAAACCTCAATAATACAGCAGCTCAAGAAGAAAATCGAAGCGGAAATCCAAGCAATAACTCCAACAACTTTGAAAAGTCTAATGGCGAATGTGGTGGTAAGAGCTTATGTATGCGAGTTGGATAATGGTGGACCTGTATTTGAAATTATCTTTCACACGTAGGTGACAGAAATCTCTCACATATAATATATGTTATACCAGCATTTCAAGACAAATTGCTAACACTTCAGCAATTGTGCTGATTTGAAATGCTGTCGTGAATTATGGTCCATCCTACGTTATGTATGCATGTGGGTGTTTCAGCATAACTGCAGTGTCTAGAGTTATATTAACAAAACTTGCTACATATATGACTAACAGTATGGAAAACAATATTACAGAGGTAAGACACATTTGGCACACCTAGGGTGTATTGGAAGGGAGAGATATAAAAATTGCCGAAAACTATCTTCATTAGCAAAAAGAGGCGAAAACAAATATGTGTGATGTGATTTTGAGTTTATCGTCCCATTCAGCAGCGAGGCTATATGAGACGTGGACCTACTGATTAACGTGGAATCCGAACCACATGAGCTCCTGCCGGACGAAAATAAAAAAAAATACTGGCGTATTGCTGTTCGTGATGCACAGGTGATAACAGTCAACAGTTTTAAATTTAAACAAATATAGTTTTAATTAAGCACAAATTTAACTTACAGTGTACAGCGGGGAAGGCTCAGAAGTTTGCTAGGATCGTTACAATATCAAAACCCGTCAAATACACCACTGCAAATCTGTCAGCAAGCCCCTATCAATATTAAACAGATATTGTGTTCTCTTGTTCATTTCAATGCAAACCTATGTAGGCCTACGGATTTCAATATTCGCCCTCAAACGAAGGTGCAGACTATCCATGATTTGCAGTATTAAACTCTCTCCCACCCTCTGTATTCTCATAACATGTCTCCCAGCGATTACAACATTTTTTGGTATCTCAACCACTTCTTATGTTAGTAGGATAGCTTTATCTAGAGGCCACTGACTAACCTGGCATTGTATTTTTCACTTTTTTACCTTTGGAATTGGCAATAATCGTTTGGACATTTCAGTCGCACTTACCTAATATTAGGTGCGCTATACATTACGAGATTAATCCTAGGAAATATCTTAGGATTTGTCTTCGGAAAAATGTTATGACATATCTTGTAGGAAATCTTATCCTTTTTGTGCCATACACGTGAAGAGTTTTCCTGTCTGACCGAATGGCGTTTATCAACATTGTGAAATAGTTCTATATAATAAAAATACAAAGTTGAAGAATTATTATGCTAACCACACTGCACATCCCACTGATATTAATATCAGGCGCTATATTGTTAAATTGGATACCTCTTTTTAAAAAAAGAAAGAAAAAACATAAAAGTCAGAAGGGTGCTAGTATACTTTCGGCGCACAGTATATTAGAAGATTTACAAGTAAAATTTAATACTTTGCATGAAAAGACATATTTATAAGGAACAATTTTTTTGCAAGCAACATAATTAAATACAAAGTAGTACACCTGTATTTTATGTTTACAACTGCAGGGTTACTAGTGTAAAATCATTTGAGAGACAATGTTTAGCAGAAAGGGCTAGCTATTTTTTTTTTATTATTTTTTATTATTTTTTTTTTTTTTAGAAATGTTACAATTTCGGTAGTTTCTATTCACATTAGTTTAGTTTAGGTTGGTTCAGGTTAGTTACGGTTATGTTTCGTTAGATTATATTAGTATATGGGTCTAACACAATTTTCAAAAAGTTATAGAATTTCGCTTACTTCTATTAATATTAGGTTAGTTTAAGTTAGTTAATTTCATTAGGTTAGATTTGGTTAGGTTGTGTTAGGTCTAAGTACTTGCATCTTCCATTTCTCCTGTAAATTTTGTATGTTCTGCTTACTTCTGGACCCCTTCTGCGAAACATTTACCTAAGTGAGTGCATATAAAAGATGACCGGTGAACTATTTTCCACCACCGGTATATTTCTGCATAGTTTACAGAAGCTATAATTTATGTTTATAAGTGGAGCGCTACTACCACGATACCATGACATGTGCTGCTCAAACTCGTATCATTGCTAAAACCCACTCGTTTTCACTACATTCCCTGACGCACCTGTTTCCTTCGCTCGCACCCCCTAGCTGACGCTCGGGCCCCCGCTTCGCCATGCTCTGACTCGGTTAGTTAGCATTCGTACTTTCTAGAAACTACCTAGCGCAACTTGGTTTGCGTTTTTTGCACTATAGTTTTTATACTATATATCTGGACCCCGTATTTGTACACAAATCGTAAAAGAATTGTAGTTTATCAACAATTGCTTTTGGTGGTTCCCTTGAGGATTTTATCTATGCTATGTTAGATATTTTCATGTCGGTCAACGCAAATCATTTAGGAAACAGTGACAAATTATAATTTTTCAACAATTATTTCGAGTGGTACATCTAAAGCAGGGGCGTCATTTCAGATTTCGCTTGAGGGGGCCAAGAGCACCACCGACATAAGAACACTTTCACGTTTTGTACTAGTATATTAATAGTGAATCGATTAAAGTATATGTATTACTCAAACTCTTGGGGGGGGGGCAATTGCCCCCTCCTGCCCTCCCTAAATGACGCCCCTGATCTAAAGTAAACCTGCACGATCAGAAGATACCTCATCAGTTGTGTTTTCAATTGTTTTGTTTTTACTTTCTCTCACCTGATGTCGCTTAAATCGAAATCTTACGAATTTTCTTTCCAAAATAGAGCGTGCTCTAAACAAGAGAAATCTCATAGGATCGTTCAGAACACAGGAAATGACATGCGATCTGATGCCATACACGTTGAGATTTTGACTCTAGGACAAATCGTAAGAGATTTCCTAGGATCTATCCTATAGTGTATAGTCGGCCTTAACAACGTTTCTACGATAATTTCGTAACATTGTATTATTTCTTTGTTGATTAGCTTGGTTAGGCTAATTTAAACACTTTTTTTTTTTTTTTGCATCGACGTGTCACATCTCTTGGATGAAAATACACTAGCTCTCACTGGAAATCAAATCCAGAACCAATGCACTTGAACCATTTGACCACAACAAGACACATTTAAAAAGAAGTTTCGATTTTGTTCGGAAAGTTGCGATTAGGTGTAACATTTAAAAATATATTTAAGAAAGGGTACGGAGCAAACACACTGTACTTTCTCGCTCGAATTTTTTACACTGACTCATGTTAGGCTACAACTATTATTGAAACATTTATTTGGGAAATTGCGAATAAAATAATGTTTTGGAAAACTTTGCTAGAAGAAACTTCAGGCCCAAAAGTAAAGTACCCATTGGTTATATTTCCGTTAGAAATAACTTGATCCATATATTAGAATTATTAAGGATATAATTGTATGTGAACTATAAGCAAAAGCATCTAAGTAATTTCTGAGAAAATTATGAAAAAAGCCACCCCCAAAATAAATTATCCCTTGTGGATCTTTTCAGGACAAACGAGCTATGCTATATTGTTAGTGTTTTAATAAAACATTAATTTATGAAATACGACCACAATTGCCTGAGTCGTTCTTGAGAAAATCGCAGGGTAAAACTTACTGTCAAAAATAATATACCACTTCTAGATTTTACGGATGAGGGAATTATACCATATAGCTAGGTTATTTATGTAACATGTATTTATAAAATATGAACAACAATCATCTCCTGAGTTGTTTTTAGGAAGGTCATTGCGAAAAGCTTACCCCCAAAGGTAAACTATTCTATCTGTAATTTTGACAGTATATCGAGTAACTTTTAAGCAAATCGTCGGGAAAATTTTCACTGTCAAACAAACTCTCTCTTTTGGATTTTTCTTTTCGGAACAAGCGAGTTATACCATATTGTAAGATTACTACAGAAAATACTGAAATTAGAACAAATTTATCTCAGTTATTACTGAGAAAATTGTAAAAAAAATTCAACCCTTGAAAAAACCACTTCTTCTGTATTTTATCGGAATAAACGATTTATGCTGTATGTTAGTTTATTAGTGAAACATTTCTTTACGAAATATGAACAAAATTGCCTAAGGCGTTAATGGGAAAACCATCGGGGGAAAGCTCACCCTAAGAGTAAACTACTCCTTCGAACGAGTTGTCATATTGTTAGGTTATTAATGATACGTTTATTTATAAAATGTGGTTCAGAAAATGGTGCAAAAAGAACGCATACCATACAGTAAATTACACCATATATATTTTTCAGAAAAATTATTCATATACGGTGAAGATTTGTTAATAAAATATATATTTATAAAAAGTAAATAAAATCGTCACAGCTTTTTTTCTGAAAAAATAATTATTTTAAATTTTAATCCTTGAGTAAATCACCCTTACTTTTAGGTGTCGACGGATATAAAATTCAAAAGATAGTATGTTATTAAAACGTTATGTCTAGAATTCTGTTCAGATACGTTGAACAGTGTGGCCTCTATTTGAGTGCATGTAAAAGCGTGTCGAACCGAGAGGCGAATAGATGGACAGACATCGGAAAATCATTTTTTCGATATGTAGGAGCCATGTAACTTAAATTCATTGAAATCTGGTATTCGGTTCTTATAACTATCACCACACTTTCTTTCGCCGCTCGAATGTGAAAACGAATAGGCCTACACAGACACGTAATGTGATAATTTGTAATCCCAAAAATTTAATTTGTTATGTTTAACGTGTTGTCACGCTAAAAAAAAGCTTCTGCATGTTACATCATTTTATTATCAGTTTTTTTCACTACTGTATATTTCTGAAGAATGGTATGATTATAGTTAATATCCATGGCATCTTTTGGAAGCATTCGTGTTTCTCATAAATAGAGCTGTAAAATTTTTTTGTTTAAAGAAAGCATTCTTTATTTCTTACACAGACTTATAATTGCATTTGTTGCACTTGTGGATATGAAAGAAAAGGAGAGAGAGAGTCAATACTTTAAAAAGAAACACACACACAGAAACACTAGAACAGTAATTTAACATCACCTTTTTTTATGCATGACAACGAGCTATCGCTGTGACTGTGTTCGTCACGCTGTGTGTAAGGCTGCAGGTCGCGCATGTTTTGTTTTCTTCTGTTCCTGAATCACAGAACACTCGCAGTCAGTTGAACTTACTTCTGCTGTGTAAAAACGGAGAGGGAATAATTAAGCATGCCATACCAAAAACTGAAAACAATCGCTGTTACTAATAGCAAGCTAATTCTGAATAAATACGTCATCAGAAAAAACCAAAAGTTATTTCATTATTATATTGTTTCGGTTGTTATTAACATAAAAATTATACACTTTCTACAATGTTTTGTAAAAAAAATGGATGGTATCGGATGGGATTCGATCTGGTGTCAAAACAGTATAAGAATTACCAGCCCATCACTCTACCCACTTTTTTTAAAAAGTTAACTGACTCACCGAACGTGCCTCAGAAACTTGAACTACTTTTTACTTTTCTACTTGCTTTACTCATTTTAACTTGCTTTTCCAATGATCTAGAATGACAGGGACTCGAACACAGAAACATCGAGGACAGTTAAAATTACAAAGGCTCTCCCAAGCAGCACACCGACGTCGAAAAGACGTGTTTTTTTTGGTGTAAAACACCGTAAAATACACCAAACATGACGTGATTTACACGTCTTTTCCCACGTGGAAATGTCCGGGAATATGACGTGATTTTTATGACGTCTTTTTCACGTCATAGAATATGACGTGATTTTTATGACGTCTTTTACACGTCATAGAAATGACGTGTAAATCACGTCTTTTTTACGTGATTTTCACGTGTAAATCACGTCTTTTTCACACCCTTCATGTGAATTGGGGGGGGGCGTTCTCGAAATGAGGCGGCGAGAAGCAAAGGGGTGTAAGTGATATTTGCAATAAAGTATGGATGTCTCAAAAATGGATTCTGCACAGCTAAATATACAAATTGGATGGTGAAGCTCGTCGCAGTCAAATAGAAAGTCTACCCATGAATGCTCTACGCCGAACTTCATTATGCAGTTTGTATATTTTGCAATGCAGAATCCATTTTAGAGACATACATACTCTATTGAAAATGTCACTTACACCCCTTTGCTTCTCGCTACCTCAAATGTCATGGAAGCCTGACAGGATTGTTCAGTTCCAAATGTCAAAACCATTAGAAATTGATGTGCATCCGCAGTTTTGATATTAGGAATTTCAATCCATGTACTACCTCGATTATTCGCCACACTTTTGAGGCTATTTATCAGCCCCTATTCAACCGTTTTGCACCAAAGTTAGGGGTTAGGCTACTAGAGCTACCTAGTTTTGGCCCCGTAAATTTTGAAATAGATCGATTGAATAGTGGTTGAAACAAATAACCCTGAAACTGTGTCGAATAATCGAGATCCTACTATACATAGATTGAGATTCCTAATGTCAACACTGGATACACATCAATTTATGATTATTTGGACATATGGAACTGAATAATAATAATAATAATAATAATAATAATAATAATAATAATAATAATAATAATAATAATAATAATAATAATAATAATAATAATAATAATATCTACTCTAAAACACACAGCTTACAACACATTTTTTTAAAAAAATGATAAAAAAGAAAAAATCATACTTTTTTTCTTAACTGCGTTTTTTTTCTTGACAGTTCTGAACTGATCTCTGGCCGCAACACTTTTCTTGGGTAAAAAAAAAAGTCTACGAATAACAACTGGACAACGATTATTATAAGTAAAAACAATAATGAAAATAAATTTATCCTTGTGGCTACTGCTTGATTTTTCACCATTGTGTTGTAATTTGCATAATAATTTACAAGCTCCTATACCAGATAAGTAAGACCACTAGGTTATTGTAATAAATAACAGATCAGGATAGACCCTAAGAACCCTAGATCTTGCCACAGCGAAATACATCACCACCCTCTCTCGGAAGCACACATTGGGGAACGTCAAAGTATTGTGGTCTATTTGATTGGTCTGTACCAAGAATTTGGAAATTTCGCTTCTCCGAAGGTTCGTATTATCTATGGATTGGGGATTTCCATATCCAATTGACCACCTCTAGTGTTGTTGATTTATATTTTTTTAGTATTTGGATAGTAACCTATTGAAGAGTATATATTCGCCTCTTAATGTGTGGTATATTTACCTACATATTAAGAAGCGAATATACAATAGCTGTCAAGGAATAATTATATACGTAGTGCTACAGAAAAGAAACGGCAGCGCTTGCTCCACGAAAGGATAAATTTAAAGCCATACATTAAACAGAAAACCGAGACGCATTGGATCGACTTGAAAAACATTAAAAAAAAGCCCTCGAATGTAAGACTCACCCTTGGCGGAAAAAAAAACCCTACATAACTTTTAAGAATGAGAAAAGACGAATAAACATTGTAAAAACAAACAATGAAATGGAAAAATAAAGGAACATTGTACTTACAGTCCTAAGAAAATGAAATCTTTAAGTTTTACGTCCCACGCTTATACCGGTTAGGCTAAAGGAGACGGTGATAATTAGAAATGAATGAAATGGTGGAATGAAGAAAGTGGGAGGAAACGGGAGAACCCCGAGAAAACCCACGCACACGGTTTGTCTACTACGAAGTTCACTTGGCGGGGGCTGGGATCGAACCCGGAACCCCAAGCACCAGAGATGAACGCTCTACCACTGAGCCACCGCGGCCCTTGGTACTAAGAAGAATCCACTCATTTCGTCACTGGAATTTATTCATGTGCATTTATTTGTACCTTCTTCTTAATGAAATTACGGTACAACACGTGCTTCGATAAATTTTATAGCTATCCATTATTACGCTAGTATGCGCACACATACACACAAACACAACCACCCACATCCAACACACACTCACATACACAAGAACAATGGGTTTTATTGACAGTGCAAAATTTAGGACTAAACTTTTATAACTCCAATTTAAGACACCTTTATTTTGGAGGTGAAAAATCGAAAAAGAAAGTACATTTTAAAATTAATTAATCTCTGAGGGATGAAAGCGAAAACACATAACCATTAATTTGAATTCTACATTTATTAGTTATATGTACAATGTGCACGTTTTGTCGTATAAAATAATATTCATACTATTTGTAATGCAACAAGAAACACTGATTGTCTATATTATTTGTAATACAAACAAGAAATATGTAGACAATGCAAATCTGTTGGTTATAATCTAAAACTTACAGAGATCTTTTAATAATATAAAATAAAAAGAATTAAATTTTCCTATAAATTTCGTATGAAGGAAAACACCTTTCATAGTTATTGAAAGTACAGAAATACAGCATCATATCAAAAAAGCCTCACCAGCTTAAGTAGGTTAAAAATGGGGACTGCAGTAAGTATCCCACTTCTTCATCTATTATACCAGTAGCAGTTTCTTCCATCTTTTAGTTTTCGAAAGAGATGCCTTTACATTGATTTCCAAACAAAGCGAGGAGGAACAGGTCAACATGTTTCAAGCATGCCGAATCCTTTTCATCCTCAAACAACAAGGCAGATGGAAGTGAATATCTTTCTACTAACGTTTTGAAGATTTGTGGCATTTGTTCATTTGAAGATCTTTATTTTTACTCACGAATGATAAGTGTCTTTAAGGCTAGTTTGCACAACGTGAACTTTGCTCTTTTTTCCGCGGGAGTTAAATTTCATCGCCAACTCTTTGGAAACCAAGCATCAGAGAAAGGTCCCTTTTTCTCCCAACGATGACAGATAGGAACACTGAAACAGAAAAAAAAAATCATGAACAATCATAGTGCAATTTTTCAGGTGGGGAGAAAATTTAAAAAAACAATTACAATACGTCATGTGTAACTACAATCAATACGCAATAAAACGATTAGTTACTGCACTCGCTTGCATGAAGTCCCACTTTTAACGTCCTTCCATACAGCGAAATTAAACTACCATTAATTTATTTATTCTGTAATAGCTTAACTTTTGATTTTATTGCAGCTGTTAACTCTGATTGTTTAGGAAAATCAAACAAGTTGGGGATATAAGACTTTGTATATACAGATACATGACAAATAATTCTGAAACACTCATAGAAGGCTACATTACGTATGTGCTCACAATATAAAATGCCACTCCAAGACCAACTTTAGGATGTGAGCTAAAAGTGACGATCAAGTATATTGATACGATATTACAACTGATGCAAAAAAAAAAAAAACTTTGAGTTTTACGTCCTACAGTTTTGTCGGTTAGGCTAAAGGAGACGGTGATGATGAAGACTGAATGAAATGGTGGAATGAAGAAAGTGGGAGAACCTCGAGTAAACCCACGCACACTGTGCTTGTCCACCACAAAGTTCACTTTGCGGGGACTGGAATCATAACTGATGCAGACTCATGCAGTAAGAATAGTTTTTATGGTATGAAACAAAGAACTTTCTAATAATAAAATAATATAGCTACTCATTTATCAAACACAACTAGACAACGATAGAAATTATACACTACATGTATTATCTTTCACTACTGCTATGTAACCCCCAAAATGGAGTCAAAATTCCGCATTTACATATCGTGACAGAACTGCGCTATCGGATGCAGCAATCTGACAAGCTGCACACAGGTGGAATTAACCAGTAAAGGTATCCTTCTACTGTCATAAGAAATTTCAACCTGATTGGATACGATTTAGTAAGTTAAATTCATGATGCAAGACGAAACATATATTAGCATTTCAAAATATGACAAAAAAGAAAGTGAAAATTACAAACAAAATGGTGTATAACTTATGTATTCCGAAAAATAAAAAAATTGTGAGCAAACGCCCCCTCACTTGTTACTGGAGTATTTTTAAAAAATAAGACTTCTAGAACCAGAATTCTGTCACAAGCAGTAGGGTGAAAATCGTCACATTATTTGTTCTGAGCAGGGTTAGAAGTTGCGGCAGCTATTATTATTATTATTATTATTATTATTATTATTATTATTATTATTATTATTATTATTATTATTATTATTATTATTATTATTATTAATAATAATAATAATAATAATAATAATAATAATAATAATAATAATAAAAATAAAAATAAAAATAAAACTTCTCTTTGGTGAAAATTATATTTAACCCCTCTGTTCAAAAACACATTTTCGGAGGAGTACTTTTACCCATTCAAAAAAAAAAAAAAAGAAAAAAGAAAAGCGCGAACACTATAACATGTGATACATTCCATATTAAAGCTTTGCTTATATATAAATACTCAAGTCAAATAAAATAATTGCTGAAGGAATAAAAATTAATAAACAAGGAAATCTTTAAAAATCTAAAATAATAAATAAATAAATAGAGTGTATCTGAAGAAGACAAGGGTAGTTGCTGAAACAGTTACATTTAAATAAAATTGGCGCAGCTGTGGCTCGGTGATAGAGCGTTCACCTTTGGTGCTTAGGGCCAATGGTTCGATCCCAGCTCACTTCAAGCGGCTTTTCTTGGAGTTCTCCAATTTTTTCCCACATTCTTCATTCCACCATTTAATTCACTTCTCATCATCACCGACTCCCTTAGCCTCAGTGCCTGATCGTGGAACGTTAAATTGAATATTTCATTTACATAAAAGTATTGCCTTATTCAACAATTATTTTATTTTATAAGTACTAATAAAATATTACTACTTTCTTTCTTTTCTTCTTACTCGGCATTTTCTTACATGGGTATTATAAAATAACATATCAAAAACTCACCTGTCGCAACTTTGGTATGTATATCATCCTCCACAGTGATATTTCTAGAGCAGCTCGACGAGCAGAAAGGGGTCAGGGTAACGGCTTCAAGTTCAGTTAAGAAAGATTCCGTGCTAGGTGGTCTGCTGTTGATCAATTCATCATTTGCAGGAGCATTGGCCACACGCTCTGGAAAGTGGGAGTACATGCAAGGCTTATTTTGGGAAATAACATGTATTTACACCTAGGCTTATTACAACGACTAAATACATTTAACATGAAATGAAGCAGTTTAATTTCATGTAAACAGTAAAGTGGGTTTTTACTACATTTTGTATCATAATAAAAAAGAGCTTATAGAAAGAAAAATGAGTTGGCAGGAAAATATCAGCCATAAATTTCACATGCTTTCTGTTCTGGATATTTTCAGCGTAAAGGACGGTGTGAAGAAGAGTCCGAAATCATTCCAACCTCGTCGTGGAATGGTGCAGGAATGGCCACTTTTTAAATGGATAAAAAATAAATATTGACAAACTTGAGGACAGATAGATTTTATGGATTATTGTTTGCCCGTTGTTAACAAGAAGCAGGGATCGGAAAATCTTTGAGTTTTACGTCCCACGGTTATGCCGATTAGGCTAAAGGAGACGGTGATGATGAGTAATGGATGAAATGGTGGAATGAAGAAAGTGTGAGGAAACGGGAGAACCCCGAGAAAACCCACGCACACGGTGTTTGTCCACCACAAAGTTCACTTGGCGGGGGCTGGGATCGAACCCGGGACCCCAAGCACCAGAGGTGAACGCTCTGCCACTGAGCCACCGCGGCCCCATAAGAAGTAGGGATCGGATTTGAGAACGGAGTGAGAGCGTAAAATATCGCATCTTGAACACAAAGAACACAAATGACTACCTGCGTTTTCGAACGCGGACATTTTCTGACCAAAAACACCAAGGCAAGTAATTTCTATTGCTTCATTTAAATTCTGCAACGTGTAAAAAAAAAAAAAAAGTTTTTATCTTACAATTATAATACAAGCTTGAAAAGATCAAGAGCTCCAATTCTGGGATAGGTTTTATTTTTTAAAAAAATAAAAAATATCCTGCTCTGGATCCGCCCCTGTTGTGTACACACCTTCCTTTTGGTGGCAGCAGATATGTAAGCCCCGAAGCAATGAGGTATGTTTTTTACTGATGGGGATTCAGTTCCTCACTGGTAGAGCGTTCACTTCAAGTGCGTGCGGTCCCTGGTTCGATCCCAGCTCGTGCCAAGTGGGCTTTGTGGTGGACAAACACCATGTGCCTGAGTTTTCTCGATACTCTCCCGTTTCCGCCCACTTTCTTCATACCACCATTTTTCACATTTCATTATCACCATCTTCCTTAGGCTCGGTGCTTTTCCTGGGGCGTGAAACTAAATATTTAATTTCATTTCTTTTTAATGATGAGGAATTGGTGTTCCACGTGAAAGCAGGTTTTTGACCCAAAGAGACTTCCGTTGTTAATGTGCGCATAAACATTAGGAGGATATTCCCTATGTCAAGAGCTCTCTTAAACACATCTGACTGGAACCACCACCAGCCCCCAACCACGGTCCCTAAATAAGACATTTGGTTTCCTTTGAATCGTTTCACGATTAGCAGTGGAAATCATAATAATATAGTCATGTAGAGGATACTTAATTGAGCTGGAATATATTTTTTTGAACTTCAGTGGCAACATTGATAAGTATCCATCATCACATGCTGGCACTGGAGTAAGTACTGTAATCTAAAATGCGAGGGAGCTGTCTACTCAATTAATGAACAAAATATTCGAACAGTCAAAAATCCGTTACATTATTACGATTTCCACACCGAATTCTGTAGCACAGTTACGGTAGCCAAGTGTCTTGTGAGGGTGTGTAGGTGCAACAGGGCGATGGTTGCAGTTTGAGAGTGCTCTCAACTGGGGTGATATCCTCCCACTGATTATGCACATATACAATGGGGGCACTACTTTAGCAAACGGGTCTACCAAATATTCATCGATTTTGTGGATTTTTTCACTAGATTTAAGACAGTAGTGCTACAAAAGGCTAAACAAAACATAACTGAGTGAGCGAAGGGGTTAGAACTCCCATAGGGCTCGTTGTTTCTAACTTTGAAGTCATACACGATTGGCATTGCAACAATTGCCGAGGGTCATTTCCTCGACCCTCGAGCAGTCGGTTCTACCTAACAGAAAATTCATAGGTGACATACGATGTGAAACATATTTTTTGTGAAGGAATAAAAGTGTGAATGTAAGTAATTAATTTCAGTACACAGCAAATTGAAGTGAATTTTGGGCATTATTCGAGCAGACGGTTCTACCAAATTTTGACATATTTCTTACAGTTTCATATCAGGTTAGAACAATGCATTTCTTTTAGCAGAGCATGAACTAAATCAGAAGCTCCATTAGTGCTTGAGATTGACTTCAGGCGTCAGTACAAATATAGCGTGGACGTAAAGCGTAACAATTTCAGTGAATAAAACACGAACCAATATATATTAGCTCCCCATCAGGATAGGAGCACAGCAACAGGGTCCGAGCGGCAGCGACGGGATGCGTCTGTAGGGAGCAGGCGCGTCAGCGACGGGGAATATACGTCTAAAAGAGAATAGTGGAAGACCACACTTACATATGCAATACTTTAACTGATCACTTAAAATTCATTTCAATATGTTGTACACTGACAGTAATTACTTATATTCACACTCTTATTCCTTCACGAAAAATTTTTCTTATAATATTTTACCTATAAATTTTCTATTTGGTAGAACCGGCTGCTCGAATGAAGCCGCATTTTGAGTGATAGTGAAATCATTGTAAGCGTAAGTGTGCTTTTCCATTATCCTTCTTTACGCGCATAGTCCCCGTCGCTGACGTGCCTGTTCCCTACGAACGCACCCCCTCGTTGCCGCTCGGGCCCTCTTGCTGTGCTCCTGCACTGATTCCAATAGAATGCATTTGTGCTTTTTAGTGGGCACCTAGCAAAAGTTGTTTCGTGTTTTATGCACTGTACTTAATATGCCACGCGTCGGCAAGGTTCTAGAACACAAGTCCCCCCATATAGGTTAACAGCTAGATTGGTTCTTTTCTGTATCAAAGTTTAACATTTAATTCACATAGTATTGTTGAGCGAGCGTCAGCGAGTGAAGGCGGGTTAGAGCCCCGCACGGCACGTTGTTTTCTGTCTTTGTTACAATTAAGTGGGAAGGGGGACCTGTGTTCTAGAACCTTGCCCCATGCGTCTACTCTATATTTATACTAACCCCCGTGAAGTCAATCTGCAAGTAGTAATGGAGCTCCTCATTTAGTGCATATTCTGCTATAGGAAATACAATGCTCTAACCTAACCTGAAAATGTAAGAAATGTATCAAAATTTAGTAGAACCGTCTGTTCCAGTAATGCCTCCAAAAGCATACACTTACTGTCATCTCGTTGTTTGCTTGTATTTAGCAGTCTTTCGCCTTGGCAAATAGTACCACAATGCGTACAGCTTTTATTATAGGATTCATAGTAAAAGTAGTAGTAGTAGGAACGGGTTAGAAGCCCCGCGGAGGTTGGTTGGTCCTGTTCTCGACATGAAATAGGCAAATTAAAGACTTGTCCAATTTTTTTCGTACATTTTACAATCTATGGATCTGTATAGTAAAACTGCACCACAGAATGACATACTTTCCCATGCATAGTCACTCCCATATACGGTTTATTGAGAATAAAAACACATACATTATCATTTTACTACCTTCACTATTAATATTTTATATAGTATTCTACCTAAAATATTTAATTTGATACAGGCGTCTGCAAATGTTAACCTAATGTAGGTATCCTCGTTCTTTCTACGGTATTTTAATACACTGTAATAAGAAACCGTAGGCAACGCTGTATGAGGAGCTAATCTTCAAAATTACAACACTCAATCTGCTGAATTTTACACAGACTGCACCTAGATAGGAATAGGATAGGAATTATACTTACTTGTCTTAAAGCTGACCTTTATCACAGGTGCCTTTCACAAAACACATTATTTATATTCACACAATCATAACACGATTCCGCAAATGGCTCACGATTCCCAGCATGCACTGCTCAAACTGCAGTTACAGTACGGGGAACGTCCGCGCTTTTTAGCACCTAAAAAAGACGTCTATTTTTGGTGATGTTCGACACGTGATACTTTGTACCATTCTGGCACGTGATAAACACGTACAATTTAGGTCATGTTTGACACGTCATTTTTGTTACCATTTTGGTACGTGATAAAGACGTTCCAAATTTTCAAAAGACGTCATTTTGAATTCGAACCCCAAAGAAAGACGTGTTTATGACGTGACTGTGCTACTTGGGCTCCCACCGGGAATCGAACCCGGGAGCCTGTACACCAAAGGCGCACGTGCTAGCCACTAGACCAGCGGGGAGGGCCCGCACTTCACCATACAGACTACCTTCTGTTGCCTGTCTTTTTCTTAACAAATAAATACTCATGGCTATAGAGCATGTCACTTCGAAACTTAAGACAATAGTTTTTCTCTTTGATTCTATATTTCTGTACAACATCTTGCTTACAGAAGCTAATGTTTATTTGGCAGACAATTTACACCCTAAATTTAAACCAATAAATGCAATATTTTACTCCACTTTCCAGTTCCTTGATTCAACTCTTCCCCTATCAATCCTGTTATTCCCTCTGCGATCGTGCTATGCTACTGCAAAAAAAAAATACCTCGAAAACATTATTGCCAGTATACACAAAACCGAACATAATTTTGTTTTTTGCTTATATTTTTATTTTTTATTTAATATTTGGAAATACCTCCTTAGATGGATTGCTTTCTATTATCTCCACTTACTAATAACTGAATTTTCCCCATAAACATAAGGAAAAAAGGAATAATTGCGAAAAATCGTGAGTTACAGTATACGCGCAATTTTTTTGCGCATGAGGGTACATTCAGCAATGAAAGATCTTTCTGTTTGGTACAATTTATGTTGGGAATAACGATGGTATGGTAGGAACGTACAGAAAACTACATTCTTTTTAATTTAGTGAAAACTGTCCGCAAATTTCCTTCCAATCTGAAGTTATTTACGGAAGTAATTTCATCAAACGGAAAGAACATTCGTCGCTGACTGTACAAGTATCTACCACTACAAACTATAATCTACTTATAGGGCTAGTTTTGTTCCCCTTGTACTCCATGATATAAATTTTGTGACCAACTTTAAACAACTGGCTAGGATAGCGCGTAAAACAGCTGGGTAGAGTAGCGCGCGATAAAACGTACTTCCGGGAGCATTACTTTCCTGAGCGGGTTGTGATAAAATCGAAAAAGAACGTTACACAAGGAAAAATAAGAAATTTACAACAGTTGTTTTGAAAGGAAGAACTTATGAAAGAGGAAGTAAACATATCCAAATTAATTACAAAATGTAATTGATAGATTTTAATTGACTGGAAGGGAATATAACACAATTTACCATTAAGCGTGCAAGTAGTACTCGGCTGACTTGATCTAAATTTTCCGCCCCCTAGAGCGTGGCGCCCGATGCCGCCGCCAAAATTTTGCGCCCTGGGCGCCCGGCACCCATTTGGGTTACGTGGTATGACGTTATAGGGTCTCGTGATGTTAGGCCACGCCTCTTTGGGTCACGTGATGTTAGGCCACGCCTTTTTGGGTTACGTGGTGTTAGGCCATGCCTTTTTGGATTACGTGGTGTTAGGCCACGCCTTTATGGGGCAGGTTCTTGATTTTGTTCCCTTTTACGGTATAAAATTTTGGAGATTGTTACCTTTTGATGGAATACAGGTGTATGTATAGTTTACCTTGCAGTATATAATTTCAACTTTTGCACCCCTGGCGCCCCCTAGGGCACACTCCGTCCGCCTTTATGGGATAGGTTGTTGATTTTGTTCCCTTTTACGGCATAAAATTAGGAGATTGTTACCTTATGATGGAGTACAGGTGTATGTATAGCTTATTTTGTGTTACCTGATTTTAACTTTTGCGCCCCTGGAGTGTGACGTTCGCTGAAATTTTGCGCCCCCGGCCCCTCTAGTTTACATAGTTTTACCCGCCGCTTTTATGGGGTAGTTTCACCTATGGGTTTATTTTGTTTCCTTTTATGGGTATAAATTTGAAGAATGTTATTCCCCTTTTTACCTTATAAGGCAGCGTTTCCCAACCTTTTTCAACTTGCGGCACACTATAGGTGTAACTTTAATTCTCGCGGCACACCCATATATATATATATATATATATATATATATATATATATATATATATATATATATATATATATATATATATATATATAATTACTATTATTATTTGTAAACAAAATACCGTGGTATTTTAATGTGATTACCAGGGTCCGGATCTTGTTGACCTAAAATTTTGTAGAAAGTGACCTATAAAATGACACTAAAATTCCTGTAAAATGCCCCTAAAATTCACAAAAATTGACCTAAAACTTGCGTTTTCTTAAATGTTTATTTCGTAAAACATTGACATTTTTTAAATATCCATTGGATTTTAATTAACGTTTGTCACTCACATTCAAAAAGTTTTGTTTCAGTTAGTTGCAGTCTATTGATCATTTGTGTCCGTTGATCAGTCCATTGTATGGCATTGTAAGTATTGAAAGCGTCAATTCACTCCCGAGTTGAAACTAGGAAACCCTCTTAAACAATAAAACTTAGCAAATTTAGACTACATGAGAATAATAGATAAAAACCCTGTTTAAAGTCTTTGTACGCCTTCTAATTCATTTTTAGTTATTCATGTGATCACATCCTTTGTGGTCAACAACCCAAAACTATTTGTTTGAACACCTACCAACCCCCACCTTTCGTTAACCAGTTACAGTTTAGTTTTCATTAGCTTGTTAAGAATGCAGTTTTTCCACCCCCAATAGTCAGGAAGCAAGAAAAGAGATTATTCAACTTCGTCTTTTCCACAACTGTAAACCGTGTTCATTTAAAGATTTCCTTATGTAGAAGAAAAAGAATAAAAAAACATGTGACCTAAACGTTACCTTAAAATATTAAAAAATGACCTGAAATTTGAAAAACGGCAAAAAGTGACCAAAAGTTGACCCTAAAAATATATATCTTTAGAACCTAGAGTTGATGGATAACGTTTTTATTAGAATTTGCTTTGTCTTATGCGTAACAGAAAAAAGTTGACTTGTCAACAAAATCCGGGCTCTGGTGATTACTGATCTCCTTCTTACAGAGAAGAGATCCCCGTGGTAAATCATTATGCTTATTTTTCATTCTAATTTTAAAATAGAAAACAATTGCAATGAAATATAGGACTCGGGTTTTTAAAAATCCACTTTCTCTTTCGAAAACTGTATCTAACCTTTAACTAAAATGGAAGATCACTAAATAACAAACAAATAAACAAATCTCCTATACTTTTAAAACACAAACGTAGGTAATTTGCATGCATGTTTGCTTTGTTGAATTTATTGAATGATATGTTAAAATTTCAAGTTACGAAATAGTCTGCAACAATAAAGAAGCAATAATGGTCATGACAATGATAAATACGTTTTTCAACAACAGTACAAATGTACAGAAAAGTAACACAGTATGAAACTTAAAATTGTAGATTTATAGTAGAGGTTCATAGTAATGTGATTTTTTTTTTTTTTTTTTTTTTTTACATTCGCTCAGTCGCGTTGCGAATGATTTCTATAGTAGTTTTGTTTTTTTCCCTTTATTTCCAAAAGTGAAAAAAGAAAAAAAAATAGGAAAATTTGGGAAGGAAAGGATAAGGAAGGAAAAGAGACCAAAAAAAGGGAAAATTTACAAATACGAAAAAAAACAATAAAAGCTATAAAAATTTAACAAATGAGTTTGAATCTAGATTGCTTGTTTATTGTGTATTTCTGTGTGTGTGTTTGGTACCTGTGTTCTCTGCGTATTTGTGTTTTTTATGTTTTTACCTATTGGCTTCTTCTTCTTTTTACCTTAGGCTTCTTCTTGTTTCTTGCAGGTTTTCCCTATATGTTTAGGTTTTTTCACCCATATGTTTTATATACATATATATATATATATACATATATGTATATATTTATACATACATACATACATATATATATATATATATATATATATATATATATATATATATATATATATATATATATATATATATATATATATATATATATATACATATTTTTAAATATATTTCTTTGGTATTCACCTATTTCTTTCACTGCACTAATGGTTTTCACCTGTGTTTCCACACTAACACTTGTGCACCAAAACTAATATTCTTAACACTACACTACACTACACTGTATGCTTTTGCTGTCACTAACACTAATAATCACTGACACTTATTTTTCACCTATATGACATTCTATATATATATATATATATATATATATATATATATATATATATATATATATATATATATATATATATATATATATATATATATATAACTTCACCTTGCACCACACGAATTTCTGGCTTAACTTAAGCATTTAGTTTTTCAGCCTGTATGTTTTTTCCATTTATTGTTTACTTTCACTCTTCCACATACTAAAAATGTGTCTTTTCGTTTAACTCTAATACTGTATTCATTATTTATTTATTTATTTTAACCGCTCATTTTGTGTTCCTTGGTATCTTGGCTGGTTCTTATAGACTGGGTCCGGGGTCCACTCGGAGCACTTAGTGTGGACCCCGGTCCGTTGTATCGCAGTGCTATCCTCACCAACCTCACCTGGCACCCGAACGGTAAATGCGGTGTTTTCCATTATGTCCTTTCTTGCCATTACCCTATTCCCTCCCGTGAACCCACCACCACTCTCTACTTCACGCACTCTTCTTCACACACTCTTGCAACGGAATTCCTCTTCCAGTCCCTAGGCTGGAGGTGCATCCATTCATTCAATTTGTTCCCGGTGGGAGACACGGATTTACTGTGTTTCCTCCTGGAGTCTTTTCTCCGGTCCAGGAACAAGTCTCACATTCGTTCATTTTCTTTCATTCATCACTTTAATTCTCTCCATTGTTTAAATTTCTTCTGTACATATTTCTTCTTATATCTGAGTATTCATTAGTTATTTTTTTCAATTTCTCACAATCTTTCTTACTAGTTAATATTTCTTGTAAAGTCTTGTTTCGAATATCCCTTCTTAGTATCACGTCATCTTCCATTGTTGGGCACCACATAATGTGGTGTTCTGGTGTGCCAATTTCTCCACATTCACAGCTTGGTGTCCGTTTGGATTTTATTTTATACAAGTAATCTTCATACGGTCCATGTCCTGTTAGGAAATGAATTATTCCGTAAGTGGGATTTAAATGTTTTATTTCTAGTTTATCTTTTATGTTTGAAAATATCTGATGTACTCTGTGAGCTCCTTCATACCGTTGCCAATCTTCATTCCAAATTGCTATCATATGCTCTTCAATTTCTTTTTCGGTATTTAGTTCTTTATCAAATGTATTCCTGATTTTGTCTAGATTTCCTTTTCTTAACCAATAGTTCGCTGCCCTCTGCAGAGCTACAATATTCATGGGTTTTACTCCTAATATTATACTTAATGAGCTATGTGATGTTGATGAAAAAGCTCCACTTAATCTTATTAGTATGTTTCTTTGTGGTCTATTTAATCTATTCTTATATGTTTTATTTTCTAATGTTCTCCCAATCCAAACACTTGATGTATATGTTATTGCAGCTGCTAAAATGGTTTCTTGGTACAAATTAATTATTTTCAATGGTAGTTTGTATTTGTTTCTAGCTATCGTAATTAATTTATTTGCTATGCTGTTCCCTCTAGTTGTTATATATTTAAAATGTGCATCAAAATTTAGTTTTTCATCTAATATTATTCCCAGATATCTTATCTTTTGTTCTCTTTTTATGTTTATATTATTTAGCTTTATTATTGGGTTTTGTTGTAACTTTGTTTCAAAAATTAGGTATTTAGTTTTGCTCGTTGATAGTTTTAGTTTACTGTCTTTGCTCCACTTGTCTAATTGTTCTATTATTTTTGCAGTTTTAATTTCTAATTCTCTTCTGCTATTTCCACTTGCTGTTATTGCAATATCGTCGGCAAATGCAACAACTATGTCCACTTCCTGCATCTTGTTTAATACTTCTAAGCATGGTTGTAGCTCAATGTCCCATAAAGTTGATCCCAGGATAGAACCTTGTGGGCAACCTTTCCCGGTCTCAATTTCTATGTCTCCTTCTTCGTTTGGTATTATGATTTTCCTGTTTAATAAGTCATTTCTTATTAAGTTTATTATGTATTTAGGCAAATTTAATTTTCTGATATTTTCTAGAAGAGAGGGAAACCAAAGATTGTCAAAAGCTCCTTCAATATCTATAAAGAGTGCTAAGACATATTTTCGTTCGTACCTTTTTTTTTATATTATCTACTAATCTATTTATAGCGTCTTCTGTTGATTTTCCAGTTCTAAAACCATATTGCAATTGATCGTCCTTAACGTCTCTATATTTTTGTAACCTGTTTAGTATTATTCTTTCAAAAATTTTGGAAATGTTTTTAAGCAAGCAAATGGATCTATAAGATCCAACTTCTGAGGCGTCCTTTTCTGGTCCTTTAGATAGGATACTTAACTTTGAAACTTTCCAGGTATCTGGGAAAAGTTGCTTCTTAAGTAACCAGTTAAATAGTCTAGCTAGATATGGTGTCCAAATATCTTTTGCCTTTTTGTATATTTCATTCTTTAGTCCATCTATTCCTGGTGCTTTTTTGTTTTTAAGTTTTTTCATTATCTTTTCCATCTCCTCATTTGTTGCCAGATCTTCAGGTATAGTATCAATGGTTTCCTCCATCATTTTGTTTCTTAACTCGATGTTACTTTCCGTATCTGTCTCCTTTATATCCTTTGGGAAGAACTTATTTGCTAATGCCGTTAATGTTTCCTCTCTGTTCGTAGTTAGCATTCCATCAGGTTTTTTAACTATGCTCAATATTAGAGGGTTGACTTTTTGTGTAATTAGTTTGTAGGGTGTTCCCCATGGGTCTACTTGTATATTCTTTTTTAGGAATAAATCCCAACTTTTCTTTTTTGCCTCTAATAGTTCTTCTTTGTATTCCCTTTTAGCAATTCTGTATTTTTCCAATCTCCTTTCCTTCAGAATGGGATGAACTGTTGATTGGTAGCTTTTTCTTGCTGATGTTGCTATTCGTTTCAACCTCTGGAGTTTGGGATTCCAAAAGTCTTCGTATTTCTTAATTTCCTTATTTGTCGGGATAGCATCTTTTAGTGCTTCTTTGGTTACTAACTCTATTTGCTGTATTATTTGTGTAATATTACTATCTTCTTCTATTTGTGGTAACTTTAAATGATCTTTAAACTTATTCCAGTTTGTTTTCTTTATATTATATGTTTCTGCTACTTTGGTTGTTTGGTTTGGCTGAATCTCTATGGTGATAATTTCGTGATCACTTAGCGTGTTACTGTCTCCCAGATGCCAATTTGTTACTCTGTTTGCTAACTCAGTGGTTGCACATGATACATCTATGTGTGATTTTCCTCTGTTTCCTATAAAGGTTGGTCTATTTCCCACGTTTAAGATTTGCAGTCCATTTTGAATAATTAAATCTTCTACTAAGTCACCCTCTCATTATTCCAACCTCTCATTTCTGTTCGTGGATTAAATATAAAGATGACTTTGCTTAAATCTGATTAGTCCATTGTTCGAGCGATTTTTTAAACGCTCAGCGTTTGTTGATCAGTAAGCGCTTCATTGATGGAAACAATGTTGCCAGATTTTGAAAATCTAAACTGCTCCGATTCTTTTTCGAAACGGTTCCGCTGAGTGCAAGAATTTTCAAGAACTAAAAAATTTTGAAAAACTAAAAATTTTTCGAACTAAAAAATTTAAACAAACTTTTCAAACGAAAAATTTTTCGAACTAAAATTTTCAAATTAAAAAGAAATTAAACAAAATTTTGAAATTAAAAAATCAAAAAAATTGAAACAAATCTTTCAAACAAAATTTTAAACTAATAGATTTCAAATAAAATTCAAAACAAAATTTTAAAACAAATCTTTCAAACAAAATTTCGAACTAAAAGATTTCAAATAAAATTATAAAACAAATTTTGAAAATAACAAAATTTTGAAACTAAAAAAATCAGATCAAACTTTCTGGAACGAAACTTTTTAAACTTAAAATTTTAGAACTTAAGATTTCAAACCGAATTTGAAAACTAAAAACTTTTCAAACAATTTTTTTCGAACTCAGAAAGTTTCAAACTTAAAACTTACAAATCAAAATTTCAAACTAAAAGTTTTCGATTTAAAATTTTGAACTAAAAAATCGAACTCAAAAATCAAACTAAAAATTTTCGAACTCAGAAAGTTTTAAAATCAAAATTTGAAACTCAAGTTTCGAATTAAAAATATTTTCGAACTACAATTATCAAACTCAAACTTTTCGAAAATCTTAACCGAGATTGAAAGTGATCACCTAAAGAGATTACATCGTAGATTGTGAATTGTTGCTAAATTTGAAAGTGCAGTCAGTTTAACGACTTTTAGTTTACTGATTTGAATTTAAATTATCTTGGAGAAGTATTCAGGATTAAATTTGATATATGATGATGAACCGTTTGGCTAGTCATTGCTAGTCATTTATTTCGTAACGGAACATTAAAATGAAGTCTCAAGCTCATCTCATAAGACAAACTAAACTATCTAGTCAGCCCTAACTCACAAATCGTTTCGCTAGCCAAAGACCGTTGGTAAGCCGTAACTTTTAGTAATGTAACATAGTTTACGGTTTAAGATTTATATTGTCTTGAGAACGATTGAGTTCGTTTATGTAATGAACCCGTTGGCCAGCCATAGCCTGATTTCACATTGTAGCTCATGAAAGCAATCTTGTTGTAGTTGTTTAGCCGTGACCATTTTTTTTCTGAACATAACCTTACGATCACCAGGAATGAAATACTACTTAGTTTAGCGACCATTAAGACGTGAAATAAGGTGAAATCTGAACCATCAAATGTTAAGACACCCTGCCATAGAACAAACAAAAATGTGTGTTTTCCTTACCTGGAGTCAAACCCCGGATCGATTTCGCAAAGGTGTAGATTTTTGAATAACTTTTAGAAAAGGACATATTTCGTTTAGCACAGCGATTCATATCTTATGAGCTGGGAACTCGGACCTCAAAATCGTCGTCTGCTTAGTTGTTAAAAGCAATGAACCAATTTTCCATTTACATTACCAAACTCTTTAAAATATTAAGTCAGCTTCTTTCATATTGAAATTGCATAAAAAAATCACATGCGAAGGCGAAGGTGACGAAAGTTTGGGAGCGGCTTCTTGCACAAGTTTCGTAACGAAATGAATTGCATTACTTCAGTATCATAGTTTCTTTGTCATAGATGAAGGATGCAGAATTTGCAGTTTTTCTTTATGACATCATTCAGCTCTGTCATATTGCATTCTCTCTCTCTTTACGGTGTTACTGGTACTTAGTTACTAAGATATCAGTCCCGTGCTTGTAACATTGAACTTGTCATTTACTACAATAGTGATTTCCTACGGAACCGTATTACGTAGTGATGCTATAGGCCTAATGTTGCATTGAATCCAATTTTTTCTGGTGCAAGAGGTTTTCAGTTCGATTCCTTTAGAGGGCTTCCCGTCGTTTTCATGGGATTATCGGTGAAATCATGTTACTTATTTCATGAGAGATTTTACCAGTAGTGAATGATGCTACATTGAATTCAATTTACTATGGTGGAAGAGCTTCCCTCATAAGATTGTAAATGAAAAAAGAAAAAAAACTGTTACGATACCATGGGTCGGCTTTCCTTGTGGGAAAGATATGAACGATTTATCTTTTTGATATTGTTTTGTACCGTGGTGCTGTAATACGAGTCATTTGTATTAAATAACATTCATAAGATTCCGGCAGGAAAACAATTTCATAAAAGTGAACAAGTGCATCCAATGCGAAAATTATTCTAGTTTGATCCTGCTGATGCTCACTATTTTAAGCGAAGTTTTATACGATAAAAGTACTGCACGAACAGTCTGTGCCTACTGCTAAAACTTCATTACATTTTCATTGAAATCAATACAAGTAATACATTTGTATTTAAAAAAAAATTAATCAGTATGTACTGTAATAAACAACATTGTGTGTGGGGGGGGGGTGCGCTTCCCTTTTTTAAGATTTCAAGCTAAAATTTCCAACACTGCTTCTTTCTCGGCTCCTCCGGTAATCACATGTCCGATCCTCACAGCCAGCAGTGTTATTTCAGATATTGCTAGAGGAGGATAGAGAATAGAGTTGTCATCCAGATTTTGGAGAAAATGTCAGGACTTCCATATTTATTAATGGTGTTCATTAAATTAGAATGACATTCATAATTTGGTTCGCTTTCCAGAAATTCCCAGTTTTCATTATTGCTTACAAGGGACATCACCCAATTGTCCGGCTCCGATTTTAATGAAATTTTTGTTGCTGATAGAGGACATGTATTCATTACTTGTGAGTACAGAAATTTTTGCCATCGTGCATGTTTTCTATTTTTTAATAATTTTTAAAGGTTGTGATGTGGTTAATAGAGATTACTGCAGAAGTCCCTTACTACCCTTTGTAAACGGAGTGTTAATGAAAGAACAACCATGTAGATACGTATAGGGCCTAGGGGGAAGTCGTATGGTACGTATGACCTTGACGGCAGCCATCTTGAAATCCGCCATTTTGAATTAAGGTCAAGTTTTTTAAATGGGAATAGGGTAATATGATACATAATTTCGGGCTAGAATTTAATCAGAAAGACAATGATGAAGTTAGTTTTAAGATGCATTCATTTGTTGAAAAGTTACAGGCATATTAATTGTTTATACTTACTATGTGCGTAAGTCCCTTATCTCCGCTTCTTACCCGCGTATTAATGATAATAAGTGGATAAAGGTTTCGGTAATACATATTATGCCTAGAGGGAAGTGGTGCGATAAGGGTATCATTGACAGCAGCCATCTTGAAATCCGCCATTTTGAATTAAAGTGAAGTTTTGAAAACTGAAAACCATAGCATGTGGCACCAAATTTTAATAGTAAATTTTCCCCCAAAGCCAATGGTATGCTTATTTTTGTTCTATAGTTAACCAGTATGAATTTGTGACTCTTCTAATGTGCACGAAACGTCCATTATTCGATCTTCCAAATTGGCAACACTCCTAATTTTCATCGCATGTTTTAAGATTCCAACTGGCACTTTGCAATTGTTTCCATGGCTCATGTTTTCTAACTGTATTACATTTTTTTAAGAGTTGCGATTTGTCAGCTCATGAATAGCGTTGGGATAAGCATCCAGCAATCTTTCTGAATTTTGAAGACTTGCCATGTAATTATTAATTTCCTAGGCAGTGTAGTTATTTATTTTATCCCAGAGTACATGAGGAACCTATGGACCTATGTGATGTAAAGAAATACAAATGAAATTAAAGGAAATTTGTGTAACACGAACTCACAATTATCATGAAATATAGACTACATGTTGCGCAAACGACAAACAGTATTAAAAAAAAAAATAAAAATAAATACAACTTTACAACTTTAAAGGAACAGCAGCAATGATAGAAAATATCAAACAGGCATAATATTACTGTTCCCAACACACTGTTTGTACCATGAACAAAATATGAAAACTGGTAACTTGTTTATAAAAAGGTGTAACTTAATCGAGTTCCCGATCAATACTGATTATAAATCTTACTAACATGAACCATCGACAACAATCACTAGAAAACGAATGACTTTTTTGTCTGACTAGCTAAAATATTGCCATAAAAATAAATAAATATACAATAAACAAATAAATATAAAACAAAACAAAAGACCATTGATTTACACAACAATCATATTTCGTTTCCTTTTTTGAAGTGAATTTTCAACTTATTTCTCGTCTCATCTACTATCCATTATAAGCTACGTCTCCGGTATTACCTGAATGCAAAGTTGGAGTTCTTTCGTTCTGCGATGATTCATGTCAGTAAACGAGTTTTTGAATTGCAGGTATAGGAAGTAAATAATTACATTGCCTATGAAATTAATAATTACATGGCAAGTCTTCAAAATTCAGAAAGATTGCTGGATGCTTATCCCAACACTATTCATGAGCTGACAAATCGCAACTCTTAAAAAAATGTAATACAGTTAGAAAACATGAGCCATGGAAACAATTGCAAAGTGCCAGTTGGAATCTTAAAACATGCGATGAAAATTAGGAGTGTTGCCAATTTGGAAGATCGAATAATGGACGTTTCGTGCACATTAGAAAAGTCATAGATTCATACTGGTTAACTATAGAACAAAAATAAGCATACCATTGGCTTTGGGGGAAAATTTACTATTAAAATTTGGTGCCACATGCTATGGTTTTCAGTTTTCAAAACTTCACTTTAATTCAAAATGGCGGATTTCTAGATGGCTGCTGTCAATGATACCCTTATCGTACCACTTCCCTCTAGGCATAATATGTATTACCGAAACCTTTATCCACTTATTATCATTAATACGCGGGTTAGAAGCGGAGATAAGGGACTTACGCACATAGTAAGTATAAACAATTAATATGCCTGTAACTTTTCAACAAATGAATGCATCTTAAAACTAACTTCATCATTGTCTTTCTGATTAAATTCTAGCCCGAAATTATGTATCATATTACCCTATTCCCATTTAAAAAACTTGACCTTAATTCAAAATGGCGGATTTCAAGATGGCTGCCGTCAAGGTCATACGTACCATACGACTTCCCCCTAGGCCCTATACGTATCTACATGGTTGTTCTTTCATTAACACTCCGTTTACAAAGGGTAGTAAGGGACTTCTGCAGTAATCTCTATTAACCACATCACAACCTTTAAAAATTATTAAAAAATAGAAAACATGCACGATGGCAAAAATTTCTGTCATCACAAGTAATGAATACATATCCTCTATCAGCAATAAAAATTTCATTGAAATCGGAGCCGGACAATTGGGTGATGTCCCTTGTCAGTTCCAGTCTTCTGAAAGATTATTCTCTTTAACCTAATCCATTTTATCCTGACCTAACATTTCCTAGCAACCAAACATTTCGTGTCTGTTATGGGCAATATCGGTAACTGATATTTGTTCAGGCAAAATTTTCAGACGCAATTCATAGATGGCACAAACTTGTAAGAAAGTAAGGGATTGTCCATTAAGTTCAAAACGCTTTTTTTTAACAATTTTTGACCCACTTTGTTGCACAGTTACCTTCAGTGGTGGATTTACACCTTGGGGAGGGGCTGAGCTCCTCCAAAATTTTAGGATTTCTATAAAAAACGAATCAAATGTTACTCATAACCGTCACGTTCCTCCGCTTAAAATTTAAAATTTCTAAACACGAAGTATTCCTAAAGAGAAACTCCTACCAAAATATTTTTTTTTTCTAAATCTGTCTCTGGATACCTTTATGCCCATCCCCTTTTTCCCCTCATACTCAGATAGTAGAATCTTCAATGCTCAGATTATAGTCACTGTGTATTTTTCCGTTTTTTCTTCAGCGCGAGTTTTCTTAAATATTGCCAGAATTTGTTTCTTTTCTTTGGTAATTTTACTATCAGTGAGATACTACAAAATGATGGAAAGTTTGCGACAGTTAAATTGTTAAAAAGAATCCCTTGTGACACAAAGCATAACAAATTGCAAACCTTTCTCATGCTTTGTAGAGTTACATAATTAATGGTCTATCCTAATAGTATCTAATGCCGAAATCTCGAATACACCGCATGCATTCTAATTTGATCTGGAAATCTAGATTTAAAAAAAAAATAGAATTTTATACAAATAGTATTAGTTTGTCATTAGCTAATAAAGCTCTCAGGCAATTGCGTAGCGTTGAAAGCCGTTAGAAGAAAAAGAAAATTATTATAGGTTCGAAATTATGTAAATCATCATATATAAAAAAGTTCAGGAGAGACCAGGCATCATCCAGAATTCAATCAAGTTTATAATTTAAATTCAGCGACAGAGACTGACTCGGACACAGGCCCGTGTTCCTCCGAAACATTACATTATAAATAAAGGTACAACTTTTCTTATAATCAATTCTTACAGTTGTTATTGCTAAAGAACCCGTGATAAGTACAGTACGATCTTTACATAAGGCGCCCTTGCGAAACCACATCAAAAATAAACGGTTTATGGCACAATTCTGTACAATGAATACATACTATTCTTCTGTATGCTGTTAGTAAAGAACCCGTGAATGGTACAGTGCTCCCTTTATTTAAGGCGCCCTTGCAAAACCACATCAAAGATAAACGGTTTTATTTATTCTTCTATATAGCACAGTTCTATAAAATAATACATACTGTAACTGTTGATAAAGAACCCGTGAAGGGTACAATGCGCCCTTTATCTATAAGGGTACGTTATAGATAAACCTAAGTCGTTTTAGTTGTTCTTCTGTATACCAGTTCTGTATAGTAAGTTAATATAGTGGCTATTGGTAAAGAATCTGTGAAGGGTACAGTGCGCCCTTATAAAAGGCGGCCTGCGAAATATCACATTATAAATTTTCTTTCAATTGCTTTTTGCAGATAACAGGTAAAGAGTCCAATTACTTTTCAAACAATATGTATAAAGCCAGTAAAGCACCAAACATGTAGATCTATTTGATAAGATAATATAGGAGTTTTTCGTGCTGCTGCTCATTTTTTGCCAAAAGAACTTTCAGAAGCTAAGTGTAATCGATATAGAGCAGTTTAAGCAATTAAGTTTTTTAAAGCTCTTTATTTACAAATTTGATCATTCCTGTACGTTTTAGAACAGTGTTCGAATAATCAGTGCATATTGTATTTCTAAATTATAGCTATATTGACTTATTAGTATATATTTAGCTTCACTATTGTTAGTATACACCAGCCTGGATGTAAAAATGTCTCCTTCTGGCGCATTGTTCATCAGAAAAATTGTCGGAAAATGTAAAAACAGCCATAATTCAAGAACAAAACGTCGAATCGAAATCGGGTAGAAGGTAGTGTTCATTATTTTTAGTCGTACGTTCCATTAGTGTACAATCGGATATAGTACAGTCGTGGCGGAAGGGTGACACCCAAACAAAGTGGAGTAGACCTATTTATTTGAGTATTTTATCAAACGTTGAATGAGGGAAATTACCAAGTAAAAGGTTTCAAGAATAATAATACATCATTCATGTTAGAACATTTAGAATTCGGAAGAAAGAGAGATACACATGTGTGGCGTCATGTAACATGTAGTAGCCAAAAATGCAAAGATCATATGTGATGAACGAGTGTACAGGGGATTGTATTGTATTGTATTGTATTTATTTCGTCCTTTTTTTCATACATTTAGCAGGGGTGCCCACAAGGGGGGGCTATGACGCAAACTGCGTCATTGAAATATTTGGGGGGGGTTAAAATCTATATAAATATGTTTGATGAGGGGGGGTAAAATTAATCGAAGAGAAGATTTTTTCATGGAAGAACACCTACGGATAGACAATTGGGGGGGTGCGTCATAGACATAAGGGGGGGTGGGCACCACTGCATTTAGCACTGTATTGCAATGCATATGAAGTGGACACGTCATTTATATATATAAACACAAAAGCTAAAAGAACAATAATAATGAAAATTACACACACTAGGTTAATAATTAAACATTACACCTTACATCTTATCCATTACATTTTGCATGATATTATTAAAAATAAAGTAAGAGTAATTATTACTTGCAGTGTATGTAGAAATCCTTGAACATATATCAAATGTTAAAAACAAGCAACGACACTGGTTACTGTAGATAATGTAGTTTTTTGTTGTTGTTGTTGTTGTTTCTGTTAGCAATTCATGTTTCCTCTATCGAGTAAAAGCAGTGTTTTAATAAATATTTCTGTAGTTCTTTTTTAAATTTAGCAACAGATTCCTGAGTCTTTATATCTTTGGGAAGTTTATTGTATAGCATGATACCCGCGTATTTACACCCTTTTCCATATAATACGGTTCTGTGTTCTACAATGGAAAAGTTTTGTTTGTTTCTTGTATCATGATCATGTTGCTGTCCTACTCGCGTAAGGACACCTTGTAGGTGTCTCTTTACAAATATCAGTAGATTTAAAATGTACAAACAAGGTACTGGGAGTATACGAAATTTTTTAAATATTGGCTTGCAGTGATCCTTTGGTTTAGCGGCCGCCATCATTCTTATTATTCTTTTCTGTATTGTAAAAATTACCTTGGCTTTGTGTGTATTTCCCCAAAATATAATGCCATATGTTAAATTTGACTGGAATAATCCAAAGTAAATCGTTTTTAAAGTAGACTCTTTTAAAACATTTTTAAGTACTTTAATTGCAAAATAAATTTGATTTAGTTTTTTACCAAGCTTAGTTATTTGTACATCCTAGGAGAGATTTTTATCTATCCAGATTCCTAAGAACTTAGTTGAGTTCACATAATCTATTCCGTTATTTTAAATTAAAATATTAACAGGCTGCGTATGTTTGTTGCGCATATGATGAAAATTGATTGCTTGTGTCTTTTCAATGTTTAAGTTAAGCTTATTTTCTTTAATCCACTGAGATAGTTTATGAAGGATTTCATTTGCATTACCTTCAACATACTCATTTGTGTTCCCTTTTACTATGATATTAGCATCATCTGCATAAAGGGATAGTTCTGCTGGAGCAATATTACATGGTAGATCGTTAATGTATATCAAAAATAATAATGGCCCTAATACGGATCCCTGTGGCACTCCACATGATATTTCTTGTTTTCCCGATGTGTAGTATGTAGTTTGGTTTGTATCTTTGTTACTGTATGTAATTTCTACTACTTGCTGCCGATTTTCCAGATACGATTTAAACCATTTGGACGCAATGCCTCTTATTCCATAATCTTGGAGCTTTGAAAGAAGATTTCTATGTGACACTAAGTCAAATGCTTTGGAAAGATCAAGGAAAACACCTATACATTTCTCCTTACTATCTAAACTTTTATGTACAATTTCTACAAAATTATATATTGCTGTTTCCGTTGATTTCCCTTTTAGGAAGCCATGTTGCTCGTGTGTTATTAGATCATGTTTAAGTAAAAAGGATGATAGCCGGATACTCATTGTAGTTTGTAAAATTTTTGAGAAAGTTGAGAGAAGTGAAATAGGCCTATAATTTTCAAGCTCTGATTTGTCGCCTTTTTTATATATTGGTTTTACTTTTGCAATTTTTAATATACTAGGGAATTCTCCACTTAAGAACGTCATATTTATGAGGAAACACAGGGAGTCAGCAATATATTTAATGCTTTTCTTTACAATACTTGGCGGTATGCCATCTACGCCAGCTGACCATTTACTTTTCATCTTCTTCACCACTTTTATTATTTCTGGATTTGTAACTGGATGCAGATACATTGTATTGTTGCAAGTTTTAGAGAATATTTTCGTGGGCAATGCTGGCTCACTATTGTACGTTTTTGATAAGTTGCTGTAATAATTATTAAATAGGTCAGCTATTGTACGAGGATCTTTAATTATGTTGCCATTTTTAACTCTCCACATGACAGGGATTTCCGAATATTGCGTGAATACATATTGGGCAAAAGTAAGCTGCATTAAAGGGTTTCCTCCTCGTAACATGTCATTTCGTGGAATAGGATACTTCTGTGTACAGAAACAAAAAAAAATGGACAAAACACGATGTGTTCTACACGTTGCATAACGATAGAAAGAGATGCGCTGGGACATTATACTTGATTTATTCGATAACAGACTGTGAACTTTTATTCTTCACAGCTGTCTCGTGTACACATACTGCATTGCACAAATACTATACAAGATACCTCTGAGTATTTCACAGTTATACTACTTTGTACAAAACAGAAGAAGTCGGTACTTTGAAACTGTGTTTCTTTGTATCATTGTGCAATACGCTTGTGTTTCGTCCAGTTTCATTGCTTCTGTATTCGTAATAATTGTGTTCCACGGAATTACGTATTATGAGGAGGAAATATTTTAATGCACATTACTTTCGCCCAAATTGTATTCACATAATTTGTGCGAATCACTGTTGTCATTTGAAGAACCCCTTGTACTCTCGTTCATCATACATGATCTTCGCCGCCTGACCGTCTTATGCACAGTCGTTACAAACCTAATCTGAATCAAAGTTATTTTTTTCCATTTTCACACACTTTTAACTTGGACAGGAAGCCATTCATTTATCATCCGTTACCATTAGCCTAGAAAATAGAACTATGGTACGTTAAAGACTTCTTTTCATTTAAATTCTTCCTCCGAGATTTTGTTGTATGCTGAGGGCAAAAAAGATCAATCACACATGTGTATATATTTTTTTTTTTTTTCGAATTCTACTCTCAATTGTTGAAATCCTGTACTTAATTGTTCATTTTCTTCATTCAAGATTTGATAACATACTCGAACGAATACTCCAGTATTTTAGGAGTCACCTTGCACCGCTACTGCACATCCGATTGTACACTAATGGAATGTACGACTAAAAATAATGAACATTTCCTTTTGCCCAATATATATACAGGGGTAAAAGTGAGAGGGAACTCGGAGGCGCCGTCACCCCACCTCGAAAAAATATGCACGGCGTCCCCCCAGTTCCTAAAAAATTAGAATGGGCAAAGATAGGCAGGGGGAACGGTGTGGCGTCATGCCGCTACCTATCGTCCCCCCACCTTTTTAGATCCAATTTAACCCCTGTAGTATATATAGACCTATATATGCGTATTCACGTTTGTATGGAAGCCCTTTTGGTAGACTTGTCCACCGTCCCCGTTAGTATCCCAGCACGGGCCTGCTCGGACATGGGTGGATAACCTTAAACTAAACAACCGCTATTCATTTTACTGTAAGTTGTATTTTTCATCTTTGTATCAGTGGCGGCCGGTGGATTGTGGTTTCGGGTGTTGCAGTACGAACGATAAGAGACAGAAGATATAAAGTGGACTCATTGACTAATCAGCATAACTTTAAATGCAAATGCTATGTGGCATGTTAAATTAAATAAAATTATGTTTTTAAAAATAAAAATGCAGAACATTTTATCCGATTAATCACCTTAATTAATTAGTAAGTTCATTCTCCTCTCTTTGATTGGAGCAAATCTGTCTAATACATGCTGGTTGAACTCTGGTATTCTTAGTGTCAGGTCTTTTTCGATGGAAAGCATAACCAATGATGATAACCTTTCTTGGGGCATTCAATTCCTTGAAAGTGTCAATTTTTTCTCATGTGGGAAAAAAAAAACCTTTCGTCTTTTGCTGACGCCATTGGTACTGTTAATATTAATTTCAAAGCTTTGTAGATTTACTAAATATTTTTTCTAGATTATTGCGAACGAATCATTCTAGCAAACTCAAGTCCTTGACAGTGATCCAAATTCCTCTTCAGCGTTGACTGAAGAGAGTACGTAGCAGATATTAGTGTTATAAAAAAAATGTACATTGAACACACTTTATTCACAGTTTATCCAGGAAAATTTAAAATAAATTGAGGAAATGTATCTGGTGCAAACAACACTACTGCATAAGATATCCTGTAAATTTAAACTGGATTTTTTTTTTCGAACACTCTTCTGAATTGCCCTTTGTTTTGTCTAACCCTTGATTGCAAATTTTTTTCCTCAGTTGAAAGCTGGTCAATGTTTTTTGTAAGTTATTTACAGAAGTCATGGTATACAATTCATTCAGAATTTGTAGGTTATTTACAGAATTAAAGCACACACAATAAAATTAAACCTAATAATTAAAAACCAAACCAGCTGATACAAAATAGGTACTGGTATATGAATTCCGAATGTCACATATTCATACATCAACGCACACACATGTGCCTAAAAGAAAAAACTAGATACCAAATCATCCGTCTTGCTTGTTACGCAATGCACGATGAACATAATATACTTCCACATGAGGCGAAACAATGCTTACCAATATGATATATTCTGGAAAGGAAACCTCGAAACCCACCAGATGAAGGATCAGCATGTAACAGAAGCCCAAAAAATCAAAGAACATCAAAACAAACAGCACTGCCAGTTCTACACCCAGAAATGTTAATTGGGAGGGGTCCAAAGTATTTGAGAGAGGTACAATACGTCTACATAATATGGAACCTGTCTTATACTGCACCCGAAAAGACGATAAGTAATTCTTACTTACTGTCACCTATATTTTTAGAAAAAATGATACAACGATTATTTTTATAAGAAAAGAAGAGTACATGATGAGGCGTAAAATAAAATATTTAGCATACATCAATCGTTTCTGTGTTAATAAAGTATAGTTTATTAAGAAAGTCTACAAATGTTAGTCAAGTTTCGAAATTTTTGGGAGGTCCGGACCCGGTGACCCCCTCGTGCCTACGCCCCTGAGTATTGCTAACTAGTCCCAAATTCAATGTGGCGTTCCCCATCATACAGTTTTATGTGGAAATTATCAAGAGTATAAAATATACTTATTTTATAAAAGAAATATGTTTATACTAAAATACTATCCACAGAGGGGGGGAGGAAGGGAGCGATTCTACATATAGACTTATTAATATTTGATTCACAAATTACTGCAGAAGAGGCCTTCATTATCAATATAAGCTAAGAATTAACTTTTAAATGCGGGTCTACTTTCATTTGTTTTCTCCTCTACTAGATATTTTCTTTCTTATTTTGTAATTTTGCAATCACTTTTTTTTTAATTGTCATTATATTGATTTGCTTCAGTATGGTCCTGTAATTTAAAAATATGAATGCATAAAAACAAATTCCATTTGTTAATTGCTAGTGAAAGAAAATTCAGAAATCTTATTTAGCGTGAAAAACCTTCTCGTTCACTGGAAACCGTGCTGTGTTGCAGAAGCACTGCAACGACCAGTCCCTTTAACTTCTGAAATAGGGGAAAGGAGACTTAACATTTGCTCCAATTGCCGCGCTGAAGGAATCTGGTCGTTGTATGCTCGCTGCAACACAATGTAAATTAGAGACTCTGTGACGGATTATTTTTCGCTTTTTCAAACGGATTAACGGAATGGAAAGTTTCAGAAGTAAAAAATATGTTATTTAAAGTGTATATATGCAAGTATTAAAAAGTATTTTTTCTGTTCTTTATTACTATTGATAATATTTTTTTCTTGAAATAGTTTGGTCGTTGCGCAACGCTGCAACACTAACATTAGCCGCCACTGCTTTGTATATTAAAAATTGTCACCTCAGAGTTCCAAGTTTTACGTATTGGTTTCCTGCGTAATTCATTATTCATTTTATATCTTTTGACTTTAATTTTACGTAAATAAAGCCTTGCATTCATGGGCGCCCGAAGGGGAGGGCAGGGTGGGGCCCGGGCCCCTTTGGTTCACGAAAATGTATACGTAAGATAGTAAACCACATATATCAAACACCAGATGTAATATAGCAACCATGGAGATGGGCCTCCCCCCCTAAAAATTTTCTTCGGACGCCCCTGCTTGCATTTTGTAGAAACAAAAAGAAACGTTAGTGTTTTCGTTTAACTTTACGTTACTAGGCCAGTCAATGAAGGGTCGAATAAGGAAAAAAATGGTGGAAAGCTGGAACAAAAATTTTCTTTATATAAGTGTCCGTAACAACATACTAATTTTGCACCACTCTACCACCCCGGATTTGACCGCCATTTTGGAAATATGGCGCCATTTTTTTTAAATATCTCGCATGGAAAGCATTTTAAAACAAAACATGTTATTACAATACAAAAAATAATCTACATTAAATTCTCTACAAGAAATATTCTCTCCTTTTTTTCTCTAGGATGCACCATTTAGATGCTATAGGCGTGGCAAATTACGCATTTTTCTTTTATCATCGCTTTATACCAGAACCTTAACGAAACTTTTCTGATACTATTTTGTTTTAATAATCTTTCTTATATAAAGTATAAATTAATATATTTTTCATTCATTGCAGGTGTGACTAAGGATAAATAAGCAGGTCTATTAGATCATCTATGTTCAAGATATCAGCTAAAAAAAGCATACAGGATGCAGAAGAGCCGAAACTTAAAAAAGAGCTTCCTCAGACTATGGTGCACACAGTCCTAACGAAGAGAGAACATTAAGAAAATGCTTACTACCATACTTTTGATTAAGATGCACCGCAAGTCCTACTTGCGATGAGGCTGAAAGATATTTTGGTGTAGCTGCTGCAATTATGACATGAGAACTTGTTATACCCTCCCCCCCTCCATTTTGTGCTATTCCCTGTCTTGTTTTTCAAGATAGTAGTATCGAGAAGGCATTTTAAGGTTCCAGGAATGAATCAATCGACGTCATTCAAAGACTATCTGCTGATGGCTATTCATCAGTTTCATAAACCTGGGATCTGGTATCTTCAACAATTATTTGACCGGCTGTCATTATGATTCTCAACTTCTTTTCGTCCATATACTTACGCTTTTGACGATCATACCATGCATCCGTGAGAATTTTATGCCCTGTATCACGGAAGCAAACTATGGACTTCATGTTTTTGTTTGTTGGTATAATAATATCTTATGAGTAATTTTCTTTCAGTTTAGTTCTTATTGAAATAATTACTCTTCTGCTATAATTACTCTTCTGAGTAATTTTCTTTCAGTTTAGTTCTTATTGTTTTTTTTTTTTTTTCAGTTGGTAATCGTTATAATCTTGAAAACTTTCATTGAATGAAAATTGGCACTCTTCCTTGTTAGCTTCCATAATAGAATCTTTAACTTGAAAGGTTTCGACGCGATGTACACTCTCACGCTCACTCACAAATTTTTTATCCTGTCCGTTTTAAAATTCATCTGATTAACATTGTCCACAAAACAGATAGGCTTCTTGAAAATTAAATCTTAGGACTTCTGACTTAAGGGTTATCGGCGTAGGTGATGAAGTACGTTGTAATAGCAACGCTTTTCTACTTCTTGTTTTTGTGTAAACTTTTCCACTCTTTTCATGAAATGTAACACTTCTCAGTTCCTTAAGTTGACAGTCGTTTCCATCTTTCACTTTAACCCGTAACTACCGAGGTACGGTATGTGATACTGCTGCTACATTTTGAAGTGGCGCCTTTCAGTAACTAATTGTTTGTGGGTTTCGTCCGCCTAGGTACCTTTCATTCACCACCAACAATGCTCACAACCGCCCTTAGTTGTTAGTTAGCTGCAGCGAGGAGAGCATTGTTTGAATAAGCAGTATCAGATACCGGACCTCGTGGTGCACGTGACACTTTTTTTCATAGCTTCTGATTGCTATTTATATTGTTGTTATGAATTCGGTTGCCAGTGTGAGTACTGCGGACCTGCAGTATGAGTCTGTTGTTAGTTAGTGGCTAGATGAAGATCTCAGTGACATTGAAGATCCAGAAATAGACGATTGTTTTGCTGTTGAAAGTGAACACGACACAGCATCAGATCAGAGTGAAGAGACTTCAGAAGAGGAAGTATCAGATAATGAAAGAAACAGTAGTGGGCAATTTTACTTCGAAAAAAAAATGGATTTAGGTGGTCAGCCGAGCCATTTCACAGTAGAAACACTCGAACCCAACGACACAACATTATAGTTCAACTGCCAGGTTTAACAAAGCGTGCTCGTGCTCTTGGCACAAAAGTAGAACCGATAGACTGCTGGGGATTACTATGTAATGATGACACGCTGAAACGAATTATTGAATTTAATAACCTTAAGCTACGAAGGGAAAGGGGAAGATACAAAAGCCCAGACTCAACCGACATGCGTGATGTTGATTTAATAGAAATGAAGGCTTTCATTGGTTTACTTATTTACTCAGCCGTCTTCAAGTCCAACCATGAGGATACAAGAGCAATATGGGCAACAGATGGAACAGGTCGCCACATTTTTCGTTTGTCATGAGTAGAAATCGTTTTGAAAATTTACTTTCCAACCTACGCTTTGATGACCGATCAGACCAACCTCAGCGTGTTCACGAAAATCCAGCAGCAGCTATATTTGAAATTTTCGAAAAATTTGTAAAAAACTGTCAGAAAGTGTACACAATTGGTGGGCTAGCTACAGTGGATGAGATGCTGGTGGGGTTCAGAGGCAGATGTAGATTTAAGGTTTATATGCCGAAGAAGCCCTGTAAATACGGTCTGAAACTTCAGGTTCTTTTCGACTCGAAAACTCATTACTTCTACGATGAATATATTTGTTGGTAAAAACAGTGATGAAGCCACACTTCCACCAGCTGATAAACAATACTCTCTGCCGACCCAGTCTGTCATCCGTCTCACAAGGGAAATAGTGAACACAAACAGGAACATTACGACTGATAATTGGTAAGCTATGTTTTACTTAAGATAGATAAGAAGAATTTCGAAACTCTCAATATTACGGATGTAAGATATGTTACCACTAGGCCATTAACTGAAGATAAACTGTTAAATTTTAAAACTGCCTTATCTTATGTAAACTGGGTCGATTACCTGGGCGGCTCCAGCAATGTTTATTGAAACACACTATCAGCCAATGAGGTTTTCAAACGTTTTCTTGATTTGTTCCTTCATATTTTCAACTTACAAATTCCAAAAAGGAAATGTAAAGTTATTACTAAAAACAATAGAAAGGGAAACAGAAACAACAAAATGGAATGGTATACTCCAAAATTAGCTAATATGAAATGTAAACTAATGATACTGTATAATCGATATAATAATGTAAAGTCTAAAACAAATAAAGATGCATATATAAGTGCTGAGAAGGAATACAAACTTGCCATAATTACAACTAAGAAAACACACATCATGAACAGCATTGAAGCATCAAGTAATAAATGTAAAGCTGCATGGAAGGTAATAAATTCTGTTGCAAACGAGAATAAGAAAGAAACGATTCTTATAACATCCAATGAATTAAATATTTTTTTATTGGATCTGTTGACAGAATACGTAGCAATGTAGCATGCTCAACTACACCAGGGTCAAAAACCACTATACCAAACCGTGTACAGCATATCAACTATATATTTAATTTTGTAAGTGTTACTCCTAATGAAATATATGATATAGTCAAGAAAATGAAGTATTCTGAAAGTACTGACATATATGATTTGTCAAGTAATATAATTAAAAAAAGTAATAGATCATATATTATTTTCACTCACTTTTTGTATCAATAAATGCTTAATTGAGGGATATTTTCCAAGTGTGCTCAAAGTAAGTAAAGTAGTTCCAATCTATAAGAAAGGTGATAAGAGTGATCCAAGTAGTTACCGACCAATTTCTCTAGTCCCTACTTTCTCAAAAATAATAGAGGCAGCTATGTATTCTCAGCTAAGTAAAATTTTAATGAGTATAACTTAATAAGTAAATCTCAATTTGCTTTTAGGGCAGGCCTATCAACTGTTAACGCCCTTGACGTGCTGGTGAGAGAGGTTACACAAGCTTTTGAAAATAGGTTCTTTGCTCATGCTACATTTTGTGATCTGAGCAAAGCTTTTGACTGCGTAGACCACAGTCTACTGTTGAATAAATTAACTAGTTATGGCGTAAGTGGCACTGGACTGACCTTAATTAAAACATATTTGGAAGACCGAAAGCAAGTTGTCTTTACAAACGGTATACAGTCTCAAATGACAAGTCTAAAGTGTGGCGTTCCTCAAGGGTCGGTGCTTGGTCCACTGTTGTTTACCATAATGATCAATGATCTACCAAGTTGTGTACAAGCTCAATCAATATTGTACGCTGATGACTCCACTTTTGTGAACATAAACCAAGATGTAGATAACCTTGTACACTTGGCAAATATTGTTTTAACTGAAGCAAGTAAGTGGTTTGAAGCTAATTGTTTTCAACTCAATAGAAGTAAAACACAACACATGTTATTCGACTTGAGAGAAGTTCCAAATATTAACATCACAAATAGTGTAAAATTTCTGGGTATTTATGTCGATAGTAGGTTATCATGGGAAACACATATTCAGTATATGGCTAGTAAATTATTTCAAAGTATTCTCTCATACGGTATACTCTTTTGAGAAATGCTTCACGTATCAATGATATCCTATTAATACAGAAAAAAGTAATTAGAATTATGACAAATTCACATCAAACAGTGCATTGTAAACCTTTATTTAGAAATTTGAGAATATTAACTGTGATATATATATATATATATATATATATATATATATATATATATATATATATATATATATATATATATATATCACAGTTAATATATATATAATATATATAATATAATATAATATAATATAATATAATATATATACAGCTATTTTGTTTGTGAAAAACAGACTACCTGAATTATAGTGCATATACAACTTGCATTCGTACAATACAAGATACAATAAACTCATAGATGTACCATATAAGAGACTCAATAAGTCGAAGAATAACTATGATGTACTAGGTATAAAATTGTATAATGGGTTACCAAGTGAATTATCTTCAAGTCCCATGAATGTGTTTAAACATAAATTATACAATTGGCTATTAGAAAGACCGTTTTATTCATTATATGAATACTTTACGCAAATTAAATGTGAAAGTTAACATATTGTAATATTGATGTATACGAGTATTTTGACGTTGTCTATTGCCAAAATTGGTTCAAGGACAATAAAATTATTATTATTATTATTATTATTATTATTATTATTATTATTATTATTATTATTATTATACTTCAAGTGAAGTTGCTGATGTCTTACTTAACCGAGGACTTACGTTTGTTGGTACAATGCATCAATCGAAGCGTGAAATTCCTTCACAGTTTAAACCTGATAGGCGACGTCCAGTAGGAAGCTCAATCTATGGGTTCACCCACGATAAGACTCTTGTATCATATGTATCCTCGTCGCCAAAAGTGCCTTTACATCGCCGTGACGGGTATGTGACAGCGCAGTACATTAAAGAAGGGATGGTTGCATAAGAATTTGTGATTAATTTTGAAGAGTTTTTATTTTGACTAGGAAAATAAAGTAGGTATAGGGAGTAAAGACACAGATTTGAAGCATCAGTGCACTGTCATCTCTGAAAAGATTCGTATTATTGCCTTATATGTTAAGTTAAACACCACAACATCTGTCACTGATAGCGTAGATCATCTTACTTTTTAAAATTGCCTCTGTAGCCTATTTGTCCATACATTAATCTCCAGACATGATGTATAGAGAGGAGAAAGAAAGAGATACAACATCTGTAAGATTTATGTAATTCACTAAGGGACTATAGGAAACGACTAAGCTAATTACTGCTACTAGCGCTTTTTAATCTTCAGGGATTTACTACATATTCGCAAAACATTATTCTAAGTCCTAAATCTGTGCGTGAATTATTTCGTTCGCCTCACTGTAATTATTTTAGAATGGAAACTGATTACGCTGAACGTGAAAATGTTTCTCGTAAAGCAAGGGCCGTAATAAATGTAAATAAGGTTCTCATTATTATATAAAACACATAAGTATTTATTCCGTGTATAGAACAATATAATACAGTAACTAAGCAACATCATAATCACTAACGCCCGCAGGATTTTTTTCAACGGGTGGAGGGGAAGTCCGATATAGAATGTTTCGTTTTATTCCCTATATATATTAACAGTCATAACATTTATCATTGATAGCGTATATCGTCTTTCGCCACTGTAGCTTATTAGTCAGAACATTCATCTCCAGACATGATGTCGAGAGAATAGAAAGAAATAGATATGAACAGTGGTGTAACTAATTTTACTGCGCCCTGGATCGATCGATCATCGATTTAGTCATACTCCCCCAGGCCCTCTGCCACAGGTATTTCAGCTGCTGCGTTATATATATGGTTCCATGTTAGAAGGGCCAAACAAAAGGGCAAAGACAGAAAGACCCGAGTCAAAAGGGCCCTGCGTCAAATGGGCCCGGGTCGAGATGGCCCCCTCGCTATAAAAGGGCCCGAGTCAAAAGATCTCCGCAACAACAGGGCACGAGTCAAAAGACCCTGCGTCAAACGGGCTCGGATCAAAAGGGCCCGAATCAAAACGTCCCTCATAAAAAGGACCCGGGTCGAAAGGTCTCCGCAACAAAAGGGCCCGAGTCAAAAGGCCCCGAATCAAAACGACCCTCATAAAAAAGCCCGAGTCAAAAGGGACTCCGCTACAAAAGAGCCAGAGTCAAACGACCCTACGTCAAAAGGGACCGAGTCAAAAGTGGCCGAATCAAAACGCCCCTCATAAAAAGAGTCATAGTCAAAAGGAGCCCACGAGAAAAGGATCCGAGTCAAAGGCCCTGCGTCAAATGAGCCCGGGTCAAAAGGGGCTCTGCCACAAAAGGGTCCGTGTGAAAACGACCCCACATCAAAAGGTCCCGGGTCAACAGGTCTCCACAACATAAGTCCCGAGTCAAAAGGGCCCGAATCAAAACGCCCATTATAAAAAGGAGCAGAGTCAAAAGGGGCCCCGCTACGAAAGGGCCCGAGTCAAACGGCCGTAAGTCAAAAGGTCGCGGATTAAAAAGTCCCTAGTCAAAAGGGGCCAAATCAAAATGCACCTCAAAAAGAGCCCGGGTCAAAAGGGTTCCACGACAAAGTTACCTGAGTCAAAAGACCCTGCGTCAAACGGACCCGGGTCAAATAAAGCCGGAGTCAAACGGCCCCGCGTCTAAAGGGCCCGGGTCGAAAGGTCTCCTCAACAAAAGGGCCCGAGCCAGAAGGCCCGAATCAAAACGCCCCTCATCAAAAGGGCCATATTCAAAAGAGTCTCCCGACAAAAGACCCGAGTCAAAAGGACCTGCATTAAACGCGCCTGCGTCGAAATGGGCCCCGCTACAAAAGGGCCCGAGTGAAATCGGCCCCACATCAAAAGGGACCTGTTCAAAAGGTCTCCACAACATAAGGGCCCGAATCATAATGCCCCTCATAAAAAGGAGCCGAGTCCAAAGGGGTCCCCCTACTAAAGTGGCCGAGTTAAACGGCCGTGCGTCAAAAGGGTGCTGGTTTAAAGGGCTGGAGTCAAAAGGGGCCGACTCAAAACGCCCCTCATAAAAAGAACCCAAGTCAAAAGTGTTCCACGACAAAGGGACCCGAGTCAAAAGGCCCTGCGTCAAATGGACCCGGGTCAAATAAAGCCGGAGTCAAACGGGCCCGCGTCGAAAGGGCCCGGTCGAAATATTTCCTCAACAAACGGGCCCGAGACAGATGGCCCGAATCAAAACGCCCCTCATCAAAAGGGCCCGGGTCGGAATGTCTCCGCAACAAAAGGGCCTGAGAATCGTTTGTTAACACAACGCAAAAATTTGAGATTTAGATAGCGATAATAAACATAACAATTATAATGTCTGCAGAATTTTTGTGTATACTGGTACGGAATGACAACCAACGTCAGTAACAGAGGCGACTCTTGAGGGAAGTGACATTGGTAAAAATTAACATTTTACGAACGCAATCCACAAGAAGTTAACTGCACAAATGTATGATGGAATTTCATTTACGGTGGAAAACATTAACGGTCTCAAAACAAAAGATCAAACAAAACTAGTGATGAGCGCAAGAGTCTTGGTCTTGCAGTTTTTGCAAGAGTCTTGCATGCAAGACCAAGACCAGGAATCCCGATGCAAGACCAAGACCAAGACCAAGACCAAGACCAAGACCAAGACTCTTGCGCAAGAGTCTTGCACAAGTACCGTTTCGGTGGTAGAGCAGTCACATGTGGTTATACGGGTCCCTGGTTGGATTCTAGCATGCGCCATGGAAACTTTTTAGTGGGCAAACACCGTGTGCGTGGGTTTTCTCGGTAGAGACCTGCATGGGCCGGGCCTTGCCCGAGACCCGAAGCCCGGCCCTACCCGCGGGCCGGGCTTGGGCGGGCCGATTCTATTATTTCTTTGAGTCGGGCCGGGCTTGGGCCGATTAATTCCAATTCTTTAACCCTCGAGAAGTCGCGCTGAAAAAGAAACGCGAGTAGTCGCGCGCGGTCAAATGGACCGAACGAACATAATGTGTTGCAAAAATCGTTTTAAACAGTTTTCTTGTATCAGAAACGTAATTTTGTATATTTTCTGATTAAGAGGGAATAACATTTTTATTATTATAATAAGTTTTACAGTAATAACTATTAGAGAAACCTACAACTAGACATGTTATTTTTTTATTTCTCATTTGGAATAAAATGTTTTTGTCGTTACATATTTCTTTAGATAGATAGCTACGCACTGGTTTTATTGAAAATTCTAAACCTGATGATGATCTTTTGTTTTTGTCAACTTTGGTTCGTCTAAAATTAGAAATGCAATAGTAAATTAGTTAAAAATATACTATATAAACATAACAATAAAACAAAGCTTCACAGCGCATTTTACATTGAATTAGAGCTCAGTCGTAGCTTAGCGGTTAGCATACACGCCTTTGGCGTGGGACTGCCGGCTCGATTCCCGGTAGGACCTCATGTGGTTCGGATCCTTCGTTAAGCAGTAGATCCACGTCTTACATAGCCTTGATGCTGAAAAGGGCGCTAAATTGAAATCAAATCAAATTTACATTGAATTATTTTAAGGTCCTGTTATTTTGAAACTTCACCTATACAGCACTACATTGAATTATTTTAAGTTATCTTCAAATTTACACTGTTCTACACTTCGTCGTCGCTTATTTCGTCCCCTCTTGCTCTGACTACATTCGGGGAATCGCTGGTCATTTCTGGGTTTAAGGTCTTCAGATTCGCTCGCAGACTCCTCACTTGACCTTTCGTGTTCACTCATATATAAATATTCGTTATGATCTTCCTCAGACAAAGTTTCCACGAGATCATGTCGGCTGATTTATCCAAATAGTCAATCCCTAACATTTCTCTCCGTTGTTTTAAGCTGTTCAGTTCTAATTTTCTCTTTTCTCATACTTGGTATCAGTTTGTTAACTCTGTCGACCTCTCTTCCGTCCATTAAAATAATATTTATGTTTATAAAGCTTAAACACCTCCAAAGCAAAGGTCACGTGCAGAGCGAAACACTGAGAAAAAACATTACACGGTTAGTCGCGCGCGGTGGAAAGCACCGCAGAATCACTAAACAATCACTAGTACTTAAACTAAACAACGGATAACGGAGTGATTGAGCAGGAATGTTTGGGAAGGTGAGGGGCAAGATTAGCTAGACGGAGAAGTCTGTCGGACAAACAGAATGGACACACGATCGAAAATAATTTCCCTGTGGTGCTTTTGACCGCGGCGCGACTACTCGAGGGTTAATAATTATTGACATTCGTTAAACGATAATTAGAATAAAGGCAAACGTTGAAGAAGTGTGCCCGTGAAAAATGTTATAAAATGAAACTTCGAAAATTTATCGGGCCCGGGCCGGGCTTGGGCCAAGAATTTTAAAAAACTTATAGGGCCGGGCCGGGCTCGGGCCGAAAATCTCCAAAACGTTTCGGGTCCGGGCTGGGCCGCGCCTACATACATTCGGGCTGGATTGGGCTCGGGCCAAAAACTTCGGCCCGTGCAGGTCTCTATTTCTCGGTGTTTTGATATTCCCCCCTACTTTCTTCAATCCACTATTTCATTCATTTCTCATGAATACCGTCTTCCTTAGCCCCAATGCATAATCGTGGGACGTTAAACTAGATATTTCGTTTCGTTTTAAAACATATTAGTGGTGTTTTTCTTCCAAAACTAAAGTGAAATGTAGTATTGAACATTGGTGATACCGTACACCATAGGTGTCGACTACATGGGTATGGCCTTGGCTCCCAGACTCAAGCATCCGTTGGGAATTTTTAATGTGTGCTCATAAAATTAATATCGAAATAACATTTTCATGACATTGAAAAAACTTAATACATGTAACCGCAAGTTTGATTTCATGAGCGGATGCTTATACGTTGAATAATTGTTTATCAATATAACTTTTAGCATCCTTAGGTATACGACACATCGAGGGTTGAGCGATATAACATTATCCTACAACAATAAATCTATGTCATAAAATTGAAAGTGACTATTTTTGTGACTCCTAATCTCTTGAACCACCCAACCGGTCTCGATCAAATTTTCAACACAGATGGAGTTTGAGCCTGGGAGTGTTTTCATCATTTCACTTTGACGGTAAGCTTAGGAAAGGGGAGAAGGGGGAGTTATATAATAATAAATAAAACTTAACAACTTCAACCAAACGAGTAATCTCGATCAAATTTTTAACACAGAGGAGGTTCAAGCCTGGAATGTTATATGTCAGTTCACTTTGGTGGTAGAACCTAGGGGGAGAAGAGCGAAAGGGTATATATATATAACTTAATAACTCTTGAACCACCTGACCGAACTCGATCTTATTTTAAGATAGATGAGGATCGGGCCTGAGATGGTTTTTATCAAATCACTTTGATCTTGAAGTTTCGGGGAGAGGGAGATTAAAGATATTTAAAAATGATGGAAAATGACCGACATTGAAATGGAATCTATAGTTTTGGGGACCGCTAAGGTAAACAATGATACTTCCGGTGCTGTTTAAATCAAAATTCAGCCCCGTAGCTTGGCGGAGGGGAGGGGAGATATATAAAAATGATCGAAAATGGCGAATATTAGTGTCGAATCCATAGTTTTCGAGGTCGCTAAGTTGAATACTGAGACTTCCTATACCATTTACGACCAAATTCAGCCTCGTAATTTGGGGAAGAGGGAGATGCATAATAATGATTAAAATGACCAAATATTAGTGCCGAATCCATAGTTTCGTGGTCTCTGACACGAACAGTGACACTTGTGATGCCGTTTAAATCCAAATTCAGCCCGGCAACTTGGGGAGGAGGAAGAGAGGGAAACATAAAAATAATCGAAGATGACCGATATTAGAGAGCGCTTTACTAATAGTAAAAAAAGTGATTGACTAACGATATATATATATATATATATATATATATATATATATATATATATATATATATATATATATATATATATATATTATCATTATTATTATTATTATTTTAGTTTAACCCAACAAAGTAGATACTTGATGCTAGTAATCCATATTCACAAATGAGACTTCAAATAACTTGGAGTTTGATGCCCTTATTTTGTATTTCTAATACAGGTCAACAGTATTTATATAAATTGAGTCTACACAAAAGACATAGACAGTTGAGTTGTTTTCAGTTTTCCCTCAAATTATTCTAAAATATTAAGAGGTTTGATTATAATAATTATTATTTTAATTTTCTTTCCCTCTTTTTTTTTTTTTTTTTTTTTTTTTTTTTTTTTTGTCAATATTGCTAAACATATCATCATCATAATAGCTATTCTGCTATTATTGGCAGGTTATTTGCTTCAACAGACAAGGTTTGACGTTCGGTGGTCCTCAGCTGGTCTCTTCGTCTTGACGTGGCAATTTTCTGTTTCAATACCTTCCTTCAACTAGTCTGCTTCGCTCCCTCCCTCTTTTTACTTCCACAATACTCTCTAGCACGTCCCTTGTAATACAGTTCCTCGTCAGCCAATATATTAAACAGTTCCCTTTCCCCCTCTTAACAATATCTAAAATTCTTCTTTTTTTCTCCTACTGCTAATATTTCTAACACATTCGTTTTCGTTCAACACGGCTAATTCTCTCCTTTTTTCTCCATGCCCATGTTTCGAAAGTCTGCAATTTTTTCATCGCTTTTGCGTAATGTGAATGTCTCTGCCCCATGGAAATGAAATCTTTGAGTTTTACGTCCCACGGTTATGCCGGTTAGGCTAATGGAGACGGTGATAATGAGTGATGAATGAAATGGTGGAATGAAGAAAGTGGGAGGAAACGGGAGAACCCCGAGAAAACCCACGCACACGGTGTTTGTCCACCACAAAGTTCACTTGGCGGGGGCTGGGATCGAACCCGGCACCTCAAGCACCAGAGGTGAACGCTCTACCACTGAGCCACCGCGGCCCCCTCTGCCCCATGGAGTACATATTGGAATCAGTAAAACAAAAATTCAATATTTAATTGGAAGTTTGTTTAATACAAGAATTAGCTAATCGTGGTTGGAAAGAAAAATCTGACGCCTTTAGAGTGTAAAAATAATTTTGCAATTCATGGTATTTCAATAATCTGTGCCGTCTGATTTTCTTTCATGCGAAACAGGGGTAGCCTCCTCAGTTTGGGAACCAGTGGAATGTTGGATCTGTTAAAAAATATATATATAAACAGATTACGAAACCCTGTGATTTAGGCATATCTTATAAGTAGTGAAGCATGGGCACCCATTAAAAAAAATAAAGGTCATAACCTATGTTGTACGCTATCATACTTACACGATGTTAAATTATATTACATTTAGAAACATACATTGTATTTCCGTTACTACTGGTGCTTTGTAGAGTTTATTATCCCTTATATCCATAGTAAAATTTACCTATGAAAAGCTTGAGATTTCTTAAATGCAAAGAGCTCCTCCGTGGCTAAGCGGTTAGCGTACGCGCCTTTGGCGTGGGAGGCCCGGGTTCGATTCTCGGCGGGAGCTCATGTGGTTCGGATTCCACGTTAATCAGTAGGTCCACGTCTCATATAGCCTCGCTGCTAAAAGGGACGCTAAACTAAAATCAACTCAACTCTTAAATGCAAGACTTGCAAGACTCTTGCATGCAAGACCAAGACCAAGACCAAGGGTTCCAGTGCAAGACCAAGACCAAGACTCGATGTGCAAAACCAAGACCAAGGCTCTATGTGCAAGACCAAGACCAAGACCTTGCGTTGAGTTGAGTTGATTTTAGTTTAGCGTCCCTTTCAGCAGCGAGGCTATATGAGACGTGGACCTACTGATTAACGTGGAATCCGAACCACATGAGCTCCCGCCGGGAATCGAACCCGGGTCTCCCACGCCAAAGGCGCGTACGCTAACCGCTTAGCCACGGAGGAGCTCAGACCAAGACCTTGCATTTGCTCATCACTAAACAAAACACATCAATCACTTTTTGTTCATTGTTATGCATATTGTGATTATTATTATTATTATTATTATTATTATTATTATTATTATTATTATTATTATATTACTTTTATTATTATTACCATTTTTATTAATAATAATATGCAAGGTCAGTGGTAGCCCATGCCTTCAAACCAGTATACGCCACTGTTTGAAACTATGAAGTCTACATTAACATAGGTCGTCTTTCGATCATTTTATGTTCGAAGGTGTGCATGGGTGTCTTACCCCTTCCCCCAAAGCATGAAAAGCAAACACAGCCAGGGGCAGAGAGAGAGACACACACAGAACACACAGCTCGCTGTGTACCTGCAAGAGACCTATGGGTAACTATAGTTGCCCTCTTGTTACAAGGTGTTGAGTCAGGTAGTATCAAGGTCAGTTCCTGCAGTTGAACACGAAGTTGACTGTTAGAAAACAGAAGCATCTAGTCTCATCTGTTTACTTTTCACGAATATTTTTCACCTTCATGTGTACAGATCACGTCTGGCGTACATTTAAAAGGCATGCTGTGTCAAGTATATATTCCCAAAAAGATATGAGTACTCAAAAGGCAAAAGCCTGTAGCTACTTTTGTTTTCCTTTTTCTATTAGCGTGGAAGCGTTGTTTCAACATCCTTCTTGCGGGAGCTCATGTGGTTCGGATTCCACGTTAATCAGTAGGTCCACGTCTCATATAGCCTCGTTGCTGAACGGGACGTTAAACTCAAAATCAACTCAACTCAACATCCTTCTTGTAGCTTGCTTAGCACTTTCACTTCATCTTTTTAGTTGAGCTTTCGGCTATGAATACTAGGGATAGCCACATTTTTTCGAAAAATACTTTTTCGAAAAATGAATTTTTCAAAAACGAAAATTTTTTCGAAAGTACGAAATTTTTTTCGAGAAACGAAAAACGATTTTTTTTCGAAAAAACGAAAACGAATTTTTTCCGAAAACCGGAAAACGAAAACTACCGAAAAACGGAAAACGGATAATTTTTGTAAAACAAACTGAGTTTATTTCATTTGTTAGTACTTCCAAACTATAGTATACTATGCATACGTATAGGAAGTCTTATAGAAGGGCTATGTTCATCTGTCTGCCTATCCATCCGTTCGTGTCAGCTGGTATCAGAGCAAGAGCGGCAAGAAATAGCGAGAAGCATACATGTAAGTTTGCAACACGAATAGATTCATCTAATGCATTTGACTTTTATTTAATAATCCAGAAGTGGTAGAGATCTATCGCTTTCTGCTACATTGTTGATCAACACAGAACACAAACGGTAACATATAGAAAGACGCGATTTTCCAGAACCAATTCAGTGTCCCAAGAATATATTCAATGTTCGCCCTTATTACACTTGCAGCTTAAGCTATGCATAAGTGTCGAAAATCTTGAGAATGGCTTTGTCCGTCTGTCTGTCGAGAGGTGTCAGAGCAAAACAGTAACAAATATTGAGAAGTCGTTTCTTGCGGTCGATTTAGAGCCCCTAAAATAGGTTCGATCTCCTAAATTAACCCTCCATTTAAAACCGTAAGTGGTTCTAATACCATTTTTGGTTTCAATTTGTATCGCTATAGAACGAAAATCGTAATAGATAACGAGAAGCGATTTGTTGCAAACAATTTAGCGTCTTAGACAACATACAACTATCCACAACATTTAATCAAAACCAGAAATTGTTTATATTTACTATTATTTCCGGTTTTAATACTGAATTACGAGATATCGAGATGTAGATTTTGGCAATCGATTCAACTACCTAGAAATAGCTGTACCTTTTCCATTAATCCTCTATTCAGATCTGAAGTTGTTTAAAATAATCATTTTCGGTTTAACATTGATCGATATAGAACAAAAATGGTAATAGATAGCCACAAGTGTTTTTTTTTTTTTTTTAAAAAAAACGAATCTATACAGCGTCTCAAGAGTATACAAGCTATATATCATCTTAACGCACAATACTATCGAAATTGAAAGTGGCTGAATTTACTAGTATATTCAATAGGGATTCAATACGGATTTTTATAAAGCAAAAGATTGAAGAAATAGTGATGCGGTTTTTCGCGATCGACTAAGCGTTCTAAGAATAGACTCTACCTTCTCCCTTGATCTCTATTCACACCAGAAGTGGTTCAAATTAACGATTACAAGTTTCAACATTAATCGCCACAGAAGAAAATTGGTAATAAATAGCGACAAGTGGTTCATCTACAATCGATTCAGGTTCTCAAGAGGAAATACAATTACAATCCACAACACTCCACAAAGGCAGAAATGGTTGAAGGTTATTACTATTTTTGATTTTATAGGTAATACTAATTTCCATAGAGCAAAATCTGTCAGAGATATCGAGATGCATTTTTTAAAATTAATCCAGCATCCCAAGAATAGATTCCACCTTCTTCGTTAACACTTTATTTGAACCGAAAGTGTTCAAATTAACCATTTCCGGTGTTAACACTTGTCGCGATAAAACAAAATTGTAATAGATAGCGACAAGCAATTTTCTGGAATCAATTCAGGGTTTTAAGAGAACATATCTTCATAACCTGCACCACTCTTCTGAAACGGAAATGCTTGATATTTACTACTACTTTCGGTTCCAATACTTATATGCATAGAACAATAACTATAAAAGATATCGAGAAGTTCTCTGAAATCGATTCAGCGTCCTAAAAATAGATTCCGTCCCCTCCCTTAACCCTCTATTCAAGCCGGAAGTGGTTCAAATTAGCCATTCCTGCTTTCAATCTTTATCGCCATAGAACAAAAACGATAAGTGATAGCTAATAATGGCTTTTTGATATGGATTCAGCATCCGAGGAACAGATTCTATCTTTGATTTTATTAACCTATTCCAACCAAGAGTTTTAGTTGTGCTACTTGTTGTACTGAAGTTTTGAATATTCAATTCGCATGGATTGCAAGTCTGCCTCAGTTTTACACTGTGAAACGAATCTCATTTGTTTCTCTACAAAAACAGGAAAAAATGTATCACAATCAGGGGGGATCCAGGGGTCGATCGCCCCCCAGAAGAGAACACTCTTATTTTATATATAAATAAAACCCATCCCAGAGTTGGAGCTCGTAAAAATAGCTCTAAGTAGCAGTATTACAACCCCCCCCCAGAAGTCCGTCCTGGATCCGCCCCTGATCACAACTCCCGGTTTCAGTATTGATCATCATAGAGCAAGCGAGAAGCATGAATTCAGTACCTTCGCAATAGACTATGTCCAAGTTTTATCCTGTGGTAGAAATTTACTACCACTTCTAATTTCAATAGTGATCACCATAGAGCAAAACTAATAAGAGATAATGAGATATGTTTATATATATGAATCCAGGATTCGAAGATTGTCATATCGATCGCTATCCCTCTATGTAAACCGGAAATAGTGAGAAACTACCATTTCCGATTTCATAGTAAAGAAAAGGCGATAACCGGAAGCAGTTTTTGATATGGATTCTATGCCACAATGGTAGTTTCCATCTCTAAGTTTAATGCAACCGAAAGTGATAAATACTTACTATATCTCTGGTTACACACTGAGAAAAAAAAATGTAGGTGGCATACTTAAAAACGTAGGTTACATTCGTAATTCCTGTAGTTTCTGGACTTAACGTACAACCGTATATAACATCCTGCAGCAAACGTATAGCTGAAAAAGTATGTATTATACGTACTGTCTGCACAAGTGCAATGACGTCATTCGTGTGACGTTATCTGCAGTAACAAGTATATACGGAGGTAATATCTAGCTTTGTGACGTCAGGGTCGTATGTAGCATGTGGGTTAATAATGACGACATACACTGACTATCAGGACGGAGCATGATTTCAAGAAGTATGCAATATACGTTCTGTACGTATGTTTCTTGCGTTCAACCCCGAGACAGCATCTATATTGTACTTGTGCCCCATACGTACGACTAGATACAGTATACGTATTGTACGTATGTATTATACAGATTTTCCTTATGTCGCACACAGCTTGTCCAGATACAGCATACAGAATATCCGTATGCACCATACAGAGTGCATATATGTAGCTTACAGACTGTCTGCATGCAGCATATAGATTATACGTATGTCGCGTACAGGTTGGCCATATGTAATGTATAGATTGGATGTATATAGCTAATAGGTTGTCCATATGAAATATACAGATTTTACCTGTATCGAATACGTATTGCCTTCTTGTAATGTATGGATCGGACATATGCAGGATCTAGAGTGTACGTATAGTGCACCATTATTAAAGTGCTGCAACATACTGCAAAGTGCATGATACATTCTTACTGTAATGTTGTCAAATATTGTTTTACTCTGTATGAAAACAAAAATAGCTTAAAATATGGTTGATCTCCTTTGTGCCAATAATAATAAAATTAACAATACTACACTTTTCAAATCTTAGTTTGGAGCAGTGAAACTGTCCAAAGAAATGTATTTACCTGCAGGGTGTCCTATAAGTTTGGGCTTCCTGCTAATTCGTTGGAAAGCTACTGCAAAGTCAAGTGTTGAAAAGTGACACAAGCGTTAATTTTAAAATTATGGGCACAAAGCAGGGGCGGATCCAGGACGGACTTCTGGGGGGGGGCGGTCGGCGGTAATACTGCTACTTTTAAGAGCTCCAAACTTGTTATGGATGGGTTTATTTATATATAAAATAAGAAAGTTTCCTCTTGTGGGGGGGGGGCGATCGCCCCGATCGCCCCCCTCTGGATCCGCCCCTGGCACAAAGGAGGTTAACCATATATTAAACTATTTTCGTTTCCATACAGAGTAAATCAATATGTGATATATTACTGTAAGAATTTATCATATGGTTTGCAGTTAGTTAGTTGCAGCACCTCAATAATAATGCAAAATGCACAGCCTTATACAATCCTATATTCAAACTCAAACAAGATTTACGTACAATCATTTATTAAGCTGTTATCATCCATTGCTTGTACGATATAAAGATTATTTTACCTCATTCTTTTCCTTAATAGTATCTTCTACTAAAGTGCAGTTGTTACCACAAGAGGCCTGAATAGAATTTTCCAGAAATAACTTCTCTGTACATTTTAATTAACAGTTTTTTTTTTTTTTTTTTTTTTAATGTCGCAATAATTAAAAGTGTGGTGTCAGCCGGAAACGCATTCGCTTACAATATTATTCCTACTCAGTACTCGCCATTAAAAATGAAACACCAAGAAGGAGACTGGGTAGATGCGCCAAAGTTCCCAGGCCGATACCTAATAGTAAGTGCAGAATACTCTTAAACGTTCGCTGTATTCGCTGTGTGACAACGTGGTGACAGCGGAGGCGTTGTGCAGCCATCGACAAAACATATTTATTCTTCCCTGCTATAGACATTCTGCAAATTTGGACTTTCCTGGATGCATCCTTCTTAGTGCAACATTTTAAGGAAAGAGCAATTTAACAGTCTCATACATTGCTTAAAGAAAGAGCAATGATTCTCAGAATTACTCGGAAGATATATATACACAATAATTTAAAACGGTTATTTCAAACTTTGCAATTCAAAGCACGAAAAGAACTATAGATAAAGGAACACTGATTTTAGCCAAATAGTAATTAGTAAACTCAATCACACTCAGTACCATTAGTTGCTTGGTGTTATCCGTAAGTCAGAGATCACGGTATCTCATTTCGTGTAGATTTTTGCATTTGTTTAACGCTAAAAATGTATTTTATCGCTAATTGAACCCAGTACCATATATATACCGACAGGACGTACCTTAGTCACAAGGTGACATGAGTGAAACACTAAACTATTCGATTGACACCTGCGGCCTTGTCAACACTAGAGAAAGTTACAAAGTGATTAAGTAAATACGGAACATAGTTCATACAAAGTATAGCGATGTATGAAGTCTCCGTTTCATACGACTTGGATAAAGGATACATCTGAAATAGCAACAAAGAAATATATAATGATTTCTCTGGATAATTTGGATTAGTCCAGAATTCGAACACACACACGCTGGTAAGTCCAACATTTTTTTTTTTAACTTCTTTCTTCGGATTCCCAATAAAGTTGACTACTGAAAAGCCGAGTTATAGATTCTGTATTAAAACAACACCTTCGCTAGACATGTTCAGTATACACATTGTCTTACATACAGAACAATACATTAGTTATTAATGCATGTCTGAAATAATAGTGCTTCGTATAGAATTTTACTTCATCCAATCGCAATAGCACAAAGATAAAAAATATTGCTAGGGATAATGTTCTTATTACAGAGAAAAAGAATTAAAATGACTTAACATTAACAATCATTTTCTTTAAACAGAGATAATATTTTATTATAATTTATGGAAGAAAGAAATAATTTGTAGTACAGTATCTTTATTAGGGTTATATATTCGTACAAAATAATGTAAGTACAACTGAGTCTGTCTTCAGAAAGGGCGTACTTTTAGCCACAACCTACACTGCTTCTTTTGACTGTCTTTCAAGCAGAATCCTGGTTTGATGCACGAAATACCTGCAACAAAAATCAGAAAATATTTAAAATGTTATATTCAGTGTGCTTAATTTGGTTGTACTTAACAATACAAAGTATCTTAACATTTTTGAGATTAAATGGACAAAATCTGTTCGGTCAGGTATGGACTTTTGGGTTGCACGTAGAAAAACTATGAAGTGTTTATTGATGCTGAACAACAACTCAAAATGTATTACCATTCAAAAGTAAGTGGGTACCTCAATGGTGTTCGGGCTACCATGGGGTACCTAATGTCTGTATTTTTTAGATATATGAAAATATATGTCTCTAAAATGTAAGGAACTGACATCTGTTTACCGAAAACCTCAACTCGGTAAGCCTTATGGATATCGAGATATGGGAAAATAAAGAGCGACACTACAGAACTGTGTAGTTTGCGTACTAGATGGTGCAGTTTCGGAAACGTAATTACGAGCGCTTACAACAACCTCAAAAGTAGTTTCAATTAAATACACTACACACACGCCCTGATGGGGGTTTTCGGGTACCATGATATTCCCAGAACTCTCATTTCTAAATATTCTAAAATATGTCTTAATAACGTTTTAAAGAACGTTAGAGGTGTGTGTTTACCGAAACCGCAAGTCGGTACGCCTAACAGTTACCGAAATATGGTGAAATAAAAAGCGACACCATAGGTACGTGGAGCTTGCATATTAGACAGTACAATTTAGAAAATTAATTAAAATATGACTATCAAGATATTGTCAAATAAAGGGAGGATCCATATAGTTATGGGGTTTTCGTGTTAGGTGGTAAAATTTCCGAAACCGGTCATGTAAAGTTAATAAGCATCAGTAGCAATTTCATCTTAAAATAATTAGGTATTTCCATGGAGTTTAAGAACATCATGGGGTCTACCAAGATTAAATTTTAAAAGTTTTGTAAAATATATTTTGACATTTGTAAAGAGTATTAGAAATATGTATTTACCTAAAAGTTCCAGCTAGTACATCTAGCAGCTAGAGAGACACCATACAATAAAAGCGTATTAGATCTTGAAATTTCAGAAAACAATTATTGATCCTAACAAAAGTTAAATAAGATGGTACTTATATGGGTTAAGTGAGAACCTCAGACTCGTCAGTACAATTTCGATCGAAAGATTAATTCAGCTCTAAATTTTCTTTGGACAATTCCAAGCGTTCATCGGGCTCTGAAATAAAGTGAACATTTTTTGTCAATATCTAATATAGCAAGTGAGATATAAGGAATTATGTATTTTATGACGTCGTAAAAATAGAGACCCACATGGATTTGTACTTTTGAGTATTTGCTGTAAGAAGAAGAAATTTCAGAAAACAACCGTATATACCTTAATAGACAATTAAATGGGCGGGGGCACAGTGGCTTAGTGGTAGAGTGCTTACCTCTGGTGTATTGGGTTCTTGGTTCGATCCACGGCCAAGTCAGTTTGTAGTGGACATCGTATTCGTGGGTTTTCTCGGGGTACTCTCCTCCCACCTTTGCATTCCATCAATTCTGTCAACAACATTCACTTGCTTTAATCATAATCTCCCTGAGACTAAAATGCATAATCGTGGGTCGCTACACTGAAATATTTCCTTTTATTTAATTTTAAAATTAAATAGGGAGTTAAGTATGATCGTATTTCTATGGGTTAAGTGAATACTCCAATAGTTTCTGCAAAAAAAAAAAAAAAAAAAAGATTAGTTAAATACCCTACCACTAAGCTACTGTGTCCCCGCCCACTGAATTGTCTATTAAGGTATATACAGTAGTTTTCTGAATTTTTTTCTTTTAGGAAAGACCCAAAAGTACAAATCCATAAAGATCTCTATTTTCACGTCATAAAATATATAATTCCTTATATCTTATTTACCATCTTAGATATTGACAGCGAATTTTCATTCTTTTGCACAGCTCGATGAACCCTTGGAATTGCCTGAAGAAAACCTAGGACTGAACTAATCTTTCGATCGAAATTGTACTGAGGTACTGATTTAACCCATAGAAGTACCATCTTATTTAATTTTGTTGCGACCAATAATTGTTTCCGAAATTTCAAGCTTTTATTTCACAGTGTTTCTCCAGATGTTAGATGTACTAGCTGGAAGTTTTGGGTAAATACATATTTCAAATACTGTTTACAAATGTCAGATTATATTTTCAAAAGCTTTTAAAATTTAATTTTGGTAGACTCCATGATGTTCTAACACCCCATGAAGATATCTAATTACTTTAAGATGAAATTGCTACTGGTGTTTATTAACTTTCCATGACCGATTTCGGAAATTTTAGCATCTAACACGAAAACCCCTTAACTGTGTTGGTCCTCCCTTTATTTGACAACATCTTGATAGCCGTTAGTCATATTTTAATTCAATTTCCGAATTGTAGCGTCAAGTATGCAAGCCCCACATACCTATAGTTTATTCCCCCCCCCCCTAAAAAAATCAGTTCTTTACATTTTAGAGACATGTATTTCCATATATCTAAAATGCAGAAATTAGGTACCGCATTGGAACCCCATTGGAGTACTCACTTACTTTTGCATAGCAAGGTAAAAACGCCAGTGGTTCTCACTTTAAGTTTGAAAACATACTATTTTGTCTCTTCTCTGAGCATCGTGAATCTGTCGGAGCTGTACCATAGTTGGAAAGACTCACTGATCCTTCCTATAGTGACCATGTAGTCAGAATTCAAAAAGGAGTAGCCCTTGAAGGAAAAACAATATTTTAAAATCCTTGCACCAGTAGTCGTCACCTTAAAATCAAAATGTTCCAGTAGTAGTCAGAATTTTCTACCAGTGTTCATCACTCAAATAACTTGACAATCTATTCAAAAACGCACTGTGTATCAGTTTAGGGTTGAGAATACAATATAAAGTAGTAAGCTTAATAACTTTGCATCACTTTTAGCACTCAAGAAAGAAAATAAAAACGTTTTTACATACTTTTTAAAGCAATTTCAGAAAGAAAAATGTTAACTGAATACAAAAGTTAACTGTATATCACTTCCACGTTAAGAGTACAATATTAAATACTATGTTTAATAACTATACGTCACTTTAAACTCTCGAGAATGAACATAAACAATTGTACATACATTTTAAAAACAATCTGAGAAACAAAATAAGTTAACTGAATTCAAAATTTAATTATACATCACCTTAAGCTTAAGAATACACTATAAAATGCTGAGATTAATAAAAAATGAAATCTTTAAGTTTAACGTCCCACGGTTATGCCGGTTAGGATAAGGAGACGGTGATAATGAGAAATGAGTGAAATGGTGGAATGAACAAAGTGGGAGGAAACGGGAGAACCCCGAGAAAACCCACGAGCAAGGTGTTTGTCCACCACAAAGTCCACACGGCGCGAGTTGGGATCGAACCAGGGACCCCAAGCACCGGAGGTGAACGCTCTACCACTGAGCCACCGCCCCCCCCTGAGATTAATAACAATGCATTACTGAAGAATGAAAACAAAAATGTTTTAGCTACCTATATTGTATTTACATGTTATTTCTCATTAACATTTTTTTTTTTTTTTTTTTGATAACTCATGATCAAGTCTAGGGATGCGCAAGAGAAAAGATTTGAGGTTGTCTCCTCTCGAAAAGGTGCCGCGAAAGTTGTCTCGTCTCGAAAACTGGATCCGTTTCTATTGGAAAAGCTCTATCTTGTCTCGAATTTCGTAACAAAAATTGTCTCGTCTTGTCTCGTGCGCATCCCTAATCAGGTCCATAGCCAAAAACTTCATTTCGGAGGGTGCTCGATAGGGCTTTGGGATATCCGAATTTAGATATAGATAATCGATGTCGACAAACTATCGAAACTTGTTCGAAATATCGAAAAATACAGCAATATCGAAATATAAACAATATCAAAAATCGAAAATATAGAAATATGAAAGAGATCAAAAATATGGATATATCGAACAAAAATGGATATATGATCTTGGAATACGATTTGGTGGAATAATGAGGGAGAAAAATAATCATTGATTAAATATTAAATTGAAAAGAAATAAGAGCCTGACGCTCAAATACTTATCTATCCGGCACCCATCTTGATCCCCATAAAATATCATGAAGTGCTTCATTGATTCTAAACCCAATAATAGTAATTTAACAATAAACACAATATATAATTTACTACGCACCTTGAAATGTAGAAATTAATGATTGTAATCCCCAGCTTTCCAATAGACCTTTGATTTCTCCAAATGAAGATTCGGATATCTTGTTTCTTCTCAAGCAATAATGGGTTACAATAATCAGTTGCAGTCCAAAGCCAAGTCACTAAGTTAAGCATAAAAATAAAAGAATTCATTAGTTAGATGCATACAAAATCCTACGCATGTAAATCCGAATCTACTTGTATTAAATTGTAAATTTAAACAAACTAAATTATACTACAGTTATAGTGACATCAAACATACATTAAATAAGGTATACAGGGTGTCTCAAAAGTCCCCTGACATAGGGTAACTCTGTTATTATCAGAGTTACAACAGAATGTAGGAGGGAAAAGCATATCCAATTATGATGTTTTCAATCTAAAGTGAAGGAATTTTTAAAATCGGATGACCCGTTTGCGCTGTACACTCTCTATGCGCCCAATGTGAAATGAAAATGCAACGTTGCCATTTACCTGGACCCACAACAGAAGTGAGTGAAGTTACTGTCTTTTACGCTAACATGTCGATGGCCAGCCCCCGTTTCAAACAGTAACTTCATTCACTTATGTCGTGGGTCCAGGTAAATGACAACGTTGCATTTTCATTTAAAATTGGGTGCATAAAGAGTATACAGCACATTCATCTTGTCCGATTTTTTAAAAAAGTGTTCACTTTAGATTGAAAACGTCATATTTCGAGATGTTTTTCCTCTTACATTTTGTCGTAACTCTGATAATAACAGAGTTACCCTATGTCAGGGAACGTTTGAGACATCCTGTATACATCATAAGAGGTTCCTTTCTTAATTCTACACGGATGTGGTTTCATTGAATGTGAGGTGGGTGATACACATTAGGCCTTTTGGGAGTACGTCACACGGACAACCGTAATTTTGTGTTCAAAATTTTTATGAACTGGTGGGATATGTGATACATATGGCCACGGGCTAGAATTTTCTCAGTATGTCAAATATGCAATCAGATTTCATGCAGCTTAATTTGGTGAAAAGCTATTGCCAATTGAACGTTACATTTACCTCTTTCTTGCAGATGTTGAACCATGCCGTTAGCACGTGAGGAATGGATCGAAATAATCAAACTGTGGGGCGGGAGGAGTATATGTGCAGTGGTTGCCGATTGCAGAGTCATCCACAATGTGACTGTGTCACATGTTTCAGTGTCACAGTAATTAACTAAATTTGAGAAGACGGGCACATTCGTGAACATACATCGTAGCGGTTCAAACTCGCGGGACCTTGTTCCTTCCCCATTTTGAACCGGTACATGAAAATGCCATTTACTCCATGTTTGCCTGCGCCGATTTTGAAAATTCCTTCACTAATCGATTTCTCCCGTTGAGTACTACAAGAACCAGTTAAAATCTCGCGGGCCCTTTATTCTTCCCCCATTTCGAACCGGTACATGAAAGTGCGATTTTTTTTCATGCTTGCCTGCGCCGATTTTGAAAATTCCTTCACTAGTCGATTTCTCTCGACGAGTACTACAAGAATCAGTTAAAATCTCGCGGTCCTTTTTTCTTCCCATTTTGAACCGGTACCTGAAAATGCGATTTTCTTCATGTTTGCCTGTGCCGATTTTGAAAATTCTTTCAGTAATCTATTTCTGTCTTCGAGTACTACAAGAATCAGTTAAAATCTCGTGGGCCCTTTTTTCTTCCCCATTTTGAACCGGTACATGAAAATGCGATTTTCTTCATGCTTGCCTGTGCCGATTTTGAACATTCCTTCACTAATCGATTTCTCTCGTCGAGTACTACAAGAATCAGTTAAAATCTCGCGGTCCTTTTTTCTTCCCCATTTTGAACCGGTACATGAAAATGCAATTTTCTTCATGCTTGCCTGCGCCGATTTTGAAAATTCCTTCACTAGTCGATTTCTCTCGACGAGTACTACAAGAATCAGTTAAAATCTCGCGGGCCCTTTTTTCTTCCCATTTTGAACCGGTACCTGAAAATGCGATTTTCTTCATGTTTGCCTGTGCCGATTTTGAAACTTCTTTCAGTAATCTATTTCTGTCGTCGAGTACTACAAGAATCAGTTAAAATCTCGCGGGCCCTTTTTTCTTCCCCATTTTGAACCGGTATATGAAAGTGGGATTTTTTTTTCATGCTTGCCTGCGCCGATTTTGAACATTCCTTCACTAATCGATTTCTCTCGTCGAGTACTACAAGAATCAGTTAAAATCTCGCGGTCCTTTTTTCTTCTCATTTTGAACCGGTACCTGAAAATGCGATTTTCTTCATGTTTGCCTGTGCCGATTTTGAAAATTCTTTCAGTAATCTATTTCTGTCTTCGAGTACTACAAGAATCAGTTAAAATCTCGCGGGCCCTTTTTTCTTCCCCAAGCCAATATTTTTTTGTATATTTTGAATGTATTCAAGTATGGAACAAAAGTATTATATAATTCCCTTAGTAGGCTTCTCAACTTAATATTTTTCAACTTAAATTTTATTTATTTTAATTATTTATTTTCTTGTGACTCAATATTTAATTGCAATCGTTCATTGGGGAGAAGGGTGGCCATTCTCAAATATATAAATATAGTATTCTTAAAATTTATGTGTTCTCGTACTATTAGTTTCTTCCACTAGACCTGGAAATTGCAAAATTAATACCTGGAAAACCTGCAAAATTCAGGGAAATTGAGTTCCATATTTATGTATGAACACTGCTATTTACATTTTTTTTTTTTTCGAATAGGGAGAACTGTACGAAAGGGTGGTTTGAGAATAGTATAACAGTAGGTTTCTGGGAGTGTTGTTCGAAATGAAATCTTTAAGTTTTACGTCCCACTATTTTGCTGGCTAGGCTCAAGATGACGGGGTGTTGTTCGGTGGGGGTCAATGTTGCCAATTTTGGGTAAAGTCGCTAAATAAGGGGAATTCGACCTCAACGATAGCGCAGGGTGACCATAAAATTTTCAGTTAAAAACGGGACAGGTTCTTGCAACACTAGACTTTTAGATCTACCTTTGTTCTTATCAGTGCCTTGATATCAGAGTTCCCCCTCTCTCTCTTCGTTACAGAGCGGGTACTTATGAAAAAGGAAAGACACGTTGAAGTTTGTTTAACACACAACCAACTGCTAAAACCTCTGCTGCCTTTCGAGCAGTACTGCGAACTATAGAGTATGTTTAATATAGGGATTTTCAGTTCAATTTTTGCCGCTTTGTTATTATTAATACTTTTAAAAGGAGTAAAGGTACTGGGTTTGTTATTTACTTCTTTCATTTACATAAAACGGGACGAATACTACTTTTTTCCATCTACTGACGGGACGGCCGCGACACGCCCCTAAAACGGGACTGTCCCGGTCAAAACGGGACGTATGGTCGCCCTACGATAACGACAAAAAAAAATTCCGATTGGAGACTTTTTTTGGGTGATTTTTAAATAACGATTTACCTACTTACACATTTAGCGACTTTTTGCTGCAAACAAAATGTTCATCTGTAGAGAAGCATTATTAGTTCAAAACAGTTTTTACGTTCTTTTTTTCTGTTTGTTTGTTTTAATCAGCGCAAGTGATGAAGAGTTTGGAAATACAGCGTACTCATTACTCCACAATCCTGCATTGTTATGTTACCCTTGCCCTCTAACGAAGAATAACTACAAACTTGATGTCCTTTAGTTCGCAGAGTTTCCGTTGAGAGACACACGTAATACATCATTACCGATAGCAACAAGATTAGCTATAGATGCGTGAAAAAAGGCGAAGAAGGTGTTTGTTATATTTGTCCTCTGGGGTCTTTTAATTATTCTGCACTTTTTCTTTTACAAAAAATTGCTTAACGTAAGTACTGTAGTGTTAATTATTTCGGAACTATTTTGACCACAACATGAACAAAAGTACCCGAAACAACCTGAAATGATCCCTGAATTAAAGGATTGGTTGCGCCCTGTTTACAAAGATGTGAATAGAACCAGCGGCGCAAATCTGTCTTCAACATTGGAAGGGGGAGGGGGGTAAGACCGTTACCATACTTTTTTTGGCGATGTCCAAAATACTTATGAAGTTGAAAAACAATGTTGTGGAGGATCAGAGTTGTCTTTAGCGTTAGGAGGCTGCAGATTTGAGGCTTATTCTGGGGGACATCTCACGTTCCTTTGTAGCAATCGGACAAAAATCATCAAATTTCTCCCAAAAAACACATTTCAAATCGGATTATTTGGGAGAAGTCCCCCTCAGTTCCAAGATTGGAGGGGACATGTATCCGTCATCCCCCCCCCCCTGGATTTGCGCCAGTGAGTAGAACATATTGTTTAGTTTACATCTACAACTTTTACAATGCTTATAGACAATGAATTTCTCGATTATTTCTTATAGCGACTTTTCACCCAAAATTGGAGTCGTCACCTCTCGTTTCGCAAACTTATTGCCAACATTTTAGAAACTGGTTGCGGGGAGAGCTACAATGGATGATTCAAGTTATTTCGTCGCTTCCGCTGTGAACCTAAGTACAAGATTCCAAAAGTCACATTTTTTTGGTTCCAAACAATATGTCTGCTGGGTGAAAGCATAGACTGGAATGTGTTGCCTTTCCTACCTTATCTTTAATCCCATAGTAGCTCCTTTCCCAAAGTTAAAAAAATGCAATTCTTCCTTTCTTAATAGTACTTATGACCCAAAGTATTACGTAAGCATTGTATGTTACTTATGTAGCTCACAGAGCCGCAGCTATGGGCGAGCAAGCAAAGCACGTGTCCCGGGCGCGTGGTTGGAGGGGCGCCTAAAAGAGAGGTTATATATTAGTACTTTTCCTGGCGGTATTTAATACTTTTCATCAGAGTGCGAAATCATGAAATCAAAGTGAGAGGAAAAAATGAAATGAAATCTTTGAGTTTTACGTCCCACGGTTATGCCGGTTAGGCTAAAGGAGATGGTGATTATGAGAAATGAATGAAATGGTGGAATGAAGTAAGTGGGAGGAAATGGGAGAACCCCGAGAAAATCCACGCACACGGTGTTTGTCCACCACAAGGTTCACTTGGCGGGGCTAGGATCGAATCCGTGATCCCAAGCACCAGAGGTGAACGCTCTACCACTGAGCCACCGCGGCCCTAAAAGTGAGAGGAGACTGGAGGAGTGAAGAGAGAGAGAGACAGAGACAGAGAGAGAGAGAGAGAGAGAGAGAGAAGAAAACGCTCGCACTTTTACACTTCAAAGTAAATTAAGTCATTTATTTTTTCTGTCCCCCTCCTCCCCCTCCCCTAAGTTCTGTCAAAGTAAATAGCTAAAAACACTCCCAGGCCAGAACCGCATCTACGTTGGAAATTTGATCGAGATCGGTCGGTCGGTGCAAGAGATTAAGAAAAAATGAAATGAAACCTTTGAGTTTTACGTCCCACAGTTATGCCGGTTAGGCTAAGGGAGACGCTGATGATGAGCAATGAATTAAATGGTGGAATGAAGTAAGTGGGAGGAAATGGGAGAACCCCGAGAAAACCCACGCACACGGTGTTTGTCCACCACAAGGTTCACTTGGCGGGGCTAGGATCGAATCCGGGACCCCAAGCACCAGAGGTGAACGCTCTACCACTGAGCCACCGCGGCCCCCGGCCGGGAATCGAACCCGGGTGTCCCACGCCAAAGGCGTGTTCATTAACCACTTAGCCACGAGGGAGCTCATCTGTGAGGCAGTGTAAACCCCCCAAAAAAGAAAGAAAAACGCACACTGGATGTTTGCGCAATTGAGGATCAAAACATTCTCAATGGAGTATGAGAAATAGTAAACGTCAATCAATGTGTGCTTTTGCTTATTCATTACTTCGTTAATACTTAATTCCTTCTAGAAATAGTGAAACAATACTATGAAGAAACACTAATTAAACTAATAACAATTACGTTGTATTTCTTACCATACCGTTTTTACCACCCATAGAATTTCAATCTAGCACTATACTGCATTAGTCACGCCGTAACGAAAGCTGAAATTCAAAGACCTGGCACTCGTTAACTGTTGAAGCTGTGTTGTAGCTACCTGTGTATCACGCGGCCTGCGTTGGTACTCCTCAACATAAATACGTCACAGCCCAAAGCCAGGAAACATCACAAACAGAAGACAGGGGCACAAGCAGTGCCTGACACTTCACGAACTCAAACCCACCAAGACTCAACTCAACATGACCTTCAATTACGTTCTAGAAACCAAACCAGTGCTAAGGCACAAACTCACCAACTTCCTATATGAAAACACAAGAAAAAAATCTAACGTTTTGGTTCCAAAGTGATGACATAACAATAATACTAAAAAGGTTTTAATTTTCAGTAACCCAAACATTAATTAACTAGGGAACATAACAAAGCAAAAATAAATAAATAAAAATAAATTAAATTAAAAAATAAAAACCTGACAAGTAAGCTCTCCCTGACTACTTTTTTTTTAAATTTCAGTGAGGCTGTAAAATATGTCAATATCTTCGTTATATATATATATATATATATATATATATATATATATATATATATATATATATATATATATATATATATATATATATATATTTCATTGTAAACAAGTTCTTTAAACAAAAGAAAGCTCTGAGAGCGCTTACCTCTGACGCGGTAGGTCCCTGGTTCGATTCCTGCTCCCGACAAATAGGCTTTTGGTGAACACTGTAGTTGTGGTTATTCTTAAGACTTTCCAGTTTCCTTACATTTTCTTGATTCCACCATTATCATGTATCTCATCGTCACCTTCTCTCTTACATTGATGTACAATCATGGGGCGTTAAACTAAAAGAAAAAAAAATCTTGCAAATATCCTAGTAAAAATGAGTTTTCTAAACTACACTAGTGGCCCCGCGTAGCGTATTCGCTAACGCTCTCGCCTTCGGTGCGAACGGTCCCGGGTTCGATCCCGGTGGGGGAACTCGGTCGAAAAAGTATCAAAAGATTTTAAGTCCAGCCATCCTGAATGAGGTTTCCTTGGCTTTTCCTCATTCACAGCAGGCAAATGCCGGAGTGGTACCTAACATATAGGTCCCAGGCCGTTTTCTTCCTTTAGTTATGCAATTATGTTAAGCAGCCCTGTAGTAAAACTGCTCCAAGTAATAAATCGTCACATATAAAACGGAATGAATAAACACATAACATTCATTTTGCTACCTTGAAATGTAGAATGTTTCAAAACATTAATATTCAAAGATTTCTCAAAATTCAGATTCACCCATTCCATTGTCCTCAATCATTAACGAGTTTTACAATAGTAAGAATTGTATTCATAAACTACATTACTTACTTAGTACTATATTAAAGCAAGTTACACTAAAAGAATATATAATTAATGGAATATTTAACTAAAGTAATAGTTAACTAGTGTACTTACCCAAGCACTTGTTTCCTTCCTCTCTTCTTTTCCGTTTGTAAACAACCTCGTTTCGCAAGCAAAAGACGGTAGTTCAATGACGTCAGCCATTTCGAAAGAAAGAGTGTCTATAGGCGGTCTGGATCTCACACACAGATGGACGTATATAACATATAGCTGAAGTATTTAACATACGTATTCGTATGTAAAATACGGAAGATTGTGAGATGTCAGACATCCTGCAGCGACATGATGTAATATCTAAGCGAGTAAAAGGCAGTACCTATGTAGTATATGGATAAAGTACGCTCCGTACAGATTTCCTTAGTAAACGTAACGAATCCTTGTATTTGTACAATATACCGCTGTCCGGATAATGGATTTTTCTCAGTGCAATCTTTCTTTCTCATAGAACGAGAGAAGTACTAGGAAGCGACAAACGTTTCTTTTCAATATATAATTTTATAATTCCAAGAAAAGATTTCAAGCCCTGCAACTGGTCTAGTGGCTAGCGCGTATACCTTTGATGCACAGGGTCCCGAGTGGGAAAACATTGAACGTGTTATGGTGGTTCGGATTCCACTTTATAATGTAGGTCCAAGTCTTGTATAGTCTTGCTCGATTCTGAAAAGGGACGCTGAACTTCAACAAACAACCAAATAAAAAATATTTCATCTTAGTAGTATTCTTCTACTGAAGTTAGTAGCAGTAAAAACTAATACGAAAACGAAGACCCACCTATTTAAAATTTGAATTCTCGTTTGATGAGATTATTATAGTCAGATACTTAGTTCTTTGTCTTACCGTATATAAAACATCTTTAGAACAAATAAACCATTCAATAGTATTTTGTTAGTATTAAATTGCCTATTTTTGAAAGCAATCAAATTGTTTTTGATACTGACTTAATTAGTTATAGAAAATAAGATAAATGAATGGGGGATCTTAGTGAGAAGTCTTTAGTATCAGTACATATAATCACTTCATGTTTCATATTTTGTTAAAATCAATTGTTAAAAGTCAATTTATTACAGAGTTGCCTGATACTATCACGATCAGTTTATACAGCATCCTTCTATTTGGTAATTTATTAGTCTTTTTTTACATTATAAAATATGTCGGGCTAATTGCTGTATCGCCGGACTAATTTTAGGAAATTTACCGGGTCAATTGGAGAATTTATTTAAGTTTATGAGGAAGAGTGATTGAAAGTCAGGTAAGGGGAATAGCAAAAGCTCAGATAGTGATTGCATTTGCTGGTTGTTTTTGATGTTGTAAGCGGCACTGTATGTGGAGACGGATGGACTATTTCGCGGAGAGGTACACTTGATTTACTATACGAATCCATAGATTGTAAAATGTATAGATAAATTTGAGCAAATCTTTAATTTTCCCATTTCATGTCGAGAACAGAAACCAACAAACCCCTGTGGGGCTTCTAATCCGTTCCTACTACTATCACTACCCCTACTCCTACTCCTCCTCCTACTACTACTGCTACTCCTACTTATACTATGGATCCGTATAGTAAACCTACGCACCTAATAACATAATCTAACGTAACTTAATGTAATCCAACCAAATATAACCGAATGCAGTATATTTTGTTCCAGTTTTTCGATTTTCAAATTGATCCGGCGATTCAGCAGTAATGCCATATTGTCGATGACACATTAATAATCACTAGTAAATAATTATTTTTTAATATTCTGTAAAATATAAATTTTACACTGTTTACCTTTGTAAATTATTATTTCTAATTTATATCCCTCAAGAACCGAGAACCAAGGGTCTGTGGATCACAATATTTCATGCTGAGCTCGCACACGTACTAGACTTGTTAAAGTCTATGACCATATCAACTTTGGCCAATATCGGATGAGATTAACGCGTTTTAATGAAATTTATTCATTTAACTAAGTTCAAGTCCAAATTTTCTGAACAGTATTTTGAGAAAAAATACTGCTACAGGCTAGTCAGAGCATCAATGCAACTCTGTACTGTCAACAGTTGAGCCGTGTTCAAAAAAAAAAAAAAAAAAGACTCTGGAGCCAGCACTTCTGAATCGCAAAGGGGTCCTCCTCTTACAGGACAAAGCTAAGCCCCACGTGGCTAGGATAACCCGGGACACCATTCTACACTTTGGATGGGAAACACTATTGCATCCGCCATACTCCCCGGACATTGCACCGTCCGATTACCACCTGTTCCATTCCTTGGACAATCAGCTTAGAGGACACTAGTTGAAATCCCTAGTAGAGGTGCAAAATGCATTTGATACCTTTTTCGATTCACGGCCCACCAAGTTCTACCGCGATGGAATACATGGCCTTCCAAAACGTTGGCAGAAGGAGACTATTTTTGATCTTCCAGGTATGTCTTAGGTTAAATATCGATGTTTGAAGGTGTTGGGTGAAAAAGCGACAGATCTTTCTTGGTTACCTTTATAGTTACTAAGCTCGTCAAGATCTACCACCTTACCAAGTTTGGTAAAAATTGGATGAGTTCCATCTTTCGCGCTTTAATGAAATTTCTTGATTTCACTGATTCCAAACCTAACATTGATAGCTAATAACTCAGGAACAAAAAGTCTGCACATCATAATATTTTATATGAGCTTCCATGCATACCAAGCTTGTCAATATTTACGATCCTACCAACTTTAGTCAAGATCATTTGAGTTTAATCAAATGCGACTTGGTGAAATTTCTTGATATCACTAACTTAAAACACAAATTTGATTAGCAATAACTCGGGAACCAAAGTCCCAAACACCATAATATTTAACATGTGTACTAAATACATTGCAGTCCATAACCATACTAATTTTGGTCGTGATTGGATGAGTTTCGTCAATAGTAGCACAACACACTATCCTTTCATTAGATCGAGCTCCTCCGTGACTTAGCGGTTAGCGTACGCGCCTTTGCCGTGTTAGACCCGCGTTCGATTCCCGGCGGGAGCTCATGTGGTTCGGATTCCACGTTAATCAATGAAATGAAATGAAATCTTTGAGTTTTACGTCCCACGGTTATGCCGGTTAGGCTAAAGGAGACGGTGATGATGAGAGATGAATGAAAATGGTGGAATGAAGAAAGTGGGAGAAAACGGGAGAACCCCGAGAAAACCCACGAGCACGGTGTTTGTCCACCACAAAGTTCACTTGGCGGAGGCTGGGATCGAACCCGGGACCCCAAGCACCAGAGGTGAACGTCCACGTTAATCAGTAGGTCCACGTCTCATATAGCCTCGCTGCTGAACGGGCGTTAAACTCAAAATCAATTCAACCTTTCATTAGATCCAAATCCAAGGAGCACGGTAGCTCAGTGTTAGAACGCTTACCTCTTGCGCATTTGATCCCAGACCAAGTAAGTTCGTGGCAGACAACATCGTGTCCGTGTATTTTCCCGGGGTACTCCCATTTCCTCCCACATTATCATTCCACGAATTCCGAAAACTTTTCGAGAAACGAAAAATCATCAAAAAAGGGAAAACGAATTTTTCGAAAAAAATCTTTTCGAAAAAACGAAAAACGATTTTTTTCGAGAAACGAAAAATCTTTAGAAAAAACGGAAAACAAATTTTTTCGAAAAATGAAAGACGAAAAAATTTCCGAAAAACGAAAGACATTTTTTTTCGAAAAACGAACGAAAAAACGAGAAATGAAATTTCCGAAAATCAGATTTTTTTAAAAGGCCATTCCTAATGAATACCACCGCGACAAGTCGTGGTTCTTATGATAGTGGCGTATTTTCGTCCGGAGAAATTATGGAAATAATAAATAATGTAGACTCCGATGCTTTTGAAACGGACGATGAATGTAGTTTGTACGAAGATTCTAGCATCAATTTATGTGACACACATACCTCTTTTCATATAACATCGCTGTTGAACGGGACGTTAAACTCTAAATCAAAACTCAACACATACCTCTTTCTATTTAAAAATATTGTGTGGTATACAATATTCGGAATTCAAGATGGCTGCCATGATGTGCACTAAATCAATTATGTCGTTATTATTGTTCTGTCCCAATACTTTTCAGTAACCCTGTATACAGATCCACATGTCTTCTCACAGCAAAATTAATCTAATGTTTTCCACAGAATATTTTTCATACTAATATGTATTTTTATACTTTGATCCAGGAGTAGAAATGGAATTCTAGAAGTAAGGGAAAAGTCAGCAATAGATAAAGTTTGATTGAGCTATGTCACGAGAATACAAACTCAGAAAGACGGTAGTTAGGGGCGGACTGGCCAGGGCCCTTAGGTCGCAATCGCGGCCTAGGCCCTCTAAGAAAACAATGAAAGAATAAAGAAAGAAAGAGAAAGAAAAGCTAAAACAAAAGAGAGCTAAATAATTCGGTAGCTCAGTGTTATTATGCTACCAACACACACTCCTCTTCCACCCTTCCATCAATCAGTAAGTTATCTTTTTTAATAGGGTCCTTTCGTTACTAGATTTGTGGCTAGGTCCATCTTTCACTATGGTCTTTTATTATCAGAAACTGTGATTTAGTTTGTACCTGGGACCTTGGGCCCTTCTTTCAATATATTGGACAGTTGGGTCCTTCTTTTATTACATTGAGAAGTTGGAGCCCTGGGCCCTTTATTCATTATATTGGGCAGTTGGGGCCCTTCTTTCATTTCATTGAGCAGTTGCGGTCCTAGGCATGTTTTTCATCATGTTGAGCTGTTGGGACCTGGAACCTTTTTTCATAATGTAGGGTAGTTGCATCCCTTTCAAGTTGAAGACTGGTGCCTGGTTTGTAGCTGGGTTCATATTTAACCACAGGCTGGTTGGTTCTTTATGGATGTTAATACACCTTGTAGGTCTATATTTGATAATTCAAAAATGGGAAAACAACGCATTTTTAAAAATTTATTTTCTATCAAAAAGTTTACAAAATAACAGGAGAAAACAGTGGAAGACGCCAAGAAAGCGGGCATTTCAACATAATGGTTGATTCTATCCAAGATGTTTCAGGGCTTAATCAGCTGGCTATAGTAATTCTCTGCGTTATAAACGGTCAAGTATTTGAGCGGCTGTTAGTAGTTGTCGTAAACAGCTTGGGCGTCTCTGGCAGGGGGACGATGGGGACGCGTCCCTCCAATATTTTGAAGTACAAATTATTCAATATTTTGTTCTAATTTAATTTATTTACTAACGGCAGAATAACATATAAATGATAATAATTATATTTATTTGTCATATAATATTCAGGCTGTGTAACAGAGTTCTTCATATGCCTCACGGGGTCCGTGAAGGTTAGCAGAAATGTAACAAATGGAATTAAAGATAATAAACAGGTTGGGCTAGATAGTACCATTTAAATAACTTTCTTTGATGTCCTCCCCAAATTGTATATGCCAGAGACGCCAGTGGTAAACAATGACACTACAAGACAAGTAACTTATAATGAAATCAAAAGAGTACTTTGTGACAAAAATGTTTTGATGCTTGTGATGATATTGTAAGTTGCTTTTTTGATGGAGCTGCTAACTTCAGTGGATGCTATTAAGGAGTTAAAGCATTACTGGAGAAGGATAATCCTGAAATCATTTACACCCAATGCATGACTTATGCTCTTAATTTCGTTATGACAAATTCGACTGAGTAGATACCTGAAGCTGCAAATTTATTTGAAACCAGTGCCATGTTCTGTCTGAATACTACAAAAGAAAGGATGTTTGTAAGAAAATGATTGATGCAAGCCACGAGGGACATGACAGACTACGAAAAGTTCAACAAGTTGGTACAACACGATGATGGAGCAGAAACAAGGCACTGAATGCAGTAGTGGACACTAATGAGTTTCGCTACGAAACATGAAACCAAGACGAGGATGACTGTCTATCATCAAGATTTCTTTCATTTTTATTGTTCCTCAGTGATGATGTACAGAACAGGGGTTTTAATGCGAAATGAAAATTTTAAGCTAAACTTTGCTGAATAAATGGGCAGAATTTAACACTGTAATGAGGACTTCTATGTCTCAGGACTTATTTACGGAAACGGAGCCTGTTTCAAAATACCTGCAGTCTCACGGATTGGACTATCTTACTACCTGGAGATTTCTAGACAATTTGCAGCAGCAGCTTCAGAAGAAAATAGAGGCAAAAGATGTCTGTTTAATGCTTTACGAAAACACAAAAATATTTTGTGTGAAAATAAATCAACAGCTTGCGCAATCTGGTGTAGAGATAGCAATGGAAAAAGACTTTTTGTACAGAAGAATCTTAAAGAAAAAGAAAATGCCAGGAGTGCAGATGAACTGGAAAAGAACTTAAATATAAGTGAAAATGATTTATTCAGAATAAAAAAACTTCAACGAAAATTCTGAATACAGCTGTTACATGTGTCAGTGATAGATTTCAGCAGCCGAAAGAATTCCAAATACTGGAACCTAAGGACTTTTCAGAAATCAAGAAGAATGGTGTATCTGCAAGAGCTTTCAGAGTTCTTCCGAAAAAAAAAAACTAAATTTAAAACAGGAGAAAATATACAAAGAGCTCCAGCAGTTCTCTGTCGTGTATTTCCCTGTCACAAAACGTTCTCGTTTTTGATGATCCTGAAGAGAATGATGCCCCTGAATCCGTAGAAGATAATGATGATTATGCATCTGAGCATGCTATGGAAGATGGAACATCTTTGGACGGGATTCACGGTAAGAGTGATAATGATGCTGCAAACACCTTGTATAAAAATTGTTTGTCATGTGCAGGGAAAATTTTGTACCAATTTCCGTCTGTCTAGTTGCTTTAATAATTTATACATTGTATACAAAAATGCGTTGTCTCTACCATGCACACAAGTGACATGTGGAAGGTGCTTCTCAAAGTTAAAGTTAGAGTAAACAAATCTCAGAGCTAGTTTGTGTGAAGACATTTGGACACATTTTTGCTAATGAATATGGAAAGAGACATGCTAAATTTAGTGTCTGTGAACGAAGTTATTCAGAAACTCCGCGATTCATAAGCTGAACTGCAAAGAATCTTAACTTTTTAAAATTATTAGTTGTTTCGTGGTTCAGCAGTGTTTATCATTTTCAGTAAAACTGTCGTGTTCATTCCACAGTCAAAAGTTATTATTAGTTGTTTAGTGTTACAATTTTTAGTAAGCTGCCCTGTTCATTCCATAGTAAAAGTTATTCGCTATTATTTTTTTAGTGTTTCAGCTACTATAGAGAGTGTCTCAAAAGTCCCGTGACATACGGTAACTCTCTTATTATAAGAGTTACAACAAAATATAGGCGGGGAAACGGTCTCCAAATATGATGTTTTCAATCTAAAGTGAAAGAATTTTTCAAATCGGACAAGCCGTTTGGGCTGTACACTCTATATGCGCCCAATGTTACATGAAAATGCAACGTTACCATTTACCCGGACCCACAACATAAATGAATGAAGTTACTGTCTATTAAAAACATTATATTTGTAGGCGGTTTCCTCTCTTACATTTTGTTGTAACTCTGATAACAACAGAGTTATCCATGTCAGGGGACTTTTTAGACACCCCGTGTGGCAATGCAATAATAATTATAAAATATTCTCTTGAAAGTTTGTTTCTGGAAATTCTGTGCTTGCTGTGTCATCAAATTTTCACCGACCAATGATAAATTATAGCTTGCAAAAACTATCAAGTAGCAACCAATTTACAACTGCACAACGCGATGGCTCATCGCAGATGTTCATTGTACGCAGTGGCGCAACCAGGATTTTATTTCGGGAGGGGCCAAGAATATCCAGTACAGTAGTCTGCAAACGACGTGCTGCACCATTTGATGTGGACAAAATTGAAATTTTGAATTCTCCTCATTACAAGCAATTTAGTTATCCTTATTATTAACATGCTAAAAAACCTTAAAATGAAAATTCCAATTCACAAATTCCCTATTATTAACGGTTACAAGTTTTAAAATTTGCGCTATAATAAATATTTTGAACATCTTTATTTTTGCATAAAATGACGCACTCTTTACTAACGTTTATTACTCTAAGATATTAATGTAGGGGTTTTCACTGGGTATTTCTCCTTTCGTACAGTGCTTTGACTTAATTCAATATTCATTTATGCTTTGATCTATTTTGAAATTTCACCAAAATTTGTCTGCAACGCTGCTGTATAAGATAGATCAGGTTTGCTTCGGAGAGGGCATGGGCCCCCGAGTTCATAGCTCGTTGCGCCACTGATTGTACGTTATTTTAGAAATTGGTGTTATAGTCTGAGCTCCCTCCACAGTAACCGCGGCCTAGGCCCTAATACACCCAGTCCGCCTATGACGGGAGTGCAAGCAACCTTTCATGAAGAACGACTTAAGCGATAGCGATTGTTCCAAAACAATCAACAAGCAAACAAAACTAATATTATCATTCAAATTTCCTATTTGTTATTAATAACCACAGATATATTTCCTTCATTTGCATAAACACTTCAACTTACTAAGGGGACACAATCCTCTTTTGCATGATTGATCTTCACTCTTGCTTTGATCTCAAGCTTTTGACACGTGGAACCGTATTTACCGGGCCCTTTGGACGCGGGGTCTTTCTGACTTGTGCCTTTTTGACGCAGGGCCCTTTTGACTCGCACCCAGTTGACGCCAGTCCGTTTTGACCCGTGCCCTATTGTAATGGTGCTCCTTTTGATCAGGGCCCGTTTGACGAAGTTTCTTGTTGACTCTTTCCCTTTTGTCGCAGAACCCTTTGTATCCGGACCCTTTTGACGCAGCGTCCTTATAACTCGGCTCCTTTTGTTGCAGATCCTTTTTAACCCGGGCCCTTTTAACGCAGAGCCATTTTGTCGCGGAGACCTTTTTACCTAGGCCCTTTCGACGCGGGGCTGTTTTGACTCGGGCATTTTGTAGCGGGCCCCCTTTTGACTCGGACCCGTTTGACGCAGGGCCCTTTTGACTCGGATCCTTTTGTCGTGGTACTCTTTTGACCCAGGCCCTTTTCATGAGAAGCATTTTGATTCGGCCCCTTTTGACTCGGGTCCTTTTGTTGCGTAGATCTTTTGACCCAGGCCCTTTTGATAGGGGGCCATTTGACTCGGGTCCTTTTGTAGCGGGGCTTTTTTTCACTCGGGCCCGTTCGACGCAGAGCCCTTGCGACTCGAGTCCCTTTGTACTGGGAACCTTTGACTCGGGCCCTATTGATGAGGGGTGTTTTGATTCGGGTCCGTTTGACGCGGGGCATTCTGACTCGGGTCATTTTGTCGTGGGACCCTTTTGACACGGGCTCTTTAAATGAAGGGCGTTTTGATTCGGGTCTTTTTGACTCAAACCCTTTTATTGCGGAGAGGTTTTGACCCGGGCAATTTTGACTCGGGCCATTTTGACTCGGGCCCTCTTGTACGCGGCACCTTTTGACACGGGTTCATTTGAGGCAGGTCTCTTTTGACTCGGGCTCTTTTGTCGTGGGACCCTTTTGACGCGGAGCTTTTGATTCTTGCCCTTTTGACTCCTACCCTTTTCTTGCGGAGAAGTTTGTCCCAAGCCCTTTTTTCGCGGGTCCCTTTCGACTCGTGCCCTTTGTAGAGGGGCCACTTTTGACTTCTGCTCTTTTCTTGTGGAGATCTTTTGACCCGGGCCCATTTGACGTGGGAAAGTTTTGACTCGGGCTCTTTTGTAGCGGGACTCTTTTTATCCTGGCCATTTTCATAAGGGGCGTTTCGTTTCGGCCCTTTTTGACTCGGGTCCTTTTGTTGCGGAGATCTTTTGAACCGGGCCCGTTTGACGCAGGTCGCTTGGGACTCAAGCCCTTTTGTCGTGGGACCCTTTTGACTCGGGTTTTTTTAATGAAAGGCGTTTTGACTCGTGCCCATTTTTGCGGAGACCTTTTGAACAGGGCCCTTTTGACGCCGAGCCGTTTGACTCGGGCCATTTTGCAGCGATGCCCCTTTTTGACCCGGGGCCTTTTGACTTGGGTTATTTTGTCGTGGGTCTCTTTTGACCCGGGCTCTTTTTATGAGGGCCGTTTTGATTCGGCCCCTTTTGACTCGGGCCCTTTTGTTGCGGAGGCCTTTTAGCCTGGGCCGTTTGACTCGGGTTCTTTTGTAGCAGGGCTCTTTTTCAGCCGGACTCGTTTGAAGCAAGTCCCTTTTTACTCGGGCCCTTTTGTCATGGACCCTTTTGATGAGGATCGTTTTGATTCGGGCAATTTTGACTCCTGCCCTTTTGTTTCGGAAACCTTTTGACTCGAGCACTTTTGTTGCGGAGTCATTGTGGTCTGGCTTTTTTAAAACATGGTCCATTTTGACTCGGGCCCTTTTGACTTGGGCCCTTTTGTTGCGGAGACGTTTCGACCTGGGTCCTTTTCACATGGGCCATTTTGACTCGGGCCCCTTTGTAGCGGGACCTCTTTCAACCCGGGTCCGTTTGAAGCAGGGCCGTTTTGACTCGGGTCCTTTTGTTGCGGGCCATATTGACTCTGGCCTTTCGGTCTTTTCCCTTTTGTCAGGCCCTTTTGACATGGAACCGTATATATAACGCAGCAGCTGAAATACCTTGGGCAGGGGGCCTGGGGGAGTATGAGTAAATCGAAGGTAGATCGATCCAGGGCGCAGTAAAATTAATCACATCACTGTTCATATCAATTTATTTTTTCTTTCGACATATCTGGAGATCAGTGTTCTGACTAATAGCCTACAGCGGCGAAAGACGATATACGTTATCAGTGTTATGACTGTTAACGTAATATATATAGGGAATAAAACGAAAAACTCTTTATCGGTCTCCCCCCCCCCCCGTTAGAAAAAATCCTGCGGGCGTTAGTGATTATGATGTTGCTTAGTTACTGTATTATATTATTCTATACACGGAATAAATACTTATGTGTTTTATATAATAATAAGAACCTGATCTACATTTATTACGGCCCTTGCTTTACGACAACGAAACATATTCATGTTCAGCGTAATCAGTTTCCATTCACAAATAATTACAGTGAGGCGAATGAAATAATTCAAGCCCGAACATGTCGTAGTAAATTCCTGAAGAGTGAAAAGCGCTAGTAGCAGTTGTTAGCAGTTTTTAACTTAACATATAAGACAATAATTTGAAAAACTGAGAATACAAATCTTTTCAGAGATGACAGTGCACTGATGCTTTAAATCTATGCCCTTACTCCCTATACCTACGTTATTTCCCTAGTCAAAATAAAAACTCTTCAAAATTAATCAAAATTTCTTATGCAACCATCCCTTCCTTAGAGTACTGCGGTGTCACATACCCGTCACGGCGATGTAAAGGCACTTTTGGCGACGAGGATACCTAAGAAAGGAAAGAGTGTTATCCTAGTGTCGACAATGCATAATACACCCGAGACCTGTGCTGTGACAGGAAAACCTGAAATAAACATATTTTACAACGAAAACAATGATGGTGTTGATAGTCTAGATGAAAAATGTGCCAATTTCTGTAGCAAAAGAAGAACCCGACGTTGGCCGATGGCAATTTTCTTCCGAATCTTGGACATCAGCACTGTCAACTCTTATGTTCTCTACTACAGCTATCGCGACAATGAAGCATTAGCAAGGTCTGCTTTCATGAAAAAACTGGCGAAATCTCTCGTTAAGCCTCATATGGAAAGACGAATTGAAGACTTCCACTTAACAACTGAACTACGAGCTTGCATAGCAAGAGTCCTTCAGGTTAGAGCTCCTGTTGCTTCCGTAACAGATCTAGGAGAAAGACTTGAGAAGAAGACCTGCCATTTGTGTGATCCAAAAAAGAAACTTAAGACATTCTATGTGTGTGTTGAGTGCAAGAAGCCAGTGTGTCTCGAATGCACGAAGAAAATTTGCAACAAATGCATGCAGGAAAGAAATGACTAAGTCGTGTACGCTTACAGTAGAAAAAATACCTGCCCCTACGGCATATTAGTGATAAGAGATGGTGTTTTATATAGGCCTATGTTTTATTTTGTTACAATTGTCTCCTATTATTATTTTCGTTATTCGTGGAATCAAATTTCTTTCTTTATATGTATACTTCCTATCAAACGAAGACATGAAAAAATATGGTACTTCCATGAGCTCCTGAATACTGTATTTTCGAAAAATCTTTTGTAAAATAATAATAATATACCATGTTTCAGTCGTACTCTTGAATAAAAGTCAAATAGAGAAGAAAACATTTGATCTTCCCTATTATTGTAATGATTAGATAAGTACATGTAAAATGTTACTCTTTTACCGCCATTAAACTTAAATAATATTTAGAGGCATTCAGTTATAAATTTCTTCTAATCTAGCTCCTACAAAAGTTCGATAAGGCAGCATTTATGAAGTAAATGTAAAAGAGTCCACATAGAAATTTTAGTAACAAAATGGTGGAAGTACAAACACAGCGGTATCACATACCGTACCTCGGGGAGTATGTCATATATTTTGTACCTTGGTGGTTAAGGATTAATACTGTAGTCTACTAATATTCTTTTACAATACACGTAACACCGTCTCTGAGAAGTTTCTCACAGATAAAACATTTTTTAGCTGACATCTTGAACACAGATGATCTAATAGACCTGATTACTTATCCTTAGTTACACCTGCAATGAATGAAAAATATATTAATTTATATTTTATATAAGAAAAATCATTAAAACAAACTAGTATCAGAAAATTTTCGTTAAGGTTTTGCTATAAAACGATGCTGAAAGAAAAACGCATAACATCTAAACGGTGCCTCCTAGAGAAAAAAATGAAGAGAACATTTCTTGTAGAGAATTTAATGTAGATTATTTTTTTGTAATAACATGTTTTGCTCTAAAATGTTTTCCATGCGAGATATTTGCAAAAAACTAATTTTTGGCGCCATTTTTCCAAGATGGCGGCCAAATGCGGGGCGGTAAAGTGGTGCAAAATTAGTATGTTGTTACAGACACTTATATAAAGAAAATAAAATTTGTTCCAGCTTTCCACCATTTTTTCTTTATTCGACTCTACATCATCCTTTATTGACTGGCCTATACATATAATTCAATATATAACAAGCAGAAATACTTTTCTTTTGAGTACTTGGCTCTCGTGAATAATTCAACACTCTAAATCCTAACAATCATACTATTTAAATACTACATTTTCTTTGGAAAGGTAGTAAAAATCATGAAGTGTCCCGATATTTTACTTTGGAAAGGTTGCAATGCTAAGTAAAATTGTCGAGTCATATAATAATTTTACGTCTTTTAGTAATACACTACAATACAATTAATTAAAATATATTTAATTCTCAAACTCAAAGGCAGGCCCGTAGCCAGTACACTAAGACAGGGAGGTCTGAAACATTTTTTTTTTTTTTTTTTTTAGGATCTAACTGAGCTCACATTCATACATAATTAGAACAAGCAACTGAAAGTTTTATGCACTGGCTACGGGCCTGCTCAAGGGGAGGCAATTCCCCTCCCCAAATGATGCTTCTGCTCATAATTACGTTTTAACGATTATGAAACAGAATAAAAGACCTTGTAAACGGATAGGCCTACTACTAACTACAACCGGATAATCTGATAAACGTAGTTAATGAATTAGGGCTACTTAGAAAAATACATTTTCAAATAAAGACTGTATTGCATATTAACAATAAAAAATATTTGAATTCAAATTGAGACATTACAAAAAAATCAATATTCAGCAATTTTGTACTATTTATTATCACCATTGTTACTTCTCAACAATCAAACAGTTGCTAAGAATTAAGTTTCTCTTATTCGTGTGGCGAAACGCAGCGAGTGGAGATAAGATTTCTCTTTCCCCATTTTCTTTCTAGTGACGTTGAGGCTAAAAACGTTACTAGCAATGAACAAGTATCTCTGTACATGAGAACTAGCATGAATTCTCGTAATATGCTAGTTTATAACTTGGCTGTTAAGATTACTTAGAGGCAACAGAGGAAAGGGGAACAGCGCCCTGGAATAAATCCCTCTGCAAAGGAAGCTTCAACGGTTGTTTACCTTAATAGTTTCTATCCTCTTTGTAATTTGCAGGTCATGGGCGCTGAGGGCCTATATATCTTACAATCAATTGGCATCTTCTCAGGCCCGGCAAATTCCCGAAAGATGCCTGAATAGTTAGAAATTGTAAGAAGTTCAATTATGAACCCTATTGCTTGAACTAGTTATCTTTACCATTTTAAAATACCGTAAAAAATTCAGAGAATACTGAATTTTAATTTTCATTGGACAAAATGCACAAATTTATTATTATCATTATTATTATTATTAAATTAATGCAAACTGGCTTAGTTTTGCTTTGAACAATTTATTTCTTTCAGCAAGATATTTCCTTAAATAGATTCAGTTAACTTGTAAAGTATAACATAGGAAGCAGAAATTTCTGGTTTATCATAAATAGTAGGTGTGTTACTGTTAGGAGTATATGTGTGTCTGTTAGCATTAAGTGTGTGGTGTGTCACTAGTAAGAGTATACACGTGTCACTGATAGAAGAACCCAAAACCAAGATACAATAGTCTAACATAAAAGTGTATAGTTTTATATACAGTACACATACTGTAAAGAGATAATCTATTCCAACAGAATAAAAACTATCAGCTCCAACAAAGACATTAATTTTTAATGCCACTTTGATTTTGTCAAAAACTACGCATGATAATTTATCCTCCAGCGTCTCAGTTCAGCTTGATGCGATCTGTCGATTGATATCTGTATTATCAATATACAATACTATCAGTAAACAGAAATTAACGTTAAGGTTAATTACAAATTTGCAGTATATCTCATCAGCCATGCGATGTACTGTCTCCAACCATAATGAAAAGCTTCAGTATTACCTTTACCATACTTATGGCGACAGCATTAATTTTGTTTACAGAGATTCGATTATCTCGATTTTTTCAAAAATTATACATGAAAATTTGCATTCATTTACATTTAGATTTCATTAAGCTCAGAGATTTATGACCGTTTTCTTGTCTTTTTTTTTTTTCGTTGATTTTCGTTTAAGAATTTTCATATAGTACAGGGAAACAGATTTCAAGAAAAAATAATTTACATTGTATGTAACTTAATACAGATGGTTATCAAGGTAATTGAAACGTCTTTTAAAAGTGCACCTTACCAAATTAATATAGCGTTGGAAAACCTTTCGCCCTCAGAACAACTCTGATAAAAATAAAATAGGGGTTGTGAATGGTAGCAAGTGAATTGTTATATCATGCTCCCGTGATTATGAATCCTTAGTTCCGTGAGAGAGGGCACAGATTGAAATCAGTGCCAGATTCCTGTTCCCAAAACGGACCATACATGTTCAATTATGTTCAGCTCCGGGAATTGGGTGAGTCAGAGGAGATATTCAACCAATTTAGCACCCGTTTGGGGAAGAGTACTTATGATTGATTGCCTTAGCATCTTTGTTTCCGATGTTTGGTTAGTTTTTTCTCAACGCAAATCTCTGTATGCAGTATATTTAGACCTTGAATTCTCTTATGACCCTTATCTTTTTGTTTTGTCCTTGACGAATTCTGGCAACTGGGCCTCTCTTCCAAATTCATCCGCATTATTCATAACATACTCATCAACTGTATAACCTACATTCGTATCGATTGTCAATATTCTTCTCTACGCCTCACTTCTCAAGGTTGTTTTAGCCCTCCTTCCCCCCCCCCCCCCGTTATTTGATTTATATATGGTCCGGTTTGTCAGATAACTTGACTTTACTGTTCGGCGAAGCATTGTGTTTTGCGGACGATATCGTTCTCCATACTACTGTTTCCTCCTCCTCTGTAGCTCATAATATTCTTATTTTTGCCCTCTCCTTCGTTCACTGGCGGATCCAAGGGGGGGGGCGAAGGGGGCGACCGCCCCCCCCCCAAAGGTCTGGATTTTACTTCCAGCATTTATCGTTGAAAAATACAAATATGGTCTTTTCCCGACCGATTCAATCTGTGTGACAAGCCTAGCAAAGTAATCAAAATGTGTGGTACTTAGTAGTACTTAATACAGACAAATTTGAAGTGTGAATACTTATGTCCCTAGTTCCTTGAGGCGGTCACTATAAGCCCCAAAGGAGTGAGAATATGATTCATTCGTTGGACCTGCAGCTGTAGGAAGGAGGGTAAGACGCCTCACTCTTTGAACTAAAAAGATATATTTTAAAATTGTGTCCTAGAAAAAGGATATGGAAATGGAATTCGAATCCCGAAACTTCAAGTACCTCTACCTTGAATAAAGAGAAATGTAGAATCTTACCTAAAAGCACTCTGAATCTGAGACTTTTCGGTTGGTTGATTGGTTGATATGTATTTACTTCGTTTGTTAAAAGCGATGCTTTACAGAACGAGAACTAGAGTTTCAAGTTGGATCTGAACCACCATAGTGCGTTCTATGCTCATTCACCGAGAATCAAATCACAGAACCTCATGCATCAAAGATACGTTCGCTAGCTACTAGATCAACGAAGAGAGCCGTGACTTTTGGTGTTCAAACACGGAAACATTAGGAAGGGACCAGGGATTTATTGTGACTTTTAATGGCATTTCATCTCTTCTTGGGAAATAACACAAGCCGTTATATAAAAGAAGTCCTGTGTGAGTAACTAATCGCACAGGCCAAACCGCTCAAGCTAGAACTTGGAATTCGGACTGTAGATAAGATTTCTGGCGTAGGGTATCACTAAGGAAGGATTTCTTGGAAATTCGAAGAGAAGGGGTGGCCATGGATTTCACATTTTAAATAATTTGACACGCGTTTCAACGTTTTTTGATACTTTAGTAAAATGTGGAAAAAAGGGAGGGGAAGAAAAGGGGGCGTGGTTTGCAATTATAAAATTTAGATATCAATATCTAAGAATCTTCGAAGGTTAGAAACATGAAATTTGGTGTATGGACTTCTCATTCAAAATAATACAATATGTATTTCAGCGTTTTTGATATTTTACCTAGAAGGAAAGAAAAGGGACGGTTATTATTATTATTAATATTATTATAATTGATATTATTATTATTATTATTATTATTATTATTATTATTATTATTATTATTATTATTATTATTATTATTATTATTATTATTATAAGATGCTCATATCTCGGGATCCTTTACGGTTAGAGGCATGAAAGTTGGTAGTTTAATTTTTCATTTAAAATAATTAAACATATTTGAGCGTTTTTTGCCACTTAACGTAGAAGAGAAGGAAAAGAGGTGGGTTTGGTTCACTAAAATGCCTTAACGAGGTGTTTGAATTTCGAGACAGAGATTTAGCTTAATGCAATGCTATATGAAAGAGATACGTAGAAGGAAGAACGCGAAAATTGTGCCAAGGTAAAACGTAGGAGCATTTACTATACTGTGTGAGGCCGTATGCAGAGCAAATTGGGAGTCTGGGGGCGAAGCCCTACCTAGGTGAAGGCTAGTATAATATAATTTTATTGTTGTAAGCATAGCTATAATTATATTATGTTTCTAACAACTGCATTTAAGAAATTACCTAATAGAGCCAATTTCCAACCCCGTATTCCTAATCTGGAATAATGCTTTTCTTTCTTTACATATTTAATTATATCGCTGCAAAAGAGGGGGTGTATTCGTACAAAATACCCTATACAAAACATCAACCGAAAGGACATTTCAACACTAAAGAGGTTGAAGACATGGCTACGGTTCTGGATGGGTGCAGATCGACTTAGCGACCTGGCAATACTATATACGCACCAAGACAAACGTAGATTACGCTCGTGTCATCGGCAGATTTGCCATGAACAAGATAGGGCGTAGATTTGAGTTTGTGCTGTAACTTTCCCAGAGGTGGACTGCAAGGTGACTAAGGCTGTTGTTTGGTTTTCGCCCGTCGTGGTGTTTGGTCGTAATTATTTTCAACTCGTGGGTACTCCACAAAAATCATGAGCCTGAGTATAAGTTGAACTCCTTGGATGTATCTGAATCGCAAACGAACTCGAAAAATTTTCTGAAATTGCTTTGCTAAAATCTTTAACTGAAACAAAAGGGCACAACCACAATCGCAAAAGATGTGTACCGGTATATAGGCTATATTATATTTTTAATAAACAGTTATATATTATACATATGATATTTGTTTGTGTAACATCCCACGTGTGTGCCAGAACGGCTAAAGGAAACGTGGACCTACCGATTATAGTGGAATCCGAACCACTTTTTCGTTCAACTGTATCCCCACCGGGAATCGAATCCGGGATCACGCGCACAAAAGGCAAGCGTGTTAGCCTTTAGACCAAACGGGGTCCATATTATATCTGAGATGAAAGAAAAACAAGTTATACGTACATTATTCTCTATTGGTAATTTCGTTTAAAGGTGATATTTTTTTTCAAAATTAAATTTTAATTTGCATTTAAAAAAAAATGTGATATTGTCAAATAATATCGCCAGTCGGTATGTTTTAGGAAATATAGTGTGTGCTGTAATGAACGGAAACATCACTTTGGTTTTACATTTCTGATCTTCTTTCGTTCATTTTGTTGTAGACTTTGCTAATCTTTCAGAGTATTTTTTTACTAGTTATACATTATAATAGCTTATATTGTAATTCTATATAATTTTAAATCGTGTAAAATTTATACACATTTCGTGCTAGATCCGACAAAATTTCTGTTGAGTTCGTGTAAGAGAAAGTTTAGTATTGATATTTTGTTGTTACATTATTTGCAGTATTTTATTGAATAATTGTGCATTTACCTTCGTAGTGATTTATATGGAAAGTGTATCCATTTCATTCTCCTGTACTTGATCTGTGCCCTTGAAAGCGCAGGCCATAGTTCTTTTAAGGCAAAAACCATAACATCCTTATTTCAGGGGAAAGCCACGAAATTCAAGTTCGGACAATCACTAGATACTACGAGGAATAATCACGGAGCCACTAAACATCCTTGGAGTTCAGTTTGAATATTATATTTCTTCTTTTTCAATTTTCGATTTGCTGAATTATATCTGATATAAACAGAAATGAAAGCAATATGTAAAGATTGCTCCCCTATATTTTGGCCCATTTGAACACTGTGTACCATATACTATTAAACATTAATTATTAATTATAAACTTTAATGTATTTTTTAAGCTACCAAGAAACATATACAGAAATATCATAATGTATTTTGTTATTTGTTGACATTTTGTATTATTCTTTATGCATGTATACATTTGATATTGATTTTTGCGTACACCGAATCTGTCGTTTTTTTTTTTTTTCAACTGCTGTTCCGCAATTGTTATTCAAAATATAAACAATTAGAGCAAATTGTACATTTTTCCGCTAAAATGAATGCCATAGTCAATACAGTATTTTCTTTTGTACAAGTATTGTGCAAGACAGAGCATCTGATATATTGCGTTGACTAGTAAATCATGACGCCGCCATGTCTCCGAAATGAAAGTGCGTATTTAATTTAAATCTTCTGAATACTTTCATTAAAAAAAAAAAAAAATTCGGGTCTCAAAATGGAATCAGAGAATCAGATTTAGCTGAATCAGGTTTAGATACCCCCCCCCCTCAAGTCCCGCATTCATATGCGTCCGATTTTTTCAAAGTAAAATTCTGGTTACCTTGAGGCTACGCTCATCTTCCAGGGAGCGAACCGCCCCCCCCAAACGATCCTTCTGGATCCGCTAGTGCCTTCGTTGCACTATGGTGTGATGCGCGTAATTTTTTCCGTAAACTGACTTAAGACTAATGATGTGGAATTTATCCGGAAACGGCCCTTCCGCTTGGTGATACACGATATTCTCATTCCCAAGATTTCGTTGGTCAAATATCTTTAGCACGCATCTTGATACATCTCTGCGTTGGACGACTCACTGAAGTTTTCTTCACATCAAAGCTAAGCGTTACCTTATCCTACTTCGCAAGATCAGTAGCACTTACTGGTATTGATATTCGCCTTCTCCTTACATTGTATTGGCGAATTTATTTACTACTGCTCATCTATGGCCATTTTCTTGCTTTCCCGTAAATCCGTTAATCGCATTCTTTTCCTCAAATCTCTTCAGTATCACACCCTTTCTTGTACCTTGTTTCTTCCTGAAACCATCGCGACCTCAGGAAGTGCGAATTTCCCTGCATATACAAGATGTTCGAAAAGTCTCGCAACTCGAACTTTGGAACATCAAAAGCTTTTAACCGGAAATGCGAATGAAATGAAACTCGTTCCTAGGGAATGTCTGTGTAAACATTTTTGAGGCATAAACCAAAGGTTCGACATTTGTCTTCACGAATACCAGAAACATACAAAGGTGATTTTCTTTTTCTAAACGCGAAAAAGCATAAATTGGAGACTGGTGTGGCAGTGTTTGTGAACAAAAGGGATGTTAAAAGGTAGATATCTCGTTCTGAAACGACACATTCGCACTAAGATCAGATATCTAATTGCATAATAATGGCGTGCTGTAAAAAAAAAAAAAAAAAAAAAAAAAAGTTTTGCACATTATGGCGTAATATTTTAGCTGACTACCGATGTTCAATTTCTGTCACATTAAAGAGAAAAAATAATTCAAAGTATAAACGGAAAATTTGCAGGCGAGCGCTTCTGCTCATAGAATATTCTCTCTCTCTCTCTTCATTTCCTTTTTTGTACTTTATGGTTGGACAACATAAAATAACAGGTAAGGAATCTTACCAGTCCGTGCGACAAATGTAATGATCGTAAGCGTTGTCGTTTCCATTGCATGCTTCTTAAACTTTCAATAACCCCGATCCAGAGAGAAAAAAACCTCTAAATTGCCGTATTCATTTCAAACTTTAGACGGGCTTCAGCAAGCTCATGCATGCTTTGTAATACCAAAGATTACGTTGAGGAAGCCAATAAAGACGTGAAAACGCTGAGGTAGATTAAAAATTGATTTATTGAGAAGCGTCACATGAAGATAGAAGGGTTTCTGCTCGCGAACTCTAAACCTGCAAGACGTACTCAGCAATGTGTGATAATCATCGAGACAAGTAATTAATTATTCATCGTCTTTCTTGAATAACCATATCTCAGGACCATCCAAGGACTTAGAGGTTTGAGTCAGTGTTTCCCAGTTTTACTATTACTATTATTATTAAATTTGAAGCCTGGACTGCAAGATCAGAAGAAAACTAGGGAACCACGTCACTTCTAAGATTTAGAGGGACTTGCAGCCATGCCCATTAGTCCATCCTACTGCAGTGGATAACTACGTTAAGACATCAGCTCCTCAACTTTCTTGATAAAATGTTACATTTCCCAGAAAAAAAGTGAATTACTTACTGGTTCAGTGTTTTTGCGCAGTATTGAGACACAAACTTAGGACATGTTAATAGAAGCCAGCGACGACGAATAATTTAACTCACAGTAATGTTGAGTTGATTTTAGTTTATCGTCCCTTTCAGCAACGAGGCTATATGAAACGTGGACCTACCGGTTAACGTGGAATCCGAACCACATGAGCTCCCGCCGGGAATCGAACCCGGGTCTCCCATTAACTCATAGTAAGTAGCCGGAATACAAAGAATATTTGTTTCTTACTGGTACTGCATTTATTATTTTATGCATGAGATTGTTGGCTCCTGTCTCCTTAGGTCATGTTTTTATTGAATGTTTCCTGCTGCTTTGAAAATTGTAGGTTCTCCTAATGCAATTATCTAGCCTTTTGGCTTTCACACAAGCATTTGAAAATAGATTGGAGAAATTTCTTACTGTTAGCAAAAATCAATAATTTTGTGTAGAAATTTAAATTTAAAACTATCACCAATCCTTAAATTATAGAACAAGTGTAATTCACAACCTTGACTATTTCTGACAGTAGTCTGGATTGTCTTAAGACGACGATCTCCCCAGGGGTAGCCCGAATAAGATATACCCACAGTGACTGTCGTTCTTATTTCGAACATTCTCACCCAGTCTACCCACTCTAATTGTGTACAAGTATTGCCACTTTTGTCTCCAGTTTCATGATATTTCAAGTTTCGTATATATATATATATATATATATATATATATATATATATATATATATATATATATATATATAAATCACCTTCGTTTGTTTCTGCTATTCGTGAGGACAAATGTCGAAACCCTCCCCACGGTGGTTTATATATCAAAAATATCTGCGCAGACAAGGCTTTCGCTAGGCGACAATTTCATTCCCACTTACAGTTCAAAAGTTCTGATACTACAAAATGTGGGAATTAACCTTGGAACTGGTGATCTTTTTTTTTTTTTTTTTTTTCTTGTCTTTGATATGCTGTTTTGTCCACTGCTGTACTCTCTTCTCTATACTACCCTTTTGACCTGGATTTTTTTCTCAAGGTTCAGTTCAAGGCACCGATTCCTCTTCTTAGCTTTTACTTGTTTGAAAGTATCAATGTTTTCCTACAACCCTTACTTTCTCCTTCTCTCCTATAACCTTTCTTCTTTCTTTTGTACTATTTTCTTTCCTTATTTTCAATAGTATTTTCATTCAGCTTCTGATGTTTCTTCGGCAAATTGCGTGCAAAGCTGCTTACAGCTCCGTGGCAAGTTTATGTATGCCTCCGTGTAGTACACCAGGAAAAGAAAGATAATTTCTTTCGTATTACTAGTACAATGTAATCGATACCATTGCATTTAATGCATTTGCCATTGCCATTGATCTGCGTGTAGTTGACGAAGGGTTAAATACAACGCTTACTGTAGGGATCAATCACCATGCTAAGACGGTTCACTATTTGGAATTCTACAAGAACCATGAACCCTACTGTTCTTCACTATCTCGTAAAGAGCAAAATCTTCCTCCAGATATAGGACCTCCGCTCTTATGATTGTGTCTATTTCATCTGCAGATGCCATTCCGTAAAGAGTACGATATAAACATGTGTTGCAAGCGCTTCTATCACTAAATAGTAAACACGTAGAATCTAGACACCCCAATATATATATATATATATATATATATATATATATATATATATATATATATATATATATATATATATATATATATATATATATATACTTCCTTTCGCCAGAATTTGCATTATTATTATTATTATTATTATTGTCACCTTGAAGTAAAAGATGCGAGCTAGTCATCATGATGAACCTTTTAAACTTCACATATATATTCTGTTAATTAGGTCCATTTAGAATTACTAATGAAGACATCCGATTTTCTATAATGACAGACGTACGTTTGTGTTTAAAACAAATGTTATTTTCTTTCTTATTATCAATAACAACAAAATATTTCTGCTCCATCTTAAAAATGGACCTTTTCCTGCTTCTATTTTCTCCGACATAATCCTGGCTCTTAAAAAGAAATGAAATGAAATCTTTGATTTAACGTTCAACAGTTATGCTTTTAAAAAGAAGATAGATAATTAATGAAAGTGAATAGTTATGAAATACGTGAAAAGGAAACGGGAAACCCCCGAGAAAACCCGCGGACACGAAGCTGTCGGCTGCAAACTCACTTGGCCTGGGATCAAAGCACCCGAGCAAAGCACTACCACTAAGCCACCGTCTCCTACTATGCTGGCTCTTAAAATCTTCACAGCGAGCACAGAATATACCAAACGTTCAGAATGTATTTCTAAGCTTAATTTCATCATTCTTAATTGCACGATCTTGAAGGTTTTTAAGATCTAGATCCTTGCCATGCATTTTTCTTTAAGTTATATTGAAAAACAGTGTGAAGTTTTCTTACGATTTTAAAGGAATGGAGAATTCAGACATTTTCATTCGACGAACGTTAGCATTAACAATTCGTATGATGGAAGCATGCTATTTTTATTTAGTTTTCCAAGCTCAGTATATGTCGGTTAAGTTCAAAGCTTATATCACGCAGGAGTCAAGTTCCTTGCGCTACCCTTTTAGTCTATCAGATTCAGCAAAATTTAACCTCGCTAAAAGGGAGTAGCTGTAACATACTTCAAATTGTTCCGTATAGTACCAACAGTGGAAAAAGGCACTGTTACCCACTCTGGAAAAGTAGCTTTCTTAAAATGGCGACCAAAAACAAAATGGTGGCGTAAATTCTTAAAACCGCGATAAGTCTCAAATAATATCCATTTTATTAACTTTTTGTTTCTATTCCATGGTTTTGTGGATCAAGATATCTACCAGTGCAATGTAAAACGTGGTTCAAATATGTTTTATGGTCATTATATAATAATTTGAAAGTGGAAAATAAAAATTCAACTTTGTTATAATAACTCATTTCAACAATTAAATTCCATGATATTAACAGATTTTTCTCCCGAGACGGAAGCAGGAGGGAGGTACATTATCTGTTTAGCATCTGCTTTTGACCTCACTGAACGAAAGGATGTGAAGGCAGCCTGAGATAGACTTAAATATGCTGCAAAAACCAGAGGAAATCATCATTATGTACCAATGTGATTACTGTACCAGTGTTGCAGATATTAGATAACACCGAAAATGTTACCAGGACATTACACATAAACAAAAGCTTCAGAAAATGCTAGAAAAAAAAAAGATTCAATCACAATATGTAGGACCACGTCGCAAGATAAGTAGGACATCTGTATCATCAAATATTCTGCCAAAAGTGTGTATTGTGTGAGAGAGCAAAGTATGTGAAAGGAGGAAAAGCACGTGAATCACTCTCTGACAATTGTGAGCTGGGAGTAGATAACAGTTCACTCAGAAGCAAATGAACATCTGAGTTTAAAGACTGAACAAGCAAAATTAGCTATGAAAAATATTTGGTATTGTTATTAAAGACTTATATCAAGCGAAGCTAAGTATCATTTCACTTGTTACAGAAATTTTGTTAGGATAATACACAAACAGAATGACGCAGAGCCAAGCAGTGACAGTTTGGAAATGAACTGTGGAAATGTTGCATTTGTTAAAGTTTTAAAGTTAGAAGAAGATTTAGTCAAGATTCCTCGAGCTATTCCTTTTCAATGATTTGTCAAAGTTATGGAACAAGAAATTTAAAAATTAGCAGAAAAAATAAATTTCTCGAGAAAAAGCAATCTTATGAGGCAAATTTCATTACACAACAAGAACTTGGTATTTGTTAGTACTGAACATAGAAAAACATTAGTGTACCCAGTTTCGTTAAGCACTGAGAAGTTAGTTATATAAAATGATAAACTGCAACAGGAATGGCAGAATTTACGTAACATTCAAGCAGAAGATACAACAATGGATCTTGCAGCTCTAACTCTAAGAAAAGACATTTAAAATATTAGTAAGAGGCTACCAAGCCCACCAACAGAAGACGACTTGCATCCTGAATGCATTTCTCTGTATGTACCACCAAGATTAGATACATTTGTTACATTTATACTGAGGGCACATCTGATTTCGATAAATGCAGTGCAGTTGGGTTTTGCGTTTAAAGAACTCTTAGCCCAGGACTTCGTGCATAATGTTCCTCGATGTGGAATAAAACTTCCCAAAAGTGTTTTACTTCCACCTGTAGTAAAAGCTCTATGTAACAACACAGAAGTTGTACGGCTCCTGAATAGTCAATGTCATGGTATCAGCTATGAAATCATTAAAGAACTAGAAACAGAATATGCACTAAATGTTATATGTAAACAAAAACAAGGACATGTGGTTTCTAGTGTCAATGAATACAGAGAGGTGTTGTCCTACTAATTGCAGAAATCACTGACAATTTAGAACACACATTAACAAGTGGTGGCACATCACATCGTATAAATTCAATAATTGTTATGCTACAAACTGGCGAATCACTGTTGAAGGCAAAAACAACAGTCTTGTCTTCAAGAACCTGGAATTTCAGCAACAACTGCCACAAACTAAACAATCATCTAATACTCCAATCGAACCCCTCAAAAACTGCCAAAGAAATCATTACCTGAAGATTTGACGACGAGGAAAATGCCAGAATACTACAGTGGCTTCCACCAGGTGAATTGATACACATTCTAAATTTATGGAATTCTACTAGCTACAAAGCAGTTTCAACTCTGTAGAGGGTACAGTACATGTTGTGGATTATCAGCCGTTGCCTGAAGACTAATCCAAGTCTCCTAGTACCAGGCTGGACAGAGTTTTTCATCACACTACGGGATCGGGTGGTTGTCATCAAAACAGAAATTGGTCATCTAGATACTGTTTATTTGCCAGCCATGGACATAAGAACAGCCTATGACGTTTTGTGTACAGGATGAGCAGTAAAAGACCAAATGAAGTTATCCGCTGTGGTTTGTGTTTTCGATCAAGCATTTTATACTAAAGCATGTGACATGTATTGGAATCACAAGGACTAGTTCAGGAACATAGTGCTGCTGATGAGAGGATTCCACCTACTGATGATGCTGTTATTTATAATTCGTTGTAGGTTTGAAGCTGCTGGTTTAAAAGACCTAATTGTCAACAGTGAAATTGTAATGGAAGGGTCAGTTGACAATGCAATAAGTGGGAAAAGCTGCAATCGAGCTATTCGAATGAATTGTGTTGGGAAACAGATTAAAAAAAAAAAAAAAAAAAAAAGGATAAGATAATCTGTGGTTAAGTGAATTTTAAGAAGACGAACTATTATAATGTTTTGTTTAAATAACTTGGCCTAAGGGACAAGATAAACAAATGAACAAGGCCTCTTAATTGTTTAAAGCGTGATAAAGTGGGGAATATAAGGAAAATCGAGGCTGGCTACGGGGAACGGAGGCAGCCATAACAAGGAGAGAAGTTATTCAGCCATGTGGGTGAGAAAATTCCACACACTCATGTAAAATCACTTGCTATTAGTAAAACTTAGCTAAAAAAAAAGACTCTGAGCAAAAAAAGTTAGGTCTTCTAGCAAAAACAGTTTTGTAATCAAAATTAATTTTGTAAACGTTCTCTCATTTTTTGTATATTTTACTCATTCATACTGTGTAAATAAAAGTTAGAAACTAAATATTATTTTTTCTAAATTATGTTCTTTACTAACTTCCATCAAGAAGAGATAAGAACAAATCCCCAATTATTATATAACAGCGTAAAATACTAACTACCAATACTCAAAAATGTTGAATTACCATTTTTATTAATCAGAATAAAGCTGTTCATGAGGTATTTGGTTCCGAGCTGATACAGGAAGAAGGAAATTTTCAGAGTTCAGTTAGATAATAGAAAGTTGTTCGTTACATGTGGAAGTGACTGCTGGAAAATTGAAAAAGACAATGTTTCATTAGTAGAAGAACTGTGCAGTACACAAGAAGAAGGTGACACTAGGGTGTTTCTGTGTGCAAGCTCCCTTCAACAACCATTTGTTATTCATGCCGATGACACAAATGTGTTTGTTCTATTGCTCTACCACTCTACGTATATTAAGAATTCTGGATATATCTATATGGGAAAAGTGCAAACAGAACATTGTCGCTGCTATAATCAATTGGCTACCTACTGATATCACACTTTCAGACTTTATTCTGACATTACCAGGACTTCATGTTATATCTGGTTATGATACAGTGTCACCCTTTTGTGAGAAAGAAAAGTTGTCTATTTTAAAATTGTCATTAAATCAAGCACATATTTTTAAAAACACAACGGTTGGGTTCAGAATGGGACGTCGATGAAGAAACTTTTTTGTTGTTAGTAGAACTTGTTTGAAAATTGGACATCAAGGACAAAAGCACAAAAGACAAACTTGTTACGGTACAACCTTCATTGTGTTATAGGGCGCACTATTCATCCAGAAGGATTCCATCATGTCGTTGGGCCGCGGTGGCTCAGTGGTAGAGCGTTCACCTCTGGTATTTGGGATCCCGGGTTCGATCCCAGCCCCCGCCAAGTGAACTTTGTGGTGGACGAACACCGTGTCCGTGGGTTTTCTCGGGGTTCTCCCACTTTCTCCCATTTCATTCATTTCTCATCTTCACCGTTTCCTTTAGCCTAACCGGCATAACCCGTGGGACGTAAAACTCAAAGATTTCATTTCATTTTTCAATCGTGTAGTTCTTCATTCAGACTGCATATTAGGACAGCAAATTTCCAAACTGCTGTATGGAAAAGAGCATTATAACGAGAATCTGACACACCATTTCCAGATGGCCATGGGTGGAACATTAGTGGTTCAACTGTCATCATACAATGGATTGATGGCAAACCAGCTCTAGAAGAAATACTGTAGTTCGTATCATGCAGCTGTATGAGGAAATGTACGACGGACAGCCGCTCCTGTGTGAACGCTGGTATTTCTTGTACTCATTTCTGCAAGATTCACTATGAGAATATGATACATGATGTAGATTCTAGCTGTGATGAATACACTAGTAGTGACAGTGAGAAGATTAAGAGGCATTACACTAGACATAGCTTATCGCGATAAAGCTATATTATTATATTATTTTGCATTGCTGATTATACTAAAATAAAGGTGCTGCTAATGTGGTACACATATTTGTAAAATACTATATTCAGAGATACGTCAAGCGTATTAACTATGTTAAGAACGTTATCTAATTTACACACAATCCCGCAATATGTAGGAGAATTAACCCATTAGTGCCCAGAATTCCCCAGTGGCATTTTGAAAAGTTTCTTTTCGCCTATTTAGTCTTAATAGCACTCTAAAATAGAAATTAGAATATTTTTGAAAAATATTTATTTTTTCTTGCTTTTTAGGCCGGCAACTTAAGTTGCCAAATGGCACATACATATTCAAAAAAGGAAAAATTTTGGAAAGTTACAATTTTGAGGGTGAAAATACACTGCGAAAACATAACTATTAAAATCAAGTTAATCCTTCCTTTACAGACCTTCAATCCTTCCTTCTGGAGTCTTTGAAATCAATCCAGTTGAGTCTTTCTCCTCAAAACGCATTGTAGCCAAAAACAATGCTAACCTTACGTTAATATATCATACGATGCTATGACGAAACAGACTCCAAAGTAACTTCATGGTTAAAACCTGCAACGTCAATCCATGAATTTCTGCGCTATAACGAAAAATTGCCGTGGCAACTTAGGTTGCCATGGGGCAGTAATGGGTTAAATAAACGTAGTTTTAGGTAAATATATTGTTTTATTCATTGTGTTTTGTTAAATTTATGCACTTTACATACAATAAAGCCAGTCTATGTATTTTTTAATCAAAATTAATATTCCTTAAATCCGAAAACCATGTGAATGAATCTCAAAACTTTGAAAACACATGTTATGTGAGAGAATTATGATGGTTTTAAGAATTGAAGCCACCATTTTGTTTTTGGCCGCCATATTGGGAAAGGTACCGATTCAGAGTGGGCAACATGCATTTTTTTTACTTCTATGACTATATTGTACGACTTTATACTGGTTGTAGCTCCTCCCTCTTTGTGATGTTATTTTCTCATTTTTGGTGGTCTATCTGACGGACTATTTCCCCTAAATTCACTTCTGCTATAAAGAACAGCATACGGTAACTTACACTACTTATATTGGATACAAACCGAATAGTGGTTCGGAGACTTAATATTTTCCATTTCACACAGCCTGCCTGCCTCCCATCAATCAATCAGCATAAAGTATTGCTCTGTCACATTCTGTCCTGAGTTTTCTTATGGTTAATTACAGTGTATTTTGTTGATAAACAAAAATATAGGAATTGATGCATGAAATAAAATACACCATACTGATTTGAAAAAAGTTTAATCCAAAACAATGCTACTAAGATAGATTAAATTCAGGCCAAATTTCAGCCAATAAAATCATTCTTCTGATAGTTCCAAGTATCAGAATTTCATTTAGCACAAGTTTTCATAAAATTAAAAATAATCTCTCCTCAAAATAGAGATGTGAATACATTTTATAATAAATAATTATTCTTAAAGCAGAAACGTTATGATAATATTATACACGTGAAACTTTTTTCTTTTTTTAATGAAACACATTTACTTAATATTTCCAGAAATCAGTTTCCTTATTAAGTATACCATTTTCATACTGGCAAAATAGGATTTGGGAGTTTGAAAGACGTTGCTATGCTTTACAAAATGGTCACAATTATTTATTAACAAGGCAGTAATCGACTGCGAACCAGAGATAAGATCTTGTCCTGTAAGCTTGCTAGACTAGAATTTGAATGTTTTTCGATTGCCTTTTCATGTAATTTAATAACAAGCAAAAGACGTACTGTAGATATTAGTAACTTATCAGGAAAACATATGTATAAAAAAAAAAGTATGTGAAGTTTGACGATAGATTATACTAGCTTTTGATTGCTTGTTCACAAAATTACCAGATGTATCAATTTACTGAAATTATTGATGCATTTTTTCATTCAATACGAAGCACACTGTAAGACTACATATTCAAACAAGCAGTTGAAGTCGCACAGCAGCATATTTTGAAATACCAACAATACAAGCAAAAACTGTACTTTTAAAGTGCTTATAAAGTATTTTTTCTTATTATTTTTTGATAGATAACATTAATAATCCTTTAAGAATTTACTATCTTATACTTCGTTGTTTTACCTTAAGTGAACGTCACTGTAAATTATTTTCTTACAAAATTCAAATGTGTTTTGAATATGTGGTTCATATTTTAACACCTATGTTAATGTACTTCTCATTTGCCTAGAAAACCAGTCAAGATTATTATATGATATGAAAATACTGACAACTATTTTTCAGTATCATCATTATTCGGTGTAAGATTAACTACATGTTACCTAGATCTCCATCGAAGTTCAGTGAGTAACATTTTCTCCTTGAACGAAAGAAACATGGTTTGATTCCCGTTGAGAGTAAAGTAGTTCGAGTTCCTGGTTACTAAAATTTAAATCCTGTATCATAATTGGAACAAAAATGTCCTATTCAACTTAACAATTAAAATACAGGTAACATCGAATTCAACCTCACTTGGTTATGACCTCAATCTTTTTTGCACACATTACCTCTGTAACTTTAAAATATTGGTTTCAAACATGCTGTAGAGACTGAAACAAGTTATGACATAAAAAGAAACATTACTATAATTTAGTCCTGACATAGTAGCTTTATAATTCAATTTTATAATACCATTATCTACCCAAATTTTCATTGAAGTCGAGGACAATTCTGGAATTTAAATCGTACATCATAAACACACTATAATGTTGGGAAAGTTTACGAATCTAATTTTCAATTACTGAAATACTAGAATGTTTTTGGTGTATTAAATCTACACTTTCTAACTTTGATTTTGCTATCTTATCCTTCTTGTCGATATTCAAATACTAATTCGATATTTGCATAGTGCACAACTCAATCTGTGCAGCAGTTACTAGAATCTGAATCCACAGTTTTACAAACACAAAATCAAAATATCATTCTGTCCAGCTAAGACAGAGTCTGTCTTTCACGTATGGTTATTTTGTTCAATGATCGCAGAGCAATTTCGTCAAAGAACTATGCAGTATTTTATTTTTAAAAAAATTAAAAAAAAAAAAAAAACAACCAAAGTACCACCTCCTAATAACTTATGTGACCATTTATAATATAATGTATACAACTATTAACACACTATTGTCTGTTCAGTACCAAAAATATATTACAAAGATGCACTACTGTGTAAATTTGCGTAAATTTAGCAGTAATGTTAGAACCTTGAACTTTTGGATCCAAAGTACCTATTAAAGCTTATGAATATTTTGTGCGGAAATAAAATTTCAATGGATAAGATATAACTAGGTATTTTGTTGCTTCTTGTAATTTCTAAATACACTATACGAGAAATACACTAGATTCGAAACAAACAAAAAAATTGTAATTAAGGGTAAAACAAACACTATACCCTCCCTTTCACACCAACATTAAGCCGTTAGTATAAGCAGAATTCAACAAAAATAAATAAACCAACGAGTTTATTACTCTTTGGTTTTCAAATATGACGGTCCAACACACACATATATATATAAAGAGCCAACTGTTACTTATTTATTCATAAATATACCAAAAGTACAGAACAAATACACTAAATAAATCAAAATGATCTTAATTTATAAGTCGCAATATCATGTTTGTCCACATGTAAGCGTGGAGCAATTAACTTAAATTGTACAATGACTTTTCAAGACACATGGAAGGCAGTTCTTTTTATTCAGTTATTTTCTTCAACACTGTACGTGAGCCAGTTTTAAAATTTCTTGATATTTGAACTTGAAATAATAACAAGAAAGATAGTTTTAACACAACGTCAAATTACTTCTCGTAGCAAGAAGTAGTTAAATAAAGCCCACATTTATGGAGGAAATTCACCACACTCCCAACACAATACATTTCGCATGTCATTCTACGTATGAAAATATAGATTTCTATATACGAGTGAATCTATCAAACATATTTTTAACTCTATTACAGTACCTGATCCAACAACTCACTGTTACCGGCTTGAAAATTTTAACTAAGCCACCGTTTCTTTGCTTGTCAAAATGAAAACAAAAAGTGTCTATTCTTTAGCAGCCAGCAGATGTTTGTGAATCATTTCTTCCTTATTGATGAGGTGGGTTGTCTTGTTCACAATTTGCATTAAAGAGCTCAGATGATTGGACCATTCATTCAAAACGTCATTCGGGTCTTTATTCTGAGTAAAGCACACGACGCCAGCCAAACGATCTGTCTTTGCCTGCACAGTTTTATTTACAACTAAATTGGAGAGGAAGTCTTCAGTCTCCTGCGTAGAAAGTAAAATGTTAAAATACAAGTTAGTTTAATTACCGTGCACAAATCTATGCGATACATATAGTTGCTACCTGTTCAAAGTTTTAGCAAACATTTATTTGTAAAGCTACGTAAAGTACAAATACTTTAATTATCTACTAATCATACGATACCCAGAGTGAGTAACGCCTGCAATAGTGCTTTTCTTGAACAATAAAATTTATTTATGTAGGAACACAAAGTCTAAGCAGTTTTTATTTCTTTTGTCCATTCTATTGAATTTTCACTTCTGTTGCGCATATAGCTTTCTCTATTTGTAGCAGGCAATTTTTGCTTCAAGTTGAATTGATTGAAGGAAGTCTCCTAAAAACATCTAATACTTCATTGTAATATAAATTGTTATAATAAAATCTGGAAGACAATTATTTCATAATCTATAACATATATACTCTTCTGCTTCCTGAGAAAAATCTAGGAAAACTTCGCAGAAGACAAGAAATGTAGAAAATATAAAATCCGTGCTAAGCGCCAAAACGAAAATATTGAGTCAACAGCCCAGATGTTACTACAGAACTGATGGAACATATAGACACGCGCATAACATACTACTTCCACAGTGAACACTAGATAGCCAATTTTTCACTGAGGAGTGTTAGGCACATAGACCATATTTTTACATTAAACTGAACTTTTTCATTTTTGGCACTTAGCACGGATTTTATATTCAGTCCACAAATTATCTAAGGAACAAACAAATAACATGTACGGCAGAAGAACATTTTATAAGTATGTTATGGTTTGTATAGTATGCATATCTATTCCTCTAGAAACACATTTCTGTACTGTTCTATACCAATATTTCGTTTCTTTAATTTCTGCGACTTATGAACGCATATCTTGATCAGTGAAATTTAAAATAATACGTTAGGAAAATTTTAGGTATTATATATAACTATTCCTACTTTTTATAACTGTGCTGAGTGAATATTAATAGAATTACAAGACAAGAATATATATCGTCAGATCAAGGACTCTCGGTCCATTTCATTTTAAATCATGCAGGGGTGACCGTCGACCACTTTGAATTTGTATGAAAATTGTATATGTTAAAAATGTTCATGGCTAATGCTACAATAAAATATTTTTCCTCTCGGGTGATCCGCAACGGAGTGACAGCTCCTTGAAAAATCACCATATTGAGTTACTTTTCCAGTGAAGTAAGGACGTTGCAATTTTAAGTTTTTTTTTTTTTTTTTTAAGTGATGGAAACATTGAGGGTTTTTTATTGTATACTATGCTTCCAAAGGTTATTTAAACAAGTAAATAGTACACAAGCAGCTATTGTGATAAAACTGTTATTCGTACCTAGGTATTTAATATTGTTTAATAAAGCTGTTCATTATTCATCCGACTTTTTATTTAAATTTCCTGTCTATATTAATATCTCGAAATTTGATTCAAATAAAAAATGACTCAACTGTTGAAAGGAAGATGATATGCGACAATGATTTACGTTAAGATATGTCGTTCATATTTTTCCTAAAATAAGTGCTTAGATAAGTTTCAATTTGCGGATACCTTTCCTTGTAAATCTCTAAATGTTTATCATCTTTTGTTTTGTTAATTGCGTTTTCTCATGTTAATGTAACTGTTATCTTTCATTTGATTATATTAACTTCTGGTCGAGAGTCATGATTTACACAATGACTGCACCTAGTTTGTGATCTTTCAGTATTAATTGCAAGCTTAAAAGATGGTTTGAAACTATACTTCTACAAAACTTTATTTAATTTATATGGCAGCGTCGACAACAAAGAGACTTCAATCCATTTTTGTTCTATATTTGAATTCATTTTGTTTTTTCCGTTTTAATAGCGATCAAAGCTAGTATCTGTCATTTCTTTCTATATGTCAGAGTCATATCAATTTTCTACGTCTAAATTAAATAGCGATTAATTTAATCTCTATATTTTTATATATTCTTCTGACGCTACTAGCCTATGAGTTCTAAACAATAAATTGATGAAACATCAAAACGAAAATTAAGACAACACGTAGACTTTAGCGGAGGGAGGATCCGCAATTTCCGACTTATCTAACAACTGATTCCATAAAAACACGATATAAACTACATACGTACGTACGTACTACGTACATACGTGGTATCAAAACGTTCGAATACTAGTTCTGTTTACAAGAAAGTACTTTATTTATCTACGTTCACACACTATTACCTTCAAAAGAGTCACTTTGTACAGCAATACAGCGTTCCAACCGTTTCTGTCACTGCTACAGTATGTCCTGAAAGTCTTCTTTTCGAAGCGTGTCAAGCACATTCTGCGATTCGCACTGAATCTCCGCAATGATGTCCACAGGGCGATATTTGAGCTGGATTTTCAGCTTCGGGAAGATGGTGAAATCTACAGGAGCCAAATCTGCCAAGAAGAGTGGGTGCGGAAGTGCAATCATCTTGTATCTGGTGAGAAACTCACGTGTGAGAACATGGTGACAGGGTGCATTGTCGTCGTAGAGCAGCCAGATTTTCACGCGCCACAGATCCGGCCGCTTTCGTCGAATGTCCTCCTCCACACACCTTAAAACCTTGCAGCAGAACTTGCTATTGACAGTCTGGCCCCTGGGGACAAACTCATGATGCACAATGCCGCGAATGTCGAAAACGACGATGGGTATGTACTTCGTCGAGCTGCGTATCTGCCTCACCTTTCTCGATCGTTGAGATGATGGGCTCTTCCACTGTGAAGACTGCTGCTTTGTCTCAGGATCGTAACTGTACATGTAAGTTTCGTCACCGGAAATGATCCTTGACATGAAGGATGGGTTATCCACGGCACGCTGACGGAGTTCTTGGCAGACTTCGACCCGGTGTTCCTTCTGCTCCTGAGCCAGCAACACGGCGCATGTTTAAATTACATGTGAGGATTGCATGCACAGTTCCGCATGACACACCGATAATGGTAGCAATGTTGTAAATTGTTCTCTAACAATCCTCATGCACAAGTTGAACGGTTTTCAACATTTTCGGTTGTTGTGCTCGTTGAAGATCGTCTTGATCTCTCGTCATCTTCCAGTGATATTCTTCTGCTCTCGAAGAGCGCGTGCCACTCAAAACACCTCAAACGACTCATTGCAGTACCACAGTACACTTGCCGAATCATGTCAAGCGTGTCTGTGGCGGATTTGCCCAGTTTCACACAGAATTTCATCTTCGCTCGTTGTAGTAACTTGCTATCCGTGATGAAATCGCAGACATAGTAAGGCATGTGGTCAAAATAGCATCAGTTGCACAGCTTTCAATGTCTCATGACACATGGACTTAACACTGACTTATATGAAGGCCGATGCTCCCTCTGCTAATGCGTGTAGCCCTGCGATACCATTTGTTGGCGTATTACAGCACTAGTATCGAAGCGTTCTGATACCACCTCGTATATTATGTAAATTACTGTTGCATACTGAAAGGATTTTTTTTTTTTTTTATTATTATTTTTTGAATCAAAAATCCTGATTTTCATAACGACAGGGCACATATAAATGAAGAATACGATACAATGGTCAACAGCTTAGTAAACAATAAAAATTACATTATGAGTGTTTTATTACAACAATTGATTGCTTAAAGTTTCGAAGTTTTCACGTGCAATAATCTCGTTCTGAGGAAACTGATATCAGAAAAGTTTCCTTGGTTAGTTAACTAAAGTTTTGCATTCCTTTTTATCAAAGAGGCAACATGAAAAAGTATCTATTGTTCAAAACCGGATCCGAATCACTTATTCGGTTTTCCCACCAACATTAGTACACAGGAAAATCAAAGCTGATACCACGCGCATTAAAAGCACACCTGTTACCTTCTCTGCCATGAAGAGGCACCACATATCAAGAAACTGACAAGAGAAGATGATGTAACAATACAAATAATAATACACCACCATCGATTTGTAACGAAGAATTTAAGTGTCAGTACAAGATAAGAGGACTTATTCTTTTATATATATAAGTCTTAGTACAGTGGATTATTTTGGAAACAAACATGATTAAAGCAAATCTGACTAGCGGAGGGCGGACTTGGGTAAAGGAGCTACAGATTAATGCATGTGTGGTGAATGGCGGCCATCTTCATGGCCGCCATCTTGGATCCGGGTTATTTTTCTCAAATAGGAAGGAAGGCATGTGACACATCAATTAACACTGTTTTTTGCAGGGGAATGCAGTCCCGCAAGTAAAAATGCGTTATCATGTCCCGTTCCAAAGTTATGACACCCCAAAGTTGACGGTTCTCTGGTTCCTTGCAGGGAGAGCGACATGACACTAACGCTGCAAGAAAGAGGTGACGCCCCAAATTTGACAGGTTTTCTTTTCGTTGCAGGTAGAGCGAGATGGCGCTGACTAAGCAGGAAAGAACTGAGACCATCCTAATGTCTGGGGAAAGAAGTAATCGTGTGGTTGCCCAGGACTTCAACAAGCGCCACCCCGAAAGAACTGCAATAAGCCACAACACCGTTAGCTTTCATTAGGAAATTCAGTGTAACTGGTAATGTTGCCAAGAGACCACGGTCAGGTCCCCCATGAACAGCGACAGATGAAGAGACATCCACAATGGTGCATGCTGCGAGTGTGAAAAGTCCGAAGCGCAGCACAAGACAACTATCAGCATAACAGGGTACCACGTGCTTCCGTGATGAAGATTCTCCATACGAACAAGTGGCATCACTTCAAGCTGCAGTTTGTCCACAATCTTTCAGAGCATGATCCAGACCGGCGCTTGGAATTCGCTAATTGGGCTTTGTCACAATATGACCGAGACCGCATTTCCCAGCCAGCGTTCTCTTCACAGATGAAGCAAACTTTTATTTGGATGGGGAAGTGAATCGCCAGAATATGCAATATTGGTCGGATGCAAACCCACATGCGATCAATCTCTGCAAGAGGGTTACTCCTGCTCAGATCATGGTGTGGTGTGGCATATGGAACACGTCGATCTTAGGACCCTTATTCATTCCTGGTATCCTAAATGATGTCCGATGTCCGGACATGTTACAGGAGTTGGTGTTTCCGTTGCTTCTCCACCCTGAAGCCACCTTTCGGCGATGTTTTCAGCAAGATGGTGCCCCACCGCACTATGCGCTGCCTGTGCAGGAATGCTTGGATCTGCATTTTCCTAGACGTTGGATCGGTCGCCGAGGCCTTGTGAAGTGGCCAGCTCTGTCGCCGGACCTCACTCCCTTGGACTTTTTTTATGGGGACACTTAAAATACCTGGTGTATCAGGAGAAGATCGGGATGCTGTACACCTACAGGGACGTATTCAGGACGCCTGTGATAGCATCACCCCCACTGTGTTGTTACGGGCTCAGGACTGGATTAAGAGACTCTGGTTGTGTGTTGCAATGGATGGGCAACATGTGGAGCACATCCTGTAAATGGGACCTTGGGGCGTCATAACTTTGGAACGGGACATGATAACACATTTCTGCTTGCGGGACTACATTCTCCTGCAAAAAAAAAAAAAAAAAAAAAGTGTTAATTGATGTGTCATATGCCTCCCTTTCCATTTGAAAAAATTACCCCGGATTCCAGATGGCCGCAATTTACCACGCATGTATCAATCGGTAGCTCCTTTATCCAAGTCCGCCCTCCGCTAGTCAGATTTGCTTTAATCATGTTTGTATCCAAAATAATCCACTGTACTACGACTTATGGACCACCCTGTATATATATATATATATATATATATATATATATATATATATATATATATATATATATATATATATATATATATATATATACAGGGTGTTTTAAAACAACACCGACAACGTTTGGGAGGTGATTCCTGACATCAAGATAAGACTAAAATTATAGACCAACCTGGTTGCACAAATGCTTCCTCTCGGAGTTATAGGCTGCCGAAAACATGAAAAAATGAACTTTAAAAGTCCACACATCCAAAACTATGGGTCCTGCCGTAGTCGGGTCAAGAATTCACTTAGGAACTAATATGTGACCTATCCAAAAATAGATGTTTCAGAATCATAAGATACTCACGCAACAATTTTTATAGAGGGAGTTTGGCTGCGGACGTATAGTTTGAAGTACTCATCAACTACCTCTATAAAACTTCTTGCGGAAGCACCACAGGATTCTGAAACATGCATATGAAAGTTAAGTTTTGACCCGACTACGGTAGGTCCCATAGTATTGAAGCTATGGATCTTTAAAGTTCATTTTTCCATGTTTTCGGCAGCCTATAACTCCGTAAAGAAGCAACTGTACACCCAGGTAAGTCTATACTTTATGTCTTATTTTGATGTCAGGAATCATCTCCCAAACGTTGTCGGTGTTGTTTTGAAACACCCTATATATATAAATTTAACTTCTAGAGTCCCTAACATTCCCTAATCCAGTACTTTTACTTGATCTGATGATAACAGTTCAGAAAAGTCGTCGAAATTATAAAGAATGGATAAAAAGTAACGGCATGCGTCAGACAGCTACTGTTATTCGGTAAATGGTAAGGAAGACCAGCAAGTATAGCAAATAACAACGGTCGTATCTTATTCAAATACTGCGATGTTATCAAGTACATATAGAGATTTCAAGACCGCTACTAGCATTTTACGAAAGTGGAACACTGTGTGGATCGAAATTCAAGTGGAATATGGTCGGAGGACTATTTTCAGGGACTGAATGAAAGATGTAGTGCAGATGAGTTAAAGTCGAACAGCGGACTGATGGGAAGTATTTCTGGAAGACAGAAGTGCCGTTCAGGACCATCCCAAACTAAGCATCACACCCCAAACCTAACCTCAAACCACAAAATCCAGCTCTTTTCCTTCCGTGCTGGAGATGAATAATCGACGGACTGGGTCAGTTATCCATGGACGTATTAGTATGCTATGAAACAGTGCTCTACTTTTCTACAGCATTCCTGAGTTCCGCAAAAGTGCAGCGCGGTGGATCATCAAATCACCGAGGTGCAAAAATGGTAACGCTAGCTATGCAATTGTACAACACTTGACGCAGATCTGCTAGAGGGAAGGTGACAACTTCTTTGAATGGATCTTCACTATAAACGAAACCGATTTCCACGCTAGAAGCGGAACTACGTAATAAGCGTCAATCTTCCAACAAGGAAAACACCATATCTTTACCCTTCCAAATAAACACTCGTTCAGTTGAAATGGGCAGAGAAGACCGCGAGATACTGGTGAAAAATTAGAAGAACCAAAAAAAGAATGTAAGCACAAAAAACAATTGTTAGGTTAGATGAAGTCTTTGTTTATGAAACGGGCACCACAGTGCTGCAACATTACATGCTGTCATAGCACATTTATATTACTTGAAGACAATTACATTTATAAAAAGTATATAATGTATAACTTGCGTCACTAGACGCTAGAGAGTCAGTTGTATCTTAGTTGTTGCAGGGTTACCTTAAGAGTTTATGTTTACTTGCTTGCTTTTTCGTTTAGCGTCCTTTTTCAGCACTGAGACTATCTAAGACGTGAACAAACAACTTAAGGTGAAATCCGAAGCACCGTAACGAGCTCAAATTGTTTTGATGCTCTCCCACTGTGAATGAAACCATATACACACTAGCGTAATGGGGAGGGGGAGAGAGTTATGTTCGTGTTATCACAAGCTTTCTTTCAATTAAATTATTTTCTTCTTTTTAGTTTTCATCAAGGGGACAAAATAATAGCCTCGATACTGACGTCCCCATTAAACAGATAATCGAACAACCAACTATTTCCTTTCAGTTATATACTTTAAAACTTCAACTCAATTATTTACCTAGTTCCTTACTTACTTTCTATTATATACCTAGAAACTATTCACCCAAAAATTTACCCACTCCAAAAACTTGCCGTGTAGAATAGTGCAAATAGTTCTCGAGAATTTGGCAATTATATAAATGCTTCCACACAAATGGAAGTAAGTCTGTAATCGGCTTTCCAAATGCATAGCACGAAGATGATATTAAATGTATCAATTCACGTTATTTGTATTGTTTTCAAATTATATATACATATATGTAGCTGATAATTTCAGCGATTTTTTCATCCTATCGCCTTTATCAGAGCATTTAAAAAACAAGGGTTAGGAAACTTGAGCCATTAATACCCATCCTCGTTTCATTGATATTTGCGTAAGGCCTTTCCAAATGCTCCAATAAGGCAGCAAATGTAAAAGGTAGCCGAAATTAACACCTACACACACACAAAAATGAAAATGAAACATAATGCACATAAGTTCATGCTTATCTATTTTTTTTAAATGTATATTTAAAAACAAATACTACATAGAACATGTTTAAGTCTTAAATAAATCGGACGAAAATAATACCTTGCCAGCTTATTTAATCAGAATTAAAATTAAACATCAAATATAGATCAATGATATAATATGTTTAGAACAGGGATATAAATAACCACTCGCCCGGGGCGAGTGGTTTATCGGTGCGGGCGAGTATTTAATATGATTGCGAAGGTAAATAAATGATTTCTATTGTGGGATGAGGGCTAGTGGCTTTTTTTTCTTGGGCTAGTAAAATTCTGTTGCTTATTTGCATCCCTGGTTTAGAAGGTTAACTCCTCCTAGAGCGCTGCACCGATTTTGATGATTTTTGGTATATGAGTGGATCCTGGTCTGTCTTAGGTATTCTCGGCAAGGGGAGGTGTGAGAAGTGACATGTGAACATATCAAAAAAGAGCGATATTAGTATCAAATCCATAGTTTTCGGGGTTGCTAAAATTAATAATAATACTCTAAACGCCGTTGAAGTTCAAGTTTAGCCTCCACCAGTATCGGGTGAGGTTGGAAAGGACAGTATTACCACGTTCCAGTGGAGAAAAGGGACGACATCCAAAATAATTTATTTTTCTTTTTTTATTCAAAAAAATCTAAAAGAGAGGCATTAAAAACTTTAGTGAACAATAGAAAGAAGTAACTTCATACAAAGCAAAAACAATAACTGTCCTTAACACGTCAATAACTGTCTTTGCAAAATTATTAACAGCCACTGCACAGAAATCTAACAGTCTTTGAGTGACGTCACAGTCAAAAGAAACAGAAGAAATACGTTCTTCGACGGAAATACATCTGAGTGTCTTTATTACAAGATGGATGGAAAGCGGTGACTGAGTTTAGAAATATCAAAAATATTATTTTGGCTAAAGTGGAATAGAATACAGGGCTGTGACGTAGTTGGGTCGAAGTTACGGTTTGTAATGTAAAAGAAAATTGAGATGGTTTATAATGACTTGTTTAGTTCTTTCAAAAAGCAGTACGATTCAGACATATGCGTGAGCTGGATCTCTCCGTACTGTCTATCGGTTCACAACCCGCGAAGACCCATCTGTAGGGCAAGTAAATAATTAGCTCACTTAGCTGAATTAACTTACGGCCAAAGTGTACTTGTGTTTAGGTCACTTTGTGTAGTCGCGAATTTTACTCGTCGTTACATTTGGTTTCTATAGTGTAGGAATGGTTGTAATTATGTAAGTACAATAAGTCTTACATTTCAAGTATGCATAACTGATTAATTAAGGTAATACAATATAGTTAACTAGGTCTCATTATGACGTTGGCCAGGTGTATTCTGGAGTAGATAGGGAGCTTAATATCGCTTTCACTCGAAATTCGTCTTCATGGCGAATGACTCTGTGGGTATACTTATAACTACACTGTGTAGTATTTATGTTACATATTAATGCTGTCAATCAAGACTGAAATGTTTTATGTTTTGGACAGCACGATCCTCGAACGGAGGATCTTTAATACTTTATACTACCTTTGTTATAATCCTTTGTAATTAACTCAGAAAAAACAAGAATTTACTACAATAAAAGGAATAGGAAGTTCCAATTGGTTTCTTACATTTAATGGCTAATTGGTAACAGTGAATACCTAGGTTATTTCCTAACTATGTTCCAAATTTATATAAAACCAACTAAAATTCAATTTCTCTACATTTATTGTATGCAGAAGTATGTAAAATAATCGAAAATGACCGATATTAGTATCCAATCCATGAGATGAATAGTGACACTGGCGATGCCGTTTAAGTCCAAATTTATTCTCCATGCGTGTTCTAAGAGAGAAAGAAGTTCAAATACTCCACATAAACCTATTCTCACCGTGAGAAGAATGGGTATTTTAGCTAGTAATGCTATCAATATACAAAATCTACTCGCATTTTATACTCTCCACAACTTAAATTCCTCTTAATGAATGAAGTCAAATCTGTTCTTCCTGCAACTTCTTCTCTGTCAAGCACTTGTTTAACAGTGTATGTCGGCACAAGTATGTGCCAGTACTAACCTACCGCACTCGAGCGCAACGTAGGCAAGAGGACTGAACTATTTTTATAGAAGCAGCCAGGATCAGTATTCTTGAAATTCTGGATACTTTCACTACGTTTTGCAGCTGTGTGGAGGCTGTTCTTAACGCAGTTATGAAATATAGTTTTCTTCATTGCTTTAGCGGTTGCAAGGAGACCACAAATTGACGAATTAAAAGCATAAAAACGCAACATCTTTTTAAAAACTAAGCTTTCAGATTTTTCGTTAATTTTGCTAAATTTCCAAACTGAGCCCTTTGAAGAGGCAGAAGATATTAACTCACAGATCCCAAAATTTAAGTTGTTAATAGACACCGTTTGAGCACCAGAGTTACGAAAATTTTAATTCTTTTTTCGATCCACCCTGCTGAACAGGAAATCAAACATGTAAACAAATATTATGATATTCTGCTCTGCATTTTATCTGTAATTTGGATGAGTGCATTTTCTGAAATCAAAAAGCCTCCAATAGACTGGCAGATAAAGTTACTATTATCACAGAGTATAAGTTGAAGCAACATTTTTCCGGTACGAATTTGGTAAGGAAGGATTCATAATAAAGATTTATTTAAAAGAACAGTTTCACCTTATGAAAATGGTTCCTTAATTTGCTGTCCCTTGCTGCGAATAAATTTTCCATCTCAAATTTGTTTATGTAGTTACAGGGTGTTTCTTACATAACATTAAAGGAAATTAAGCTATTACTTACCTCAGGAGTTAAACCTAACAATTCTGACATTCGTTTTAGAGTTATCCTTGTGTAATACCGTGCCATGATACGAATATTCTGAAAGAAAAAAGTACACAGTTTTATTATTATCCAGAATTACTTCGATGTTTAACCACAACATTTTTATTGTATTTTGTTTCAAATGTACGATTATTATAACTGTTCATTTGTGTTTAAAATTTTCATTTCCTGAAAACAATTCTAAGGTAAAAATTATTAGGTTTGAATTTTCAGTCAAATATCCTTAGTGATACACAATCTGACTACAATCTATGTAAGCATAAGATAACGCAAAAGAATGCTTGCACAGGAATAGAACAGAGTACAAGAGGTGTTCAATATTGATTTACACTTCCCCCATTCAAGGAATCCACAGTTCACCAATTGGCTTGCCGTAACAGTTGTTAAAAGATAGTATGCAGATTTGTTCTCAAGTGTGAACACAGAACCGAGGAGTGTAATACTTGTAAACCGTTGCATATTTTTCCCATAGCTGCCACCGTGAGCAGATAGCATAGGAGTGATCAGCCAGGACAGCGCCGTATGACTTACTTCTTTGAAGGAGTGCATAACAACTGCTGAGATTCACAGACGATTAGTAGCAATGTGCAGAGAGTACGCAGTGCCACGAAAAACCGTTTTCAAATGGGTGAAACAAGGTCGCACATGAAGTGTAAAGGACAGCAATTCCGAAAGGATAGTAGAAGCGACAGGGTAAAGTTAGTGTTTACCTGCACTCTTAAGGGTCACCTACTTTCCAGACTGGCCGGTCCCTTATTGTAAATCTGTCTCATCTGTCAGATACTTGTAACAGTGTCACAATATGAAGGTTATTAGAAAAGATTCTAAGCCTACCTATGAACGGAAAACAGAGAGTTTGTGGATGGTGTTACTTTTCAACACAGTCCCCTGATAAGTCAACATATTTTGCCCATCAATGTTCAAGGGCGTTAATGCAGTTGGTAAAAAAAATATTGTCGAAGGTGTGTAAAATTTCATTTACGGCATGCAAGACGTCATCATCATCAATGTCCAATTAACACCTTCCAACTTCTTTTTGAGCTTTGAAAAGAGATGAAAGTCAGAAGGCGTCAAATAAAACGGATAAGGTGGGTGGGGGACAAATCCGTAGCCATGTGTAGGAAATGCTTGCGTTTGCATAGGAAAGAGCCATGACATACTCTTCAAAAAGCGACTTCGGCGACATTTTTCTAGTACATCTTCATTCTGCTACACAACAGCTAAAAGATACATACACGGGTGGGTGGGTAGTTTTATTTCTCTGCGAACCCGTTTGACAGATGTTGCTGTATGCAAGTTGTTCGCATGAAACTGATCAGCCCCTGAACAGTCCAATGCCAACATGAAATACGACCAATACTTACGTGTTCCACAACTCTACTCCTGAGGTCTTTCCACCTTTTCTGGCCTTCTTCTGTCAACGGGGAGAAAACATCAGTTGCTTTACATGACGGATCTCCTTCCTTCAACACTCGCTCATACGTACTGCACAATCCTTCCCAATGGATCAACTCGAGATTGGTGAACAGTTTTAGCAGCTCTCTGGCAAGATAAATGAGAAAGTATAAATATATGAACAAGAAATTAAAATTCATATAAAGTACACAACGAACAGAAAGTTAACTTATCTACCTCTCGTAGCTTAGGAACCAACAGAACTGTTCTTTACTTAACGACTCACAAAATACACACTCTTCTTACCGATTTCTTTCGTCATTCATATTCTTCTTTCCATTTCCCAGACACATTTCAGATCTTCACTGATAACAGGACCTTGATACTGAGAGCTGTTTACTTTCCCCCCTACAAATATGGTTGATATATTTCTCTTCAATAAATCTCTGTTGCTTTTGCATTTTTCATACTGTATGTGTATGTCTTTCAATTTATTAAAACAGGCACTTCCAACTGATGTTTCAAGTGATAAATAAATCTGTACCTAGCATCCACACAATGTTCCAATTCTGACATTATGTTCCAATTTGTTCCAGCATTTTAGAGTTTACCGTCCTTCATACAGCCGATACTATATCAGACATTTAGTTTAATAGACCTTTTCAACACAAAGACTATTAGGTATAATTTAAGTTTAATCTTTTCGGGCCCAGGTGGTCAAAGTGGCACTTTTTTAATCCGCTCATGTGTGGACATTAACTAAAATATCGATATATATATATATGGCCAAATATTGTTTGACCATAGTTTATCATATTAGTTTCTTTTTCTTCTGGGTGTAAAATTTTCTTCTTAAATTTCGGCCCAGTCAAAAATTTCAGAATTTTCGAATTTTTTTTCTTTCTTTCTTTCTTTCTTTCTTTCTTTCTTGTAGCATCCTTCGTTGTAGACAGATCTCCTCAAAACTTGTCAGGTAGATACCTCGGATGGATACCTAATTGTTGACACCAATTAGACCGGCCCGCGCGTAGTGTTGTCAACTAGGGAATTAAAATTTACCTGAATTTGGGCAAAAAATTCGAAATTTTTGTTTATAAATCCGTACTATACGTCCGCGCGCAAGTCAACTTACGCCAGTCGAACATTGGTCCTTACTGAACAAAAGCGGGTACAGATCGTTACCACGGGGTAATTAGGGGGCGCACGAAAAATTCGTATTTAGGTTCTAACCCTTGATTTTTGTAGTTTTTCCCATTTTTTCTGTTTATCTTAATTATTTTGTAATTAGAAGCTTTGTTTTTTAAATATCATCATGATACTTGTAGAATATATATGTGGTGTACCAATGTTTATTTTAAGATAGTATGGTCTGTCTGATAGCAGTATTGCCAGCTACAGAAAATTCCCTATGCTAGGGGAAAATTTTGTAAAAATTCCCCTTTTGTCTATTATTTCCCTCTTGTTGGCTACATTCGAACAAACGTACCACTTTTTGAAAACCTCTTACCATACACAATGCACCATAAAAAATTTCAGTAGGATAATTAGGGGAAGTACAGTTGAGCTCTATAATAAACCGTGTTCTGTAAATGGTAAGAAAACGGTGAATTTCTGAGGAAGAATGATATATTTTTAATTTCATGCTTACTTTGTTAGATATCGTCATGATACTTGTAGGATACTTGTATTAGTGGGATACCAAGGTTTATTTTCAGATAGTTTGCGTCTGTCTGGTGGTAGTGTTTCCAGCCATAAAAATAATTTCCAATTTTAGGTGAAAAATTAGGAAAATTTTCCTTTTTTCCCCTCTATTATTTCCCTCTTGCTGGTTACATTGGAACAAACGTACCACTATCTCAAAGCCTCCTCTTTGGCCTACAGAACGCACCAACCACAAAAGTTTCAATAGGATAATTAGGGACGCTGTAACCCCGGCATATCTGTTGACTTTTGCTTCTAAGGCGTAAAAAGTGTCAAAATTTCATAGGCATGATGACAGAGAATTTTTTCTCTCTCTCTTTGTATGGCATCCAGCGACTTCAGATTTCCATTGCACTTGTACACCAAAGAATTTTTTTAGGTGACTTGGACCCATGTGGCAACAGTGGTGCTAGCTACAAACAAAATCTTGAAATTCAGTTAGGGAAATTTTTGTAAATTTTCAACCCTTCATTTCCCTCCCGTTGACAACATTGCAATATAACTTACACCAGAAAATAGCCATATCCCTCTTCTGAAAAACAAGGCCTTAACCATATCAATCGGGTAAATAGTTTTTGAGCAATAAGTCACTAATTGAAAATGTAGGAAAACGCCAAAAATGACCTGGGTCCGAAACAGTTAAAACGGGAATACGATCCGTAGGAACTTCCAACGGGAATATGTGAAACTACCACCGTTTGCATTATCTATCTTCCACTATTTTTACGATACAACAGTTTATTTGATGTATTTCTGTAACACAGCATAGCCCTTCTCCCACCAAATTTGACCCCCTCCCTTCCGTTTCTCATGGCGCTCAGCCGCTAAAACTTTGCACATACACATATTTTCAAATTCTCTATCAGGCGCACTATGTCTCATCCCATGCAACTCGATTCATCCATTTGGACCCTTTACTTGTCAGCACGAAACTGTCACCCGTCAACTCAAACACCACTGTGAGGGACTGAAACAAATACAAAACTGCTTGTATAGTGTTGCCCTCAGTCACACATGATAGCGAGTTCGTGCATTTAATTGTCACACCTCATAATATGTTCATCTCTCGTGTAAGGAATCCCTGGTTCGATTACAGACCATGTAAGATTGTATTGGATAACATAGTGTCCATGGATTTTTCGGGAGTACTTTTGTTTCCTTCCACAGTTTCATTTCGTTACGCTTATCGTTGTCATTCACATCATTCATCTTTTTTAGCTTAGAAGAAACAACCGCAAAATGTTAACATTAAACTGTTATGTTCAATGTAATAGCTGATACCATCTACTATTGTATTCTACAAAGCTCTTAGTAAGGATGGTTTAGGAAATAAGTACTGCGAATGATATGTAAATTAGTTTACGTAGCTCTTCCTTTAAATAGTTTACCTTCTGAAATAGTTTAATTTCAAAATTTTTGTAACAGTTGAACGTTATGTTTCTTTTTGAAGTTGTCAGATCAAAAGAATAGTAATATAGCACAGACTATGAAATTGTATTAATTCTGTTAGTTGTTTTGTTTTTGTTATTAAAACTTTTCACAATAATATATCATTCTTTCTTTACATTTCCTCTATCAGTATGCACAGCTGAGTTTTAAATACGAATAAAAGGTGATTCGAATGTGTTCCATTCAATACGAGATGATTTAAGTAAAATACGAATATAATTTATATTATATTTCTGCTGAAATAATTGTTTAGATAATCTGAAATTGCTACACCTTCTTCCTTAAAATGTCTAATGTGATCTCTAATTCTAGTTTCGACGCTGCGTTTTGTTATGAAAATGTAGGAACTACTACATTCGATTCGAATATAGCTTCTGAAACATCAGAAAAGTTAAACTAAGATCCGAATGTAGTAACTCATACATCAGCATAATAAAATGCAACATCAAAACCAGAATTCTGTCTCCATGTTTATTGGGAACTTCCGATTCTATCCTCTTCTTTGTACCTGTCCAAACTATCTTCATTTCTTTTTGTTTATTTTTATATGTAGATGTCCCATCCTTAAGTTTCCATTAATTATTCAACTTTTAGTACATGAAAATACGTTTCATACTCATTAATGGTATTCGCATTAACTGTAATAGATATTTTATAAGGAAGTCTTTCAATAATTTTATCTTATGAGTTTACTGCATTTGTAGTCTGAAGATACGTAACTTGTAATCAAGACATTGATTTAAAAATTGAGTCATTCGTATTTTAGAAGCTTTATTTCTATTAGATTGTAAGTTTATCGAGTTAACTTCCCTTTTCAGCACGGCTCCATTGCCGAGGTTTTATGAAACGTGAATCTACAGTTTAACGAGGAATCCGAACCACATAAGCTTCTTTTGGAATCAAACTTGGGTTATGCGCTTAAGGGGCGTACGCTAACTTCGCAACCAACCGGAACTCTGTACTTGGTTCACCGAAACTTCTTAGTCTATGTTCGTTCTAAAGGCCATAACATCGAAACAAAGCCATGAATGTAATATCCAAAAACAAGTAGTTATTATATTTCACTGTTATGTTATAATGTTCTCTCACTTATACTTACTTATAGTACGGAATATCATCAAGCAATTTATCTTCGAGTACTCGGTGTGTGAGGTCAGCTTGCTCATTATCATACGGACTTAATACAAGATACAATACTACGTTCTGTAAGATCATATTTCGCTGTTCTTTGTCTTCCTGTATTGATGGTGTGCTTAACACTGCCCGATAGTGCTTGCAAGTAGCTAAATATGAGCCTTCATGTTGATCCAGTTCTATCATCAGCCTAGAAAATAAAATGAAAAGTTTTGCAATGAACGGATGTTTACACAGAGAAACTTAGTTTATTAAAGACATATTTTCATTAAATTATACACTGAAAATCCTTAAAATAATCAGAACTCATATCTATTCTTTATTTTTTTTAACTAACGTTAATTTTCTCAACCTACCGAACTCGATTTCTTGGAGGGACAAAGAATTCTCGGTGATCTTTAAGCGACAGTAAAATTTTTCTTCTAGCTGTTGAACAAGAGATGACCAAATGTGATTGTTCAATGGCGTGGAACGGAATGGAATGATATATTAAGAATGTTTGTGGAAATGTTAGAGGGACGAGGGTACCATATGGGTGATGAGTGGGTAAAGACAAACCATTAAAGGAAAGAAGAGTTTTCTGTGAATTATAAACCAGACTAGAACAGCTTGCAAAGTGATGAAGAATATCGAGAGCTAGTACCAAATAAGAGTGGGTAACGGAGATGACAGATCGCTAGCATACGCAAATACATTAAGTAAACGAAACGGAAGAGAAGGTAATGGACGAAGAAGAGTCAGCCTAGTACGACCGTATAACAACCGGTTTAAAGTTAGCAAATTAGTAAGTAGAAAATGTACAACTCTAACGCAAATCTCGACAGAGACTGATAACAGACAATAAATTATCATTAATCTAGATAGTAGTAGAGAAAGTAGATTAAGAATATAGACGCTGAATAACGGTGCGTAGCTTACAGGCAAAGATGAATCTCGAAATTATCAATCCTATGAGCAAGAGAGTCGTAATATGGAGGTGGCGGAATAATTATATGGTCAGGAATCAGTACTGGACGATTCACAGCCGTTCAGATCATCTGGAACTGTACTCGAACTAGAGGACTGCACGGGAAGGAATTTTTAGACCGGAAATAATATGAGGCTCGACCCGAGACCGAAATATTTTAGCATTTAGATCCGAGCCCGACCCAAGCTTGTATAATAATCAAATGAGCTCGAATTACAGAAACTTTATAATTAACGCAACATTGCATTTTTATTTACAGCAATTAGAGGTTGAATTTTGCAGTTGTGCTTTAACAGTTCTCCAGAAAAAATGGTCCAATAAATATCACTGTACAGTATATTTACAAAGTTAGGCCGGAAAAGGCCCGAGAAATATGGTTGTACAGAGGTTGTTCAGTCTACATTTGGCCAATTTCGACTTACCTAAAAATTTAGAAGAATCCATGGCGCCAGGTCCGTAAGTGCTCGATGTCTTTCCCTTGGTTCCTAACAATAGCCTGACAGCGTAATTTCCACTGTAATAAGCTTCTCTGAAGAACTGGGAGGGGAATCTTGTGCCATTCCCTTTGCACAGCATTTCAAAGTCCTTCCCCAGTTGCCACACGCCGTTTTCCCAAAGCCCGCTTCAGCAATCCAAATCCACAATAGTCCATAGGACTTGCTTCTGGAGATTTAACAGGTACCTCATTGAAAGGTATCACCTGTATACCACTTGCCTACTCCATCTCCCAGTAGAATGCGAGGGACGATCGTGAGGTATGTGATGAGGCCTTGTCCATGTGAATGTGCACCAGATTAGCGTAATTTCCGTACATTGTTGGAATCTCATGCTCGTAGATCGGCCGCATGATCTGCTCCTGAAAATACTGCGAATTTATTTTGCAGTTCTTCGCGACCCTACGAATCTTCAGTTTACCTCGGTAACAGTAGCCGGTAACGACCATGAACCCTTTTGGGAAGGATTCTTTACAGACCACCTTCTGAAGTTCTTGGCGCCTTTCTCTCGGTATATGATGGCTCTCGGTTTGCCGCAGTCAGAAAGGTAAATCCATGCTTTCGTGTTGATCGATCTTTCATGTTGATCTATGCACTAGCCAATTACGCAGCACTCAAGCCCTGTTTGTGGCTCGGAATTAATAGTTGGTTCCATCCTTTATAATTTCTAAGTTGCATTGTTGCATAAGAACAAAAAAAACAAAACTTCAAACCCAAATCGATTTTTAAAATTAAATCAGGACAGGCTGTAGTTAATACTGGAATATTACTTACGACAGCGTTTCCCAACCGGTGTGCCGCGAGGAATCGAAACAAAATTATTAATTTTATAGCAATCAAATTGCAAAACGTAGGGGAAAATGTATATTTGTTTTTCACATTACTATGAACCTCTACTATGAATCTACAATTATAAGTTTCATACTGGGTTACTGTTCTGTAACTTGTGTTGAAAAAAATATTTGTTATCATTGTTATGACCATTATTGCTTCCTTATTGTTGCAGACTATTTCGTAACTTGAAAATTTAAAATATCATTCAATCCTTTCGACAAATTACCTACATTTGTGTTTTAAAAGTAAAAGAGATATTCGTTATTTAGTGATCTTTTTAAAAAGAAACCGTATTTTTAAAAACCTGAGTTCAATATTTCATTGCAATTGTTTTCTATTATTAAATTAGAATGAAAAATAAGCTTTCTGATCTACCACGGGGAAAACCCAGTGATGGAGATTTCTTCTCTCTGAGAAGGAGATCAATAATCACAGAAAAAAAATACCACTGTGTTTTATATTTACAAATAATAATATCTATAAGTGTGCCGCGACAATCAAAGTAACACCCGTAGTGTGCCGCAAGTTGAAAAAGGTTGGGAAACACTGACTTACGAAATATGAACAAAATCATAATAGACGTTTTCGGAAAACTATATCAGAAGAAAACTCACCCCAAAGTGTATACTACTCCTTTCCATGGGAAATAACTTATGTAATATTGTGGGGAATCTAATGAAATATTTATTTACGAAGTGATTTGCTATAATTTATATACTGATATTTCGTAAATAAGACGCCACTCTAAAATGGATTAACAATTTAGCCACTTCTTTCATTAATTCCAAATATTTGATAATAACTATTGTATCTTCATAAATACAACACTACTCTCTTGCTAATCTTGTCGTTAAAACTATTTTCCATTTTTCTCTCTCTTGCTTATGTTGTCTTCGTCGCTAAATAGCGTTATGACTCCACACCGAAAGTACATGAAGTTTTAAAACTAAGTAAAGCATTTCAAAACTCCTACGCTGGATAAAGAATTCAAATTTTTGTACTTTACCCGTTAATATATTGTACAGATCAATGGTATACGATATGAACTTGGGTGCTTGAACTCCTCTTTATAACGTTGTGTGTACGCCACTGGAGGTTCTTGTGTTCAATTTGAGTTTTCATTTATGACATCTTTGATTAAATCTATGCTGAGCAAATGTATTTAATTGCGATTCCAGTATCACGTGAACAAAGACAAGCAATATACTGCAAATACACACACACACACACACACACACCAAAAAAAAAAAAAAAAAAGTGTTCTCAGCAATCGGCGTTTTTGCTATTCGGCGTTCTTTACACGAAATGGAACGATTAGCTTCAAACTCCTCTTCCGCACAAGCTGCAGATTACTAGAGAGTGGTCAGTGGTGTCAGGTTACTTAGAGGGATAGAAGTATCGAAAAAGAAAATTCCTACGGTCACAAACAAACATCCCACACCCTTTGCCCCATCCTTCGCGAGAAAAAAAAAATAAAGAAGGGGAGGTAAACTTTAACTCAAAGGTCGTGTCTTATCTTCCAAATTGGGTTCGACAACACTGCCATCTATTTTTGCAAGTTTCGTAAAAACTGAAAGCTATGCCCCTGCGAACGTAAAATTGTACTTCTTTCTGACGGCACTATTTCATGGCTTTAGACCAACCTGAAGTCCACGTCTTACACAGCCCCAATGTTGAAAAGAAACACTAAACTTCAATAAATAAACAATGAACGTCACTACTCAATTTTGCTTTATACCCCTGTATTAGTACTGGGCGTGATACAAATGCTTAGATGGGAAGACCCGTCCTCGCGTGAGAAATCCGTGGGCGTATGGAGTTAGACCTAGCAAGAAGAAGCACTAATTGCGTTTATAATGATTGTTGTTTCTGTAGTGAAGAATTCCCCGGTTCCTTGAGCCACTGAATTCGTTGAATGATTCATCACTCTTGTTTTCTGTGTTCAAATCCAAGCTCAATAAAATGACAGAAAATTAACCGTCATATGCATGTGGGAATGAAAAGATCTTTTAGCAAAATGTTGTCAGTTTTCCGAATTTCGTTAACAAGCCCAACGCAACTCGACTTCTGAATACGGACTTCACAGATCTTCTAAACAATTTGTAAATTATGTATATAAAAACTGTTTTTCACGATGAATTTGATGACAAATGGGCAATTTACATTGCATCCTCGAAGTCACTTCGCTGACTCGTGACTTTAAAAAAAAAAAAAAAAAAAAAAAAAAATTGTTTTTTAAGAATCCCAAGCAACTATCAAATTAGATATGAAAATTATGAAATGTTCACAAAACAAGAAAACCGATCGTGCTTTAAAAAAAATAAAAAGGACTATGATAAATACTACTACAAAATTCTTTTATAATGAAGTTACCTGTAATATTTAAGTTTCAAGTCCTGAATATCCTTGGCTTGATCATCAAAGAACTTCGTATTGATCTTCTTAGATATAATTTGTGTCCTAATGTAATCCTTCTTCGCAATACACAGTCGCATTTGTTCCAGAATCAATTCAACCTGACATAAAAAAAATATAAACAGGTCAATAATAATTAAATATATACCATTTAATTCTTGCATATGCTTACACAAGGTCATTTTCAGACTTGTATTTTTACCTTTTCTTCCCAAACTACAAGCAAAACTACAATTTCTTAAAAATGACAATGATGAAACTACACTAAAGGAATCGAGAGAGTTCGAGACAAAACTTGATCCCTTTCTACAATACGAAAGTGACTCCTGAATCTCAACACAAAAATCAAGACATCCCAACCCACCTTCTATCCCGAATCGCATGCATTTTCTCATTTACCAAAAATTCTGGCTCGAATAAATTTTACAGATATCACTATTCTTATGACACACGTGAAATGCATATCTATACTTCAAGTTAGAGCTTTTTAAATTAACTTCGACTCATTTTCTTGTCGCTCCTACAGAAGTGAAATCTGATTATCTCTTTAAGACTGTGAACATAGAAATTCAGATTAAGTGCTAACATTTGAAATTATTAAATCTTGGGCTTTGTCTGCTTACCTTTCGTTAGTGTGATCTACTGGAGACACCTCAATGATAATGAATGAATTTCTTAAGTTAAGAGAATGGAAGCAAACGAAAGAATCCCATTAAAATTGAATAATGTTTTCTTAAGTTTATATCCATGGGTTTCCTTTAGTTATAAACTTTCTAGATCTATAGTAACACTATTTTACGTTGAAGCTTCTACTATATTTACACTTATTTCAAACTCTCATATTTAATTCCTCTTTCATTTTATTTTCATCTCGATTATCTATATTTAAAATAAAAAATTCATCACTCATCAAAGTTTTTCAATCCAATCGTTACGATTTGGATTAGGAATTAGGTTTCTGGGCTTTCGACACTATGACCATTTAGCCCGCCACATATGAGGGATAACCAGGGTTTGGAGTTTTTTTAAGCAACCCACTTGGGCCCATGTAGGTTTCTTCGTGTTTTATTTTATTTATTTATTTTTACAGGGAAAATCTAGGTTTTTTATGGACGAAAATGGATGTCGAAAAGTTGCATCTAATAATGATGAGCAAAACAACTGCAAAACTATCTTGGTCTCCCATGTTGAGTCCTGCTGTCCTGGTCTTGTACACAGTAAACCTCGACCGCAAGACCAAAACCGACCTGCTTACTGATTAATGATGAGGAACGAAAAAAAAAAAAAAAAAAAAAAAAAAAAAAAAAACTATGGTCCTGTCTTGCATGATTAGTCTTGGTCTTGTTCTTTCTTGCATGCAAAACCAAGACTGAGATTGCATGTAGAATCACCTCTCGAAGTTTTTTTAATCTATTTTAGAATCATTCTATATATTCGGAATAACGTGGAAACAACTCCCAAGATAGTGTTAAAATTCCTTTCTGGAGAGGTTTTACCGGGCAAACCAGTAGTAGTACGACATTCCGCTCCTAGATGTCTTGAGGTTAGCTACTGGGCCACAAAGTTGCGTCATCTTGGGCGCATTTAGTTGTGAGTTGTAGTTGTGCGTATCAGGACGTGTTTCAGTGCTTCTGCGATTTGTCAAATGGCTGACATTAAAAAGCAACGGATTTGCATCAAGTTCTGTGTCAAGCTGAAGAAAACTGCAGCCGAAACCCATCGCGCGCTGAAAGAGGCATTCGGTGAGAATGCACTGAGTCAAGCACGAACATTAGAGTGATTCAAGCCTTTCAAAGAAGGCCGCAAATCTGTGGAAGATGACAGACAATCTGGTCGACTGTCAACATGCACAACACCGGAAATGCTCATGAAAGTTCATGATGTGATTCGCGAAGACAGAAGGCGGACAATTCACGATGTTTGTAACAGACTTCGACTGTCGTACGGTACACGTCAACGAACTTTATCCGATGAATTGCAGACGAATTGCTGCGAGATTTATCCCCCACCTTTTCAGCATCGACCAAAAAATCCTTCACATGTGCACTGAGCTGCAACAAGGAGTTCAAGAGTGTCCAAACTTCGTCATTACAGATGATGAATCTTGGGTCTTGGACCCGGAAACGAAACAGCAATCATCACAATGGAAGCCTTTTCATAAACGAGAAAAGTTCGACAAGTTCGCAGCAACTTTTTTTTTTTTGACATTCGAGGAATTCTGCATGAGGAATTTCTTCTACCTGGTCAGAATGTCAACGGGAAGTTTTACTGCGAGGTTTTACACAGACTGAGGGAAGATGTTCGGCACAAACGGCCAGAGCTGTGGCAAACTTAAGACTGGTTTATGAGCCATGACACCGCGCCCGCGGATACCTCGCTTGTTGTGAGGGAATTCCTGGCCAAAAACAACACGGCAACGGTCTCCCACCCTCCCTACACCCTGACCTAGCCCCGTACAACTTCTACCTGTTCCCAAAGATCGTTGTAAAAACAACGTTTCTGACTCCATTAAAGACATCCAAGTGGAATCGCAACAGGTCCTGAACATTCTTCACCCTACGGATTTCCATGAGTGTTTCCAAAAGTAAGAACAACGCTGGGATTGTTGCATACATGTCGGAGGGGACTACTTTGAAGGTGACGGAGTGAGTATAGTTCTCTGTTTTTTACAATGACATTTTCGGATATTTTGGGTAGCACTCGAATACCGTTTACCAAACATTGTTAGGCTCATCAAGTCTAGGAGGCTCAGGTGGGCAAGTCATGTAACAAGAATGAAAGAAAGTAGGAACGCTTTCAAAGTTTTAATTAGGAGTCTAATCGGAAAACGACCATTAGGAAGACCTAGGCGCAGATGGGAGGGCAATATTAGAATAGATCTCGCAGAAACAGGAATAGAAAGTAGAAACTGGATCCAGTTGGCAAACGACAGAAGTCACTAAAGAGTTTCTGTGAACGCGGCATTGAACCTTCGAGATCCATAGGCCATAGAGTTAGTTAGCGTAGGCTATCCCTTTTTCAAGTTTATTTGTGATTATTAGAAAACAAGAACTGAACGTTCATGTTTATAAGAACAATCAGTTTTCAGGTAAGAATTCCTACATAGGCATGGAAATTACAAATCAGCCAATCTTACATGGTCCGAAGTTCATTTGTGTTTTGGTAAGTGATGGTGTATTTGTTCGAACATACAAATTTATGTATGAAAAGTTGCAAGTGGTCATAGTAAGAGAAAATCAAGTCTCCTCTAGTTAAAAATCCAAGTTAATAAGTGCTTTCACATAGAATTTGTTATTTTAGCATGCTACAGTTTACGTTTGGAAAAATACTATATAATTATGTACATAAGATTCACAATATTAGCTAGTTAAGGGATCTGCGTTGATACAGTCTCAGGTCATTTTTTTTACAATAAATTCTGTAATCTAGGTATTTAGGCAGAAATGCTAAGTTTTCTATCTTTTTTTTTTTTTTTTTTCAATATATTTTAAATATAATATTCTATGGTATAACGATACAAATTGTGTATAGTATAGTAAATTAAATGCAAGAATTAATGTCATGCTTCATGCTAATAACTTGTACTGCCGAACAAGATTCATTACAGCATACACTCGGAGAGGAAAGATGCCAATTACTTTTCCTCCTATACGTCCTCGGGGCAGGAGTATTTCGTAACTATGGACATCTTTACAATACTTAACTGTAAATGAAAAATTAGAAGGAAATCATATATCGTATTGGTCCGATAGAAATACGGCTTTAACAAAAATGAATTAATGACATATTCTTCTTTTTTCTTTCTCAACTCTAAAATTTTATTAAATACCTAGTGAGATTTCGTTCGTTCGTATTTTATTTTTGTTAAACGGGATGAAAGTATTGAGTTGCAAAGATATACAAAGATACAAAGATAAGAGCTAATGGACTTTCTAATTACGTTTATATAACAACTTCCACTTGTTTCTTGTACATTTCCTTGAACCTAAATACTTTAATAACGAGTAGTCATATCCATTCTAACTTCTAACATTAAAATCCAATTTTCATTATAGTCTGTTGTATAAAGTCTTTTGAATTTCAGAAATAGTTTAGGAAGTAGGATAACGAAAAAAAAAAACATTGTATTTTTTTTTTTTTCGTTTTTTCAAGTGGGCCGTCTTTTCGGGCTGGACCCACTGTGGCAAACTCTGAAGATGACGTTCCTCGGCGATCCCGGGAAATTGAGGAAGAAAGGAATGGGGAAGAGAGGAAGTGGGCTGGGACCACTGAGAGATACTATCTTGACATTTGCCTGAGTGAATAAAGAAAAAGGATGGCTGGCCTAAAAAAGCTTTTATACACTTTTTTCACTGAGTGTATCCACCAGGAATCGAACACGAGATAGTTCGTATCAAAGGCGAGAACGTTGCGACTACATTATCCGGGGCTACATTCCGTTCGTACCTTTATTATATGATTAACTATTACACCTATAATAATAATAAGAAGAAAAACGAAAATAAAAAATAAATAAATAACACGTTTGGTAGAGAATCCGTTGACAATACTACGGGAAACGAAAAAAATGGACAAATTTGTAGTTGTTTCTTAGTTATTTTTATGTCACTTCCTGTTAAAGCGTATTTATACTGTAATCGCGAACTTGACTGGTCAGTAAGGATCTGAGGAATAAAACGCCAAAATACACACAACTGGTACTGTAACTGACATGCAAATGAGAAACTAGGACTCGAATCCCCGCGGTCCAGCGGCTATTTGTGTTATTTCATCTTCGTTCTGTGTACTGGTACTTAACAATGTACATGGAATAATTTATGTACTTCTACGTATACTCAAAGCACTCTAAAACTAAAGTAACTTCTGTTAACACTCTATTTATATACTTACCTTCTCTTTTTTCTCCATTGACCCGTATGTTTCAACCTGTAGCTCCTGAATAATATTTGCTGCTTCTGTAACGTTTCCTTCATCTTCCTTTAATTTAGCAAGTTTGTAGGTCAATCTTGCTCGCTCTACTTCCACATAAATCTACAAAAATAAATTTAACTTAGTTGAAATAAAGCATTTACAAAAAAATATTTCATTGATATTCATTTGAAAGGTTTTGTGTGTGTATTAAAGTTTATCTTTCAAGGTAGCTGCTTCGTATCATTTGAAGTAACTTATATAAATGACTCTTAGAAGGTTCCTAAATTGTGAAATGAAACGTCTCACGTTTATGCCCTATACTTGACAGAAAACAGGTATTTTAAAGAAAGAACAAAAAGTGAACAGTAGATTGAGAATTTGCGAGAGGCAAGAAAGCTGCTAGAAAGTGAGATTCAAATTGAACACGTTACGCTCCAAGACACTAATCTTTTCATGGAATCATCATAACATGGTCATTTTACGATGCTTTAAAATTAATAATACTAATGTAGATAAATAACCCTATTTAGAAGAAAAGTTCACCAACATAGCATGAAGATAGAGAAGTCCGGTGGTTCAGAGGTACAGCCGTCACTTACCTCGTGTTCCTAACTTTTTTCCATTCTCTCCCATATTCGCATTTCACAAATTTATTTATAATAATTTTGCTTTCATTAATCACCCGTCTCCTTTATTTACAAAAGATAACAGTGGGGTGTTAAACTAAAAATGTCATTTCAATACCAAAGTAAACAACATTAACAAAATCTTGCGAGTTCAATTCGCATTGAATCTGACTGAAACTAAGGAAACCCGATCGTACTGGATACGAAAATATACTAACATCGATTTGAATATTCGGTGGACGCGTAGTCAAACTATATTAATAGCAGACTGTAGATGTCAATCAAATCGAATCACAGTACGACACACTGATTCACGCAACGTTACGGACGGGGGAGAGTGATACAGTCCTGCGTAGTAAGACAAATACACTTTTCCTTTGAGCGTAAGGGGCTCGACTGCGATTGTAATATGAGTATGGCTTTTAAGAAACTGTTTTTATACTAAAAATAGCATACGCAGTAGATACTAATTGCGTGAATACGGTAGATACTAACCTAATTTATTTTAAACTTTGATTCATACGAGATCTTTACATTTTCTAGCTTTCGATTCTCCGTTGGAGGCTGCTTAAAACCCCGATGGCAGAACTTTCTTTGTCTTTCTGCGACGAGCTTTTGTAAGTCAAAAATTTTCTGCAGAAATTCCAAAATAAAAAATCAAGATGATACTATCATATTCTTATTACAGTGTTACGTGAAGCATGGTAAACAGTTTTCAGTGGTATCTGCAGTTCAAGTTACAACCTGTGAAGTCACATTTTTTTTAACGAGTTTTGCTAAAAGAAGCAGATTTAAAATATTTATGATACGATACCGTATTTTGTAATGAGTAAGTCCATCCTTTGCTGCTGGCCTTTTCTCCATCACATTAGCAACCACTGAATCCCAGCTTTCACATATGGACTCAGACAATGGTATACTCAAACAAAACACCCTTAGATTTACTGCAACAGAGTATTTGACGTAAAAAAAAGTTCAAACTATATTTATGCGAGTCGTCTGTACATTTAAGACGTCTACACATAGCAGGCATGTTTTTATAGTTTTCTATTGGCTAATTTATTTTTTTCCTCTGGTAATTTTTCTGCACAGGCGCGGCAAATTTTCTGCGATCACATCGCAGATTCCAGCACGTTCTGCTATGGGGCTTAAAACTAGCATGAAAAAACAAAAGAACATAAAAGAACAAATCAATCGGGTTAGGGTGGTGCATAAAATACCTTGTCCTATGTAGCTAACTTCCTTAGTTCCACCCTCCTTGCTGATCTTGTGGGTAGTGCATGTGCCTTTGGTGCATGTGGTCCTGGGTTCGATTACCAGTGCGAGAGCACAAAATTTTAGTTACACAATCGTTCACTTTCATTCATCAGTCTCTTTTATCCTTAAAGGCTTAACTGTGGAACGTTAAATAATTCATTTTTACAGTTTCGCTTGTTAATTAAAGAAGACGCTTGGCGTTTTCTCTTTTCTTTGAGAAAGTTAGATCTTATTAATTGTGCCAATATTCAATGTATGTTTAACCACACTTGCACAAGTAGTACTGCCCATTCGTCAGAAGAAAAGCTCTGACATAGTTGTATCACACATGTCCGTGCTGACGACTTCACTGGTACAAAGGAAACGGCTTCATTCGGGCATAAGACATAGTCTTCAAAACAGATACAGGGTTACCACGTCATGATCAAGTGTTAAGATTTGAAAAAAATATATATATTGTAGCAAATAATATTGGATGTAAACACCAAGAACAAGAGCACGAATAAACAGAACACAAACTAGAGTAACACTATATATGTAGGGTGGACCATTTATCTTGATACGACCTTGTAACTTTTTAGTGTGTCAGAAAATGCTGAAATTTAGCTAACTTAGCTTAAAGCAACAATACATTGTAACAAGCTTCTATCAAAGTTCAATGAAGTTATATAGCTAATGACACAATAAAAGCCAACTAAGTAAGCAAGCTGAATTTGCGATAGAAAACGATAGCACAATTCTGATATACTCACTTTACCCTCCGTAACCTGCCTCAAAGTATCAATAAGCTTGAGTTTGGTCTCTTTGTCCGGGGTATTATCAACATATGTACAGCACTCTTGCACCATCTTCGCTACCGCCTGCTTCAGTTGACTCCGCCTTTTCGTCAACAACACAATGTGCTCATTTAATGCATTCCAGTTCTTCGCCTCGTAACAAATCTGTACAATTGCCACAAGCACTTTTCCCGTAGACACCATATCAGCTCCCTGAAATTAAAAAGGTTGAAACTGTAACAAGAAAAGTTTCAACGATCCAGCTTACATAGACAATAGCACACATCACTTTACATCTATTCCCACAATCACGTTACAATAATTATAATTTACTCACGATTCAATACAACACCACGTAATCCATTGTATTTAATGGTAAGATGTCCAGATTTTATTTCATTTACACAATCATGTCCAAAAGAATTCATCTTTCCTCAAACTCTCTAGAAATGAATCCCGAATACAATGAATCAAAAGTGAAACCTTTCTGCTCTCTGAAATCCTCACTACAAAACCAGATCACAAGATCTTATGAAGAGCGTGAGTAGTGTGTTTTCCTAGCAAAGAAGTAAGTTTTTACACAGTCATGTTCGACACTATGACCATCTTAATAATAAATAGCAAACATCTCGGTTTGTGCGTCAGGCTAATCCTAATAATAAGATGTTACTCAAATAGATCCATACCTCCGCTATCGTTACTTGCCTGACGATAATATACCTGCGCAGTCGGGTATTGAACTTTGCAGGCAATTTCTGATAAAATCACTGTGACGATTTAATTGCACTTAAAAACTGTATTATAAAGTATCCGAAATTAAATCATAATTTTCCTAAGTTTATTTTGGGAATTATGAAGTAGAGGTTGTGTCTTGGCAGTGACATCACGCAGAAAATTGAGGAAGAAAGGAAGCGGCTTGAGATCTTCATGTTAAGTACCAACTGGAATTTACCTGGTATGAATGAGAAAAACCTACAAAAATACCTCATTGAGAGTGAAAAAAGTGCTATAGAAATACTGGTAATCCACGATCGGCTATATGACACCAGAGAAAAGCCATGAGAGATGGCCGAATGTGGAAAGACAAATCTGTTTATTGGATGCCGCACATTCTCCCTATCAAACGTCAAGACTCTGTCGTTCAATCACTGTGGAGTAGTGGACCTGAAAACACATCGAGCGCAACTGAAGCGCCCACCAAGTGTGAACAACTACGTGACATAGTTCCGTTTTCTCCAGCCGGATGCTAAATTCCCAAAAATTCCAAGATCAGACATTTCACAAATATTCTACTCTTCTCACGAACCACATGATCCACATCCTAGAGTCCCTGGTTCGATCTCCGACAGTTAAGTTTGTGGTGGACAACATGGTATCCATGACTTTTCTCGGGGTACTTCTGTTTCCTCCAACAGTTTTATTCCACCGATTCTTCAATCATCATTCACTTGCCTCAATCATCCGTCTCCCTTAGCATTAACTGTTCATGTTGTATCTCGGAATGTACAAATGCCTGTCTACTCACATTATTCACACAATCTCATTCAATCGACGAGCTGTTTTTCATCTTATAACGCATTCGATTCAGCAATAACTAATCAAATAATTTTGAACAGTAGACATATCGCAGAAGTCTTATACCATCGCATTGAGTTACCTATGAATCTTTCATTTTTGCAATGGAATGTGAAAAATCAATTTAAATAATTACAGAATCCTTCCCCTCAGTTATAAAACTTAACAGTGAATCCCACTAGGCCGATATCGGCTCATTTTCACAATCATATGTATAGCATGGGATCATTTTCATATTACTGAGATTTGTAATACTTATCATACTTATTAGTTATCGAAGTATATAAACTAAAGAAGGTACTATCTGAAATGAATAATCAAATTCACAGGCCTGAAATGTTTAAAGAAACCAACAATAGCACGAAAGTATAAACTTCAATTACAGGAAACTGAACAGATTACGAACATAATTTTGCGAAGCAAAATTCAAAGTAGAATCTATTACATAACGAAGTTACTAAACTAGAAGTTCCTAACTTGCTTCACCTAGTGCGCCTCTTCTCAAGTCTTCATCATCATCAATAATAATAATAATATCCTCACCAATCTATATTTATTTCCAGCAAAGTTTATGCATACCATTGTACTGCAGCATTATTTTTTACCAAGTTTATTCTTAATCGAACCACAATTCGATAGTTATTTTGTGTTTGTACGGTAGTTAACTTAACATCTTTTTGTTACAACGTTCAGTATGTTTGTAATTACCAATGTAGATAATCTATGTCAGTAGCTTGCGCCCGCCTTGTTCGCTTTTTACCCCCCACCGCCCTCGCCCTCCCAAGGTTGAGAACCGCTGAATTAGATAATAATTATGATAAGCATCTTACAAAGAAACTAGTCAATGCAAGCAATACCAACATTTGATTATTAATAAAACCTATGCTAAGCATATTTTCTAAAAAAAAAAAAAAAAAAAAAAATAACTAATAAAACATTTCACTCTGTTGAATTCTTTTTAGTTTTTCTTTCCCAAATGCTCTCCAAAATGCAATTCCATTATACTTTCGTCACCTCTCTAATTGCTATTTCAGTAATCATTCTAATAATTTTGTCTCTTACAATATATAAACCATAAAAATTAAATTAATTCCAAATAGTATTTTAAAGTTCCCTATACAATCAGTTCAGTATATTGCTCCGAAATCAAATCCACATATCATCTCAAATCATTTAAAACTCTTATGACGACATACTAAATGAATCTCCAACAATCAAAACTTTTACGCCTACTATAATTATTAACGTTAATGGAATCTCCATGAACTCCTCAAGTTTTATGTAAGACATAAGCTAAAAGGTTTATTTTTGTTATATTTAAGTAACAACACAGTATGTATGTAAATTAAAGAACATCAAAACATTCACTCATTCACACTACAATCAGACGACTATATATGAAGTTTCCTATGATGTCACATGTCACCAAATAGATCATGTGGACTAAACCAAACCGGATAATGAGTAACCAACGTATGAAAAAAACTTAACACGAGGTAATATTCCATAATATTATCAGTAACAGAAGTGAGGACTTTCGTGATAACGAACCAAATATGAAAGAGTATATATCTTCTATTTATATGAGTTTCAACAAGTTTCTTTAAAGATGAAACACAAATATACAATGTACAAAATACAAAAACTCTGGTACACAAAAGCTTTGAAATCAAATAAAAAACAAACGAATTATGGAAAATAACGTACTATATAACCACGAAACTACTAAGACAAACTGGTGTGAGAAGTGTTTTATTTTTTCATAATGAGATCTGTGTCTTCTGGAAAATTTGTTTTCTTTTTTTTTTATTTCGTTTCTTTTCTTGCAGGGACATTGTCCTGGCATAGTACATATCAATTCAGGCAGGAGAGTTACCTTGATAGTCTCAGATGTTACCGAATCTAACAAATGTTAAAATTCAGGACATATTAAGAAACTCGTATTTCTTCATTTTATCAAAAAGAAATTCCTGGCCCGAGATACAGGTTGCCACAGATGTCGCATCGAGCGGCATTTCTCACGTGCGATTTTCGGCAAAATATTAAAATGCTCTGGAATAGTTCAAGACATTTTGTTGGCTTCTGTTTTATTTGAAAAATAATTATTTACTGACTCAAATGATATCCTCCGGTTAGAAATATATGTTCAAGTTCTCATGCTGTACTGTACCCTTCTAATTCTTTTTTTCACAAATGGTAATCCCAAAAATGTAGATTTTTACTGTGATCTGTATTATACAGTACTATACTCCCTGAAAACTTCCACTTTTTATAAACAATGTCCATGTTTTAAATTCCATGGATAATGTCTTGTTTGCTTTTTTATTTTATTTTATTTATTTATTATCTCGGAAACACAAGTCTCAGAAATTCTGAGAATTTTACAGGAGTTGTATCTCCAAAAGTACTAGATACCCTGAAAGAACATGTTAATTTGGTGCTCGAATTTTTCATAATTTTCTTGTAAAAAAAATCCACTGTCGGCCTAATGTCCTCAATGTGGTGGTTTAAAGTTAAGTTCACAAGAATCTAATCTGTAAATATTCAAAAACTTGTTATAAGGACACTTACGTACTTTTTTCTCATAAGTCTGAACGGAGGACATGTAGATCACGTATCAATGTAGAAACTGTGAGAGCAGCAAGTGACACAATTTTTTTTTCTATTTTTTATTTTTTAAAATAGAAAAGTGTAACAATATCATATAATTACATTGTTAATATTTCAACTTATTTGTCTAGGATTTATACATACAAATTCACATATGCTATTCTGATTTTAGATATAAATTGTCAACTCTACATGAACAAGAACTATTTCATATTTTTTTTTCTTTTTCTTCTAACAAGTTACTTCCTAAGACTAATATCATAAATGAGAGGAGAGTGATTACAAAAGGAAAATTTCGTCCAAAGCTTTTCCCGGAGGGAGAGTTCCTAGCATCGCTGCTACGTTCCCTCTTTGCACCGCCATACTTATTCTTTGTATAAGATAGGATGAAGCTCGGGTGTCACCTGTGTTAATAGTTATGCGGTGTCCAATTTCCTTAATGAAGTTTAGACCTTCCTGACCCCAGGACCCACAAGTTTCGATGGCTATGGTGACGAAGTGGTATTTGTCCAAGAGGTTGTTATATTTTCGTCTCTTTTCATGTTCCCTGCGAGTTGCAACCGTCCAGCTTTTGTGGAAGATGAAGGAAGATTAGAGGGGGCTAGGGTATCGGTACAAGTAAAATCCCATATTAAAGCCTTCCCTCGTTTCCAAGGCACCAAAGACATTTCGTCAGGTCTCTTGCCATCAGAGCGACTACATCCCATTGGCTCTCTCACGGAAGGCGTTCCCGAGGAGATGAGGGCTCTCATAATGAGATCGTTAACAGTGGAGTGTCGAGAGTATCTGCCAGCACTGTGAACACATTATAGGCCATATATACCTTTCTTATCCACTCAACTTCCGCAAGCCGGGCACTGGTGTTGTTCACAGACATCTGCTCCCAAACGTAACGCACAAGCGATTCGAAAACTTTCGTCGGGAAGATGTAGCCCTAGGGATGAAGATGTCTGTGAACTATATTTTCTTTTTTGTTCTTTCAGCACACCATGATTATGCACCGTGGCTAAGGGAAATGGTGAAAATGATATAGATAATAATGGTGAAATGAAGAAAGTGGAAGAAAACAGAGAATAAAAAAGAAAAAAACTCGCACACGGTGTTTGTTTAACACAAAGCGCACTTGGCGGGAGCTCGGATTGAACCAGGAGCCCTACATGTATCAGAGGTGAGTAATCCACCGCTGAGTCACCGAGGCTCCAGAAACTGTGTTTTCACATTTAGGGCGATAACATCAACAATGATTAATTAAATATTAAGTTATACAGGCGAATCTGGTGGTGACCAAGATCACAGAGTTGGTCGAAACAATTCACTAATAATCATTTATTCTCGAGACACACAGGTAGGGCTACTGATATTTATTCTGAAAGTTCACTTTCTATGTTACTTCGAGAACTATACAATCATGATTTAGTTCTATTTCTGTGGCTCTGTATAGGTTTGAAAGTAAATTGGTAAATTCTCTAACGGTATGCTAAGCCAGATGTACGTGCACTTTCGTCCTGTTAGCTTCTTTTAGGTTTTAGAAAAGAAAAATCAATAATACATCTAATAAAGCTACTTGATTTAATAGGATGCACGTTCATTAAAAGATGCATACCCAAAAACACCCTAAGTTATCTAAATATGAACGTTTCGGCAAATAGATATTACCTTTTTCAGCACATCCTGTTGATTATTTTCTTCCAAGAATCATTACTTTCCTTATTTCCAGTATTCTTGAGTTCCCTTGTAGCTAGTGGTTAGCGTACGCGCCTTTAGCGTGGGAAACCCAGGTTCAATTCTTTGCGGAAGCTCATAGCTTCGCTGCTGAAAGGGACGCTAAACTCAAGTCAAATCAAATCCAGCAGTCTTTCATTAAATTCCCTTTGTGCCTAAATATTCTTTTTCATAAGCACTAACCGATATCTTAATTGATTAAGAATATTTGTAATTAAAGAAACATTGCTACTAAGACTTCCTTGTTGCACCTAAAGGAAAACGGCTGTTCGGTGCTAGAGTGCTTACCTCGCGTGGGGTCCTTGGTTCGATCCCCAGCCAAGTAGTTTGTGGTGGATAACATCGTGTTCATGGGTTTTCTCAGGGTACTCCCGTTTCCTTACTCCACCGATTCTTCCATCATTATTCACTTGCCTTAATCATCCGTCTCCCTTAGCCTAAAGGGTATAACTGTGGGACGTTAAACTAGAAGATTTCATTTCATTTTTGTTTTACCTATATTTTATTTCACTCCTTTAATAACGTAATTTGTCGAAGCAAAGTGTTAACACCATACTAATCTGAATCTCTTCAACATTCTTCAAAAATCAAGATTGAAGATATAATGCCATTTAAGTAACTTTTTACTCCCTTTTAGTACTTTTTAGCCCTTTTTAGTATTCTTTTATACTGCGAACATAATTAGACTTCAAGAAAAAGTACGTAAGTTGAAGCTGAAATTACTTATTTCGTTCAATCCATTTTTTTTTTTTTTTTTTTCATTTCAAAATTGTTACACATTTTGATGACACCTTTGGAACTTCCACACCAATGCTGAGAATCCATGCAAATCAAATTATATACAATAAATAGAAGTATCCTTAATCATAGTATTAAAAATAAATAAATAAATAAATAACACAGCTTACTGAACATGGCTGATTTTCAGCAGATATAGGTTTGGCAAAGCTTCACTCATTACATTGATTCGTAGCATCAGTATGGGAGTTTCGTAGGTGCCATTATAATATGTAAAAATTTGGAACTGAAAAGAAATATTGTGGACAGAGTGAAATAAGGAATTTCAGCTTCAACTTATGTAGTTTTTCTTTAAGCTTAATTACGTTCGTAGTACAAAAAAGAATACAGTGATTAAAAACGGAGTACATCTCAAATTTTGATTTTTGAGGAATGTTGAAGATTCAAAACTAGTGCAACGTTAACACTTTACTTCGACAAATTACGTTATTAGTGGAGTGAAATAAAATATAGGTGAAAAAAGGGAGTCTCGGAAGCAATTTCTTTATTTAATTACAAATATTCTGAATCATCTAAGAAACCAGTTAATGTTCATAAAATTGATTCAGGTACACAGAAAATTTTATGGAAGATACTAGTGCTGAAGAAAGCAATAATTCTCTGCTGAAACGTTCATATTTACGTAAGTTTGGATGTTTTCGGGATACGTACTTTTAAATAAATAAATAAATAAATAATATATATATATATATATATATATATATATATATATATATATATATATATATTCACTAAGGCAACTACATGAAAAGACTGAGGGTACGGTAAACAGTAACTAATAGCATTCATACATAGACTAGGAAAAGCATATGATAAGGTGTTCAGGAAGCACATACAGACAACGTCTTCATATTGGTCTGGAAACAGCAGAATACAGTGGATTAAAAAACTCCACAAATATTACTACTAGAGTGTAGATGAGCCATGGATAATGGAAATGATTGGAGGTGATCTGATATAAGTCAGTGTACTGTCCCCTATACTATTCAATGTCATTATGATAGGCAGAAGAAAAACAGATAAATGTACGTTTATATTCGTAGACGGCATATTAATTTAAGAAGGAACAGATGAAAAAGTATAAGACAACTAAATGCCTGGAACAAAATGCACGAAAGAATGTGACCTTTGCGTACGCTAAGAGAATTGTATTGTGTCTTTTAGTTTTGTGAGCCATGGTTTTCTCCTTTAGGCTAAACAAGATGATGAGCAATGATTGATGATACAACTACCTTTATAATATATTTATCTGGCGTTATGATTTTTGAGAGCCACTCCTGCTTCCATTCTTAGTCGTTCAGTATAACAAGAATGAAACTAACATACTTAATAGTCATAACTAGCAGTATATAAAACTCATGGGAAGCAAAGCAGTTGACCACTTAGCAAACTATTCTATCACTTACGTGTCCGAAACTATCACAAAAACTTTTTAAACGTACTCGGAACAAGAAATACATCAACTGTCAACATATCGCTTCGCAGAATGTAACCCAAATATATTAACCATTTTATAAGCATATAATAAATTGCTCCACAATCACGTCTCTGCATTTTCATAGTGAAAAATGAAATATACGTTTAAAACTGATGCAAATTAAATTTTTGAATTAAACCATTAATAAGGCAGCTCCAATTCTCGTCAAGGTTGTCTCCATTCAACTTTTTTAACTTATGTCTCTTCGTTCTTACATAATACGTAATTACACCATTGCAATAAATACATTGGTATTGTAAAGTTGCTTAATTTATTTCATTAAGAAAAAAATTCCAAGACAGTTTCTTCGAGTCTATGAATAAGAATAAAATAAATGGTAAAAGGTCAGCTCAAAATGGGGTTAGAAACCGTCACAGGCAGATCCTGCCAACCCAATGCCTTAGACCGCTCCATCATGCCACTCGGCTATATACCAAAAGAAAATGAAGCTTTGATCATTGACGAACACCAACAAAATGAACAAATAGCATTACGAAGGAAACCATTACAGACAGTAAAAACTTTCAACCACCTAGATTCAAAAGTGACGGGTGCCGAATAAGAGAAAGAAATATTAGGGACAATGCAGAGATTCAAGAGTGAAACAGAAAGATGGGAAACTAAAGTACTTAGAAAAGTTAAAATGCTACTATATAACAAATATGTCTTACCCTTAATAATTTACGCTACGGACACGAGGCAGATCATGAAAAGAGAGTAAGGCAAATCCAAGTAACAGCTGTGTGTTTCTAAGCATTCTCGGAAAGACAAGAAAGTTCGAATAAGAAATGAAATCATCAGGAGTGCATTCAACCGAGAAAGTGTCTGAGAAGTAAAAAATTCTAAACTGCTATGCGCATGCACGAAAGATGAAAGAAAAATCAGCTACGAAGTTTCTAGACGAAAATTAAAAAAAACTACGAGACAGATCAAATAAATGGCAGAACCGTCTCTAATATTAAGGATGTTAAGAAAGGGTAGCAAATTAAGGAAAGGCCTTGTATACACCCAGACCTATTGAAAAAGATCCTAACTTATATAACTGCTTGTCTTCTGAACATCTGAGGATAAACCGTAATTCTGCAGGAAACAGGATTCTGAACTGTTCAAAACATACCGTAATACGGAAAAGGAAGACTTCGATGTCGATTAAATATTCATATATATAGGTAAAATCAATTAAATTAAATATTTGTAACCAAAATTTACATAATAAAAACTACAATTAATGGTGGGATACAAATTTTTTCAGATCAAAGTGCAAAGTTTTTATTTTCTACTTCTCTCATTACACACATTCTATCTTTATGATCAAGGCAGATAATTTTCAGCTAAGCAATATCGAAGAAATGCATAATAAATGCATGTAAATCTACACGTGGAAAAGCAAAACTTCGTTCATTCGGACGAGAAACTCTGCTGAAAAATGTAATTCATACTGAACTATTGTGAAATGTATGAACTATGTGATTTAACTAATATAATTTTCTCAAGTGACATATACTAAATTCAATCATATTAACTTCCCGTTTTTATAAGGCAGGTTCCCTACTGTTGTGTGACTAAATTTATTTGTTCTGAAAAAAAAAAAAAAAAAAAAAAGTAAAGAAGTTTCAGCAGAAGTAAGCCTCTAGTATAGGAAACTATCCTAGAAGTTTGCGAGCTGGCTACCTTGTCTCATGACTGTTCAGTGGAAGGTGCTGCCCTCTACGAGCTTTCGTGGTTGTGCAGCTAACCTCCCCTCTTCAGTTATGAAGATCAGGTATGTATAGTTACACCTACTTTTTCGTTTTTAGGCAATTTTCATTATAAAGCATGTTACACCTAAGAAATTTGTATTATTTGGTGTTGAGTGACAATTTGAAAGTGAATAGTGATTTAAATTCGTCAAATGAGAATTATACAAATGTTGAGTTTTGAGAAAAGTGAATTTGAAAAGGAAAATTGTTTAGTTAACCTGTTCGACTTAACGAAAACCAAATTGAATTGGACGATTAGATGTTAAAACAAGAGGACATTTGGTATGTATTTATTTTTTTTTTCTATTATTGGCATGCAGACTAAAAAGGAACATTTATATGGAATTTACATTATGTAATGAGATAACATGCTTTTGTTTAAATGAATTCGCGGATAGTCAAAATTGTTTGATATTTAACTTGAATTTGCTTGAGTTATTAATCTCTTTTTTGAGAAGTTGTTTTCACATCTGTTTTCGATTTTGGACTTCTAATAAAATTTGTTATATTTGTTTCGTTGAAATTCTCATCTTTGCTTCTATCTATAATCTGAGAAAACACCGCAAAACGTACTATCCGAGCAGTTTAGTATTAATTTACTTAGATACCGCAACACTACTGAGAAGGAGATAGAATAAATGTACTACATCATTTTTGATAAAGATGGAAAATCCCAACCATTGATTCTCCCGCTTTCTCTTTAAATTAAGTATATTATACAGCATAGTAATTATAGCTGGCATCAGTTCATGATGCATATTTAGAGCGAATAATCAATCAATGCTTGAATACAAAACCATTTACAAGTTTGCTGAAAGAAACAACTAGTATCTATCGTATTACATCAACGCACATAAACATATATATTGTAAAACTGAACTCATATCCATTCATCCATGCTACTCTAACTTTACCTTGTGATGTTTCTCATCTACCCACAACAATACTAAATCACCCCCCACCCCCCAAAAAAAAATACTCTTCTTAATTATTGAAGTTTACACACACAAATTTATTCAAATTTTAAAATTTAGAAAATTGTAATAATTAACACTTACTGTCCTAGTTTGCTTCTCTAAAGCCAGTAGTGCATCTAATGCTTCGTGCATCTTTCCCTCTGAAGCCATTTTCTTGCATTCTGGAATCTTCTCGTCACACGTTGCACTATAGTCCACTTCCATCTTCACGATTCGACCTGAATCTGTTGCTGGTCCGTCCGCCATGTTGAAGACCTTTATTCTCAATCTAAACAAACATATATAAAATACATACATCTTAAAATGTAAAATAATAAGAATTGTGACTGAACATACAGTCACTGCTTTTTTTTTTTTTTTTAAGTTTAAAAGTAATATTTTATTATCAATTATACGCCGATCACTATTTTATTTAAGATAATGTGAATCAACATTACCTTTTGTATTTCTTTTCTTCTGTTTTCGACATTCCATTTAAAAAAAATCTTTCTTTCAGGGCCTCTTACATTGTCTTCTCTTTTAGAGCCTTTATTATTATTATTATTATTATTATTATTATTATTATTATTATTATTATTATTATTATTATTATTATTATTATTATTAAAGATTCCAACTTGGGTGGTCTCATTTTGAAATTCTTGGATAATTTAAACCCAACAAGGAGAATCCAACGACATTGCAGAATCCAAAAGTGACCAAATTTGTTACTGCTGGTTTGAGGAAATAATATACTAAAGTCAACAGGAGCTTAATCTGGATGTTGCATGGAAAACATCAAATGTTCATTTGTTGCAAGACCTGTTGTAATCTTGGCGCATCACCTTTATTTTGCGGAGCTACATTATGAAAACTGTTATTTGCGGAGCCTTCAGAAACAATGAGAGTAAACACTCAAATAAAAGAATGTTAGATGTGATTAGTTAAAACTCAGTAACAAACTCCGAAGAAACAAATACATTCATCCTCTAAGTCACATCTACCTAATTTTTCTTCTCTACGTGCAAAGATTTACGTATAATAAAATTCATTTATTACACGTGAAACACACACAATGAGGTTTTTAAATCAAATAAATAAATGAATAAGATGAGTATCCTGCAGAAAAATAAATAAATAATAATAATAATAAAACATATTTCTATTGCAAGGTGCAGCAGTTCCTTAAAGTTTGTTGCTGTGAAATAAAACACTATATAATTTTGGGAATACTGTTTTACTAAGTTTACATTGGCTAACACCTGAAGTAGAATTATGAAAAAGTGCTGCAAGGGCACCAACATCTTTCCCACAACTGAGAGCTGTACAGAGTTACCCCGAAAAACCAGGGTTGGCAAAAACCATGGTTTTTATTGAAAAAATAAAAAAACAGTTTTTTTCGTTTAAACCCTTTTTTTGATTTAAATAATTTGCTCTATGTATTTATATCACATATGGACAGAAATAAGCTTGTTTCGCCTTGGTGTTAGTATGCAACAACCGGGTTATGCTGGAAGGGGTCACATAAGCTTAAAGGGGAATCCAAATCGCATCTCGGCTTACATCTAAGAGAAATTGTCCTCCATTTGAACTCGAAATCGGGACTAATTGGCCACAAATGCGATACGTGTGCTGACTCACTCACGAAGGATTCCTGATAAAAAATACGTTAGACTGATCTTTACATATTTGTTAATATAATCGTCAACAGTCATTTCAGGACCAAAAGATAAACAATTGCACAAGTGGAACCATTATACAGAATTACATATGGACAACTTCAAAGTACTAGAGAGTACAGAAGAACTAATTTAGTCCGTCAGTTCACTACGACTTTTATTAGTCTAAGTTAAAAAAATATGTCGACTTACTTTGCATATCAGTAAGAAAAATGAATAAAGATACGAATTATTTGAGGCCACTTTGGCTCTGACCCATTAATACATAAATAGTTACCAAAGATTCTTGTGATTTCAATAATTGCCTCTCGTGGGGTTTGTATGACCCCCCTCCCAAAAAAGTACAGCATTTCGATGTATTTTATCGATAGTAAACATTATCAAAACGAAACAATGTTTAGAATTTTCCTTTGGTTGCACAACAATAATAACAAACTATAAAAAAAAATCACAAAAGAAACATCCATAAAGTTACATAAAAAAGGTTGCTTTTGTAATACAATCTCTTTGAGTAATGAATGGGGAATTTAGGTCTGAATACAATACGAATAATATATGGGAGTGACCATTAATGAGATTATGTGTCCATCAAGATTTTACGAATAGTTACACTTTTACGAACATTTTTCGGTTTTTGGTTTAACCCAGTTTTTTTTTTTTTTTTTTTTTTTTTTTTTTTTTTTTTTAACAGCTGGTTTAAACCAGCCAACCCTGCGAAAAGCAATCATGATATAGAAGTGATAGACGATCAGTAGAGAGCACTAACTTATGCGGTGCTTTCGAAAGATCTGCAATCTACGGAAGTGGACGAATTTTGGACTTTCATCAAAAATGTTAAAGATTCCCACGGAAACCTCGAACTTTTAGAGCTGGAAGTCACGAAATCAGAAAATGGTCATGGAAGTCAAGAAAAAGTCACTAAATTTAGCTTAACGGTTAGCTTTACCACATACTAATGCTAATTGTGAGCGTGTATGTTCCAAAATAAACTTAATAAAAACACCGTTAAGAAACATCGCAGTTAAGTACAGTTAGTGATATAATACTCGCTGCCCAGTGTGTGCAGAACTGTGTCGAGTTTGAACCCAATGGAAATGATCGGATCAATGAAATAGTCAAAAATACTGTCTATGGTGATACAAATAAGGATGAAAAAATGAAAAGGATAATGACACCGATCTGGAGTTCGAAACTGAAGATTACTACGTAAGTTTATTATATTTTATTGTTATTATTTATAGTATTATATTTGTTTCTACAATTATCACGTTCATAACGAATATACGATAATTTTAAAGGCAAAAATCGATAATTTTGTTCTCTGAGGTTGGCAACAGTGTACAGTTCGTAATTCTTTCCAATGTCGTTTCATTTATAGCTTTAACAACTATTAGGCAATGCTGAATGAACAATTCAATATAATATACACATAGTTAAAACTTACCTATATAAGGATGCTTATAGGTAAATTTATTTAAACGTGTGTTCAGTATTATCTTTAAGATACTATCTACAGCTTTTAAGCTACATATGATATTACTAAAGTTACATTCGCATTACCACTACTTGTAACTTACACACGATTTAAATCTCAATGAAATGAAATCTGTGAGTTTTACGTCCCACGGTTATGCCGGTTAGGCTAAAGGAGACGGTGATTATGAGAAATGAATGAAATGGTGGAATGAAGAAATTGGGAGGAAACGGGAGAACCCGAGAAAACCCACGCACACGGTGTTTGTCCACCACAAAGTTCACTTGGCGGGAGCAGGGTTTGATCCCGGGACCCCATACACCAGAGGTGAACGCTCTACCACTGAGCCACCGCGGCCCCCCGATTTAAATCTCAACTATAACTTTTCACATTACAAGTGTTGCAATTCCGTACTGTGTAGGATACAAGGTTGGAATTTTCCCCAGCCCCCCTCCAAAAACAAAGTGGGTATTTTTGGATAAAATCCATAATAAAACTCAAAAAAAAAAAAAAAAAAACAACCTACAAAAATATTCTTCAAAACTTGGACTGAAATAATAACCTTAATGTGATCATAGTTAATTTCTTCAATAGTGTTTCTGAGAGCACGAATAATTGCAGAATTGGCTTTAAATATGTATTACCGAAAGAAGATCTCCAGAACAAATAACATGAAATGAAAAGTGATTCTGAATCATGAATAACGAATTTAGTTCGTGCTCGATCAAATTAGCTGTAACATCATTCAACTGTAATCTCGGACAAAAAGAATACAACTACGTTCCCATTGTTATTGTACTCAATACTCGCGTACTAGTCCACATAAATAAAATATCCTCCGTGTGTCAATTAATTACAGATCGAAAATGCTTCGTTTAAAAAGGGATTTTTCTACAGTACTTTTGAATGATTACGCATATACAAAGGAAGAAGAATTACATTTAAAAAGGAACAAAATCTCTTATGATAAGTACTTTTTTTTTTTTTTTTTTTTGACGCATCAAACATCCCACAGCCGCAAAGCTTCCCTGCTGTGCTCCTGCCCTAACTCGGTTAGAGAGCATTTTTACCATTCACTGGCCACCTAGAACAAGTTGGTCAGTGTTTCATGCATTGCAGTTTTTATGCCGTAAGTCCACACTGTATTTATAGTGTGCCCTCTTGAAGTCAATCTGCAAGTAGTAGTGGAGCTCCTCATTTAGTGCATACTCTGCTAAAAGAAATACAAAGGTCTAACACAACCTGAAAATTTATGAAATGTCAAAATGGTATAGTCTCCGGCACGTAGCATGGCTGCTCAAGGTCACAATGTGCTGGCCGAAGCGAGCTTCCATATTATTTGGTTGTACGTTTGGCAGGGTAGTTAGCTACTTTGCATTGCAGAATGTACGTTGCAGTGTCTCAAACTTATGATATACGCGTCTGTGTATAAAACACAAACATAATGTTCTAGTAAATACGCGAAAATATTGTCGCTCACATACTTGAATTATGTTCATCTTACACAGTATTGATAAATATAGGGACGTGAAATTTTCGTTGATTTTCTGCCCATAGGAGATGTTCTTTACGACAAATTGGTGCTATTGGTCGTGTTAAACTAAAGATATACAGTGTTATTTATTTCAAATTGTGTTATTTTTCCGGATAGTTGTAGTTAAATTTAAATATATTGCACATTTTCCCGAATTGAAATAAATGGCATTACTAATTTATTTTTATTATTTCTACTATAAGGATTCTTTTTATCTATTATTAATCCCTCTGTGATTGACTGTACTTATTGTTATCACATGCTGAAATAATTGCGTAGTGCTGGCAGCACTGCCGGTTATTGGAAAGCTGATTGACTATAGGATCCCTGTTCGAAATTCGTCAACTTTTGCAATGACCTTGAGCTGCCATGCTACGTGCCCGCCACTATAGAACCGTCTGCTCGAGTAATGTCACTGTGTGACTTGTAGTATACATTATTAATTATTTAATGTTCATGTGTTTAGTGTTTAGTTATTTGGCATATGAAATTTGAAAAGAGTGGCATACGAAACTTAAGTTAAATTGTGGACTCTATATTTTCGCGGATTGAGGTGAGTTGCCAGTAGAGCATAATCAAACAGCGTTCCATATTATTATGGGGGTCAAGGTGGAATAAAACGAGCCCTGCGGGGCTTCTAACTTCCCTCGCTCGCTCAGCTATGTTTCGTGATGTAAGTAAATCTTTTTTCATCAATAAAGTTATGTGTGGAAAACCACGTGACCTTACGTCACGATCGGGTGGTGCAACTTCAAAGTAAATTTAACTTCATACTTTGGGAAGACAATATTTAACCGGTCGCATTGTTTTAGTCATTAACGAGCATTGTGTAGTTTGCAACACTTAATAATTCCAAGGTGCTAATTTTGTGCAGTAACACTATAGAAATTTATATGGATGTAGGAAAAAAAGCAAAAGAAGCAAGAAAATAAGAAACATTCGTGGTTAATAGTGAACAGTAAAGGCCAGAAATGAAACAGGAGTAATTGTATGGGTGTATGTTTAGCAGGAGTCCAGAAGCACGTTAAAAACCACAAAATTTAGAGAAGAAATGAATGATGCAAGTACTTAAACGTAACATAACGTAACATTAATAGAAATAAGCGAAATCCTGTAATTTCTTGAAAAATTATGCTAGACCCCTACACAAACATAATATAACAAACTAAAAACTACCCTAATCTAACCTAATGTGAACAGACATTACCCAAATTGTAAATTGTTTTTTAGAAAAAAAGAGCTGGGCCCCTTCTGTTAAACACAGGCCATTATAGTTAAGATGTAGGTACGAAAGTAAGGGGTTAAGTTCCAAAGTTGGTCGTCCGTTTCTAGCAAAATTTTGAAAATTTACCAGGAATAAATAGATAATTTGCTGGTTTGTGTGCCTGAAAATATGTAAGAAGAGCGGAAGTTGTAATTATTCCTTTATAAGTGGTTACAAAGATGGAACTATTTGACAAACAGAAGGAACTACTTCGTGCATGGTTACCTCATCACTGCATTGTTGGAAAGTAACAAGCATTTGTATTCTGAACATGGCTGCAGGTATACAGAGACGGTCAATTTGGTATCGTTACGTAGAGACGAGAAATTGTATCCTAAGCTAACCTGACTCCACCATATCCTACTTATCACTATCTTACTTTACTCTACCCAACCGTACTCTCCCCCCTATTATAACCTTTTAAAGCGGTCTCAAAAATTGAAAATGTTATTTGGCATATTTTTGAAACTGGACGGACCAGATTTCTTTGCTTCAAATTCATACTCCCTTGCTCTATTTTTAAGGTGTACGTTACTTTATGTTATGTTAGGTTAATTTAGGTTAGGTTCCTTAGATTCGGATCTGTGGGGCCAGAATTCCTTGCTTAAAATTCATACTTTCTTGCTCTATCTTTTTAAAAAATTACAATTCTTTTTCAATTTGCGTATAAATACGGTCTCTGGATGTACGGTATAAGAAATACAGTGCAAAAGCTCAAACCAACCTGCGCTAGGTGGCTACTAAAAACCACGAACGCTATCTAACCGTCAAGGTAGGGCGATGCTGGCGTGCCCGCGCGCTAGTGCGGGGGCGTGTCCGAAGGGAACAGGCGCGTCAGCGATAGTGGGTAAACGCGTAAACCAAGATAATGAAAAAGAAATGGATTTTGGCACATATGCGAGTTCCTATAGCACTTGTCATGGCTTTACACTAGTAACGTTCCACTTCTATTTTATGTGTTCTTGATGGTTTATGCTACGTTAGGTTAGGTAAGGTTATGTTATGTTAGTACTTAGTAACTACACTTACGTAATATCAACTCATTTCTCTTTTAAACATGGTGTTTTTACCTGATTTTGGCCCCCCAGTTGCAAAATTATCTCTTTTTTTAAAAAAAATTCATAGTTATTAATTTTTTTGTTAAAAAACAGGAGGACGACCACCTTCGAACCAAATGCCAAAGTAAGAAATGGTAAGTTGTTATACAACGTTGATAACAGATCCATGTGGTTTTATCCGGGGTAAACATCTGTGGCAGTTTAGCCAACATGAACACTAGTATTCATCTAAAAAATGAACCTTATATGATGCTCGAGATTGTTCTTTAATACTGATTGCACTGCACCCTCATACATTTTTTAAATTGCACAATGCGCTTCACAGAACTTTTTGTACTACCTACTTAACTAGATCTATTTCCTCTAAATTATGAACTCTGTTCGCGTAACTACATTAAACACGTCGTGAACTGTTGTTCCGTAAGTTCGTCATGGTGCTGCTCTCATGCATATCTTAAACTGGATTCACATTTCTCTTATGATAGAATTACTGGATCCAAGTAGAATCAAATATGAACTATAAACCAAAATACAAAAAACTGGAAGTGCATAAATGAAATTTATGTAGAAGAGGGAAAGATTTATTTCACAGGCGATGAATCCTTATTTCGTTTTCTGAAATTGAACTATACTCTTTTCCTACAATCACGATGTATACTCAAGAATGACAGCTCTCAAGCCGGCTCATATTCAATTTTTAAGTACATGCACATATATAGATTCTATAAAAAAAATAACTTTGCAGATAAAGTTATAGTTTAGCTTCGAACACCTCCTGCTTTTTCGGCATAACAAAATAATACATATATATGAACAATTACCTAATCCCTAAAATTTATGATCACCAAAACCACCAGTCAGTTTCCGGATCCGGATATATGTACTACGCAAGTTCAAAGATGACTAGTTTTATTTTTAATAAATATAATAATTGAAATTTTAAAAAAATTATAACGTTTATTTCGAAGAGAGAAAAATTTCTAGTTCGTTACGTGAATTAGAACTTAAAAGTTTACTATTAATTATTAGGCATAAGGATAAAAATTGATATAAAAGGCAATTAGTTTTTAGCTGCCTAAAACCCTTCACGGAACGACCTCTCAAATTCTACCGCATATGCTTACGCAGTGAACGTAAGAGCCTTATTCCACTCCAGACACCATAAAAGTTGCAACAGAAAAGAAGGTCGCAATAGAAAACTTCCACAATCACTTGTATCTATTATCGTGAACTAAAAGTAAATTCACATAATACGCATAGCAGTTATATGGACATTTTACGTTACGGTTTGCGAAACGAAACGCAAAACTCCGTAATACCATCTCCGTAATAAAATAACAGTCATAGGAGTTATAATTGATTTTAGCATGGTTTGTGTGCCTTAAGCCCGTCTCACACGGATCTGAACTAAGGCCTCAACCCAGGCTACAACTTAACAGTGAAACTTCCATACAATTTCTTTTATCCTGAGGTGATGTAGGGGTCTCAGACGATCCTTAAAACTAGATAGGTTTTACCAGCAGAGCCTCTCGTGGTTGCTGTATTAAAACAAACGAAAAACGTGTTACGCATATCGTAAATATTATTGTTTTTCTATTTCACGATATGAGTTCATCTGAAGAGGATGAAATAGCCAAAGCAGCGATATCTGCTCTATTGCTGACACAAAATCCGCCCTTCCCTCCCCCCCAAAAAAAAACGAGAGAGAGAGAAAGAGTAAAGAGGAGCTGGTGGACCGGGGAGTGAATTCTTCGCCGCAATAATGCACAGGAAAGCACCGTATTTTCAATGGTGAATAATGAACTACTTACAAATCCTCGTTCTACAAAAAAAAAAAAACCTACAGAATGGATTATTCAGTTCTATACCCTATTGAAATTAGTAACTCCGAAAATTCAGTAGTAAGATACGAACATGAGGGAATTTGTATCAGCTAAAAAATGGTCTGTAGATCCTTGGATCCACCAGATTGTAGAACTGAAAATCAAATGGCTTGTCCAAATATGTAAATGAGGGCAGTTATCAGGCGCGGAAAGCTAAAATAAAGAAGAAAGAGAAATTTTCTAGTATAGGTACTGAGTGCATCCTCTCAGCTCAGTACCCACAAAAAATGCCCACATAGCCCATAAAGTAAACTTATACCCACCGGGAACCCATCTCATGCACTACACCTGGAATTTTTGTATTGTGCCAGCATTGTAGAACTGTTCCCTAAAAGTTCACAAAAACCACATAACACTGATTACAATTAACTCTCATTGTTTCTGTTTTTGGCGCATCACATCTGAATTTTATGTTTAGAAGTGTGGGATTACTAGTCTAAAATTATTACAAGTGCTTTACGACGGATAAAATAAATGAGTTGATATGAAAGATGCCTATATAGAAACTATTTTCCACCGGCGATGAATTTCTGCACAGTTTATAGAAGTTGTATTTTGTTTACAAGTGGAACGCTACTAGTATGAAACCATGACAAATGCTATTGAAACTCGTATCATTATCAAAACCCACTCGTTTTCACTACCCTCGCTTATGCGGATACCCACCTTCGCTGACGGGCGTGTTCCCTTCAGACGCACCACCTCGCTAACTCTTGGGCCCCACGGCTTCGCTCTGCTATGACTCGGTTAGATAGCATTCGTGCTTTTTAGTGGCGACCTAGCGCAGGTTGTTTTGTGGTTTTTGGGCTGTAGTTTTTATGCTTGCATCCGGACGCTGTATTTATACGCAAATGGCAAATCGTAATAAGAATTATAATTTTTAAACAATTGCATATGATACCCCCTTGAATTTTAACTATGTCATGTGGATATTTTCATGTCGCGCAGCATAAATCATTTAGAAAACAATAAGAAGGTAATTAGTGAAAGAATTCTAATTTTTGAACAATTATTTCGAGTGGTGCGCCAAAAGTAAACCTGCACGTTTTTTTTTTTAACATGTTACATTTTTTTGGTATACAAATTGCACAATAATCACCTATTTTTATTCTTTTAAAAGATGTAATTACATTTGTTCACAGCTGTAGTGTTTGGGCGAATACCTTCACTGCATACCTCCTCTAAGGTCTTTATTCTTGCATTTTTTAAATAATATAAATCATGGTACAAAAAATCATATTTTTCATATGCCTATTAATGCTATTTGTGCTTCTCTTGTCTAGGCAGCATTGTTTTGAAATTACAGGGAGAAATAAAGTTGAATGTCGTCAGGCGCTACTCTTTTCTGATTGGTAGTTATATGCAAGTCCAGATGAAAATAGAAACTGCTTCTATTTCCTCCAAGTCAGGATCCAAATAAGGACAGCAGAAAATTTCAACCTGAACTAGGGGCAAGTTACTTCTCACACGATCGTTAAGTAAGGTCGTGAATTTTAGATCGTGAATCGCAGCCTGACTTCAGTCCCGTCTGAGACAGGCTTTACACTTCACAATTTTTCCTAAATCTTGTTCAGAACCAGGCTCATAATTGTTTTTTTTTTTTTTTTTTAAGTTTTTCATTGCGCTATCTTCCGCAATTTTTGCCAAGGTTTGAACCGAACCAGGCTAATTTCTAATACAGAATTATTAATTTCCGTACAACTTTATACTGTACAATGAAAATCAAAGTTTGGTATGCGATAAAAATGATTTGCTTCTTTTGCGTAGCGATACAGTACGAAAGAATTTTGCAATGTCTGTTACGGAATAGCCCTAGTTTACAAGGAAAATGTGAACCACAAAAATCGCTTGTTTCGTTGGAAATAGGCGTTAGCATTCCTTTCGATAAAGTAAGCCGCAGAAACCAAAGTTCTCCATCCAATTATTTTACCCTGAGCAAATTCAGTCGAATCAGGTTGTTACTACTAAACTCCCTGATATCGCTACCCTATCTCTGGCCTACTCAAAGGTACTGTACATTAAAGACAGGAAAAATGTGAATGTCTTCGGGTGCGCCAAAATTTTTGATTATGTTCTTCGTCTGTCATCTGGAATGAAAGTTAATGTATGCCAACCAAGCATTCTGCAATACCCATGGTATCACTGAACGTAGATTGCGTACCGCCCGTGGTGATTAGAGAACACATACGAAAGATATACCTGCGAAACCGTTGCTTTCGCCCAAAGAGGACCGTCCAGGTAAACACCAACACCGCCGCCATGCAATTTCGGAAGAAAATCTAGATATTGTCAGAAATCACTTTAGGTCGTTTCCAATATACTGTTCTCACTACAGCAGAGCTGCAAACCCTGAACACTCATATATACATGCTGTAGTTTCGGTGCATTCTTTACAACAAATGTACGATTTATATGTAGAACAATGTGAACAAAGGGAGGTCAGTCCAGTGAAATTACATACACACACTGATATGTGTTCAATAATGAATTTAACATCACATTTAAAATGTCAAGCACCGACACTTGTAAAACTTGTGATTCGATGCTACACATAGAACCTAGACCACCTGAATATCATATGCATATTCATAAAGCCGAAGCAGCCTACCAATCTTTGAGAAGTGCAAAATAGGAATGCAAATATATTAACAGCAGCACCATAGTTGCTGCTATGAATCTGAATCAAGCACTTCCAACATCCACGAACTATTTCCATAAGCCCACGAACTATTTTCTATTTGCGGTAGTTGAGGATATATTGTTTCGGGTTCCATTTCTGTCATGATGATTCTGCTGTTATGTGTGTCTGGTTAGAATCTGTTGCTTCTCGTGACAGTGATGAAATTGCAAGCTGTATTCTTCGAGTGATGATGCACTTACCAGAGATATTCGCAACAGACGTACTAGTGTACAGTGATTCGTGCGTTGGGCAAAATTAATATTCGGTCATTGTGGTACTCTGACTGTATTTGTTAGATATCACCGACCTCTAGACAATAGAACATAGTTTTGGTTCTTGGTCATATATTCCTCCTCTGCGATGCTGATTTCGGTATCATTGAGAGAGCGAAGAGGAAAACAATCTGTGTACACCCCCGCACAAGTCACTGATAAAGACAGCGCTTAAAAAGAAGCCATTTCAAGTCATCGAAATGACAACAGGAGACATGAAGGTTGTATCAGCGTTGCGGTATGTTCTGATATTTAGCAAGATAACAGAAGATGGGAAAGTCTTCAATATAAGAGCAGCGACTGGCATGAAATTTATGAAAGGCAGCCAACTAGTCCAGGTGAAATATACATACTCTCACGTGTGAGCCTTTGAGTACTCTACGTTTGCAGCAAGGAAGAGGACGACCGCGCTCTCTGTAAGATATGCTTTTCCTCAAGGAAAACCTATTCAGAAGCCTAAGTATGATAATTTAATGAGCATGTTAAACTACATTCCACCAATCCACCACGAATATTACAGATCTCTAAAATGCAATAATGGTGACAGGAACTATGTATGGGTAGAGGATATTGACAGTAGCGATCTCGAGTGTTAGTGTGAAGTGTCTCTTCAGGGACGTGAGTACTGTGCCCTGGGTAATAGTTTATTGTGCAGTATAATGTGTGTGATACCCGTCTGCAGTGTTCTGTTTATAGTGTGTACGGTTCTAGAACATTAGGGTGCTGCCGTACAAAGGAAATATTTTTGTTCTCTAAAACATGTTATTTGCGTGGCTACACGAACATGTGTGGATTTGTTTCTCACTGAGTAGATTACGTAAACGTTATTTGCAGAGACAAACATGGTCTACTCTGTTGTGTTATTCTGTAAGTTACATACATATTCGCGTATTGGAACTTTCATTTTGATCCGTTAATATAGAAAGCTCGTATTGGTTTGGAAACCATGATCATGTGCAGTGGCGTGGCGTGGCACTTTCACAGTTGTTACCGGTTGTTGTTTTTACAAGTATCTCTAGTTTTTCAATATCAGAAAATCTAGTCCTTTTTTTTTCCTTTTAGCGTATCAATCATTTTAAACTATAGGCATTGGCAACGATTTTTCAGGGGGGAGTCAAATCCCACTTCATTTACCTTGATCTTTTGAAAAGTGTGGCTTTTCAGGTTCTTCCATTTTTACTAAATATAATCGAAACCGTCTCTCAATGAACTTAGATATTCTTCAAAGTCATTTATTTTTTTTTCTGAAAAAACTTACATCATCAATTTCCTTCTGTAAGATAGTGGACAAGACTTCTTACCTTGATCCTATAACATAAAACAGTTCAAGTAAAAAATTGAAGTCAAAACTTTGAAGGGTTTGGTAGAATTTTGCTGCACGAACTCTGGTTTGAGAATCTCATTCGTCGATATTTTCGTCATGGATTTAAAGAGTCCTAACAGTTCACCTTTAAAGCTATACAGCACATCATTTATCCTACTTCTATAGTTCCACCTTGTGTTTGAGGCTGTTGGGATACTTTTGTTGACTACACAGGCCGGTAGCCAGCCCAAAATGTAGGGGGGCGGCTGAAGTTAAGGGGGTCCGATCCAACCTTATTATACTTCATCACCATATTATAGTTCATTTGCAAGCCTACTGTGAAAATATTAAGGGGCAGCAAAAATTTAGGGGAACCGGCTCCCCTAAACCCCCTGGATATGGGCCTGTGGCTACATAGTCCAAAGCATTTGTTCTTGTTGAAGACTTCGAGAATAAAGAAGCAAGTCACGACATAGTTTTAGAAAAAACTTACATCGTTTTGTACAGCCAACGGACTTTTCTAACACTAAATGAAGTCTATGGGCATGACAATGAAGAAAAAAAAATAAACTTCTGTATATCTTTGTTTAACAGGAGGCTGCTGCTTCCTACCTCACCAACCATAAAGGAAGCTCCATCGTATGTTTGAGCAGCAAGTTTTCCGTATTGAAAACTAGTCAGACTGTCAAACACAATGCGGGACAGTCAAACTACGGTATAGTAAAGACGATTTCACAGTTCTTTCTCAACACATCAAACTGCATCAAAGTGCATATTCAACTAGTAGGCTAGAGGCTAGGGCTGGAAATTTGCTGAATCGAAAGTAGGTATTCTATACTAAATTAAAAACAAAATATTTTCAACTTAATGAGCATAAATCTTAAATGATAATAAATATACGAATTAGAAGGAGCGCCGGGAAACATCTCTACTTCTCTCTAATTATCATTACTATGAAATTGTAAACTGTTAAGACAATGAAATAACTTTACGAATACGGAAATTACAGCCAAGTTTCCATACTTGGATTAGGAAGCAAACGAAACAGTATAGTTGAATCACACTGCCAGCTCGATCCTCTATAGCGAGAGGAGAGCAAGTAGAATAAACATGCTGATGATATTCTAGATTCTCCTTGTTTTGACAGGGAACGTTCCTATTTTTTCCTGTTCCACTCAGCCGAACGGTAACATAAGGGCCATTCCGAACGTCCAAATACGAGCGCGCAGGATGCTTCTGGCCCTGGCTGGCACGCTGAAAGGTGCTTCTGAAGTGAATGACCGCTATCGGGGTTCGCGTTACATCTGAAATCTATGGTATCAACAACAAATGGCGCTGGCAGTGTAAATGCGGCATAGGCCGTCCGAACTTTAAAAAAAAAAGGAAAGGAAAGGAAAGGAAAGGAAAGGAAAGGAAAGGAAAGGAAAGGAAAGGAAAGGAAAATATGTAAACATCTTCCCATGTTGATGATGAAATTTAGACACATATGAAAATAACGTAAAACTGTCATATTTTTACCGTTACCGCCGGTAACAGCGGTAATATGCACTACACGTCCCTGATCATGTGCATATCTTATGTTTATTTCTTCTTAAAGATGCATGATGATTTTTTCTGAAACATATCAGACCTTCCTCTAATATATGTGGTTATAATTATGTACCTTTCTTCCATAGTAAAACTTTTGTCAGTTGCAAACCCTTCTGTTTTTCGAAAACATTAAAATGTGGGATACGCCCCTTTTCCACTAAGCCCCTCAGATCATGAAGATAATAGGAAAAAGAAGAAACAGCATGCTTGGCCATCTTATTCGACACTCCGATTGGATCACTGTGCTGATATAGGGAAAGACAGAAGGAAAACCAGGAAAAGGAAGACCAAGGGTAGAATATCTATGTGCAGTTACGAAGAAGAGACCTTATCAAAGTATAAAACAGCTCTCCCAAAGGAGAGAAAAGGTTTTAAAATTTTCATGTTGTCCATCAGCCTATGGTTGAGATGAAGAAGGAGAAGATAGTTTTGAAGAGAGACAAAAATGCATGACTCTATGATTTCAGATGGAAAAGTAGAAAAGTTATGATATATCCCACAGCAAAGAAGTTCAAACAGCAGATAATAGATCGCAACATTCCTTGCATAGAAAATCCACCAGACCTTTTAATAATTACATTCTTTCAGGATTTTGGTAGGAAAATGTTGAGATACTCCTCCGTCGTTGACATAATATGATATGAGTGAATCGTGATGTATTTAATTCCGTCTACTATTTTAAAGGAAACAATTATACACAATGTACACTAATTTAGTATTTTACTTCTTAAGTCGAAACAAAAAGAACTTCCGAGATGTAAACACAATTTCTAATAATAAGAACAGGAATTCAAACTAAATAGAAAATAAGCTGACAAATGGTCAAAGCTCTATAAATCATACCTGACAAATTTCGATTATCTTCAACTGTTGAGATAACTATCACCAAAATAAATGTATGGACATTCTTCAAGCTGACAAACTTTCATTATATTTAACCTGAAATGTGAGAAATTTTATTAAGTAATCTACCTGAAATGTTTGTGGGTTACCGAGGTCTGACATATTTATGAGATTCTAAAAGGTGTCCGAGAAATCCTCGTATTCCTACGTTTGAGTATCACAGAGAACAATGTCAGTATGATTTTAGTTGCGGTATTCGCTACACTACTTTCATGGTCACAGACAGCACTGTTTGGTATCTGTTTTCAAGCACTCCTTAATATCGCTGCGATTCATGGTCACGTGGAGAATTAAGTTGTAAAGCCATGGCTGACGTGAGTGATTGCAGTTAAACAGTTCTGGATCACATATAGAGAAAATAATGACACAAGCAATCCTGTGCTTTGTAAAGTAACCCTGCTTGATTGGAAGAAACGATTTCTCTTTCCAAATGTGTCAAAGAGGGCTCGCGTAAGAACACGCTTGAGGAAACATGATGCCATTGCTCGGTCAATTGCGATTCCTTCAAATAAATCGCTTCGTGGAAGAGCAGTTGAACTGAGTATACCTTGTTCAACCACTTTAAGAAAGATTTGCATATAAAAGCGTTTAGACCGATGTTTGTGAATGGATTATGTGTCCACATAGAATACCATGTCGTAACTTGCCGTACTGTATTGACAAAATTTCCAAATGCTGTGACTCGCTCACGATTTATTTTCAGATAAATGTGTGATGTATTGCAGTTCACACAAGAGAACTGCAATACAGGGATTTCCGGTCTGACGAATATTTAGATTTTGTGCAAGAGTTGGAACGAAACCCGCCTCACGTTATAAGGTGGGCTAGAATGACATCACGATAGTTATTTGCACCATATTTTTGTGACTATGTGAATGGACATTCTTATTTACGTACGGGGTAGATTATAGACAAAAGTAATACCTCAGCTGTAAGAGACAGGAGTCATGGATGGTTGTGGGTACAACAGGATAGAGCCTCAGTTGACGTAGTTCTCCAGGTACGTGACTTCCTTATAGAAACAATTTCCAGGCCGCTGGATTCGGCGTGTTTCTCCATCATCTCCTTTTCCATTGAAACGTATCCTATGAAGTCCAAATCTCCCAACACTAGATAATTCATTGGAGAGATTAACTAAGTCACTTGTCTTTCATTGTCGGTACAGGACACATTAGGAATTGGGTTAAAGTGTGGAGGAAGCTTCACGAAAGATAACTCCTTAGATGCTCCACAATGTGTCAAAAACGTCACGAAGATGCAGACATCTGTTCATAGGTATGTACAGCACGATGGGGCACATTCAAATCCACTGGACATACTTTATGTGCACGTACTCAACTATAGGTTGTACTGATTAAATAAATTAACTAAAATTACACTGATTTGTTCTCTGTGATTCTCAAACCTAGGGGTACGAGGACTGTTTGGATACCTTACTTTTTTATTTGACATGATATTAGAATTTGAAGGTTAATTATATTATTTACGATTAAACTGTTAGTAATAAAGCGTGTTTTAAATAAGTATGATATTGGTAACGCAATTTTGTGTTCTATAATTAACTTAAATGTCAAAATAAAAGGTAATCAAATTACTAAACTTATTCATAATCTAATTACTAAAACCATATACAAGGGTCGTTCAATGTTGACCGAGACCTTTATTTGTTCAGAGGATACAGATAGCACAAGAAGCAACAAACTATGTAAGCTTTTCAAAGTATTCTCCTTGCGCGTCGAGGCACCATTGCCATCGTTGTGACAGCTCCCTGATTCCTTTGGCGTACAAAGAACTTCGTTGTTGTCTTAGCCACTGGAGGACATCGTTCCGCAGTGCTTCATCTGTGTGAATTACTTCCCTCCTAGATAGTCTTTAAGGGGTGCAAACAAATTATAATCACTGGGGCCTAAATCTTGACTGTAGGGGGATGGAGCAGAACTTCCCAGCGTATTTCGGCCAGAGTTGTTGTTGTCACATTGGCCGTGTGAGGGAAGGCATTATCGTGGAGAAGAATGACATTTCCAGACAACATTCCAGGTCTTTTCTTGCAAATGGACTTTCGTACAGCACCACTCAACAATGTGGAGTAAAACTGGGCATTATTTGTGCTCCCTTTGTCCAGAAAATCCACATGGGTAACACCCTTCATGTCCCAGCAACTTGCCATGATCTTTCCAGCTCCCGTCCTTCGCGAAACTGTTCACACCATTCGTATATTCTTGTCCGTGACATCGTTTGTTCACCATACTGTGCTTGCAATCTTCTGAAAATCTTAGCTGGTTTAACTTTCTCCTTCACAAGAAATTTGATAACACACCGCTGCTCCACAGCCACAGACACTACTTGGCTCCATGTTCGCTGCAACTGCTGCGCATGCTCCAAATATGTCATGCTGAGCGCTAGTTACTCGAGAAGGAATACATTACATCACCCGCAAGTTTCATTATGATCCGGCTATTCATTGATTATTTACATATGAAAATCCTGGTCAACCTTGAACGACCCTTGTAATTAATTCTCATTTATAACTGTAATGAAAGTAATAATTTATGTTCGTTACAAGTTCATGTTACAGTAAATTTCTTGATCTTGTGAAGATTAACCGGTCAAAAGCTTGGCATTGTTTTATCAATATGCTACTTCCATTTATATGAAACGAAAGAAAATGAAATAAACTGAAAAGACAGACATAATATAGGGAATTCTCATTATTTACATATTATCTTCTAGCATAATCCAATGCCGCAAATTCTCAAAGATAAAGCTTTCACCTCTGGTGCATGGGGTCCATGGTTTGATACCAGTTCAGGCCAAATGAGGTTTGTGGTTGACAAACATCGGGTTCGAGAGTTTTCTCTGCGTTCTCCCCTTTCCTCCTACTTTCTTTATCCCACCATTTCATTTTTATCATAATTGTCCCATTTAGCCTACACGGCACAAGGACGTAAAAACTGGAATATTTATTTCATTTCGTTTCTAGCTCAATCCTCTGCATTAAACGCCTTTATCCTGCTGTACTCAAGTGATGATATACCAAAGCGAAAATTAAGAGGCCCGAGACAGTTATCTTGGAGGTGAAATAGTAGGATGAGGAACGATATATACTACGAGAGTTGATCTCGAATGATAGTCTAGGTATCCGCCAACAGTGCTGGATTTCAACCCCGTATCACTTCGTACTTTGGAGCCTATGTTAATAGTAGGTCCCGTCCTTCACAAGAGGAACTCATAAATACGAGGTAAGGAGTTGGGTATATAAAAGTTGAAAAATGGTAAAATATGAAATTCGCTAGAAAATTTTAGGAAAGTTATTTAGATTCAGAAAAGAGAGAAATAGATAATGGGAACAGGACCATTCCAAACTACGTATGCAAGAATTAAAGAAGAAACGAAAGATTGCCGTGAAGGGTACAAGTAGCCAAGAAGCTATGGTTTGTTGAAGAGAGTTAGAGAAAGTGAGGAAATGAAAGATGTGAAATGAAAACAATATTTAGTGTCCTGTTAGTACGCTATGGTAAAGAGCTGTTGGTACCATTGCTACGCTATGGTAAAGAGTTATCTGCCTATGGACTGAACATCAGACGAAAAAAGTCAATAATGACAAAAAAAACTTTCTTTTCTAGGTGCTGCACGCGCGATTACATTTAGCTGTTCAATCCACTTAATCTTATTACACGTGCAAATAAGAACTTTTGTCTTAGACCTCAAACCATGTAAGTCATTTACTGAACCATTGTGATATATAATATTTAGTGCTGATATCATATACATAGCAATAGAAAATACAACGTTATGATTTATGTGTTTCCAATTGGTTCCAAATAATGGATCTCTTTTTCTTCTAAGATCTATTTCCAGTTAGCAAGGGTCGGCTTTATGGATTACTGGCCACAATCTTTCTATATCTTGTGTCATATCCACTGAAACGCCATACTGAGTCATATCTTCCATCACAGAATCAATCCACTTCTTTGCTCAGCTCATTCCTATCTCATTCAGTCTTATAGCATATACTCGGTGAGCTACATATTGCAATGATCTACTAGCATAACGAAATAATCAAAATCTACTTTTTTGTAGATTCTCCCCTACAAGCCTTATTTTCCTCGGATCACTTCATTGATAATTTTGTTCCTCCTCGCCACACCACATATCCACTGTAAGATCTTCATCTCAGCAACATGTGACTTCTGTTCCCGTGTTATCGTAGAGCGTCCAGACCTATTTCATCTACTTTCATTTAACAACAGCTTTTCAACGTTATACTACTTGATCCCCTTGCCACTTGAAAATTTTGAGTAGGACCCAGTCTGGGACTCTGTGTAGGACCCTGGGATAAATATTTTTACTTTCAATCATTGCACTTTTGAAATGATGACACATGTTTTCCTGTTTTGGCATCTGTCTCACTGTTACAAGTTTTTTTATTTGGGGGGGGGGGCATAAACTTTACAATGACGTTTTTTGCTGACATTTTGACCGGCCGCCATTTTACACAGCATAATTTTAGTCAAGACTTGTTCCGTGTTCTTTCATTTCCCAACACGTTTCTAACGATGTGTTACGTGACCCGCTTACGATTTGCAATTTTTAAGTTGGACTCCGCCTGGGACCCTGAGGGTGAACCTGGGAAAACACGTTTTGCTTTGATACGTTGTATTTTTAAAATGATCAAATGCATGTTTTCCTGTTTTGGCATCTGTCTCACCGTTTGCGATTCTAGCGATGGACACCCTGTATATTCTGGACACCCTGTATATTCATATAACTCGCACAGTATATACATTCGTAAATTTTTTATTACAGTTTCGTAATAGGCGTCATTAGTTCTTTCGGTTGATGTATAAGCCATCTTCCGCTTCGATATATAATCTCCCTCCCTACCCTTGTAAGTTCGGGCCTAGGACAAATCTGCCAATGACCAAATGCGCCAATCGTGAAAATGGACAAATCTGCCAATTGACAAATCCGCCAATGGACAAATCTGCCAATTACCAAATGCGCCAAACGCGAAAATGACCAAATGCGCCAATTGTGAAAATGGACAAATCTGCCAATTACCAAATCTGCCAATTACCAAATGCGCCAAACGCAAAAATGACCAAATGCGCCAATTGCGAAAATGGACAAATCAGCCAATTGACAAATCTGCCAATTACCAAATCTGCCAACTACCATATCTGCCAATTACCAAATCTGCCAATTACCAAATGCGCCAAACGCGAAAATGAAGAAATGCGCCAATCGTGAGAATGGACAAATCAGCCAATTGACAAATCTGCCAATTACCAAATCTGCCAACTACCATATCTGCCAATTACCAAATCTGCCAATTACCAAATGCGCCAATTGTGAAAATGGACAAATCTGCCAATTGACAAATCCGCCAATTACCAAATCTGCCAATGGACAAATCTGCCAATGAATAAGTCACCGAACTATCATTTTACTTTAGATGTATTCTTCAATCACCGTCTTACAGTATTACAAAGAAGAAGAGAAAGGAGAATTTATGAAAGAGCGGAAAAGGGTATTTTAATTTTAATGTGTGTTACTTTTATAAATTCGCAATTATGTTTCAAAATGAATGTTTACTGATGTTGGTTTTTGGAGTTTAGTATCCCATTGCTGTACTTAGGTTATATGAGATGTGACGTAACACGTTTGAATTTTAATTCCCTCTCACTGGGAATCGAACCCGAAAAGACTAATGTTTGTGGTAATTATTGGATAGCCAACAAGCCTATTTGGTCTTTCACTTAAGTAGCTATTGCTTCAATTCTGTTCATCCGATTATCTTGGTTCATATGCCATTCACTTCAGAATAAACCAAGCTTGCAAATGGTACTATGCGCATGTGTACATGATGTATAAGAAGAAGGAAAATCAAGGTAAAGTTGAGAATTTCCCGTCCAAAAGTCCCTTTGTTCAAATGTAGCACCCCCTGGTACAGCCCCAACTAAAGGCACCCAAATATAATATACCTTTAAAACTACTGTAGTTTATAAATAATATATGAGTCAAGTTTCATTGTAATACCTACAATAGTTTTGACGGAAAAAATATTTCTCAGTTCTGCTAGACAATACCAAATTTCATATAGGAAGAAAGTGAGATAACTATAAAATCAAATTAATCCGAACAGTATTATTTATTTGAAATGAAATGAAATCTGAGTTTTACGTCCAACGGTTATGGCGGTAAGGCTAAAGGAGACGGTGATGATGAGTAATAAAAAAATGGTAGAATGAAGGAAGTGGGAGGAAATGGGAGAAACCCGAGGAAACTCACGCACACGGTGTTTGTCCTCCACAAAGTTTACTTGGCGGGGACTGGGATCGAACCCGGGACCCCAAGCACCAGAGGTGAACGCTCCACCACTGAGCCACCGCGGCCCTATTATTTATTTGAGTATCATGACTTATACGTCATTCTCTTCAGAATAAAACAGGCTTTCAAATGATATCATGATAATATATGTGTGTGTGTTGTACGAGAAAAGGGGAAATTAGGGTAAAATTGGGAATTTTCCGTCCAACAACAATCGGCAAGAGCAGAGTTGCTCCAGTAGCCCTGATATCGTTTCTCCATCATAGATATAACTTGGTAGAAATGTTTCCCATGTTCATCAATGACTGCTCCGCAATTTTCTGGGAAGAAATCTATGTGGGAGTGCAACATATGTATTTTTAGTGATACATTACACTCTATTGCTTGGTAGAAGGTATTAGGTGCAACTCTACTTTCTTATAGTTCTGAGACCGTTCGTTTTCCAAAACATTCGTCACCACTTTTCGGAAAGAATCTCATGCTCTCTTCATTTTCTAACACTGCATCAAATTCAGGATCATTGAGGAGTTGAATTGAGGAGGCGAATTTGAGTGCCAATAAGGATTCATACCTGATTTTAGTTTCAGCAATTTGTGGAAGTTTACGCAGAATATATTTGAAGAATGTTTTGATGCGTCTATGAATAGCCGTCATTCATTGAGATTATCGTCTATGTTAAGTTTACTCATAAGACCAGTTAGGCCTACATAGTTACAACGTAATATGTCACTTTCCATTGAAAATACTGTTTGGAGATTCTGACCTGTTCAAAACACGAACACTTTTAGATCTTCAGAATAAGCTCCCCACTTCTTGAGTTTGGATGCCAGCAGTTCTGCGCCACTTTTTGAAAACCCCAGGTAATTTAATTCAGGTTGAGTATCATATGGTGAATAGATAATGATATTTTGGTTTTGTGAGGTTAGGATCGTTGGAAGACGATGAATCTGCAGCAGAATTTGACAATGTGGGTCGACATTCTTCACCTTTTGTTCTTCATCGGGTAAAACACTGGAGTAAGGTACGAGAAGTTGTGGAACCTTTAGTTCTTCAGAGTGTGGCTCAGTGATGAACATTTCAAGGAATATTTGAATTGAATAAGTAGCAGTCCACTTATTTCTTTTTTGGATATACCTTTAATTGGAAGAACTATGCAAAAATAGCAGTTAGAAGTATGATCTGTCGGTTCTCTCCATATCATTGGAACTGCAAATGGCACGCATTGCCTTTTTCCGTGTAGCCAGTCCCGCAAATTTGTAGAACAAGTATTACAACATATATTTGGTGCTCAGTTCTTGTCCACATCTCCCACTTTACAGCCAAAGTACAAGTGATAGGCTTTCTTTATGATAGGAGCGAAATACCACTTTTCGTTTCACTTCGTTAAAAACAACAATTTGCTCTTCACTGCAAACACATTTACGCGACATGTTTCTGCTTAGTATAGTCATAGAAAGATAAATAATAATAATAATAATAATAATAATAATAATAATAATAATAATAATAATAATAGCACCCACCCACCCGCCCAATATACCACCACCACTACGTTCGGGATGGCAAATTATAACTACCAAATAACGTTACACAACATGTTTTCTTTGTCAAACTCTTCAATACAAACTAAACCGTGAAGTGGTTGATATTTCTTTGTCAGCGATGAAGTGCGAGCAATATGAATAGCCAGAGACTACACAGGAATTTATTTCGGGAGGGACCCTAAGCTTTTCGGGGGTCCAAATACAATTTGAAGCTAAATTATATTAAAATTTGTAAAATTTAACCTGAAATTAGACTAAATTTACAAACAAGTCACCACAAATGTCAAGACCCACAGGACCCACCCCTGCGTATGTCCCTGAGGGTAGCAATGAAACTAACCGTCAAACAATGGAAGTTTATTGAAATAAGTAGACAGCTTCTGTTGCTACGAACCCTTAATTTGCCCAGCAGAGCACATCGGATGATATCGTATTTCTTTGAAATCCGAACCAATCTTCAAAAACTAATTTCATATTCGTTATTAGCACCCTAAAATTAGTAAGAATTGATTAGTTTTATCTCCGAAGCATTTTCACTGTTGACCAGTGTTTTCAGAGCAAGTTTCTCTTTATGTAGTTAATACGTTTAATGTGGATTAAATATGATCCAAGATTAGTTGATATAAAAGGAAAATTAGTATAATTGAGTTAACTTTTCATCTATTAGTAAATACACATTAGCAACTAGTGTTTTGTAACTTGTATGCTTAGTGCATAAAATAATTTTGTGATCTTGATAACAGATTCCTAAAGTGAAAAATATTAACTGTTAACAATCGGATTGTACCTTTTGTTGCTTGATTTCTCTTAACACTGACACACATATTTCCAAGAATGATACGCGTAGTCCTAACAGTCTTCCAATGACGAGACATATATCATTCCATTGATAATATTGAGGTAAACAAAATGCCATGTAAACTTTTCTAGAACATGTACTAAAACATCCTATTCGTAGATATGAAAATTGATGCTTTGTTACAGCTACTTCCTGATATAAAAGTTAAACTGAATTATATCGTCATTAACCATGCGCGCTGATCTTGGGGATCGGCCTCCCTGGATGTAGATATCTTTATTCGAATTTGTAACAAGGAACTACACATATTTCAATGCCTCTCCAAAGTTATATAGAAGTCGTCGTCTCTGTCATTAAGATCTTTATTACACCAATTCTAAGACTACATTACTCAGTTAATGAAATATAGTCCAGAATGTTGATTGATTTTCTTCCTTTAAAAATAATATATATACAGATGGTGATCAGAAAAATGGAAACACCTGAACGAAATTGCAACTTACCAGATTAATATGGTGTCGGGCCACCTTTCGCCTTCAGAACAGCCTTGATGCGACGGGGAATGGAGGAATAGAAGTCGTGAATGGTAGCAAGTGGAATTTTACACCATTCCTCGTGCAGGGCATCAGCCAATTCTGTGGAGGTGGAAGTCGTCGCCGGAGTCGTGTTTCCAAGACGGACCACAGATGTTTAATTATGATGAGATCTGGGGATTGGGCGGGCCAGGGGAGGTGTTGAACTTCATCCCGATGTTCCTCAAACCACGCTGCAACAACGCCAGCTGTGTGAATGGGTGCATTTTCATCCTGGAAGATGGCGTCATTGTCCGGGAACAATATCAGGACGATAGGATGCAAGTGGTCTTCTAAAATTGCGACATAATCGTTGGCAGTGATTTGTCCGCTAAGTGTGACCACAGGACCCAATGAAAACCGTGATATTGCGGCTCACAGCATCACCGAGCCGCCGACATGTTTCACAGTTGGGCGGAGACACTGCAGATCATAAGCTTCTTTAAGCGTTCTCCACACATAAACACGGCCTGTGGTTGGGAATAGGGTGAAGGATGACTCATCCGACCATATCACACGTTACCAGTCCTCAACGGTCCAAGTTGCATGGTAGCGCCACCATTCGCGGCGTGCGAAAACGTTATGGTCCCTGATGAGCGGTTTGGCCCGTGCAACACGACCCCGTAAGTTCATGTCATGTAATTCGCGGCTGACTGTGATTGTCGAAACAGGGTGGGGGAGGTGCCGATTGAGTTCCTCCGTCACTTGCTCCACAGTGGCACGACGGTTCTGCGTGACAATGCGCTTTAATACCCGGCGTGACCTGTAACTCATGATTTTCTTCCACCCACTGTTCCGCTTCCCCGATGTGGTTTTCCCGTGTGTTGTGTAGGCCGTCATAACCTTCGACACTGTCCCACGCGACACACCTAACACAGTAGCAACTGCCGTCACACTCACTCCACATAACCGCGCACCAACAATTTGCCCTCTTTGAAAATCTGAGAGGTCTCCCATTTTACACTAACTCCGTCTGCTGCAGCCACTGGACACTGCTGTTCCACTGCGCCTGACGTAGTATGGAGACCGACCTAACACACCACCATCAGCGGTCCGGTGCTGCGGGCGCCACGACACCACTGCCAACCCATACATCTGACGTGTTGCCAAGTACAGGTGTTTCCATTTTTCTGATCACCATCTGTATGTCAAAAACCTTATTTATGTATAAATCAATAAATCACATCGAACCAATTAAAATGAGATGCTCGAGTACAAGTTTACATGTTTAGTTTATTTAAATATATATATATATATATATATATATATATATATATATATATATATATATATATATATATATATATATATATATATATATATATATATATATATATATATATATATATGCTGCACTAACAACTGAATCTTTCGTTGCCAATAATCAGTGACAGCTTTCATTCATTGTCCTGGCAGTAGCGAACTAGCAGCTTGCTTGTCTTTTTGCAAGGTGACACACATATACGTTTTCGAACATGCTAGTTGTAATCGTAGGTAATAATAAAGTTAATTAAGAAGTCTTGGTAATAAGTACATAGCCTCGGTGCTGGAAAGAAACGCTAAACACTAATAATTAACTAATTAGATGGATGCTTCTAGGATCAAACATTTATAGAGGATTTTTGATAGGCGTTCAGCACCCGTAGAATTTTTCGCTGGAATTTATTCCGAAAGTTAAAACTCTGATGCCGATCGATGCAGAGGAGAAAATGATTGTCACCTAAATTGAGGTTAACCAATGAATATCCCTATTTAATTGCACGAATCACTCTTAAAACGGTAGTTACAATCAATCCAACCTACTTTCCCTCTACTGTTTTTATCATGCGCATACACAGCAATTTCTTTCTAGAGGGGGGGCCAATTTCAATTTGAGAATAAAGAATTTTAAAATTTGTAAAATCGCTCCTAAAATTAGACTAAATTCACAGAAAAGCAGGGGGGAGCTGAGTCCGGACCACCAGAACCTATCGCCTGTATATGTCCCTGGTTTGTATTTTATTGGTTAAACTAGCTGAAATGCCCGTCCTTCGAACGGGGAGATCACGTTTATAAAAATATTTGAACTCCCAACTACCCTAACAATATACATTTCAATAATTGATTACACGGTTCATCCCGACTATATATACATGTCATCCCCCATGTGACCCCGAAGGGTTGATAGGGGTTTATTAGCCACATTTGGACAGAAACGCCATCGAGTTTGGCACCATTCATCTCCATAACCCCGAAAACCATGGATTCCAAACAAATATCGCTCATTTTCGATTATTTGTACCTCATTCCCCCTGTGACCCCTCTAGAGATGGTAGGGGTATCTGACCTCCACTGAGACTGAAACGCTATCTGGATTGTCACCATTTATCGCCGTGACCCCGAAAACTGAGAAATCGACACTAATACCTGTCATTTTCGATTATTTGTATATGTCATCTCCCTGTGACCCTCTTGGGGATGGTAGGTATATCTCACCCCTACAACATTTTGTGTTGGTTATAAGTAATATGTGTACCAAATTTCGTTAAAATTGCTCCGGGCGTTCCAGAGTTATGCTAGACAATATATAGATACATACAGACATACCTACATACATTATTTTTTTTACATATCATCCTCCTGCGACCCTCCTAGGGATGAAAGGGGTATCTTTCGCCCATAGTGTTTGTTTCCTCACTGTAAGTAATACGTGTACCAAGTTTGGTTGAAATTGCTCCAGGCATTCGAGAGTTATGCTCGAACATACATACATACACACATACATACATACATACATCCTTTTTATAAGTATATATAATGCCTTAACAAGTTTGAAGTTTTTAATCTACGTACAGTACAACCTCGTTTATCCGGCCCTCGTTCACCCAGATCTCCGGATAATCCAAACCGGATTTGTAGGAACTTCAAATATTTTGCACAAACTTCGTCATACTGTGCGAAGAACTAGCATTTTAGCTAATATATATAGTGAAACTTGTATAAAACAGAAGGCGGTGGGTCCGGATTTTACTCGAAGGAATAACAGCGATAAGGACTGTGAGGAGTTTCCGTTATAGACAGATTTCCGTTTTATTCAAGTTCCGGTTTCTACAAGTTTCACTGGATATATAATCATAGTCAACCATTGTCAATACACTGCTGGGTGAAGGTCTTTCCAGCTCTTTTCCGCAATAACCTATCTTCCGTAAAACTTAAAGATTTCATTTCCATTTTCACTTCCATTTCCTCTTCTGAATGGCTTGTAGTAGGTGCATACACTTGAGTCACTTGTAGTGTATATCTCTGGGAGAGTTTGACTTCAAGCCTTGCTACTCGACTAGATATACTATCTACCTCAAGGACCTTGTTTTTCAATTTTTCGTTGATAAGAAATCCCACTCCGACAGTCTTGCCACATTCTGATCCTCTGTAGTAGAATAAGTGTCCTTTCTTCAATTCGATTAACTCTTCTCCTTTTCTTCTTACTTCGCTCAATCCGACGATGTCCCAGTTGACTTTCTGTAGCTCTTCTTCCAGCTCCTGGAATCTTGCTTCTGAAGCCAGGGATTTTGTATTGTATGTAGCCATGGTCAGTTTTAAATGGCAACCTAGTCCGTAACTCCGGGGATTCTTAGCACCCTCTGCCTGCATGTGATTCTGAACGTTGCCTTGCCTAGACACAGTTCGGCTTCCGGAGAATAAAGGTCTTCTTGGCTTATTGTGTCCTATCATGATTGTTTAGACAAGTGGAAGGTATTTGGCAAAAATCACCGTGCCTACCAGGCATGTTGGTGATAGCCCCCCGTGTTCGCCTTCGTATCATTAGGGAAACCTGTAAGTTTCACCGTGGACAGGAAGTTACCAGTCTGCACCACTAGGAGGTACGGATAGGACATAAGTGGCTAGCCCAGCCGGTTCCATACGTTGTCGACTAATTCTCAGCGTGCGGGTCTCCTTCTGGTTTACTACTACTAGACACCATTTTGCATATATATATATATATATATATATATATATATATATATATATATATATATATATATATATATATATATATATATATATATATATATATATATACCGGGTGATTCAATAAGAATGTACCAGGCCTATATCGCAGCTAATATTGCACGTAGAGCCTTCAAACAAAAAATTGCATCACTAAATCGTATGTGTAGAATGCAATAAAAATAGTAGCGTGACCAGTGGCTTCTCGTGAATACCTCCAACGGGAAGCAACTTCGAAATTTGCAATGCAATAAATTTGCAATAACTGTTGAAATCGTTCAAAAGGACATTAAATGCCATGCAACTTTTAGAGGACAAACTTTGTTATATCCCTTCCCATTTAACCGCTAGAGGCGTTGTTGCAGACTTGTATCTGAGTACCCGTAGCAGGCCTTTATCTCAGCTAATAATGCACATAGAGCCGTCAAACAAAAATATGAACTACTAAATCGTATGTGTAGAATGCAATAAAAATAGTAGCGACACCAGTGGCGTATCGTGAATATCTCCAACGGGGGTCATCTGCAAAATTTGACATGGAAACAGGGATTGGTTGTGCCTCCATTGAAACAAGCGCATAATGGGAGAAACGTCGAGAGGAAACATCCTCGCACCATATGACTTTCACCTAGTAATGCGACCGTGTTCCTCTGGACTTCCTCTGAACTTAGGTGTTTCCTCTGAACTTAGGTAATTTCGTCACCGGAAATTTCGCCACCGGAATTTTCGTCACGGTAATTTCGTTACCGGTAATTTCGTCACCAAAATATTAGCATGTAGGTTATTTCGTCACCGGAAATTTTGACATAGTAATTTCGTCACCTGTAATTTTGTCACCAAAATATTAGAATGTAGAAAATTTTGTCATGGTCATTTTTTCACCTTTGTTGAACTAAGTAGAGACAAAGTAAACGACCAAAACAGCTAATCTTATCTTAATCAAACTTGGAAAACAATTCAGTTGGTGTTCGACTCTGGAAAATCGAAGTTTCGGATACTTGACGCAAAAACAAACAATAATAAAATAACATAATGTCAGCTTCAGAAAATGTTAAAAGCACAGGCAAAATGTGTAGCTAATGGATTTATATATCACTATTTACAAATATTAAGTTTTCAAAATTTCAGAACAGAAAATAGAAAAAAATATAACTTGTTATAATGCAATAAGTGTTTTACAGGTTGATTTTCTACTATTCATAACATGATAGGAAACAACAAGCAATTTTTGTTCAAACATTTAGTTCCAGTGTTATACGTTATGCACAAAGACTGGAGCCGTTTCTGCAAAATCTGAAACACTCTTTTATTTTCTTTTTTGGTGGTTGACCCACAGCATCTTGATGTAGCTCAGTTGAAACCGTTTCTTCAACTTGTTGAATTAAGTACTATCAAAATAGTCCAGAAGTTCCAGCTCTTCCTCCGAAGCCTCTTGTATTCCTGATGCACATCTGTTGCGGGAAGAAATGTGAGTCCGTTCATTTTCTCCCATAATAGTCATTGCTCTTGCACCGTTCTGTGAATCCAATCTCTTGAACCTTTCTCCACGTTGAGTGAGTCAGGTGAAAAAAAAGCAATGCTGTACACGAGTTGATAATATTTCTGTGATAGAATTACTGGAAACTTTTATCTCTTATCTCAAATACGGGTCTAGGATGTTTCGGTGTAGGATGTTTCGGTGCTGGACGTTTCGTTGTACGGATGTTTCGGTGTACGGACGTTACGGTGTAAGGACGCTTGGCTGTAAAGGACGTTTTGGTGTATAGCCTAATATTTGATTGCATTAATCATATGCTTGTAATGAACAGTCATGAAGTATAGTGTAGCCACTCTGCAATAGCGTAAACTGATTAATATTGTAATTGAGTCTCATTGTTATTGCTCAGTCTCTTCGGAACATCAGCGTATTTTTTTCTTTTTTCTGACTTCATGTCCGTCAATTAACTTATGTGTTCCATTTGAACAGCACTAACAAGGAGACTTGCGGAAGTGTAATTTACTGATTTGAATGAAACTTTGCAAACTTGTAGAATATGAAAAAATAATCGTCACGTATTTTTTTTTTAATTTTGGCAATGGTGCGGATTTAAGGGTAGAAACCACCCTTTGAACGTTAGAGGTGGCCTCCAAGCATAAACAGAAAATAATCATTAAAATAGAAGATTAAATGATACGGCCAGCTTACTGCCAAGGGGGTTTTAGGACAGGTGATTCAGAACCTGACGTTAAAATTACAAAATTCAAATTGGCGGATCCAATATTATGATTACTATTACAAATAGTCTTCTGGTTTGAAATGTTCTGCAGTTAGCCAAGAACAATTATAATTGGCAGGGACTACTGAGAGAAGGTGCACACTGACGTGAAACCCCTTTCTATACTTATTTTAACAGGACGTTTGATTAAATCTATAGCCCAAAAAGTTAGAAGCCAGTACCAATGCATTTGTCGCGAAGAAGAAGCAACACATGTTATTTGAAAAGAAAATATTCATAACTCTGATCAATATGGTTTAATTTTTAAATGCAGACGGGACGTACTCTAGTGTTTACAGGGACACAAACAGTAGAAAGTGTGGCGCAGTCAGTAAATTCTATGACTCATAGCTACATCATACAGCCTATAATTTCTGTAAATAGTGTTTTGTTATCACCACTGTTAATTGTTTTGTAGGAAAACAATGGAACATTTGGTCTTGTAGTCCAACACAACCTTTTTAAATTTGTAAACATCCTTGTAAAAGCATCAAATCCGGAAAAATTAACATCAAGTCTTGTGAGATCATGGTTCCAAGAGATTTTTCTTCAAGCGTCTAACCCAAAGTCCACTTTGTTATTAGCTTCGTGGAGTGGTCACATTTCATCAACTTTGAACCTATTTCAAGAACAAAAGAGTAACTCATAATATAAACCATTTCTGCGGGAACAACTGGTAGGATTCAGGCTCTTCTTGTGCTCTTTAGGCCATTAAAAAATTTTCTTGAGACATTTTTCTGACACTGTCCTTCTCTACAACTATAACATCAATTTACATCTCCGTAATAATATAATTAAGATCCCAACACTGATTCATAATCAGTTTTCTTCTCCTAGATTTGCTAATCGTATTCGGTATGCATGATATAAAAGCGGCTATTTTGAAGAAAAACCTCCTGTGTTTGAAAATTTCCTTTCAAAGATTGTGCAGCATTTTGCGATTTGTGCACAGTTATTGCCGTAATAAGGTGTGTGTGGTGCAGGGGCGTCATTTCAGACTTCGCTTGAGGGGGGCAAGAGCGCAACCGACATAAGACTTTCTCGTCTTGTACTAGTATATTAGTAGACAATCGATTAAAGTATATGTATTCCTCAAACTCTTGGGGGGGGGGCAATTGCCCCCTCCTGCCCCCCCTAAATGACGCCCCTGGTGTGGTGTACACAATGTTTATACATCACACACTTTTTTTTTACTATAAAACGTTTTCCCAATCAATTCATAATTATAACATTTGAAGATATAAGAAGTTCTGACAGAGTGAAGCGAGGGGACCCACTATAAATAAGTAACCCCTGTCAATTACAGCAGCATTTAATTTTTTTATTTATTAATTTATATTTTCTACTTCATGAATTTATTTCTCCGTAACGAATAATTTTCATTTTGAGGAGTGGACATTTCGATGTAAACATTTGAACTTTTACACCGAACCAGCCTCACACCTAAACGTCCTTACACCGAGACATCCGTGCACCAAACCGTCCTACACCGAAACGCCCTGCACCAAAACGTCCTACATCAAAACATCCTACACCGAAACAGCCGTATCCCCTCAAATACGATATGTGAAATATGTAACTCTTTATTTAATAATAATAATAATAATAATAATAATAATAATAATAATAATAATAATAATAATAATTATTATTATTATTATTATTATTATTATTATTATTATTATTATTATTATTATTATTATTATTATTATTATTATTATTATTATTATTATTATTATATTTGCTTCAGTTGAAGATTAAAGAAAGCAATTTCAAAAACTTTTCCGATTCATTCATTGTACTTGTATTATGTTCTAAAAGACATTGGTGATGGTATTATCGTGACAAAATTTTGAGTGACGAAATTACCTTTTTGGTGACAAAATTACCAGTGACGAAATTACCGTGACGAACTTTCCGGTGACGAAGTTTCCGGTGACAAAATTACCGCCGCCCGTTTCCTCTCGACGTTTCTTCCATTGTGACCAGAGAAAAACAAAAAGAGGGAAGGAAGCGAAACCTTGCATGAAGCAACTGTAGGAAGGGGGACACCTAGCCACGTATTGGTTAATATCACCGGATGTAAAATGTTGTCAACTCAACACAAAGTTGTACTTTTTGAATAGCACTACGTTAAGTTATTACAAATTTTAAGTCTACATACAAATCGAAAACAAACAATACCACTTTTATTGTTCAGTGTTGCAAACTAATTATGCTATAATATCACAAAAATCCAGAAACATCCCAATTTTGGAGGTCTCTATAACAGTGATGACCCAAGTGAGACGGATGGTGCATCGCACATCGAAAGCACCTTAGTGTCGAATACTATGTCAGCATATGATGTATTTCTATCAAACAGAAGAAAAAAGTTACAAGGAATTCAAAACTTGACTTCTTGCAAAGGGCTTTATTTCGAAAAAGAGCTGAGATAAGTATCACATATAATTACGTAGATTATTTTCAAAAGATGTAATGATCATAATGCCGTTTACAGCAATTTGATATTTTACACCGTTTAGGAGATATGATAATGAATGTTAAAGTTGGCAATACTACTAAAAGTCGTGAAATTAGGAGAATATGTGGTAATCACAACTACCAAAAACTGTTGGTCAAGTATCAAAGGTGCGAAAACAAGCAACATCACTTTATAAATTTCTTGCAACTGCGCCATTTTAAAAAGTATTGCCAACTGTAACATGTATATATGATGTCTAGTGATGGGTAAATTCCCGGGAAGATATTTTTCCAGAATATTCCCTAGGAATATTCCCGGGAAGATTCCCAAAATGGGAATTTTCCGGGAATTTATCTACAATCACAAATAAAATTGCATTATATTACTATATCATGATTTCAAAGTTAAATACGTTTTTATATCACAGTATATTATTACTCTTGTTCCCAGCGGAGCCTTTAAAATGTATATTCTGAACGATGTTATTTTATTAATATTTTATTATATTTAGAGAGTACGAATAAATCTATATTTATTTACAATATGTTCTACGAAAGTAAATATGTTTCAAAAATGGTATAGTAAGTCCACATACTTTTAAACCGCTAAAAAGTTTAAATTTACATGTAAGTGGATTATCTGAACTTGACTCTACTACTGATATAAGCATATTAAATTTTTAAGTGTTATAAACAAATTAGGTTGGGTAACTGCCAGAAAACACATGTCCCACCATTTTGTCAACATTTGCGATTGCAAGATACTTTCTTATCTTTATAATTTTGCATGTAATATTGCAATACACGACATTTTTTCCTGCCCATTTCTCGAAATTTCATGCTTTAATTCACATGTAAGAGAAGTCCGAGTACCTCTTCAGAAATTCGAGTCAGAGACAGGAGACAGACCGACGTCTATTACTAACGGTGGTTCAGGGTTTATTAATAGTACTTCATCTCTGTTTCTACATAATTCTACATTACTTTACAAAATGGATTCTTTTCATCATTTGTAAATTAGTACTTTGATACTTTTGGCTATTGTTTAGTTTGGTGGGTCCAGATTTTGCACCTACTTTTTTTTTTTTTGCGATATTCTATTCCGATGCGGTTGTTTTATGGTTTCATACGTTAAATTACGTTCAGACAGCATTGCCGAGCGAGAGTTAGCGAGTGAAGGCGGGGTAGAGCCCCGCAGGGCACGTTGTTTTCTATCTTCGTTACCAACAATTCACTTTCTTTTCTCACATAAATCACTTCCACTTACCTTTACGGTTTGTACAAATCCCCTACTGCCCTAAACAAAATTGTGTTCAATACTTTCTTGACTACTTGAACACCACTATCAACTCTTTGTTCCGTAAATCGTCCTACTTTTTGCTAGTTTTGGGCCCCCAATACTAAACAATTACCCTACCTTTTAGTGCAAATGGAAATGGTACTTAAAAACTCATATTATTAATTATGTCAAGTACAGTCAAAAAAAATTAAAATTTTTTAACCTCCAAATTCTTTAAAATCTAGAAGTAAATCATAATATATTAAAATAATGTAATTAGTCATACGGTTCTTATAATTTGGAAGATAAAGTAAAGAAATTTATATAAATTCCTTCCCGGGAATTTATAGGCCAGGGAAAAAACCTGGGAATATTCCTATTTTTTTAAAATCCCTTCCCACTGGGAATATTCCCACTGCCCATCACTAGTAATGTCCAAGAGGTCGGGCGCCCCAAAATATAACCTCAGTGCAGAAAGTGGCCAATCATTTCAGCAAATAACAAAAACATTCATTTTTAACAGTTATAAATTCATCAAAATTAACACATAATTACAAGCAAATTATCTCTTATTGCCTTAGAGCATGTACGATTTATTGAACTTTTACATCATATGTCTCTCCGGTCTTCACAAAATAACCAACTTTTTAAACATATAGGGGAGACCGGGGCTGGTTGGCGTACTTTTCATTCTTTATTTTTTTTATGAGCAGATTGTGCACTCTATTGCAATGTAATGGATGTGTACGGAGAGACCAATGTTTCCTCTAATAAATTCCATTTTTGTTTTTGTTTTGTTGCTTACAGTTTTCGAGAAATAATTTTTCTTTCTTTTAAAACAGAGTATGCCAACCGACCCCTACTGAGGGTCTGGTTGGCTGATAGCGTGGGGCTAGTTGGCATTCTTTTTAAATATAGCAAAGCACACAAAAAATTGGATTTTTTAGAAATATACGTTATTTTTCTGAATTCTATTATATATATTGCAATGAAGTAGGCTATTTGAAGTTTGAAATTACTTTTATTCACAAGATTTAAAAGAATCAGCATTATGAAATATGAAAACTTCTTTCTTTCATTCTAGCTTGGTTGTCATGACATTGAAAGCTACAAGATTATCAAACCACATCAGTTTTAATATGATTTGGTGTAGGTTAATTCTTCATATTATTTCAAAATGTAATTAAAATAACTGAATTATCAAGAAAGGTAGTTTATTTCCCGCTGTTCGCAAAGTAGCTAAGAGAAACTAAGATATGTTTTAGCTGAATTATCGAGAAATGCAATTTATTTCCTACTTTCCACAAAGAAAGAAAAAGCAATAGCTAGGCCTCTATTTTTGTAACAAAAGAGCACATGTAAAATATTCTTGATCCTGAGAATTAGGCCTATTCAGAAAATTCAGAGTCCGGCATACAGTCTTATCTCGATTTCTAAATTTTGACAGCAATCCAATACCTGCATGCTATTCTATAACATTGAAGTAAAAGATTGGTAGAACTGTAAACTATATAACAATAAAACAAACAATGTAACAATAAAAATAAAATGAAATAAAATTTCACATGAGGTTGTTTGGCACACTTGCCAACCAACCCCAAATGCTATACGCCAACTAACCCCAAGCCCATTTTGTGCAACAAAGTCGTAATTACTCAGCAATTGTTTGGCATTTACGTTTTATTGTTTGAATATCCATAAAAACAAAGTTCAGATCTAACTAATGCTATATTACTTACCTCTGTACCCCAAGTAGTGACGATTCTGTGATGTTGTAACAGAGAACTGAAAAAAAAATACTTCAGACTGGCAAAAACACTCTTTATCTAATAGACACCATAATCCGCAAGTTACAAATTCCATATAAAGGTGGCAGCTGCATCCATAGGTCGCTCTTTTATGACAGTAACAACAGCTCATTATGTTAATTAATGAAGGAGTTATATGCAGTTCGTCAACATGCCCCGATCTCCACCAATAAGTAAATGTTAATGCTATTGTAAATGGTTACCTCGTTCAAATCCTCAAATATTTGGGCGATGATTTGATTACTTTCTCTTAATTACTCTTAGTTTCTTGCTTGTTATTCATAAATACTTTCTTTCTTTATGTTTTTACTAGATTATCCAGTTATTTGATGATAATACAAACAGAGTTGGGTGTTTTCCGTTTGGCAGAATTGTCAATTGGAAGATTTGTCCATTTTCACGATTGGCGCATTTGGTAATTGGCAGATTTGGTAATTGGCAGGTTTGGTAATTGGCGGATTTGTCAATTGGCAGATTTGTCCATTGGCAGATTTGGTAATTGGCTCATTTGTCCATTCTCACGATTGGCGCATTTGGTCATTTTCGCGTTTGGCAGATTTGGTAATTGGCAGATTTGGTAATTGGCAGGTTTGGTAGTTGGCGGATTTGTCAATTGGCAGATTTGTCCATTGGCAGATCTGTCCATTCTCGCGATTGGCGCATTTGGTCATTTTCGCGTTTGGCGCATTTGGTAGTTGGCAGATTTGGTAATTGGCAGATTTGGTAATTGGCAGATTTGTCAATTGGCAGATTTGTCCATTGGCAGATTTGTCCATTGGCTGATTTGTCCATTTTCACAATTGGCACATTTGGTCGTTTTCGCGTTTGGCGCATTTGGTAATTGGCAGATTTGTCCGGGTCCCGTAAGTTCCATCATAGAGGATGGAGCAGGGATGTGTGCGGATCTGTGTCTCTAAAATCGACCACATATGTTGATTACGAGGGATGTTCAAATTAAAAGATACGAAACGACAGTGTGGGTATAATTGCAGTTTTCATTCAAAAGTAATCACCAGAGGCCTGAGCACAACTAACTCACGATTTTACGAGCCGAAGGAATCCCTGTTTCTAGAATTCCTCTGGCTGTGGTAGCAGCCAGTTCCCCACTTCGTTTCCTTCAGTTCTTCCGAGTTGAAGAGCTTAACTTTGATGTTTATTTTAGAGGGCCAAACTGATAGAAGTCGCAGGGCAACATGTCCAGGTTGTAGGGCAGATGCTCAAATTGCTCTTCGAACTCGTCCAGTACACTTCGTGTGACCTGGAATACGCATGGACAAGCGTTATCGTGGAGCATAATCACTACCTCCTTGAGCAACCCAGGCCGTTTGTTCGTGATAGATTTGCGTAGCTTACGTAGTATCTCACAGTACACGTTACTGGTAATGGTTTCTCCGTGCTCGAGGGCGTCGAGAAAGAAATGAGCATCACTTTGGCTGCTCAGGGCGCAGCTTTGAAGTTTTTGGGCGAGGTGACGACGCATGCTTCCATTCCATGCGGTTCCGTTTTGTCTCTGGCTCGAAGTTATGGCACTAGCTCTCGTCCTGGCGCCGATCCGCTCCAGGAATGCGGGGTCTTCATGACACCGGAATAGGTGTTGCAATGTTAACCTCATACACAGTTTCTTTTGAGGTTCGCTCAGCATCTTCTAAACCTACTGCTCGCACATTTTCCGGTAAGCCAACCTGTCGTGCACAATTGTCCATACTGCTCCAACCCTGGCCCCCACTATCACTGCCAACATTCGCATTGTGGGACGCCGATCACTTGCCACCAAGACATTCACCTAGTCAATGAATTCGGCCATGATTACCATGTTCGCCTGGTCTCGGGTCATCACTCAAGTTCTCCCGGCCTTCGCGGAAACAGACACTCTACTTTCTCACTGGCTTGTCGGACACACAATCTCCCCCTATACATCACCATCCGGCGATGAATATCGTCCGGTTTAACCCCTTCTGCAGTCATAAATCTGATAAGATCTCGCTACTTCTCAATCGTGAGCGACATGATTTCATCACATGCACTGATATTTCAGTTGAACGGAACACACCTACCTGGTTCTCTCCTGCATGATGTGAGAGACGCCGCGCATACGCACAACCTCGCTGAACACTATATTCTCTTCCGTAGATGCCACACTACGTTATCCCAAAGCGGGATATTTCTATTTCAACCAGTTTGGTTTGTACGACGTTTCGTACCTTTTCATTTGGACACTCATTTATATTCAGGCTTGGAAATTGGATGGGTCACGGCAGGTTTTCAAATTCATTCCAGTATCCCCAAACCCACGCCGCAACATCTCCAGTTGTTAGGATGGGCACATTATCAATGTAAAATATGATGTCATTGCCCGTAAACAACATTTGGACCACAAGATACACACGGTTCCGTAAAGTGGTGATATAACATGCGCAATGACGTGGCTGATATGCATCAGCACAGAACTTACTGAAAACTACAGTATTTCTGCCGACAATGTGACAGTGCCGACGCCGATGTTTCACGTTCGCGCGAAAAACATTCAGATTATGCCCTTATGTGGGCATCCACTATACAGTAATATACCCTGTGATTTGAAATAAGGTGAATGTCACCCATGCGAACATTTCACAATTCCCAGTGATCAGCGGTCCTTGTGACATATTTGCTGCATCATTTTATTCGTACTAAATCATGAGGTTATCTTATCAGCGATTTCACCCGTGCAACTAACCTCGTATGTGCAAGTAATGTACATATCTTGTAGCAAACTCTGTCGGTATATTTTATGGGAGGTGCTTCTTGAATTCCTCCGTCACTTGCACGGTATCATACAATGGTTGCTAGGCGGAACACGTCCGGTTACTGTTCCTTTTCGCAATGCCTTTTTGCCAAGGGTTTCGTAGGCCGTCATTACCTTGGACACTTTTCGTCGCGACACACTCAACACCCTTGCTAGTTTTGTGACGCACGCACCACATAACGCAGCATTAACAATTTGCCCTCCGTGGAAAATAGAGGTATCTCATTTTACACCATACTGTATACTCTTTTTCTTACAACCTGTTCTACTTCCCCTAATACACAGCCACTCATAGATTGCCTCCGCGGTCGCCATCTTACCGTTTCCAACTCAGATATCTAAAGTGTTTCCAGCTCCAGTTGTTTGTATTATTTTGTTAACTGTATGTGGTTATTTCAATAGTACAAAGATCTTAACAAAATTCAATTTAGTTCATTAGTAAGACATTAGCCAACTTTCAGCTTGTAGTACATCTTACACTTTTCAAGGAATTGAAGCAAATAACTAGTCAATATTTTTCAGAGGAAAATTGCACAATTCCCTGTGCAGGCTCTGATTCAGCTTCGTTAGAGATTACGGAAGAGGAAAACTGGGTTAAACTGGGTCCCCCAAGGTTGACCACCAATATTCAAGTTGGATCAGGAGAGGCATGATGTATTCAAGTAGATCCCGATATTCATGAAACAACACTTGAACAGGTTTGCCTCTCTGAATTGGAATATTACTATATTAAATACTACGTTGTTGTCAAGGAACAAATTCTGTATCATAAGATGTACTTAGCATTTAAAGTGTCAACATAATCATTGGAACTAATTTTCGATTTGAGAGTTGGTAGAATACTATGAGTAATGGAATACTATGAAATTGCGACCCAAACCAGCATAGGTTTGTTTTAACATAGGAAGTCGGCAGTCAGGAACATACCCCTCCTTTGACATCCGCCATTAACATCCCCAAATCAACAGCGTCCAGCTATCTATGGTCCATGTTCTGTGTTCTCGAGCAACATCTTATATGTTCTACAATGTTGGCGGTGATGATCAGGAAATTGCTACTTATCCAGATACCGTAAGCTGTTGTTATAGGAACTAATCGTTCTAGATGTACGTTGAGTTCTGAAGGCAGTTGTGCAGTATAAGCTCTATATTCCAATTCAATATTTGGTGATCTATTTTACTTAGATTCAGGGCCGAAATCAGCCACAGAGATTTGGGGGGAAGCTGAATATGTTAGGGGGCCAAACAAAGTTTAGGGGGGCCGGCCACCTACCTCCGCTGGTTGCGGGCCCTCTTAGATTCAGCCTGTTCGCTATTCTCTTCTAAATAATGTCTCGTTACAAATTCTTTATGTCGTCATGATCTCTCACATTAACGCTTTCGATCAATCTAATGCACCAATAGACTTGAGCACAATCTCACCAACTACCACATATACTTATTTTGCCTTCTTAGATAATCGGAGAATTTTTCTATTCTGCAATACAGAGTCTCTGCTGTTGTACAGTCCGCGGCACAGAATTTGTTACAAAAATTCTAAGTCCAAATTAATAACAAACTCTTGCCCAGTTTTCTTATGATTCCCGCAATACGTGTATCAATCGATTAGTTGCTTCTAGTATTTATTCCAACTCCTCCCCGTCCTCCACCTCTCTTTGTCTAAAGCAGTGTGTATGACGTAGTACACTCTTTCCATTCAGCTGAAAAAGAAACAGGAATCAAGCTTACAACTTTATAGCTTTAAAACAGTCTTTTCCATTCGTTTGTTCTGAAATATTTTTAAGAGCCTAAATTAAAGGAAAGTCACACAATCTTCCCAGAGCTTCATAAATATCTTTAGTTTCATTCTTTTCTTTCTTTAAAGAGTGCAAGCTAGTAAGATGCTCCCTAAGAAATCTATGGAAATTGCCAAGAGCTCTAAAATATCTACGGACAGAAACGAGTTTTATTCAATGATTCATTGAATTTCTTTTCAGTAAGTGCAAGCAAATGTTTCAGGGGCGTCATTTGGGCAGGACAGGAGGGTGTAATTCCCCCTCTCTTGAGCTTCATAAATACGTATTTTTGATCAAATGTATAGTAATACACTAATAAAAAGTGAAAATCTTATGTCGCCGGAGAATCTCTTTCCCCCCCCCCCCCCTTCCCCGAATAAAGTCTAAAAGAGACTGGTTTTAACAACAAACCTATAGAGTTACGATAGCATATTGCTAAAGAGCTTACATTTGGTTTCAAGACTCGAAGGTTTGATCTCAAGCCATATGACTTCCTGGGTGACATTCAGAGAGAGAGAGAGAGAGAGAGAGAGAGAGGGATTCAAGTATGGAGACAGAGAGGGATGATTTGTATACACAGATTTTGAATTGGGGAAAAATGATCGGACAGCATTCGTATTATGACGAAAATTCTGATTTTGTGAAAGATAAGGGAAGTTTTCGAACTGCGAGGATCACATTAGGCAGTTGTCGAATTAATGTGGAGAACTCTTTTTAGAACATCAGATGATTACGAAAGGAGAGAAAGATCTTCAGAACTGAGGAACTAAGATTTTAAAAAATCTGGTTTCGGCGACGGGTTTCGAACCACAAACGTTGTAGTTATCGAACCATGACTTTATCCATTCTGCTACGGAGAATTCTTTTATTGGTTCACATACGTTTCCCTTAGCTGCGTTGAAAGCTACCTTAAGGGGATATTCCAAAAGTTGACTCGGTGGATGCGCCGTTCAGATAGGACGTAAACCTCTTGTAATTTAGTTACAATGTGCAAAATGAACTTCCTCTTCTTCAGGACACTTTTTAAAGCTTTAAAATTTGTTACTATTGTTTTAATTAAGTGACATTTGATAGAACCATCTGATAAAGTAGTGCCAAGCCCTGTGCGTCATTGTCGGTTAGGTGAATGGTTAATGTAAGTTACTCATACGTGGATGGTCCGAGCTTCCAATCAAGACCATTCTTATTGATTATTTGATTTGAGCTACGCTCATACTGTATATTCCACAAGTTCAAGTTTGAAGTAATGTAGTCACAGCTAGTTTAATTCGAAATAATTTTCCAATATTATATTTGTTACTAAATTTACATGGCACTCCTCACTTCTTTGTAGCTCTGCATAAATGCAAAATTGTTTTAAAAGTATATTTTACTTTCAAGTATTATTGATTTTTTAGAAATTGTCCTTCAAATTTATTTTATAATTATTTTCTATTTTTTTTAATTATAACATTTTCTATTTATATTGTATTCTATGTTACACGTTTATCTATCTATATAAAAGAGAACGTACAAATCCTTTGTTAGCTCATCACGCTAATACGGCTAAACCAATTTCTTTCATTTTTGGGGGGTTATTAAGATTTGGACCCTAGATGGTTTTTATCATATCACTTTAATTTTCAATTACCAGTGTCTTGAGATAATTGACCATTCAAGTGTCCATAACGTACAAATCCTTTGTTAGCTCATCATAGCTAAATCTAACCGTATTTATATGCAACCCACATGACCGTGTCACTCGGCGGGTTAACATAAATGACAGGCGATATAATGTTAACATTTACTCCAATCTTCTATGGTTTTTATCATATCACTTGAAAGCGAAAAAGTAAAAATTATCTAAGTAACAAAGTTTATTGCGTTCCGGGGTGACCCCAGCGAAGCGGGGTGAACGCTGCTAGTTATTTATATTTTATGTCTTACCTTTGAAGAGGAGCTTTTGACAATTCAGAGCAGCAGGGACATACACAGGATGCAGGCCTTTGCAATCAAGAGTTTTTGCCCTCACGAAATCACTACTTTTTTTTGTAAATTATATCTAATTTTAGAGATGATGGTAGCAGGGGCGGATTCAGGGGAGTGCGTTCGGGCGATCACATCCCCCAGAATAGGGAACTTTTTATACTTTTTATTTTAAAAATTAAACATATTCTAAGTATTTTTCATCTTTGTATTATAAACTTAAATTAAAACCTAAAGTAGATAGGCCTTACTTTCTTAAGAAACTTAATCCTGCAGAAGAGCTACTTCTCCTTTCCTATATTTGTTTTTTTTTCTTTTCTTTTCTTTCTTTTTTTCTTTTCTTTTCTTTTCTTTCTTTCTTTTTCTTTTTTTCTTTTTTTGCAATCCGCTCGTACCTTGATTTGACTTCGAACGACCGCTCCTCCCAAACAATCATCCTGGATCCGTGGATGATAGACATTTTAGTAAAATATGCCCTCAATCGCTGAAATAAATTCCTATCAAGCTTTCGATCGCAGAAATAAATTTCTGTCTACGGCCCTGCAAAACAGTGACGATTTTAGGGAGTGATCAGTTAGTAATGCCTCCCTGGAGCAACGACACTTCTCCAGAAGTCATATCTCCGATAATTCAGAATGTGATTTGTGCATTATCACTTTTCACTCTCAGTGTCTTGAAACGCACCAAAAAGGAACTGTTCTGAAGTATTTACTGGTTCTCCCTATGACCCCATTTCAATATGGCCAACCTTGGACATATACACATCTGAAATATCACCTTTTATGTCAGTGATCCCGAAAACTATCCATTCGACACAAATATAGGATATTTTCGATTCTTTATTCCTGTCACCCTCCCATTGTCAACTCGAAGCCAATAAAGGCTTATTTTGGACTTACGCAGCATCCACAGTGTCACTTTTCATCTTTGTACATGAATTCGACACTAATTTCGTTCGTATTTGACTACTTTTACATGTCACCTTCACCTCTTGGTAGGGATTTTTTCAGTATCTCGCCCCCACAACTATGGAGAAATTTCAACCAACTAAGTATAATTATAAATTATCATCTGAAACACAACAGTACGGGTGATCTTTTTCGCAGAGGAATTCGTTAACTACTGTTTCAATATCAATGTATTGGCTTTTTTTGCTCTGCATGCTGGAGATTGCCAAAGAGCTAAACTTCATTCTGTACTATTGTGCTATGAATATAGTGGTTTAATTCACTGCATACTCGCTTAGATGATGCTCTCGTCACAAGAAAAGTGAGATACAGTTATAAAAGAAAAACCAAACGAAATATTTAAGTTTTACGTCCCACGTTATGCCGACTACGCTAATGGAGACAGTGATGGTGAGAAACGAATGAAATCGTTTAATGAAGAAAGTGGGAGGAAACTGGAGAAACCCGAGAAAACTCATGCACACGGTGTTTGTCCATAATAAAGTTCATTCAGCGCGAGCTGGGATCTAACCAACAACTCCATGCACCATAGGTAAAGTTATAAAAGAATAGGCGTCTAAACAAATACGGAACACTACTATCAATGAGAGTTGTATAAGATTAGATTTTTATTTATTTCATTCTAAGTTGAAATTTCAATCAATCTTGATCTTCATTACTGTTCGAAATCCGGACCAACCAGTATTCCCTACTAGGGTAAAGATTAATTGATCGCCAACAGAAATCCAATATCCTCTGTATAACCCCACGTTCCATTATTCCATATACACAATTAAGTGTCCAGCGTAACCTACCAGTTAATAAGTTTTCTTCTTATTATTATTATTTTTAACACCTCAAAAATATAGGCTCATAATTGAACCATTGATTGGAAAAAGGGAATAAGTACATAAAAATATTTTTTCCACTTTTAGCTTTTCTCACCAATTGCAGTGCTACAATACAAGATTCTTCTTCTTGTCTTAGAGTTTGTCAGTTCTTTCGCTACAATTAATCAGTTATACACGTGTTGAAACAAATACAAATACGCCTCGGGAAGGTTTTTTTAGCGTTTCTGAAAACTTAGGTCTGATGTACTTATTCCCTTTTGCTGGAAATAGTTACTGCAAATAGTTGCTGCAAGGACGTGATAAATCTTTTCGGTAGACTTCACAGTCTATAGCTCCTTCACAACTTCCTTTTCATCTAAGGCTAAGTAGTTACATTTTAGACATTGAAAAAGTGTGAAATTAATTAAAACCCTTCAAAGTGGAGTCACGAATCTTCAATGGATCCCATTTTGTTGTTGGCCTCGCTCAACGCACTCCCGTCACTGTTCAGGGTGCACGATGGAGTTTCTCCCTTTTAGGAATACTTTCTAAGACAGTACTAGTTTTTTTTTTTTTTTTTTTTTTTTTTTACAGCTGTTTCAATTGAGTTGTATTTGCTAGAACTGTCGGTTAAAGGAAACAAAAGATCCTATACTCAAACACAAATCATCTCTCTAGAAGCTCTAATGGAAAACGAAACGAATCGTCGTAAACATGTTACGTTCTTGAAGAGGAAAACAGCAAAACATTGATTGCACAAACGTATAATGGTATCATTTGCTTGCAAATTTAAAACTTATAGAAGTTGATGGCTTGTTAGGTGAGGGGTTAGAGAACAGGATTTTTGTACTGGTGGTCCAGGGTTCGAATCTCATCCGTTCTTCTTACGTTTTGTTTCTTTAAGCTACACTGTGTTTGTTCATTCCAATTCTTTAAGCTTGAATTAAATCTAATACCAGTTAGTGAATTAAAAATAGCTAACATTATTTTCAAATACCAGACGTTATTACATGCTTGTCACTAGCTCACAATACTCAACTTTGATATAAACACTTGCAGCCTTCATTTAACTCATTTCTTCACGTGTTTTGTTACAAAACTCATGAATCGTGGCGAACAAAAATGCTTTACCAGATAATGGTGACTGCTTTGAAACCAAATGACAAGTATGAGAATTAAACGTATCATATCTGTAGTTTGGTGTGGAGAAGAAACCAAATAGCGAACGAAAGGTTTAAGAACAACCACGTTATTAATATAAACTATGCCAAAGATTATTGACTTACATGATTAAAAAAAATCGAAAGAAATTTTGAAAGAACGAAAAATACTAACTTAGAATTTTGTAACTGGAGGCAAGAAAATCTAATTTAAACATACTAAAACATACCATTTAGCGCATATAGAGCGTGGATCTGTGCTCAAGGCTAATCTGTGCTAATAATCTGGAGGTTCTCAAGTCGGAACCATGTGTGAATATTTTGTTTAAATTTAGAATTTTTGGTGATCATTAGTCGGCGATGACACACGTTTAATTGTCTTAAAGTATTTGAATATTTTGATCTTTCAATATTTGAATGATCAAATCTTCAATACTACTACTACTACTACTACTACTACTACTAATAATAATAATAATAATAATAATAGTTATTATTATTATTATTATTATTATTATTATTATTATTATTATTATTATTATTATTATTATTAGAAAAGTAATTCAATAACACGTTAATATCTTTAATTATTTCACGATAACTACTCGAACTTAAGACGTCCTCGAATCTAAGTCGCACCCCGATTTCGCTGGGCTAAATTAAAGAAAAATAGTAATATGTTATGGATTTACTATTACTAAAGCACTCTTTGGTATTGGTCATTTTCGATGATTTTATGTATCCCTCTCCCCTCTCCATGTTGGGGGCACGGTATGACAAAAATTATCCCAGGCCCGAATGTCATGTACGTTGAAAATTTGATCGAAATCTGTTGGATGGTTCAAGAGTTGTTCTATTTATTTTTATATATTAATCTCCCCTTCTATTATCCTCTCCTATGTTCTACCGTCAAAGTGAAAATATTAAAACAAAAGTTTCTAGGTCCGAACGTCGTCTATGTTGAAAATTAGATCGAGATCGGTCAGGTGGTTCAAGAGTTGTTAAGTTTTATTCATTTTTATAGATATCTCCCCTCCCCTCCTCCTTCCCTACGTTCTACCATCAAAGGGATATGATAAAAACCACCCCAGGTTCGAACCTCATCTATGTTGATAATTTGATTAAGATCAGTTCGGTGGTTTAAGCGTGATGACGTCACCAAGACAGCATTTTTATTTTTATTTTTTTACATAGTCCCCCTTCCCCTCCCCTACATTGTGCCGTCAAGGCAAAAAATGAAAACATCCCAGGTCCGAACCTTATCTATATTGAATGTTTGATTGATTGGGATCAGTCGGATTGTTCAAGAGTTATTAAGTTTTATTCATTTTCATATATTTACCCTCCCCTCCTCTTCCGCAAGTTCTAATATCAAAATGAAATGACAAAAAGCTTCCCAGGTTCGAATTTCATCTATGTTCAAAATGTGATTGAGAACGATCGGGTAGTTCAAGAGTTATTCACCACCGAACATTGTCACTTTTATTTTTATATTTATAGCTGTTATGTATCTTCCCCCTCCTCTCCATCCTCTACGTTATTCCGTCAAAGTGAAATGGTAAAATCCATCCATCGCGTTAATCGAGACGGGGACATATAGCCTCATTGCTGACGTCCCCATTAATCCCCCTACTCATACCCTTTAGTGTGTTTAAGTTAGTTTTTGTTTCTTCAGTTGCAAATTTCTAAGTTATTTGTCTTTGTTTCAAAATTCTCGCATTTCTTGTATGATAATACAAGTTAATAATCTTTGACTTGTTTTATATTAATAATCTGAGTTGTTCTTAAACCTTTGGTTTCCAATTTTGTTTTGTCTCTACACCAAACTACAGATATGACAAATTTAATTCTCATACTTTACATTTGATTTCAAAGCGGTCGCCATGAACTGCTTCAAAGCACTTTTTCCGTCACGAAACACCCAGCAGAGGGCGTACGATATCGTCTACAGCAATGAGAGGAAACTCCGCCTTGTTACATGACGTCACATGAAGCACGCTCCGTTCAAACACCTAAGCAAAGCTATCATTTTGCTTCTGGTGTGAAAATGGCTCACTACGAAGCTTCTGTTAAAAGCAGCGTGATTGCTTTAATTGAGCATGCGGGCATGAACTATAGCGAGGCAGGCGCAAGATATGGCGTTAACCGTGCTACGGCACGGAGGTGGTGGAGGAGATATGAGGAAACAGGAGATGTAAGACGTAAAAGAGGAAGTGGGCGACAAAGAGTTTCCTCTGCCGAAGAAGACCAGAGTGTAATTACCCAATGTCGTGAGCACCCTTTCATGTCTGCCCGACAGTTACGAGAGGAAACCAATTTCCCAGGCGATGTTACGACTGTCCGTCGTAGACTCAAATCCTTTGGTTTGAGATCATAGAAGGCAGCTGTTAAGGAGTGACTAACAGAAGACCACATGGTTGACCGTCTGGCGTTTGTACAGTTAAATATTGCACGTGTGTGGGACGAGGTCGTTTTCACAGACGAAAAAATATTTTCCAGTGCAAACTTCGGGCCGAAGCGTGTTTACCGCTCCCATGGAAAAAGGTATGCCTCTGAATACGTTTCCCGTTCTGGTCGAATGTTATGTAACTGTCCACTATTGGGCATGGATATGCAATGCTGCAAATTTCGGAGGAATCTACAGGATTCCTGGTCGCCTAAACGCCCACAAGTATGTGGAACATCTGGATGAAACGCTTCCGGAAATAAAAGCTCATGTAGGTGACGGCATATTATATTTGCAACAGGACAATAGCTCGATACATAATTCAAATGTGGTTCAGACATAGTTGCAGAGGCAACCTGATGTCGAAATAGTTGACTGGGTTCCTCATGGAGCAGATCTGAACCCTATTGAAAATATCCCAGACAGCAATTTAAACTTGCTGCAAGTTGCCACAAACTTGCTGTTGCAAGGTCAATTAGCTTGCCGCAAGCTATACTATGCAAGCCAATTAGCTTGCTGCAAGCTTGTGGCAAGCTAGTTAGTTACATCTGGGCAAGGCTTGCTGCAAGCTTGTCTTCACAAGCTAAACACAAGTCAAGTTATCTCAAACGCAAGCCAAGTATAAGCGTATTCTCATCAATGGCAAGCTTTATTAAGCTTATTGAAAGCGAAACACACGCCAAACAAATTATATTGAAGCTTGCAGTAAGCGAATTTAGATAAAACAGTATGAAATCCGTATAATTTAACCGTCTGACTAAATCTATGCTACAATATATTGTCCCCTCATCTTCCCAATTATTGAAGCAAATGCACAACCGTGAAAACACCTAAGCCTCCGATCCGCTTCTGCAAAACATCAAAATAAACATAATTGTTAATGTTTAGTTGTGACAGGCAACGCTTTTTTTTTGTTGTTAAGGAGGAAGATACAGTATGGGTTCCCTATTAGAGTTGAAGTCAATGATATAAGAATTTTCATTCTCCTGCCTCTCAGAGGGTTACGCCCTCTCTTTGGCATGCGATTCTTATACACAAAACAGGTGCAAGGAAAGGTAGGTGATGGGCTAGGAGATATTCTTTATTAACTGCTGAAGTGGAGCATCTATTAAAAGGGTTGTGACACATCGTCATTTAATTTTATATTATCGTACAGTTATTTTAATTTATGATGAAATATATAATACATAGTGCAATAACAACTAAGATTGAATAATTATATAGTGCAAAAGTAGAAAAGATTAAATAAATGCAAAAGAAGAAAAGAAAACAAACATGTTTAATCATCAGTGCAACAAAATCAAAAATATAGAGTAGGTGCAACATGTGGCCAATGAAATTATGAGAGGTGAAAATGATAAATGAGATGAAGTGCTAGCACGTCACAAACATAAATGTGTTAATCAGACAGATGAAGGGTTATATCTTCTGTCCCGGGGCGACTCGGGACTAATGAACATAGTGGGAAGCCCTTGTTAATGGTGAGGATCTTCGTGCAATAATGGAAAAAGATGAGGAATGTGATCGGCAATGAAATAAATGTCGTAGATTTCTCGTTCGTCCGGAGTCAAGTGTGTGCTGTTGATATATAGAGATATAAATATGTTTAATGGTGAAAGTATGAACCGGTAGGTGGAGTCTGTGAGAGCATCGCAGTGAAGAATGTCTAAAAAGAGCGGATGACCTGTGTTTATCCGAGAGGTGATATATCTAATACGGAGGTCTGCAAGATGTTCTGTAATTTTCGGAAACGAGATATATTCATAGGTGAGCCATGTGGGATATGGTAGCTTAAGGCGATAAGCTAGACGAATAACATGTCTCTCCAGTATGCAGAGCTTTTCGTAATAAGAAGCAGAAGCATTACACCAGGCAGTATGCCCATAAGTGAGGATAGAGCGGAGGAACGCCTTATAGGTGTGAAGCAAGACATCCGCTTTTAAGCCCCAAGTTGTTCCAGTGAGTCGGCGTAGGAGATTCAATCGATTTTTAGCCTTAGCTGTTAGCCTCTTCAGGTGGGCGTTCCAGGTGAGCTTAGAATCGAAGACCACGCCTAAGTAGGTGACAGTGGGTGTAGGATGGATAAGATATCCATCAATAGTGACTCGGAGAAGAGTTGGGTTCCTGTGAACTCTGGAACGTCTTTTAGGTAATAAGAATACTAAACCAGGCAACACGGTCACGGTCACGGTCACGGTAATGTTGAATTTTTGTGTAGAGTATCGGGCCGAAGCCCCTGACTCCATGAGTAAGATGGCAGAAAGAATATATACAGATGTGCAGGTGGCTTGTTGGGTAATACTATTGTTTTGTTATGTCTGTGAGACTACATCTGCAACTGTCGCAGAGTAGCTGACGTTGAAATCATTACGATCTAAGGAAAGATATTAAAGGCGTGGCGTGCGATGAACGTTCCGTAGGGTGCATTTGGTTCCTATGGTAGCTATAGCTGGATTTATGTGCCTTGGCAAAGTATGCCAGAACTTATAGTGGAGATGCCGTAGAACTTCCTTAACAGGAGGCAGCTCTAAATCTTCCAGAACTTGGCTGTTGCGTGTATATCTATCGTGACCAGTGATGATTCGACCGGCTCTTGTTTGCACACTTTCAAGTGTTTGAAGATGACTGTTAGCAGCATGTTGCCAGGCAGGGCATGCATAAGAAAGAGTTGATAGAACTATCATCTTCAATATGTGCACGCGGACCTCATGAGAAATTGAACTGCAACGAAAGATGGGGTACAATGCTGAGATTTTGCGTAATGCTCGTTGCTTTATGTCTTTGATGTGTGAGGCGAACGTTAACCCATGATCTAATGTCACACCCAGATATTTAGCGTGTGTGGCGTGGGGAATGTGTGCGTTCTCATACGTTAAATTTCGAGGGACGCGGATGCGTCGTCGACTGTGGATGACAGCACAGCTTTTGTCTGCATTGATTTTAATTCTCCAACGCCTTGCCCATTCCTGAAAGCCGTTGAGTTGACGTTGCATGTAGATGTAACACTGTGCAAGTGAGCTGCTGGTTGTAAAAAAGGCAGTATCGTCAGCATACGTTGCGGAAAAGCAATGTGGTAAGGTCGGGAGGTCTGCCGTGTACAGATTATATAAAAGCGGTGAAAGTACAGCGCCCTGTGGAACACCTGCTTTGATAGATCGGGACGTGGATTTGACACCGTCAACAGATACATGAAATTTTCTGTCAGTCAGGTATGAACGTAGTAAATGTATAAGACGATCTGGAAAACCTTGGGTGTATAGTTTATATAATAGTCCTGCTAACCATACTTTATCAAAGGCTTTTGACACATCCAGGTATACTCCAAGGGTGTATTGTTTCCTGTTGAAAGCTGTTGTTAAATGATCCACTACTCGTACGAGTTGCGTTGTAGTGCTATGTTGTGCACGAAACCCAAACTGATGAGAAGGTAGAAGGTCTCTATTATCTACGTGATGTTTCAGCCTCCAGAGAAATACCCGTTCGAAGAGTTTGCTCAAGTGCGATAGAAGACTTATCGGCCTGTAGTTTTCCGGGAGCAGTGGATTCTTGCCAGGCTTGGGGATTGTGATGACACGAGCTTCCTTCCAGGTCTTGGGAAGGTAGCATAATTGAAAGATGGCGTTAAATAAGTAAGTTAAAAAGACCAGTAGTTTTCTAGTTGGATGTTTAAGAATCTCAGATCGAATCCCATCAGGCCCAGATGCTGTCTTTGCCTGCAGACATTTTATATGTCGTTCTATTTCCCGGGGTGTTACTAAGGTGATGCCATGTGTAGGGTTTTGAGTACTTATGCTATATAATGTGGTTCGGATGTGCTGTTTCAGATAGGGATCGAGGCGTGCTCTATTGGGCTGGAACTGTTCTTCCAGAGAGTCAGCGAAAATGTCCGCTTGCGACTGAGGATCTTGAGTCAGTCCTTGAGGTCCTTGTATGACTCTGGCTTTGGAAGCATTTGTGGCGCGTTGGAATGATTTGGAGTACGTCCAAATTTTACGGTCATTTAGTGTGACATTTCGAAAAGTGTCTTCCCAGTATTGTTGATTCTGTCTTGTAGTGAGCATCTTGAGCTTCTTACAAAGTTTGTTCCATAAAGTCTTATATGCGGGATGTAGTGTGTGCTACCATCGACGTCTAGCCCAACGTTTCAGATGAAGATAAAGTTGTAAATGAAAACTGTCGCTATGACTGGTTTGCGATGGAGAGATTATTGTAGTGGAGCTCGCTGCCTCTGCTGTACGAAGTGCTAGCGTGATGTGAGAGACCGCTTGATCGATGTCCGCAATGGTGGCAGGCCTATTTCGTAGATCGATCATGGTGTTTAGTTCTTGTTTAAATACGTCCCAGTCAGTGTCTATTTGCTTGAAGATGGGGGCAGAATGGGCGATGCTGCGGTGGGAGACGTGAAAAATGACTGGATCGTGATCAGAATCTAAATCTGAAATGACATATGGATGGACTGTAAAGGATACGTCTTTGCAAAGGGCTACGTCAAGCACATCGGGTTGTCCGCCGAATTTTGGATGATGAGTTGGGTCTGGTGGAGCACTGATGATGAAGTTGGACCTGAGTAAATATTCGTGTAAAGTATCTCCAGCAGTGTTTGGAGTAATGGAGTTCCATTCTCCATGTTTAGCATTAATATCTCCAGCTAAGATGACTTTGGGCCCTAAGTTAGCAATGACATCGAAGTCTGTGGGCTCTAGTTGTGTAGCCGGGGACCTGTACCCGGTGACCAATATTAATGGAACGCCTGGAGTTATTAGCTCAACACCAAGTGCCTCCAAAGTTAGTAAGGGTGGTATTGTAATTGACCTGACTGGGAATGCCTTTTTGATTATGAGTAGTAATCCTCCCTTCTGTCTGCCCACTCTATCCTGTCGATACACAATGTAATTGGGTAGTCGCCAAGTAGTGATACGAGCAGTGAAGTGTGTTTCTTGAATAAACATGACGTCAACTCTATGGTGTTTGAGAAATCTAATAAGCATTTGTTTCTGCCCCTCGAGACCATCTGCATTCCATGTAGCAAGGACAAGTGTGTGATGCAACACGCTGGATTTAGAAACAGCCATCATCAACCATTTCCGCTATTGTTTCTATTACTGCTGCAGCCTTGGAAGCTGAGTCTGCTGCTTGGCGGAAACGGGTAATACCACGTTTAATATGTGTTATTATTTTGCGTAATTCTAAACCCTTGAGAAATGAAAGAACGGACTTTAAGTCTAGGTCTTCTTTCGGGCCCTCCTGTTGTTCGACAGAAGCTGATTGGGTGTGGAGAGAAGTGGAAGCTTCAGCGTCTTCATTGTCCGTAGCTATAGGTTGGATATTAACAGCAGTGGGCATGGAAGTCGTTTCTTCTGATGGTTTGTTGGAAGTTTTCTTAGTCTTTTCTGGAAGTTTCCTCGGCTGCTGGGCCGGCAATTTAAGAGCCTCAGAATAGGATTTAAAGACTGGACAGCCACGGTAATTTGCGGGGTGATCTCCCTGACAGTTGGCGCAAGTAGCGGGTGTGGAGGAGTCTGCTTTACTGCAGGATTGGGTGAAATGAAATAGCCCACATTTGAGACAGCGCGGGTGGGCTTGGCAGGTATCCTGTGAATGCCCCAAGCGTTGGCATCTGTAACATTGCAGCACTGAGGGAGGCTTGTATGGTTCGATGTGGACCTTGTAATGGAGAAGGTTGGTAATAGCATATATCTCCTTAACAACTGCAGTTCGTTCCAATGCAACCAAAAACAGTGGCATCATAATTTTCTTGTTTTCTGTCTTGCTTTTGCGAGACATTTGGTGGACGTTTATTGGTTTGTAACCGAGACGCAATAGTTCTTCCTTCAGATCGTCTAGGTCGGTGTCTATAGGCAGTTTTCGGACAACGACCTTAATAGGCCTTTCATTTTTCGCCACGCCTGTAGCATACTCAGTTTTTGTTTGTTCGCAATAAGCCTTGATAGAATTATAATCATCTCTGTTTGCTGCTTGTATACGGATGCGCTCCTTATTGGGCTGAGCTAGAGGGGGCTCCTTCAGTGCTCGTGATAAGGTCTTAATAAAGGTATAGGTGTTAGTAATTCCGTAGATGAAGATCGGAGGAGGCTTGAAACTTGGAGGCTGCTTTGTCGTACCAGTGTTAGTGCTAGCATTATCTGATTGTGTTGCGGACAAAACATCGAACTTGTTACTGAGTGGGAGAGGTGGATATGCTGAGGGACTATTTGAAAGGTGTTCTGCCTTGTTGAGGTTTGCTAAAGAAGACCTACGTCGTTTTAGCGTTCCGACAACCGTGAAATCCATATCTTCAGGAGTATTCGAAGTGGATGGTTGCGAAGCACTTGATTGCTTGAGTGGAGTGGATTTCAATTTCGCTGGAGCGGCTGCTTGCTTCTTTTTGCCTAAAGGCACCAGAAAATCTTCTGGTTTGTACGTAGGTTTTATTATTTTCCCCCTCAGACCTGGAATCCGGGGTGATTGTACTTTTTTCTCTGGTTTCGCTGATGTCTTCTGAGAAGCCATCTTTATAACTAAGGTGGGAGATGGCGCCAGCTTACCACAAAAGTAGTGACGGCCCCTGGATATATTCTGCTCTTAGAGCAAAGCTCTAAGTTTAGAGTTTATTAAGGTGCTCTTTCCTCCAGAGAGGGAGCACGAAAGGAATCGTTCGCCGGTAGAAGTGCCAAAGTCGTCAACTATTTTTTTTCTGCAGGTATCTCTACCTCCGAAGAGGAGAGTATCAAAATAAATCGTAAGCCTAGAGAATAGCAAGGTTGTCAACAGTTAAGATCAAATCAGGGTGTCAACCTCCGTGGAGGATGAAAATACAATTCGACGGTTGTTTCCTAACCCCAAAGAGGTAAGTAATCCAACCGTATATACGAAGATCGCGAATAAAATAAACCAAAGGGGATGGACACACTAAGTGACTTGCTTATTTTTCTCCGCCAGCTACGGATACCCTATTTTTTTACCTGGTTAGAGATTCCAGGTGGCCAGTTCCTGGCAACGCGCCGTTGCTTCTTACAAATATCTAATATGTTATTATATTAGCCGCGAGTATTTGAAATTTCTACCTTTTTATATAAAAACGCAGGAAAATGTTTATACTTTAAACACAGCGTTCAGATAAAGTTTATACTGTAAGTTAAACTTGAAGTTTATATTAAAATATCTGCAACAGTTCTGTATTCTTTCGCGAAATAAGTTGGCTCAAATCTGCTGCCATCTATGTTCACATTTATGCTTTATACATAAATACTACAATTCGTTATGCCCCATGGTTACCGAAATATGAGGAAATATAGAGCGACACTATAGGTACGTGGGATTAGAGTACTAGAGTACTAGACGGTACAACTAAAAAAATAATTAAGTTTGTCCTTTATTCAAGCTAACAAGACGCTAACAACGCGAACACTACCTTGTCGCCGAAAGTTAAGAGGTCAGCGTCACGTGGTTTTTGAGAACAACTGAAAATCGAACGCGCGCTGGCTTTTTACTTCAATCTAAAGAAAAGCGTCTCGCAAGTGAAGCATGGGTTGCCCGCACTACAGCTTGAGCTAAGCGGAAATAAGCTTTTGTGTTTAAGCCAAAGCGAAATAAAATCGAATAAAAGCAACAGGCAAGCTTGCGGCAAGCAAACATGCTGTCTGGGATGTGGGCCTCTGTTGCAAGAACATTGCTGGAAACTTGGTCGAACAATCCTCCACGAATATCTAATGATTTTTGGGAGCGTGTTGAAGATGCGTGGTCGATCTGTTGCACCCAACGCTATATCTCTCGCCTGGTGGATTCAATGCCACGGCGTATGGCAGCTGTAATCGAGTCCCAAGGGGACTATACACACTATTAATAAATGCTCGCCCACAACACCATCAGCCCTCTCGAGGGCTACCTAATTCGACCCACTTATTAACAAAATTTTATGAAATACATTACGCGACACCAGTGAATGTAAGCGTCTCAATATGTTCTGCATTAATAAAGAGGCTAACGTGCGAGACTTGGTGGCCGAGTGGTATTATGCTTGCTATGTAAACCAAAACCGCCTGTAACAGTGGTTCAAATCTAGTGAAGAAGACCCCTACTTTTTATCAACAGGGATATTTGCAATACGCCTTCTGCTATGTCCGCCTTCGTACGGTCTATTATATGACACATAATGTGGACCGCCATAAGTTTTTACTTAGTAAACAATTTATAAATATATGAACAAATACCTAGGTATATTAGAGTAACAATGGAATATAGTACTTTCGTCCGACTGACGTCGCTCTGCAAATGTTCATTGTATTACACCGGAAGATGAATTAAATAAAGACTGGAAAATTTGATATAAAAATTGATACGTAATAAGTTAAAGACAAAATATGTAATTATAATCTCATATTTGAAACTAATTTCGACTACAATTAATTCTCTATTTGCTTTCATAAATAATCCAAACCAAACTTCGAGGTTTGGAATGCAGAAACTAAGTGTAGCTAAGAGAAAAAAGTAACAAGAAGAGCAGAGATTCGAACCCACCACCACCAGCGTAAGAATTCCTTTTACTAACCCTTCATCTATCAAACCATGACGTGAACATGACTTTTGTAAGTTATAAATTTGTATCCAAGAAACACCATTAAGCGTATGTGCAACTACTGCTTTGCTCTTTTTCTCTTCAAAAGCGTAACATGTTTAGGACGATTCGTTTCGTTTTCCATTAGAGTTTCGAAAGAGATTATTTGTGTTTGAGTGTAGGATCTTTAGTTTCCTTTAACCGACACTTCTAGCAAATACAACTTAATTCACACAGAAGTTAAAAAAAACTCGTACTGCCTTAGAAAGTATTCCTAAAAGCAAAAGCTGCATCATGCATCCTGAACAGTGACGTAACTAACGGAAGTGCGTTGAGGGAGTACAGAGTAAAACGGGGCCCATTGAAAATTCGTAATTCCACTATTTTTCCTGATGTCTAAAATGAGACTACTTTAGCCTTACATGAAAAAGAAGCTGTGGAGGGGACTGCGAAGTCTACTGAAAAGATTTATCACGTCCTTGCAGCAACAACTTTAAGTTTTCGAACAGTAATGAAGAACAAGATTGATTGAAATTTTAACTTAGAATGAAATAACTAAAAATCTAATCTTATATAACTCTCATTGATAGTAGTGTTCCGTATTTGTTTAGACGCCTATTCTTTTATAATTTTACCTATGGTGCATGGGGTCCTTAGTTCGATCCCAGCTCACGCCGAATGAACTTTATTATGGACAAACACCGTGTGCATGAGTGTCCTCGGGTTTCTCCCGTTTCCTCCCACTTTTTTCATTAAACAATTTCATTTTTTCCCACCATTACTCTCTCCATTAGCATAGTCGGCATAATCGTGGGACGTAAAAATTAGATATTTCATTTCATTTTACTTTTATAACTGTATATCACTTTTTCTGTGACGAGAGCAACATCTAAGCGAGTATTCAGTAAATTAAACCACTAAAACCTATATTCATTGCACAATAGCGCAGATGAAGTTTAGCCCTTTGGCAATCTTGAGCATGAACAGCAAAAAAAGCCAATACATTGATATTGAAACAGTAGTTAACGAATTCCTCTGCGAAAAAGATCACCCGTACTGTTGTGTTTCAGATGATAATTTATAATTATACTTAGTTGGTTGAAATTTCTCCATAGTTGTGGGGGCGAGATACTGAAAAAATCTCTACCAAGAGGTGAAGGTGACATGTAAAAGTAGTCAAATACGAACGAAATTAGTGTCGAATTCATGTACAAAGATGAAAAGTGACACTGTGGATGCTGCGTAAGTCCAAAATAAGCCTTTATTGGCTTCGAGTTGACAATGGGAGGGTGACAGGAATAAAGAATCGAAAATATCCTATATTTGTGTCGAATGGATAGTTTTCGGGATCACTGACATTAAAGGTGATATTTCAGATGTGTATATGTCCAAGGTTGGCCATATTGAAATGGGGTCATAGGGAGAACCAGTAAATACTTCAGAACAGTTCCTTTTTGGTGCGTTTCAAGACACTGAGAGTGAAAAGTGATAATGCACAAATCACATTCTGAATTATCGGAGATATGACTTCTGGAGAAGTGTCGTTGCTCCAGGGAGGTATTACTAACTGATCACTCCCTAAAATCGTCACTGTTTTGCAGGGCCGTAGACAGAAATTTATTTCAGCGATCGAAAGCTTGACAGGAATTTATTTCAGCGATTGAGGGCATATTTTACTAAAATGTCTATCATCCACGGATCCAGGATGATTGTTTGGGAGGGGCGGTCATTCGAAGTCAAATCAAGGTACGAGCGGATTGCAAAAAAACAAAGAAAAAAGAAAAAGAAAGAAAGAAAAGAAAAGAAAAAACAAATTTAGAAAAGGAGAAGTAGCTCTTCTGCAGAATTAAGTTTCTTAAGAAAGTAAGGCCTATCTACTTTAGGTTTTAATTTAAGTTTATAATACAAAGATGAAAAATACTTAGGATATGTTTTATTTTTAAAATAAAAAGTATAAAAAGTTCCCTATTCTGGGGGATGTGATCGCTCGAACGCACACCCCTGAATCCACCCCTGCTATCATCATCTCTAAAATTAGATATAATTTACAAAAAAAAAAGTAGTGATTTCGTGGGGGCAAAAGCTCTTGATTGCAAAGGCCTGCATCCTGTGTATGTCCCTGCTGCTCTGAATTGTCAAAAGCTCCTCTTCAAAGGTAAGACATAAAATATAAATAATAAACGTGTAACATAGAATACAATATAAATAGAAAATGTTATAATTAAAAAAATAGAAAATAATTATAAAATAAATTTGAAGGACAATTTCTAAAAAATCAATAATACTTGAAAGTAAAATATACTTTTAAAACAATTTTGCATTTATGCAGAGCTACAAACAAGTGAGGAGTGCCATGTAAATTTAGTAACAAATATAATATTGGAAAATTATTTCGAATTAAACTAGCTGTGACTACATTACTTCAAACTTGAACTTGTGGAATATACAGTATGAGCGTAGCTCAAATCAAATAATCAATAAGAATGGTCTTGATTGGAAGCTCGGACCATCCACGTAAAAGTAACTTACATTAACCATTCACCTAACCGACAATGACGCACAGGGCTTGGCACTACTTTATCAGATGGTTCTATCAAATGTCACTTAATTAAAACAATAGTAACAAATTTTAAAGCTTTAAAAAGTGTCCTGAAGAAGAGGAAGTTCATTTTGCACATTGTAACTAAGTTACGAGAGGTTTACGTCCTATCTGAACGGCGCATCTACCGAGTCAACTTTTGGAATATCCCCTTAAGGTAGCTTTCAACGCAGCTAAGGGAAACGTATGTGAACCAGTAATAGAATTCTCCGTAGCAGAATGGATAAAGTCATGGTTCGATAACCACAAGTTCGTGGTTCGAAACCCATCGCCGAAACCAGGTTTTTTAAAATCTTAATTCCTCAGTTCTGAAGATCTTTCTCTCCTTTCGTAATCATCTGATGCTCTAAAAAGAGTTCTCCACATTAATTCGACAACTGCCTAATGCGATCCTCGCAGTTCAAAAACTTCCCTTATCTTTCACAAAATCAGAATTTTCGTCATAATACGAATGCTGTCCGATCATTTTTTCCCCAATTCTAAATCTGTGTATACAAATCATCCCTCTCTGTCTCCATACTTGAATCCCTCTCTCTCTCTCAATGTCACCCAGGAAGTCATATGGCTTGAGATCAAACCTTCGAGTCTTGAAACAAAATGTAAACTCTTTAGCAATGTGCTATCGTAACTCTATAGGTTTGTTGTTAAAACCAGTGTCTTTTAGACTTTATTCGGGGAAGGGGGGGGGGAAGAGATTCTCCGGCGACATAAGATTTTCACTTTTTATTAGTGTATTACTATACATTTGATCAAAAATACGTATTTATGAAGCTCAAGAGAGGGGGAATTACACCCTCCTGTCCTGCCCAAATGACGCCCCTGAAACATTTGCTTGCACTTACTGAAAAGAAATTCAATGAATCATTGAATAAAACTCGTTTCTGTCCGTAGATATTTTAGAGCTCTTGGCAATTTCCATAGATTTCTTAGGGAGCATCTTACTAGCTTGCACTCTTTAAAGAAAGAAAAGAATGAAACTAAAGATATTTATGAAGCTCTGGGAAGATTGTGTGACTTTCCTTTAATTTAGGCTCTTAAAAATATTTCAGAACAAACGAATGGAAAAGACTGTTTTAAAGCTATAAAGTTGTAAACTTGATTCCTGTTTCTTTTTCAGCTGAATGGAAAGAGTGTACTACGTCACACACACTGCTTTAGACAAGGAGAGGTGGAGGACGGGGAGGAGTTGGAATAAATACTAGAAGCAAGTAATCGATTGATACATGTATTGCGGGAATGCATAAGAAAGCTGGGCAAGAGTTTGTTATTAATTTGGACTTAGAATTTTTGAAACAAATTTTATGCCGCGGACTGTACATATGACACCGTACTCATTATCACTCAACACAAGAATCACATACGACAGTCGAAGTGTACAAATGCTCACTGTTTATAACTCACAAATGTTGCTAAAATATGCATATATCCATTAGTTTCACATCAATCTGCTATTTGCTGATAGGAGGCTTTACTAAATTTATAATTACGCGGTAATAGTATATAGCCTACATAGTGTTTAGTAAATAACTTGAAATATACACGAGAAGTATTTTTCCGAAGATGAATATACTGCGCAAATATATAATTCCTAATTATTATCAGAATATTCCTTTACGTGAATGTTAACAATTCATATAATTTGTTTTATTAAACTGGAGGGAAAAAATCTTAGAAAGTTAACTTTTCTTTGAATAATTGCTAAGCTACTTGTAATTAACATACCTTTTAAAAAGTAGTATTTGATGCTTTCCTTGATATGTCGTTTAATCATCACAAACATCTTGTCCACCAATTTAATTTTTCTTGCGTTCCTCATTTCATCACTAACTAACATAGAGTGATTAACTTCCAGAAAAAGCTTGACTCGTCTTTCTACTTCTCTTATGAGTTCTGCTTTTACTAAATGTCCATTGTTTCCCAATAACACCATTTTCTTTAGAAGCTCTTCGTTTGGAATCGTCTTCAGTGTTTTCTTGACTCTTTTCGCTATTTGCTTGGAAACGTATTTCTCTATATCTTCCATGTGTTTCTTCAGCTTTTGGTTAACTACATCACATGGATGCTCATAATTAAAAGAGTTCTTTAGATGAGAATCCATGTGGCTATGATAAATAAAATTATGATTATTGCCCTCTTTCATTTCTACTTCCCCTTCGCCATGGCATCGAGACTTATCCATTTCTCTTCCATTGCTTGGTTGAAACTTGCGTCTTTTGAAAAATAATTTCCATTTGCTCTTTCTTCTGTCCTTAGCTGAGATTCCAACTTCTTTCTCTTCTGGGTGGTTGTTTTCTCTTACACCCTTAAAAGAACATAATGAACTAATGTCTTCAATTTCTGAAATTTCACTTTGCACTGTTCCATCAGTCTTATTATTGCATACTTCTTGGTCACTTTTCTTCTTTTCTTCAGCTATCCTGTAGTTCACGGCTATAGCAGCAGGAATTGTTGGAACGTTCTCTAGCTTCAGGTTTTCTTTGAAAAATTCGTCAAACATTGTAGCACGTGCAACCCTTTTTCTTTTAAAATGCAATATTGTAGATTCTGGTTTTCTTTCGCTTTCTGAGATAATTCTTTTGCACTCAGCAAAAACATAAATTTTACCAGTTTTTTGCATTGCATTTAGCTTTGGTTCATCCGTAAGCATATTTAGCAGAATTTCTTCATTTACTGTCACTTTTATTGCAGTTAGCAGTGAGTAGCATACTGTCAATACTCTGGAAACCATATAAAATGTGGTTGATTCTAAAAATGTGCTAACAGTATTAGAGTTAAAAACGACCTTCTGAAAGATAACTAATTGCTTCTGTTCTGAGATCAACTTGGGCTTAAATGAACTATATAATGATACTTGATTGGTTTTCTTTCTGTCTTTAGTACTTGGTTCGTTAAACACTTTTTTAACATGTTTCGGAACTTCGCAGATCGTAAATAAGATTCCAGCCATATAAGAAAGAAAAATATGAGATAATACTATTTTACGTACATCATCTGGTCCACGATCTGCACTCCTAGAATCATTTTCTGTCCCTGCGTCATTTTCGACAGTTCCAGAAATGTCTTCTTGTTCATTGTACAAAACAATCTCAGTCACATCGCTGTCATTTGTATCCTCTGTGACTTTTGCAGTTATGGGCAAATCTTCAACGACTACTTTTCCTTTTTGTCCTTCGGAGTATACAACACTATTTTCGGTTTGGTTTAACCTTCCAACATCATGATTACTGGTCAAGAAACATTCCTTTGATTTAGACGCTTCAGGTTGCATATTCTTCTTTTTCTCTCTCCTTTGTCTTGGAGGCCTTGCGGAAATAAAGCTTCTATAATATGTGCCGTCTCGAATGCCGTGTGGCGAGAAAAAGGGCGCCTCCCAACAGTTCGGGCCGCGAAGCCAAGCGTTGAAGGGCGTGTTAGGGGTAGCAGCCCCAACATTTCCTCCAATTCGTGGCAAAATGCCGGAACCTTTCCGGACTTTTCGCATTTTTAGACCTATTTTTCGCAAGTTTAGTAAATCGCGTCCTAATGTAACCAAATAAGATCGCGATCTAAGGATACTTCGATATTGTTGGAAAATATATACTAACTGTATTGTTAAATATTTTCTATTATATGAAATATGTAAATGAACAATATTCATTTGCTTTTTCAAAGAATTGTGGTTAAAAGGGAAATCTCGAAACTAACCCTTCAAACATTATGTAAAGTAAATTATCTTATTTGTATTTATATCTCCGAAATTGAATCGAGTTTGGCTACAAATATGCTCACATTAAAATGACTTTATTTTGTGGAATTTACAGATTACGTAAATTTGGTAATGCAGGTGATTATCTCGAGGAATTTTACCATTATGGAGTATCTGTAATCAAGATAATAAAAATTTGTTTATACTGTGGACTCTGACATCTAAAATAATCCATATACTTGTTCTGTTATTATGTGGCGACAAAATAGCACAACAGTATAGGTTAACACAATGCTAAAAGCATAACATTTAGCTTCTTAAATGTAGTTGAATAGGCCAGTGGCGTAGGGAAGGGGGCAGAGGCCCCCCGCAAAGAGGTCCGACAAAGTACTTTGGCACTTTGATGTTTGTAATTTTTAAAATATTTTTATGTTTATATATTTTTGTATGTAATTTTTCTATATGTACCTATAACGGCACTTGCCCCCCCCCCTTACCGAAACACACATCCTGGCTACGCTACCGGAATAGGCATATCTTGATTTTATAACTTTAAACGCAATTACTATAAATATCTCTTTAAATATATTTTAGCGTTTACCGGTAAAGTTTGTCCAAATATGAGACACAAACGAATAAGTAGATCCTATTAAGCTGGACAAGATAACTGGATGTCTCTGAGTAAATTTTCATAATAATAATTTTCGAGAAAAAAGGAACTTTCGTTGCGATAGAAAGTATGCCGTACGTTATTTCCTGGAAGAAATTATTTATTTTTGGACTTCCAGATTATTGTTCGTCTTTCCGTGAAAGTGACACAATACTCTTTACAGAATTTGTCTGCAACTGTTTTTATGTGTGAGAGATTAATTAGTGTAAAAACGCAGGTCATCCAGTGGAACATACCCTGTGCCAATCCTATCTAATCAATTGTTATTAATAATCTTCATAAGACACATTATATAGTATCCATAGCGGCGGATCTTGAAGGATGGAAGAAAGGCTCGCCTAATGCCCGTCTTTTTCTAACATAAATTAGAACATTAGGTAAAGTTTCTTTCCTTAGAATTTTGCGATAAAAGTAATTTTTACGATATTATTTCTCTCAGGCGCTGTTGATAACCTCCGATATGCTTCTTTGTCTTCCCGAAAATCACTTATCCGGAAGCATTTACAACTAACATTCTAAGCACTCTATGCATATTTCACATCTACCAAGCTTAGGTAAATTAATATGTTTTTTTTTATCAACGAATACACAATATTACACTATTACACTGTTAGTTGAATATGATCTCATATTCAACTAACAGTGTAATCTTGTAATATGAGACCATATTCAACTAATAATTCATATTCAACAAGCTACAGGTAGTGGACATTGAAAATTAAACACCAGGTAAAAGCCCATAATTTACGAGGCGGCCACTACAGCAGCAACACGAGGTGGAGGGAAACGTTTCTTTACTCAATCCTTTAACAACTCCGAGAACTTGTAATCACATGTACCAAAGAGTTTTTTGTAAAGGATTTGTTAAAGGATTGAGTAACATCTTGAGATCTGGCTATTGAGCGGGCCATGGCAGATCTTCATGCTCACTGTCACGTTCACTGAACCGCTCTATGACAAATTTAGCAGTGTAAATGGGGCATTTATCATCCTGGAATACTGCACCACCGTCCAGGAAGAGTGTTCGAGGCATAGAATGTAAATAATTCCTCCAGATTGGTCCTATAGTTCTTGGCATTGAAACAATTCTCAAGAACAGTGAGGGGACCCAAAGTCTGTCATGATATTGTACCCTAAACCATCACGGATCCGCTTCCATGTTTGATTGTGCGTACCAAGCCGTATGGATTGTTTGCATCAGAGGGGCTTCCCCAGACGAGCAGTTTCCTTGTTGTTTGGTAAACAGTGTAACTGAGCACTCACCCGAGAATATGACACGTTTTAGGTAATCCAACATCCAGGTTTTATGCTTCTCGCACCACCGAACCTCCTTTACGGCATATGTGCTAATGATGAAAGGCTCCGGTATTATAATACTGCCATGGATATCGGCCTTGTCTAGGTATCGAGGACTATTTTCGTGAACACAAGTTGTGTGAGGTATGTATTCACTTCTGCAATGTGATGGTTTCCGTTTTCGTGCAACAATCGTAGATAATGCCCTGACGTCTCTTTCAAACAACTTCTGTTTTTACTTGCAATTTCTCCTTCTGAATAGTAGTATAGAACGCATATGTCACGAACAGTGATGCAAACTCCCTATGATAAAAATGATCTGTTTTAGGAATTTTTACAGTTTTTATCCTATCATATATTTTATACCCTTTTGCGCTACTTTTGGGCTCATTGTATACACTTTTGTGGCGATTTTATAAAATTTTATGCTAATTTAATATTGTTTTTCGAGCATTTTATGCTAATTTATAGTGTTTTTTTACTTTTATAGTGATTATTAGTGTTGCTAACTAAAGGAAATTGTTAGGAAACATTTTTTTGTTGATATATAGTACTTTGATATTAATCTCTTAATGATTTTAATTGAATGGAATGTTATATCGTATGATATTATATGTGAATTATTAAGGTTACTGTTCTCTTTCCCTTCTCCTAGTACTTCGTCTTTTCGCCATCAGATGCTCACTTTTTCATTTAGCAATCACTGCTGGCAACTCTACTGGGAAGAACTGAAAGATCGTAGCGTTCAGTTTGAATATGTCCAGGATATCCACACATGAAGAGGGCGGGGAGAGGACACCAACAGTTTTTTTTTCGTGCACCTGCAGGCATATTTGCGGATCCCAAACGTTTCAGCATATCCTCTGATCTGATTGGTCGATACAGATGCGATATCACAAGATATGATCTACATATAGCACAAAGTAAACGAGAATTGCTGTCGGGTCTCGTAGCCGAGTGGTCACAGTCTGTGTGTGGTTGCTGAAGTGTGTGGATGCCTCTGCGCGCTGTGCAATAGGGCAGGCTTTTCTGTGACTATTCGTGCTGTAAACACATCACATTATCTTCTTTAATAGATATATCGACAGAAAATCTGTTTATTTGCATAAACTCTTGTTTTGCAACAGTAGAAGAGAAACACAGTTATGAATAAAAAGGTAAGGCAAAATACAGTTAAATTTTCATTTGATAGACAGACAATGAGTGTTCGACCAAAACCTTTTGAAGTTCATGTTTGGTTAGCAGATGTTGTCAAGTTACATATTGATCGAATCGAGGGCTTGCAGTTAAATAGTGATGAGTATTGTATATATGTCAACTTTATATCCCAAAGTGCTATGGACAATATTTTACGGACTTTGCCGGATAAATTACCTTTCAAGCATGAAGACGGCACTGTAAGTGACGTGTTCATAACGAGTGAAAATGAGGATATAACAAAAGTTAAAATAGTCAATTTGCCTATGGAAGTTGAAAATCCATCAATCAGTGCTGAATTACGTAAGTACGGAAACATTAAAAAAATTGTGGATGAATAGTGGTCAGAAAAATTTCTATTTCCTGTAAATAATGGGAATAGACTAGTGTACATGGAAATCAAACAGCATATCCCCTCCCGACTCTTAATCAATGGTCATCGTGCAACAGTATCTTACTATGGCCAGCCACCAACATGTTTTTTGTGTGGCTCAGACCAACATCTTGTGCATAGTTGTTTATTGAACAAAAACCGTCAAAAAAGGGAACCGTCCCACAATACGACATTACATGATTTATTACCAGAGCAAACGATACCAAGTAGTAAAAGCGATATTACGCCCTTCAAAAAAGAGCCGCCTGGTGCATCCAGCTCTGTAAGCGCATGCACTAGTGCTGACCAACAAGGTAGACTTACTCTAGCACAGGCACAACCAATAAATCAAGATCCTGTCCTTGCTGACTCAGTTTTTGAAACTGAATTTCCGACTTTGCTCAGTACCTTATCGAACCAACAAGCATTACCCCTTAAAGAACAAATACATGAACAGAGTACAAGCACAAGGACCAAACACGTACATACTGCCGTTCGTTCTAACACTGAGGTCTCCAATCAAAGTGATACTTTTGCCGAGAAAGTTTCACAGGAACAACCCGGTTCAGCTGACGCAAAGTCAGCAAATGTGCACGAGGCGACTATTAGTGCGGGAAATATGAACGAAACTGGTGTTGTCTCCACGCTACGGGATGGGGAAGAAAACGGTACACCATCATCATGTTCAACGAAGAAAAAGAAAAGGAAGCTCAGCCAAAGACAAGGTCAGACTGGCAATCAACACCTCTTACAGAGCAAAGAATCGGAAAAAGTACAGGATGATTCTAATATGAATGAGCCTTCAACATAATTTTTTTTACTTTTGTATATTTTACTGTGGTTCCATGACATGTATCTATAATGTTCGTTTCTAGTTCAGTCCATTTACATGCGTAAAAAAACATGAAAAGAGTTGACATTTCTGGATATACTAGGTCAAATTAAATATGTACGCATGTATGCACCCATATATATGCACCCTATATTTACTAACTAAGAAGTAATGAATATTGTAGTTCCCAATGCCAGGCGTATAGGTACATTAAATATCAATGCTTTTACAAGTCCTATAAGAAAACGAGCACTGATGGATTTTATTAAAATCCATGATTTCGACATTCTGAGTTTACAAGAAGTTGTGTTTTCGGAATTCGAATTTTTACAAAATTACAATGCATATGTGAATATCGGGTTAGATGGGAGAGGTACTGCTTTTGTAATAAAAAAAGGAATATCGGTAGACCAAGTGCATCGAATTATATCAGGGAGAGGCATCAGTGTGGTATGTGATAATGTCCTGTATATTAATGTATATAGTCCTTCTGGAACGACGAAACGGATTGAACGTGAAATCTTTTTTAATGAAGACCTTATACCCCTAATACCACCAACAACGACCAATATTGTGTTATGTGGCGATTTTAACAGTGTCTTGAGAAAAGAAGATACAACAGGACAGTTTAATAAATGTCATGCATTGGACAATATAGTGCGACAACTAAAGCTACACGATGTTTGGATTACTCAATATACACATATTGAATATACGTACATAACTTCGACAGTTAAATCACGGCTTGACCGAATGTATGTCTCCCAACAAATCTTACATAATGTATGCTCAATTTCAATTGTTCCGACCTCCTTTTCTGATCATGCAGAGGTCTCCCTAATATTGAAAGTTCAAGGGATTACACGTAAGACATCTGGACGCTCGTATTGGAAACTGAATGAACAGCTTTTGTTTTCCGACGATACAAAGCTGCTATTTAATGAAAAATGGAAGTATTGGTGTACACAACAAAAATATTTTCCTACATTAAACGCTTGGTGGGTGCACTATACAAAAGAAAAAATTAGGAAGTTTTTTCAATGGATGAGTGCCGAAAGACAACGGGACAGTAGAAATACTTTAGATTTTTTATATAGTGTATTAAATGATTTGTGGAAAGCTAATGCGACTCCCCAGAACTGTTGGCGTGTAAAAGAAATAAAAGCAAAAATTCTAATAAAACAAAGGCAATACTTCGATATCTATAAACATAATATTCAAACTGCCGATTTATTGACGAATGAACGCATGACACTCTATCATGTAGTTCGAACACTCAAACGGAAAAACAATAATTTTATAGACTATATAACCACAATTGATGGGAGAAAAATAACAGCGTTTTCAGAGCTTATGACTCAATTTCAGGAATATTATAGAGATCTTTTTACAGCCAACCAGGTGAAAGATGATGAATGGCCTTTCCTTTTTGATAACTTAACAGGTTCATTGTCAGATATTGATAATAACAGTTTGATTGCACCCATTTCGAAAGAAGAATTGTTCACTGAAATTAAATCTACAAGTAAGCATACCAGCCCTGGTAAAGATGGAATTATTTATATGTTTTACGAAAAATATTGGGATATCATTGGAGACGTCTTCACAAAAATTAGTAACGAAATATTCGAACACGGCAATGTACTTCAAAACAACGGGGTAATAATCATGATTCCCAAAAAGGGAACGTCTGGACACATTCAAAATTTTAGACCTATTACGCTTTTAAACACAGACATCAAGATAATCACTAAAGTGTATAAACGTCGCATCAGCCTCTTTGTCGACAAAATACTAGGCTACAATCAAACAGCCTTCTCTAGAGAAAAGAATATTTATTATGCACTAAGTACAATCCGTGACATTATTGCATATTTTCGTTTTCGGAAAGTGCCAGCATGTTTACTATCTGTAGATTTTCAAAATGCGTTTGACTTATTGGAACATAATTATTTGTATGCCGTTTTAGCTGCTTATAACATCGCACCACGATTCATTAAAAACATACAAGATCTATATACAAACGCTACCTCTCAGTTACAAATTAATGGCCACTTAAGCACACCAATTAAAATTCAGAGAGGGATCCGTCAAGGATGTCCTTTGTCTATGCTACTTTTTGGATTAGCAATAGAACCATTATTACGAACGCTAATTTGCTACAAGGAAGCCAATCTTCATGATTTCCGCACTATAACTGTCGTGGCCTTTGCAGATGATGTCACGGTAACATGTACTACTAATGAACAAATGATACATGTCCAACGTACTTTAACAAGATATTGTTCTGCGAGTGGCGCTAACATAAATTTTAACAAAAGTAAATGCATGAAGTTTAATAATTGGTCATGGAGAGCTATGACATCAAATCTTGTCCAATATGATTCGGAACAAAAACTGAAAATTCTAGGAATTACGTTTACTTGTGGAGAAGCCGATCAAGAGAATGCAATTTGGACTCCAATTGTGAATGCAATTAGGCATGATAGTGCAATAGTTCGGTATCGAAATTTAAATCTTGTTCAGCGTATTTGGTACGTGAACACGTATCTCTGTTCAAAGCTATGGTATGCTGCACAAATTTATCAAATTTCAGATACATATGTTAAGAAACTCCAGTCAGTGATCGGCTGGTTTATTTGGACAGGATGCTATTTTAGAAATGCAAAAGAAGTTATGATGAATGATTACAATCTAGGAGGGTTAAAACTAATTAATATAGATCTTAAATGTAAAGCTTTACTTCTCATGCTCGCCTACACCTTGTTTCATCTTGATGATACACATACAAGTCAATGGCTACGTTGCTGGACACCACAATTACCTGCCCCAAATCCACCAAATTATGATTACATAAAACATAGCCCAAAATATATGCAAACAATTATACTTGAATGGAGTTATTTACCCACGGAAGTGCCTGGAATATGTTGACTTCAAAAATTTTATATCAGTTTCTCTTGGACAGATCTACTACCAAACATGTACCAAGGGTAGTCACAAAAAATCCATGCAGACATTGGTCCCAAATATGGTCTAATTTGCATTGTGCCTTTTTGACATCTCAGGTGAAAAGTTTTTGGTATATGGTTATACATGATTTATTCCCGACAAACAAACGTCTATCCGAGATACAACGTTCCGATTCAAGTGCCTGTGCAAAATGTGGAGATGATGATACATTGATACATAGACTTACAAAGTGTACTACCGTTAAGAACATTTGGATACAACTTGTAACGATGCTAGCGTTAATATGTCGTACATCCCCCAATGCTATCTTGCCTGACATAATACTTTACCCTGACTACAAGTACTATCCGAAATCTAAAAATAACGCTGTATCATGGCTAATAGCCAATACTCTTTGGTATATTGACAGCTATAGATCGTTCCTCACAGTGGAAGATTACATGGATTTTTTGAGAAGAACAAGATGGAAGACGTGTCAGTTTTTGGAGGAAAACAAAACGTTTGAAAACTTTCTTAAGGTGATATTGGACAAGTAGGATAAAACCATCACTTTACTTCTTCACTTTAGTGATCAAACATGTTTGTTCTCCATTGTAAATCTACTCTGTAATACTATGTATATAGAAAAATAAAGTGACTATGAAAAAAAAAGTGGTCTAGCGTAACATGCTAATAACGAAAATGTTTTTGGCGAGGGTTCGAATCCTGCCTACGGACAGTTTTTTTACTACTTTTAAAAATGTTTATAACACTTCTTTCGTTAAAATAAGATTAAAAATAATATTCAAAAACTGATTTAACGATCATTGTTTTAAAATTTTCATTAAACTTCTTTCATTAAAATAAGTTTGCCCTTGTACTATATAGATACACAGCAAATGTAGTAGTAGTAGTAGTACGTTTGCCTTTGTACTATATAGATCCACAGCTAATGTAGTAGTAGTTGTAGTAGTAGTAGTAGTTGTAGTAGGAACGGGTTAGAAGCCCCGCAGGGGTTGTTTGGATTATGTTCTCGACATCAAATTGGCAAGAATGCTGAAACGTTTGGGATCGGCAAAAATGCCACCTGCAGTCAGTCAGAGTCTATTTTTACAAGCCGTGTTGTTCAGCCGTAGTAGAGACCTGCACGGGCCGGGCTTGGGCGGGCCGACTGTGTTATTTCTTTGGGCCGGGTGAGCCTGGGCGGGCCGACACTGTTATTTCTTCGGGCCGGGCCGGGCTTGGGCTGGCCGACACTGATTTCTCTTCAGGTCGGGCTGGCCTGGGGCCCATCAATTGCAAATTCTTTAATAATTATTGACTTTCGTTAAACGATAATTGGAATAAAGCCAAACGTTGAAGAAGTGTGTCCGTGAAAAATGTTACAAATAATGCAATAGCTATTTACACTTTGTGTTGCTCAGCTGCTCCACTTTCACTATAGAGGATTGCAGGCATTGTGTGGTAAATTGAGCTGTGACCTTGACCTTCACTGAACTCAAAATATGACAAGGGGTGGGAAAGTTTTGCCTGTCGCTAAACAATATTGCCATCTTCACTTTATGCTAAAAATCAATTAAGTTAGATTTTTGTTACAAGGAATGGAGTTTTTGTTTTCTCGATGACAGGCAAAGTTCTAGGAGGCAATGGTACCATTCGGGAGGCAAGCGTCAGGTTGTGAACCAAAGTTTAGAAAATGTTTCTGAGGTTAGGTCAAATTTAGTACTAAATTTTGAGAAAGATTGGTGCTAGAGGTATTTTTTTTTAATTATCGGGCCGGGGTCGAGCCAAAAACTTTTAAAATTTATCGGGCCCGGGCCGGGCTTGGGCCAAGAATTTTAAAAAACTTATCGGGCCGGGCCGGGCTCGGGCCGAAAATCTTCAAAACATTTCGGGCGCGGGCTGGGCCGGGCCTAGGTACGTTCGGGCTGGATTGGGCTCGGGCCGAAAAATTCGGCCCGTGCAGGTCTCTAAGCCGTAGGGCATAACCTCAACCATTGACGGGTAACACAAATCTTTTCTTTTTGCAAGTAGGAATAGAGTTTTTGTACGAAAAACGGGAATTAGGTTGCAGAGAACGTCACTCGCATCGCGTTGACAAATTTTCTTTCGTCCGTTTATCACATGAAGCGCCTTTTTTCGATTATTACCAGAATATGAGATAAAAAACCTAAATGATTCTTTGTATACAGAAAACAAACAAACAATACTAATATTTTCTTACATATCAGTATTATATGATTTTTTTCTGAAGTGTATGATGCATGAAAAATGGACAGAATGAATTTTGACTTTTGTATTTGTCGCTATCCTTCTGAATAGAGAGAATGTTGTGGCGCAACTAAAGGGCCTGCAAACACTGAGAGGCCCAGAACAGAAAGAGGCCCATTTAAGTTTTGAAGTTAAACTTTATAGTTAGGATGTTAAAAATTATGTGATGTTCCAACTATATCTCATTTTTACCTGTGAAGACGGTAACGCCTGAGCGATTATTTAGTAAATTAAAAGCCAACAAAACTATACTGACCAGCGAAAACATTCTGACCACTTGCTACTTTTTGAAATAAATCATTGGGCTGAGATAAGAGCTACGAAGCATAACACAACCGCGCGCCAAACGTGACAAGAATGTCACTCGATTAGTCAGTGTGGTGCTTGTGCCTTGAATGGGGAAGGACAACGATATATCAGGATGACTAAATGGCTGGGAGTTTCATTTTGGAAACAGCGCGACTGTCGAGTTTTCGCGATCTGCCGTGCTTAGGGTATTTCAAAGATGGGAAAAGGACAGTGAAACCAGCATCGAACCAAACAACAAAAAGTGGGGCGACCGCACCTAATTAAAAATGTCGGATGTCGTAGACTCTCGAGGTTGCTACAGCAGAATAGGCGAAAACAATAGCACAACATAATAATAATAATAATAATAATAATAATAATAATAATAATAATAATAATGTGCATTTTTTACATATGAGCAAGTAGTGACTCACTAGATAGAACATAGAAAGCAGGCCCGTACTGGCCCACCGGGACATGTCCCGGTGCGCCCTCCGAAACATCACATTATAAATGAAGTTTCAAGGATTGTTATTGGTAAAGAACCCGTGATAAGTAAAGTATGCTCTTTACATAAGCCACCCTTGCGAAACCACATCAAAAATAAACGGTTTTATTTATTCTTCTGTACGGCACAGTTCTGTACAATGAACACATACTGTTAGTGTTGGTAAAGAACCCGTGAAGAGTACAGTGCGCCCTTTACGTAAGGCGCCCTTGCGAAACCATATCAAAGATAAACAGTTTTATTTATTCTTCTGTATAGCAACAGTTCTGTTCAATAAATACATATTATCACTGTTGATAAAGAACATGTGAAAAATACAGTGCGCCCTATGCATAGAGCGCCCTGTGAAGCATCACATTATAGATAAGTGGTTTTAGTTCTTCTTCTGTATATCAGTTCTGTATAGTAAATTCGCCTTTATAAAAGGCACCGTGAGAAATATCACATTATAAAAATTCTTTAAATTCTTCTGTATACCAGTTTCGTATCATGCATTCATTTGCTATTGGCAGAGAACAGCTAAAGAGTACAATCACTTTTCAAAAAATATGTATAAAGCCAGTAAAGCAATTAACATGTAGGTCTACTTACAAGGTAAGCTATCCAGCTCCTCGACGAGTATCACATTGAAACTTGCACTTGTGCAAGGACATATTAAAAGATGGAAATATGCTTACTCTGACCATTTGCAACGTCGTCGAACCGGAAGTAGAATGATCGTTCCCCCATAGCCCCTAAAAGTTACATGTACTCTGGTCATACTTGCCAGAATGTGATACACTGGAACCTGTTTTCTCACGAAGAGAAATATTGCAAACTCAAAATGATAACAGTCGGTGGTGATTGGGATAGCAGTCGGTGGATGACGCAGTACGTCATTGATGCGAATCGATGTCAAATGGAACCAGGGATGAATTCAGGGGGTAGCCCGGGGGAAATCCCCCCCCCCCCCGAAGAAAATTCTGTCCCCCCAGGAGAACTCCCAGAATTTCAGTCTCAAAATGTAGAAATTACTTCACCCAATTATTTGCTTTTCTTTCCGTGCACGTGCAGACGAAATCCTATCTCTCAATATACATATAAATGACGCAGACCCAGTCTATATAAATATTAAACATGTAACATCTAAACATGTAACATGTAACATCTAACCAAATAGTCAATAAAACCTGTATTTCTTAACGCTATGACCAAGTTTGGCAGAACATGAAATTCTCAATTGTTGAAGAAAGGTTTGTAAGTTAGTAGGTACTATACTCTTGCCCTATACTATATATTAGTAGGTAGCACTAGCACAGATTGAGATAGGAAAGGAAAGATCTTTCGATCTTTCCATATGATCTCTTATGTCAGCAGACTTCAGTTCTTGAAAATGTACAGTTCTTGCATTATTTGAAATAGAGCGCCTAAATCCCATTTCACGCATCGGAAGTAACAGACGTAAATGTGTTTTACGATTATTAAAGTAAATACACCTTTCTTTAATTAAAAATAAGTCGGTTAAATGGTGAGATTCACAGGGCGTCATTTAGACGGATCAGGGAGGAACAGTTATCCCTCCTGAGTCAGAGATTTATATAGAATTTATCAATATAATAGTAGTATATAAGTGAAAGATTGCTATTGAAGGTGATGTAGATCCTGCTCAGTGCCCTGCCATGAGGGAGGGGTAAGCGGAGGCCGAAGTAAGGGGCGCAAAATTCGGGAGGGAAAAAGAAAAGAAAAGGGAAGAAAAAACAGAGGAATGAAACACATGTAGGTATGTGCACATATATAAAATGAAAGGGGAAAGCATTGGAAGAAATCTTGCTTCTGTAACCACCCTCCTCTCACCAAACTCACGCAATTTCTGCTAATTAATAATATATAAAATGTATTTTTGGAACATATGTTGCAATTTTTATAATAATGAAGTAAAACAGAATATATTAAATACAGTAATAAATGAAAAACAATACAAAGAATCTTATATTCGGCGAAGTCAGATCAGTTTAGTTTCACTCCATAAATAAACGATGATGGTATATATATAAATGAAAATATTCGTAACTTGAAAATTATTTTAAGGACCTTGAGCAAATAAGTAAATCACTACTGCGAGTTGTTTTCGCTGATGATGTGACGTTCTCATGAAAGCAATGCACACTACATAAATAAAATGTTAAGTTTTGTTTCCAATGCACTTGGGTAATATAGGCCAGTCAATAAAGGATGATTTAGGGTCGAATAAGGAAAAAAAAGGTGGAAAGCTGGAACAATTTTTTTCTTTATATAAGTGTCCGTAACAACATACTAATTTTACACCACTCTACCACTCCGGATTTGGACGCCATCTTGGAAAAATGGCGCCAAAAATAGTTTTTGCAAATATCTCGCATGGAAAGCATTTTAGAGCAAAACATGTTATTACAAAAAATAATCTACATTGAATTCTCTACAAGAAAATGTTCTCTTAATTTTTTTTCTCTAGGATGCACCGTTTAGATGCTATAGGCGTGGCAAATTACGCATTTTTCTTTCAGCATCACTCTATAGCAGAACCTTAACGAAAATTTTCTGATACTATTTTGTTTTAATGATATTTCTTATATAAAATATTAATTAATATATTTTTCATTCATTGATGGTGTAACTAAAGATAAGTAATCAGGTGTATTAGATCATCTATGTTCAAGATGTCAGCTAAAAAATGTTTTATCTGTGAGAAACTTCTCGTTGATGGTGTTACATGTATAGTAAAAGAACATTAGCAGACTGAAAGTGAAAGTGAAAGTATTAAAGTGAAAGATGGAAACGATTGTCAACTTAAGGACTGAGAAGTGTTACACTTCATGAAAAGAGTAGAAAAGCTCACACACAAAAAAGAAGTAGCAAAGCGTTGCTATTACAACGTACTTCATCACTTACGCCGATAACCCTTAGTTCAGAAGTACTAAGATTTAATTTTCAAGAAGCCTATCTGTTTTGTAGACAATGTTAATCAGATGATTTTTTAAAGGGACAGGATAAAAGACTTGTGAGTGAGCGTGAGAGTGTACATCGCGTCGAAGCCTTTCAAGTTAAAGATTCTATTATGGAAGCTAACAAGGAAGAGTGCCAATTTTCATTCAATGAAATTTTTCAAGATTATAATGATGCATTACCAACTGAAAAAAAAAAAAAAACAATAAGAACTAAACTGAAAGAAAATTACTCAGAAGATATTATTATACCAACAAACAAAAACAAGTCCGTAGTTTGCTTGCGTGATACAGGGCATAAAATTCTTACGGATGCATGGTATGATCGTCAAAAGCGTAAGTATATGGACGAAAAGAAGTTGAGAATCATAATTACAGCCGAGCAAATGATTGCTGTAGATACCAGATCACAGGTTTATGATAGGCCTACTGATGAATAGCCATCAGCAGATAATCTTTGAATGACGTTGATTCATTCATTACTGGAACCTTAAAAATGCCTTCTCGATACTATTATCTTCAAAAACAAGACAGGGAATAGCACAAAATGAGGGGGGGGGGGAAGTATAACAATTTCTCATGTCATAATTGCAGCAGCTATACCAAAATATCTTTCAGCCTCATCGCAAGTAGGACTTGCGGTGCATCTTAATCAAAAGTATGGTAATAATCATTTTCTTAATGTTCTCTCTTCGTTAGAACTGTGTGCTCCATACTCTGAGGAAGCTCTCTTTCAAGTTTCGGCTCTTCTGCATCCTGCATTCTTTGTTTGTTGATATGAAAATATTTTCTGAGTAATTTCTTTCAGTTTAGTTCTTATTGCTTTTTCAGTTGACAGTGTATCATTATAATCTTGAAAATTTTCACTGAATGAAAATTGGCACTATTCTTTGTGAGCTTAAAGGTAGTTGAAAGCATAGGCCATGATATCTGAAACAACATTATCTTTCGAACGACCACGTTTCATTCCAGAAGAAATCTTGTACAACTTTTTCATGCATGAGGAATGATATCTGGCTTCAGCAGCAACTAAATCATGAACATTGCCAATCCTAATACTAACTTCTTTGCCCCAGTCGTCATTTCTTCTGTCGGCTGCTTCCATAATAGAATCTTTAACTTGAATGGTTTCGACACGATGTACACTATAACGTTCACTCACAAATTTTTTATCCTATTCCTTTAAAAATTCATCTGATTAACATTGTCCACAAAACACATAGGCTTCTTGAAAATTAAATGTTAGGGATGATGTACGTTGTAATAGCAACGCTTTGCTACTTCTTGTTTTTTTGTGTAAACTTTTCTACTCTTTTCATGAAGTGTAACACTTCTCAGTCCCTTAAGTTGACAGTCGTTTCCATCTTTCACTTTAATACTGCAGTCTACTAATGTTATTTTACTATACATGTAACATCATCACCGAGAAGTTTCTCACAGATAAAACATTTTTTAGCTGACATCTTGAACAAAGAAGATCTAATAGACCTGAAGAAAAATCATTAAAACAGAATAGTATCAGAAAATTTTCGTTAAGGTTCTGCTATAAAGCGATGCTGAAAGAAAAATGCGTAATTTGCCACGCATTTAGCATCTAAACGGTGCATCCTAGAAAAAAATGTTAAGAACATTTCTTGTAGAGAATTTAATGTAGATTATTTTTTGTAATAACGTTTTGCTCTAAAATGCTTTCCATGCGAGATATTTACAAAAAAAAAAACTAATTTTTAGCGCCATTTTTCCAAGATGGCAGCCAAATCCGGAGTGGTAGAGTGATGTAAAATTAGTATGTTGTTACGGACACTTATATAAAGAAAATAAAATTTGTTCCAGCTTTCCACCATTTTTTTCCTTATTCGACCCTTCATTGACTGGCCTAAATAGTCCTAAACGTCAAACGAAACAATTAAAATTTTTCTGCCATTGAAACGGTTACGACTTATTTAAATTAAGTATATACTGTCGTCAGAAAAGTATTAATTATTTAAGAAAAATATATATTTTGTGTTTTGTTTTTTTCTTCTTTTAACATTTTCACGTTCTATCAGAATTTTGTTTTATTCTTGGGTCTTATTTTTTACGTATTTATACTTCAACATTTCTTAAAAGTATTAAGACTAGAGCTTCATAAAAATGTTATTTTACGGTTAAAATGAAAGAGTGTACCTAAAAGAGGATTGTGTAGAATACTGAAGTCCATTGCCGGACGAATTTTTGACAGTGTAGGAAATCAGTATTTCAAATTTAGAAGTGTAATGTTACAAGTGTAAAATTGTTACGAGGACTATACTAGGGTTAATATGAATGAGTGCAGATGTAAGACGACTTTATGACAAACTAATTTCCACCGCCGGAGTATTTCTGTACGATGAAGTTATATTTTATGTTTACAAGTATAAAATTACAAGTGCACTAACCTATGTAATTTTGTGCGATATGGAATGTTTTTTCATTACTTTATTTTTACCGCATACTCCCCTTCCTAATGCGCCTGCTCCCTGCAGACACACGTCTCGCGGACCAACGTGCTGCGCTTCTGCGCTCACTCGGTTTAGATAGTATTCTCACTTTTAGTGCTCGCCTAGCACAAGTTTGTTTGTGTTCTTTCCTCAGTCATTTTTATGGCATACGTCCGAATCCGTATTAGTAGTGAAGTAAATCTGCACCATGAATGCAACTCCTATCCTAAGAAATAACTTCTAAGATACTGGGAGTGAATTTCGTGATAAGATAATTGCATATAATATGATAGCAGGTACTAGAATAGCACCCAGTTAATTCCAGCGCACACATTATCTATCTGTACACAATTATTTGTTCATGCAGCAAAGTAATAACTGTCGAATACGCTTTAGAGAATCATTTGAAGCAACAAAAGTGGAATAAAAAGTATTTTATACGTATATTGGCAGACTATTATTGACTTAATCTGCATTTTTTCGGCCTTACGCAAAATCATTCTGACGCGTGATTAGTCCCAGGGTGCGAACCGGGGATTCTCGCTTCCCCCCCTCAAACCATGTTTAGTATAACGCCAAATTTCACTAGGGATGGTATCGAGACGAGACGAGACTTTGTACAGTCTCGGTCTCGTCTCGGTTGATAAGTAGCTGTCTCGGTCTCGATCTCGTCTCGAATCAAAAATCGCCGTCTCGGTCTCGTCTCGGTCAACAGATGCTTGTCTCGATCTCGGTCTCGGTCTCGAAGGCCAAGTCTCGGTCTCGTCTCGGGTCTCGTCTCGAAAGTCTCGAAATAAATAGTATGAAATTAAAATTGTGAAAGTATTATTATCGTACAGTCTGTCGTTTCCGGTTCTTACTTTTTGCCTTCATTCTTGACAGACTTATGGTATGATGTACTTCTTCGTAGCTAATTTGCTAGCGCTAATGCTTCCCATGCGTGTGTTCCGGGTTCAATCATCAGTGGGTATAACATACCTGGGATAGAACCCTAATAGTAACTCATATTTCACTTTCAGCAATAGACTTTGTCTCAAATAGCCTCAGTACTGCCTATACAATTGGACTCTATTAAATTAACTCCAGCAGTATACAGTAGTTTATTTACTTCCTTTGAATCAGAATTATTCAATATCTCCTAACGGATAACGCAACACATAGCAGCACGAATGTATTTAATCGTACAGAAATTGAAATTTTACAATTTCTCAGTTATTATCCAAAACACTCGGTTTAGATTGTCATTTTAAAAACAGAATATAACGTTCATTATCTTAGAGTAAATTATTACTATCATATATTTTGTTTCAAATTGATCAATTGCTTTATTACCGTTTCACATCGCAGTGTTTAATTGACACTTTAAAACAGGCACTTCCTTAACCTTATGGTGGGAGCTACGGCACTCATCTTTGCTATCTGTGGTCTCGAGTTCGAGTTGGATCACCAAACAAGTTAGATTCAAAGTCTTATGTTTCGTATAGTACACGTCTCACTTTAAGTACATTCTGTTTCTTATACAAGTTTATAAGGTCGTAATGTACTATATAAGCATATATCCAGTGCCGTAACGTAGATTAAGCTTATTCCTGAGTTCTCAGCGATGCATGGGGCCGCGGTAGCTCAGAGGTAGAGCGTTCACCTCTGGTGATTGGGGTCCCGGGTTCGATCCCAATCCCCGCCAAGGGAACTGTGGTGGACGTGGGTTTCCTCGGGGTTGTTCCGTTTCCTCCCACTTTCTTCATTCCACCATTTCATTCATTACTCTTCATCACCGTCTCGTTTAGCCTAACTGGCATAACCGTGGGACGTAAAACTCAAAGATTTCATTTCATTTTTCTCAGCGGTGCATGTGATCTTTATTCGAGAAAACTAATCATGCGTTCATTACGCTGAAATTTTACGTATATTGCTTGAAAATTACTTGCGAAACATGGACATACATATTATGTAAGTATATAGGTAATTCGAGCTATATGTATCTATTTTCTCTGTCCCGGCAAAACAAGTGATTCTTAACTTTCTAGTTTTCTTTAGTATTAATTTTCGTAGTTTTGCTGCAATATGAACAATCAAATTTGTTCTTCGCTGTACGAATATCGTTAAATTTTGGATGTTTTTACCCTACCTTACCTAGTAAAAGTTATATATATTTAGAGGTAGACTATGCTAAGTCGTTTTTTGGTCGAAATTGAGTTAAGAATACTTTTTAATAGACTATGTTATTTCTAGTGGTGTAACAACGTAAGACTAAAAGCATCTTATTACTTTGTAACTACTTAATATAGTTTGAAAACAGTACTATAGGCCTTACTTAAGGAACTGGTTTTTCGCTTCTCTTGTAAAATTATGAATTATGACTTGGTTTAGTTTACCTCTGAGGTGCAGATATAATAAAATCATAGGCATAATCATAATCACCCATTGTCAATCCATTGCTGGATAAAGGGCTTTTCAAGTCTTCTCCACAACTATCTATCTTGAGCAATTCTTTTTCAGGTTACTCCTTAGTTGTTCTTGATTTCGTCAAACCTTCTTGTATAAGGACGTTTCCTAATCTGTTTTTATCTCGTGGTATTCTGTCTAGAATTGTTTTTGTTCATCGATCATAATTTCTTGCAATTTGATTACCGGTATGTCCAGCACATTTTCCAGCTCACGTTAAAATTTATTCAATTAGTACCAGTCATTAGTTGCCAAATAATTCATTTCTATTGTATATATTTGGCCTACAAATCCGCTACTTTTGGAGCACAGGCACTCTACTTTTTGATCTTCGAATCTGGCAACACTGACTCAATGATTTAAATCAACACAATATGAGGACCTCCATTTGGTCTAGCGGCTAGCACGCTTGACTTCGGTTCTCGTGGTCCCGAATTCTATTTCCGGTGGGAGTACGGTTGAACGACCGAAGTGGTTCGGATTCCATTATAATCATTAGCTCCACGTCTCCTTTAGACGCCCAAGCATAATCAAGGGGAGTTAAACTAAAACAAACCAAACCAAAAATCAACACAATGTGTATTACTAACTATAAGTCCTTGAATAATTGCATATAGCTAATGGTATTGATCGAGTTTGAGGTGGTCGATGGTCAAACTAAAACAAGTGAAATGTAACTAGGGTATATTTAGAACTTTTAATTAAGCATGGTTTTGTGTACATCAGGCCTAAGGCTTAGGGAAACAACTAGTGTTACTGAAAAGTTATCAGTTACATTTAATTTCAGTTACAATTTCCATTTACATGTATTAGAATAATATTTAGCAAATTATTTAAGTTGGCAGTACTGCTTAAAATAATGGAACTGCAACTTGTTTTAATTAAAACAACCAAAACCTATTGTTGTAATGTTATAAAAGTAAACTAAAACAACAATCATTATAAAAACTTAACACAAATGCGTTATTTTAAGAAATAAAAACAATCACTATCCATGTGTTTATTATCTCTGAAACGGTTTGAAATGACAATTCTTGTAAATGACAATATGATCACTTAAGTCTTTTGGAAGCATCTACATGATGAGACGTGATTTTTCAGCACGTTTTCGAAGTAAAGTCTTGAGAAAAAGTTACATTTTTCATTTCTTGTAACTTTGTTCCTTCATTCATTCGAAATACATTATTCCATAATCATAGTATTTGACGCTAAGATACAAATGATGCGCATTGCACTGTCTATGCTATTTGAGTTACTGGAGAATGTTGATGTTAGTGATACTGTATTGTCCTTTGTTACACTGAAATAATATATGTAGTATTGCGGTTTTATTTAATATCTAAATTAGAAATAGATAATACCTTACATAGTGCAATTTGAGAAAATATAACTTTATTTTGCGTTGGTAACACTGCTTTTCTATATATAGGCGCGGATTCAAGGGAAGGGCTATAGGGGCTATATCCCGCTTAATGTTCAGGTATACACTGAATAAAATGAGCTTCAATCCTGCTTTACACTGGATAAAGAGGTAAAATATGGCTTAGCCCCTCCCTTTATTATATCCTGGATCCGCGGTTGTATATATATATCGGAAATACTATGGGGCAAATCGAATGGTGACGTCATAGTGTCCCCCAGGGTCGCTCTTAAAGGGCACCCGGAGCCCAACTTTAAAACCTTAAATGGAAACATGGGTCGAGTGACACCTCGTTCGTTAGGTCTTTAAAAACTAAAAAGTGATGTGGCAAAAGATTTTTCATATCGGTCATCGTATTCAAAACAGTCCCCAAGATATGTTACCTCTATCAGATGAAGGTCCAGTAGCACTAATATGAAAACGGTTGAACATAAATGAATCAAACAAAAGTTCAAATAGGAAAACCATGGGGGCACATCGAATGGTGTTGTCGCGGTGTCCCCAAGGGCCACCCTTCATGGGGCCCAGGGCCCAACTTTAAAATTTTAAATGGAAAAATGAAATGAAATCTTTAAGTTTAATGTCCCACGGTTATGCCGGTTAGGCTAAAGGAGACGGTGACAATGAGAAATGAGTGAAATGAAGAAAGTGGGAGGAAACGGGAGAACCCCGAGAAAACCCACGAGCACGGTGCCTGTATTAGATAAAACGTCCAGTACCACTAATATGGAAACAGTTGGAGATAAATGAACAGGATAAAACTCGTATAGGAAATCCCAGAAAGTATTTATCATTCCAACGGAGAAAAAGATTATTAAAGTATAAGTGAGATAATGCTAAAGAGGAAATCTAATTCTTAGAAAATTATCTTTCCGATCTCCCTCCGTAAGTGAATGAAGCGGAAATGAATCGTAAAATCTCAAACGAGAACCCCACTTTTACTTGCAATAGGTATGGTTTGTGTGAAACACTTGGGTGTACAAGTGACTGGTACTGTAATGAAGTAATGAACCAATATTATGCACACGACTTTTGAGCAAAACCAACATTTGTACACGTTGTTCTAAAATTGAATTGTTCGACAAATTGGTTTCGCGTTTCAGTTGATTCATTTTTGCACAAATCATTGCCTGCAATCAAAATGGAAAGTAATATTTAACAAGAATTTTACCTACCTTTTTCTTTAAAGACACCTATCTGTTATAAAATCACATTTCAGATAATTTTGTTGTGTAGATACAATTTGCAAAAACTAAGGTTCTCATTTGCAATTTCACCGTTTCTTCCCGTCCCGCTTCACCCACTTACGGAAGACATTGGAACGATGATTTTCTAGGAACTAGATTTCCTCCTTTGCATTTGGCACTTTTTTCTAGGCATCTTCTCCTCTGTTGCAACATTTTCGAGTCCTGGAATGATAAATACCCTCTGTGATTTCCTATAGGAGTTTTATTCTGTTCATCCGTTATTATCTTCAACCGTTTTCATGTTAGTCGTACTGGACGTTTTATCTGATGCAGGCACCATGTCTTGGCGGCCATTTTGAAAACGGTGACCCATATGAACGATCTTTTGCCACAACGCTGTTTAGTGTATGAAGATCTATCGAACGAGGTATCCTTGACCCATATTTTCGTTTAAAATTTCTAAGTTGGGCTTGGGCCCCCATGAAAGCTGGCCCTGGGGGGCACCGCGACAACGCCATTCGATTTGCCCCGTGGTTTTAATACTTGAATTTTTGTTTGGTTCATTTATGTTCAACCGTTTTCATATTAGTGCTACTGGACCTTCATCTGATGCAGGTAACATATCTTGGGGACTATTTTGAATACGATGACCGATATGAAAAATCTTTTGCCACATCACTTTTTAGTTCTTAAAGACCTATCGAACGAGGTGTCACTCGACCCATGTTTCCATTTTTAGTTTTTGTTCAGTTCATTTATGTTTAACCATTTCTCAGACATTTCCGTGGAAACATTAAAATGGGCCACCCTATATATATATATATATATATATATATATATATATATATATATATATATATATATATATATATATAGAGAGAGAGAGAGAGAGAGAGAGAGAGAGAGAGAGAGACTGCATACAACAGCAGTGGATTTTGTTTCGGGAGAGGCTTGAGGAACGGGTAACAAACATTTGTGTTGTACTTGCAGTGCGAAAACTGATTACAAATTTATTTCGGAAGGGGCTTGAGTCCGATACCTACCCTTTAAATACGCCACTGTGCGGGTACATTAGTCAACCGTTCCCATATTATCTCATTCAGCAACGAAACACATTTTGAGTAAAGGCAAAATAACTATCAATATTCGAGACGAGACCGAGACTTTCGAGACGGACCATGGTCTCGTCTCGGTCTCGTCTTGATTTATAGAGGTCTGTCTCGGTCTCGGTCTCGTCTCGGTATGTAAAAGTCAGTCTCGGTCTCGGTCTTGTCTCGGTATATAAAAGTCCGTCTCGATCTCGGTCTCGGTACCATCCCTAAATTTCACTGACTTTTGTCATTTTTTGTAAGTTTAATCTGCTAGCCGTATTTCGAAATGAGCAATGTAAACTGTCCAGTTTTGGTCATTTCTAATTTCCCCACTATTTTCACCGTTGCTTAGTTTAACTATATTATTATGACTACTTGCAACGGTAGCCTCATACCCTTTAGTTCGTCGTCGTTCGTGAATATTGAATGTACTAATTGCGCATAAGAAAGTAGGATATGGATTTATAAATGTTCTTAGTGGTTGGCCAAGAAGTAAGCAAAGGCATGTCATATCCATCCTCTACATTTGTATCGATTATCATCTTGTTTTAATTTTTGTTATATATCATTTTAGTTTGCAAGTGTTCTTACTATTTGTAATATCCAATAACAAGGTGCGACAGAACCGACTAAGCAGTTTCTATCGATTACCGCGAGAGTTGTGGTGGGGGTAGGCAGTTGCACGTAGTCTGCCTTTGTTCAGTCGTTGACCCCATTTCAGTCTTCAGTAGCTAATATGGTCTGGACCGGTGCACATCGTGGTTTTGCCGTACGCGCTTATTATGAAAACAACAGATCTGTGATCGCTACACAACGAGCTTTTCGGTGACAGTTCAACACTCCACGCAACAATGCTGTTCCTAATGCAAACACAATTCGATCCTGGGTTCGGCAGTTGGAGGAAACTGGTAGCACACTAAGAGTAGATACACATACACATGGCTGCTCACACAGCTCAAATGTCACTTGATGTTTTGAGAGAAATGTTTCCGGGAAGCCTCGTCTCCAGGGGCGTTATTTAGGGAGGGCAGGAGGGGGCAATTGCCCCCCCAAGATTTTGAGGAATACATATCTTTAGTCGATTGTCTAATAATATACTAGTTCAAAACGTGAAATTCTTATGTCGGTGGTGCTCTTTCCCCCCCCCCCAAACAAAGTCTGAAATGACGCCCCTGCTCGTCTCTTTGAGGGGTGATGTCGAATGGTATGCGCGGTCACCAGATTTGCACATTTGGGCCTACTTTCTTTGGGGATACCTGAAGGAAAAGGTTTTTAAAAGCCGCCCTCACACCCTATCAGAGTTAAAACAGCGGATTGTTGACGAAGTGAATGCCATACACCGCGATATGCTTGCAAGAGCTGCTCGAAACTTCAGGGATCGTCTACAACATTGTATTGATGCTAACGGCCGCCCTCTTGAGAACATTATTTTCAAAACTAAATGAATGTAAAATGGTATATTGTACTGATTTAGAAAATAAAAACATTTTTTCTCTATATATTCAGATTTACTTTTTATTGCTCCTTAAAACTGCTTAGTAGGTTCTGCCGCACCCTGTAGAACAAGTGGACTTAATAGAATTTAAGTGGACTATTATTGCTTGAGCATCAGTGCCTTTTACAGTTTACGGAAATGAACTTTTGAAAGTACTCAAAATCTGAGTTATATATTCTCTCGTGGCTATATGTTAACGTATATGCTTACGATGCGTCTGTAGTGAGCAGACACGTTAGTGAAGGCAGGGGTGTCATTCATTGTCCGTGTCTGCATAAGCACTTCAACTGGAGCGTGCAATTTAAAGTTAACCCTTCACCAGGGACGGCGCCAGGAACGCTTGATGGGGTGGGCGGAAAGAGGCGGACCTAGTTCCTGGGTGGGCGGACAATGAAAATGAGAACTGGGCAATGTAAACATTTTTTCACAATAATTAAGTTTCAATTTTTATAGTCTTTAGTTAGCTAAGGCTCAGACCGAAATTGGGGAGAAACAAGGATGTGGAAAACAGCTGTCTTGGCCTTATAGAAGGTACAATTCCGGCATTCGCCTGATGGGACTGGAGAAATGCAGGACTTAGGCAGGGCTATAGGCTCGACCTACAGAATTCCGCGTGGCAGACACACTACCTCTACTTCCAGGTATTTTTTTTTTTTTTTTTTTTAAGCAATAATAACGGTGTGTACTGTGTAGTCGATGAAGTTCAAGATAGCTTTAACTCCTCTCCCTCCAAGAATGTACATGAATGCATAGAAATGAAAGAAGGTTCCAACAACACAGACTAACATATAATACTCTACTTTTCGTTAATAACATAAAATACACAACAAGTAGGTAAAGTAAACCAAGGATAAAATAGGCTACTGCAAACATTTTTATCTTTGAGGGATTTGTTACAAGAAAGCAAGAGACTAAAAGTATAAATCAGTATATTCAGAAGCAATACTGTCATCTTTGCTCTCTCCAGCATCTAGTTCATTTTCACTTTCTTCGTAATCGAACACTTCAAATTGAGAATCCTGGTTGTCACATGTATTTGTATTTTTGTCTTTTTCTCTATTGAAGAAGAATTATCACTAACGTCAACGGATTGAAAATCACGTTTCTTTGAACACAAGGAAGACACTGAGCCTGAGAAGAGATCGCTGATAAGTTTTTTCGACATATTAGCTGAACAAGCACCGACCACCAAGACTTCTGAACGCAACACAGATCAACTCAACAATGCTGTAATAAGGGTTTTTTCAAATCTGTTTAATGCCACACGGATAAGACATGTGGTAATTGGTACATTGCTGTAAACAATTGCAAGTTGCAACCCTTTTATAGGAAGCTATCGCGCCGACACAAAGCACTATTCCCCTCCCTCTCTTTCTGAAATGAGACAATAGACAATACTGGCCACCTGTCCATTATTTAGTCGGCTTTTTAAAATATACTCTTTTTTTTTCAGTACAGCACATACAAACACTGGCGTTTCAATAGCACGATTGTGTATGTGTGTGTTAAACTTTAATTCAATTATCACGAGTTTTGTCATCATTATATTACTATAAGTATCTGTCTTAAAATCATTGTTCATTGCAGAGTTAAACAGAGTCCTAGAACCTATTACATTTCAATCGAAAGTAATACCTATTGCTTTTGAAATATAGGATGTCACCTTCAGTGCCAGATTTACGTATAAGCTTGGGGGCCCCAAAAAAATTTAAAGAAAAATAGCTGAAGTCATTTCCAAATAATATGAAAAAGCAAGCAAGATAAAACGCACATACAACAACGGTGTTCTGTACTATTATGTATTAAGCTCTCATGAAGCAAGTAATAGGGCCCTGTTTTCCAAACCGCCTGCAATGGGATCTCTGTTGCCCAGCCCCGCTTATAATGGAGCCCTCGTTTCCCAACTCCGCTTGTAATGGGGATCTTGTTTCAGAGCCCCATTTGTAATCGGGACCCTGTTTTACAGCCATTACATTTAACTATTTTAATAAGACTTCACAGCATAAGTGATACAGTATCTTGTATGCGGATAGAACTCTAGTACTACCCTTTCACGTACTGTTTGGAATTCTACAAGAAATTGAGTCTGGTAACAGTGGATGCATAAGAAGAAGACATGGAACGACAAGCTGGTGAAATAATAGTAAAACATATTGGAATTATAGCCCTAAGCGGCAATAATCTTTATATCGCGAAATTATAGATATTTCGCTGTACGTAAGTATGAAAAGTAGTGTGCAGAAGTATTTTCATAACTTTCAGAACTTGGCACTGATTTTCAAAGTGATCTATAGAGTTGAGTTGATTTTGAATTTAATGTCCCTTTCAGTAGCGAGGCTATATGAGACGGAACCTACTGATTAACGTGGAATCCGAACCACATGAGCTCTCTCCGGGAATCGAACCCGGGTCTCCCACTCCAAAGGTGCGTACGCTAACCGCTTAGCCACGGAGAGCTCATATAGTGATCTATAGAGTGCAATAATGGATCACTAAAGGCAGGGGCGGATCCAGGGGGCGATCGCCCCCAGAATTGAATATTTTTTATTTTAAAAATAAAACCAATCCTAAGAATTTTCACCTTTGTATTATAAACGTAAAATAAAACCTATTGACTTCGAGCGACTGCCTCCCCAAACATTCAGAATGGATCCGCCCCTGACTAAAGGAAAGGATAGGAGCAATAATCATAGTGATTTCATCCATTCGTTATAGGCATATGAGTCGTTCGTTTGTATATATTAACAGTATTTTATGTATTGTTACGTTAAGAACTGCCCGAATTTACCTTGTGTAAGTTAGTATGCAGCAGACTGAATGCATTAGTTTATCGGCACTAGTTACTACATAGCAAGGCAAGGTACCAACATTTTTCACGTCGCAGTAAAAAGATGCTACCTACATTTATAGGACTTATAATAATTTTATTGCAACAAGTTTTTCAGCCAGAGACGTATCTAACCAGGGGCCGGAGAGGTCTAAGCCCCCAGTTTTTTGAGTGACAGAAATTATTGAAGCCATTACTTACACACTTTTGAAAGTTTATAGTAAACTCACAATATATCTATCATAATCTTGGTTTTAGTTGCCCCTCCTCCAGTTTTAACCTTCTAGATTCACCTCTGCTTCCAGCGAATTTGTGTCGTATTACACCTTGTGTAATCTTCAAGAGTTGCATTCCATTTTGAGTTACTCTAGTAACCTGGCCTGGAAAAAGCTTACACGATTAGTTGAGCTTCAGGCAGTAATTACCAACCCTGGATGATATTCAGATTGTATTTACTTACATCGGATCCCTGGAAACGTTTCAAACTTTACCCAACTGACTAGAAACAACTTGAAATGAGAAATGATGCGGCCTCCACATATTGTAGAAGCATGGCGTGGAGCGTTGATCATAGTTGGTGCAAAAAGAAAACAGAGAAGATCGGCAAGGGGCTTTATTGGGACCAAACTAAACTACCGCTAATTTTATAAATTTTACAGTTTTTCTGTAATGTATTCAAAACAGTAAGTTAAGATAACGAAATATATGCGAAAACGTACTTAGATATGTATTAGGTCCATAAATTACCATATAGCATATATTCAAATAAAAAAGGCGAAATTTTGTCGCTGAAAAAGGAAGCTAGAAATACGAAGAGCCCCATTATCTTCAATAGCTTAGGGCCCCATCAAACCTAAATCCGGCACTGGTCACCTTCATTACTCTACTTCTGTTGGGGTGGGCGGATGGGTGGGCGAGACCATCCACCGGGTGGGCAGTCGCCCACCCTCGCCCACCCTTAACGCCGTCCCTGCCCTTCACTTTCTATCTTTCTTTTCGCTGTACAGTTTGCTGTCCACGCCAATAATCCTGTCTGAAAAACTTCAATGTAGTGTTTATACTTTATTTGATAACGTAGCACATATTGAATCAACTCAGCTGTAACCTAACAGTAAAGTAATTGTAAGTGTTGATTTCCTGAGCTTCATCATAGAATCGATATTTTTAAAAAAATCCAGGAGAGCGCAGCATTAGCGAGAAGTAGAAGCGCGATTTCGAAATTTGAATTGAGAGTTTTTTTTATTTTTTTATTTATTTATTTATTTGTTTTATTTTATTTTATTTTATTTTATTTATTTATTTATTTATTTTTTTTTTAGATATTTGGCTTTCGATTTGACCTTGATGCCAGAAATCGAGACCAGCAACAATTCATTTCTCGTACAATAGGCTAATATGTAGATTTTTTTAAAAGTAAATTAGGTTTAACTGATAATTTTAGTGGTTTTCATAACACTGAAGGAGGTTTTCTTTCGCAAGGCTGTACGCAACGTGGAAGATTTCAATATGAGCGGAAAAATTAACACGTGTTTGTGATCATGGCTAGGCCCTATCGCTCGGACCGAATTATTATGTGAATAAACCCTAGAGAGCACAAGAGTGAGTACGACATTTAAACACGTTCAGAAAGGTTAGGTGTGGTATGCATGTCAATATATTCATAGTTATTGCCGGTATATTTATTGAATTAATAAATCCCTTATTTATTACAGATGTCACATCATATTTTGTGTGTGAGGGGGGGAGGCATTATTGTCTCATTTTGAATTATTGCACCTTCAGATTCTACGTCAATTGGCCTAATTTTATCCCCCCCAATATAAATTGTCTACTTCGCACACTGATTAGTCCCATACTAAAGAGTTCGACTGACATGTTTCCTGCAGTAGTCAGGCCCAGGACCGTATCCAGGGGTCTAGGGGGCCGCCCCCCCCTAAATTTTTGCGGGCCCCCTCTAAAATTTTCACGGTAGGTTTGCAAATGAACTATAATATAGTGATGAACTATAATATGGTTGGATCGGGCCCCCCTACATTTTTGGGCTGGCTACCGTCCTGGTCAGGCCTTTAGTATGATGCTAGTGATACGTCAAAACGACTCTACATAAGGCCCTTTAAGTTTAATTTTGAAATTTTAATACATAGAATATTGACCACTAGTGCACCCTGGAAACTGCATTCATTGCAATGCAGGCTAACGAGGTTCTGGCGACTGATGGCACCAGGATAAACATGTCATACTGAGATGGGGGATCAATTATTATTATTTGGAGGGGACATTTTGTTTGAGGCAGTTGTGTTGATCATGATGGGGACAAATGGTTTAGATGCTGGCGTTCCCATTAAAATCTAATAATACTCATAATACTCTTGGTCTTATCAGGATGTACAGTGACAGATCTAGAAGGTAAAAAGTGAGGGAAGCCAGAACCAAGACTAAGATAAATATTAGCTGCGCAAATTTGTCTTCAACACTGGTGGGGGAACGGGTGACCGTTCCCATATCTTTTTTAAGCGATGTTCAAAAAATTTGTGAATTTGAAAAACAATGCTGTGGAGGATTAGAGGAGCAAAGTTGTCATGAACATTGGGAGGCGGGCAGATTTGAGATTTATTCTGGGGGGCATCAATTTCATCTCACTTTCCTTTGTGGTAATCAAGCACAAATCTTACCTTTTTTCCGGGATACGGCTGTTTCGGTTTCAGGATGTTTCGTTATAGAACGTTTTGGTGCAGGGCGTTTCGGTGTACGGATGTCTCGGTGTAAGGACGTTTAGGTGTAAGGCTGGTTCGGTGTAAAAGTTCCAATGTTTACACCGAAACGTCCACTCTTCAAAATTAAAATTATTCGTTAGGGAGAAATAAATTCATGAAGTAGAAAATATAAATTAATAAATAAAATAAAAATTAAATGCTGCTGTAATTGACAGGGGATACTTATTTATAGTGAGTCCCCTCGCTTCAGTAGTAGTGGTCCCCGTATATCTAGTCGAGTCAGCAAAAAATTTTATGACGTCATAGGTCAAAGGTCAATGACCTTGGCCCGGGGTCAATGACCGAGGGGTACCTAGGACCACCCCCTCTAAATTTTGGCAGGGGTACCTTGGCCCACCCCTTAAATTTTGGCAGGGGTACATAGGACCACCCCCCTTAAATTTTGGAAGTTGCCAAATCTAAAAATTGGGTGTGGTAGCCTAGGACCAGGGTATGTACCTCTATTAGTATTGGGGGTCTATGTCGTTCCCTTTCATGGGTAAAAAATTGCCAAAAATTGAAATTTCGGGGGTTTTTGACCTAATTTATCCCCTTTGATGAGGTGTTATTACCTTATATAATTATATGGGCGTATACAGGGGTTCATTACCTTTCATAAGACATGGGTATATTAATGCACCCATTGAGAAATTTGGGAGGGGTACCTTGGCCCACCCCTTAAATTTTGGAAATTGCCCAATTTAAACATTTGGTATTATAGTACAGGACCCTAATATGTATTATGATAAATTTGGGTGGTCCACCTCGTTTCCTTTTAGGGGTACCAAATTGCCAAAATATAAACGTAAGCAATACGTTATACCACGTGTTTGGTTTTTGGCTCAATTTATCCCCTTTGATGAGGTGTTATTACCTTATATGGTTATATGGTCATGTATAGGGGTCCATTACCTTTCATAAGACATGGGTATATTAATGCACCCCTTGAAAAATTTGGGAGGGGTACCATGGCCCACCCCTTAAATTTTGGAAATTGACCAATTTCAACATTGGGTATTATAGTATTGGACCCTAACATGTATTATGATAAATTTGGGTGGTCCACCTCATTTCCTTTTAGGGGTACAAAATTGCCAAAATATAAACGTAAGCAATACGTTGTACCACGTGTTTGGTTTTCGACCTAATTTATCTCCTTGGATGTGGTCCTATTACCTTATATGATTATATGGTCATGTATAGGGGTCCATTCCTTTCATAACATATGGGTATATTGGTGCACCCCTTTAAAAATTTGGCAGGGGTACATAGGACCCCCCCCCTTAAATTTTGGAAATTGCCAAATCTAAAAATTTGGTATGGTAGCCTAGGACCATAGTATGTACCTCTATCAGTATTGGGTGTCTATGTCGTTCCCTTTTAGGGGTAAAAAATTGCCAAAAATTCAAATTTCGGGGTTTTTTGACCTAATTTATCCCCTTGGATGAGGTGTTATTACCTTATATAGTTATATGGGCGTATACAGGGGTCCATTACCTTTCATAAGATATGGGTATATTTGTGCACTCCTTTAAAAATTTGGGAGGGGTACCTTGGCCCACCCTTAAATTTTGGAAATTGACCAATTTAAACATTGGGTATTATAGCACAGGACCCTAATATGTATCGTGATAAATTTGGGCGGTCCACCTCATTCCCTTCTAGGGGTACAAAATTGCCAAAACTATAAACGTAAGCAATACGTTATACCACGTGTTTGGTTTTTGGTCGATTTTATTCCCTTTGATGATGTGTTATTATCCTATATAGTTATATGGTCATGTATAGGGGTCTATTCCCTATCATAAGACATAGGTACATTTGTGCACTCCTTTAAAAATTTGGGAGGGGTACTTTGGCCCACCCTTAAATTTTGGAAATTGCCCAATTTAAACATTTGGTATTATAGTACCGGATCCTAACATGTAGTATGATAAATTTGGATGGTCCACCTCGTTTCCTTCTAGGGGTACAAAATTGTCAAAATATAAACGTAAGCAATACGTTGTACCACGTGTTTGGTCTTTTGGCCCAATTTATCCTCTTGGATGAGGTTCTATTACCTTATATGGTTATATGGTTATGTATAGGGGTCTATTCCCTATCATAAGACATAGGTACATTTGTGCACTCCTTTAAAAATTTGGGAGGGGTACTTTGGCCCACCCCTTAAACTTTAGAAATTGCTCATTTTATATATTTGGTATTATAGTACTGGACCCTAACATGTATTATGATAAATTTGGGTGGTCCACCTCGTTCCCTTTTAGGGGTACAAATTGCCAAATTTTAGTACAACCACGTGTTTGGTTTGACCTAAGTTATCCCCTTGGATGAGGTTCTATTACCTTATATGGTTATATGGTTATGTATAGGGGTCTATTCCCTATCATAAGACATAGGTACATTTGTGCACTCCTTTTAAATTTTTGGTAGGGGTACATTGGACCACCCCTTAAATTTTGGAAATTGCTCAATTTAAGCATTCGGTATCATAGTACATGACCTCAACATGTATCATGATAAATTTGGGTGGTCCATCTTGTTCCCTTTCATGGGTAAAAATTACTAAAATATAAACATAAGCAATATGTTGTACCATGCGTTTGGTTTTTGGCCCAATTTCTTCCCTTTGATGGGGTTCTATTACCTTATATGGTTATATGGTCATGTATATGGGTTCATTTTCTATCATAAGACATGGGTACATTGACGCACCCCTTGAAAAATTTGGGAGGGGTATCTTGGCTCATCCACTCGGTTTTAGAAATTGTTTTAATATAAGCATTTGGTATCATAGTACAGGACTTCAATATGTACCACTATAAATTTGGATGGTCCACATCGTTCCCTTTCATGGGTAAAGAACTACCAAAAATCGAATTTCGGAGGTTATTGACACCTATTTAGCACGTTATATGGTTTATTACCTTTATATGTTTATGTTCCCTTTTAAATTTGGGAATTATCAAATAACAAAATTCGGTAAACGTTTTCTAGGACCCATTGGTGTTCCTCTTATGGCCAAATATTCAAAATTTAAATGTTATTGACCGGCTTTATTATTGAATAAGTACAGGATTTATTACTTTTTTTCATAAGACACAGGTGTATTTGTGTACCAATCTTAAATTTTGGGAGGGGGTACATTTCTTATTGTCATATCAATAATTGGTAAATGTTCTTTGGGTAAATCATTGTGATCACGTGATCAGTTATTGACCTATGATGGGATTAGGAGTCCAGGACATTGGTACATTGAAACTTTGTAGGATAATTTGAGAATGCGTCATTGGTATTGATTATTACAGCCAAATATAAACGTAAGCAAGACGTTGTACCACGTGATTGACCTTGAGTTTTAGAAATCTGATAGCTAACCTTATTGAATCTTATGACTCATAGTCTTAAGGGAATACATGCTACAACACTGGCAAAGTTATTGTTGATGCAATTTGATTGGTTGATCACTATCTTTCGTGCAATCTGATTGGCTGATCACTATCTTTCGTGCAATCTGATTGGTTGATGAGTTTTAAATCTTTGCTGCATTCAGTTTTTAAGTTTTGTTTTACATTTAAAAATCTTGTTTTCGTTCAACATTTTGCACTCAATGATAAATATGATCAAAACCGTTTATTTGTTAATCGAATAGTTAAAAACCGGATAAAGTTTGACGGTTAACCGTGAAACGTAAAATTTTTTTAGTTTGAAATTTTTTGTTTTAATTTTTTTTGTTTCAGAATTTTGTTTGAAATTTGTTTCAAAATTTTTTGTTTGAAAATTTTTTTGTTTGAAATTTTTTGTTGCAAAATTTTGTTTGAAATTTTTTTGTTTAAAATTTTTTGTTCGAAATTTTTGTTTTGAAATTTTTCGTTTCAGAATTTTGTTTGAAAATTTTTTTTATAAATCTTTTGTTTAAAATTTTTTTGTTTGAAATTTTTTTTCGTTTCAAATTTTTGTTTAAAATTTTTGTTTGAAATTTTTCGTTTCCAAATTTTGTTTGAAATTTTTTGTTTCAAAATTTTGTTTGAAATTTTTTTGTTTCAAAATTTTGTTTGAATTTCTTTCGTTTGAAATTTTTTTGTTTGAATGTTTTTCGTTTCAAAATTTTGTTTCAAAGATTTTTGTTTGAAATTTTTTGTTTCAAAGTTTGGTTTGACATTTTTAAAGTTTGTGCACTCATTAGTAAAGAACCGGAACTGTTTAGAACTAAAACCTCTGGCAACATTGTGGTGCAATAGTACACGTCAGAACATGTTGCAATAGTACACGTCAGAACATGATAATGCAACGTCATCACTTTTGCATCATATATAAGTATCGTTCGCGTTAGTATTCATGATAACATCATCATGGCTACTTGTCTGCAGTTTCTAAACACACGTGATGTGATGAAATCATTTACCAAGATTACTGATTTACAACAGAATGTACCTTATAGAATCTTAGCTAGCCAAATGATCCCTACAGAGTTTGGATTAAGAATCGTAGTGAAGCTTGAAAATGATAAGAATATAATTTTACCAGCAAGATATTTACCCACGGAGGCATCAAAACAAGAAGAACTGCTGCGTTTCTTAAATACTGGATCTGTATCTTTATGCTATAAAAGACTCTTGGGTCGAAGTTATCAGTTTGAATTTAGTACACAGCCAGATTCGTCAGCAAAATCATGAATTCAAACGTCAGCACATCAGCCGTAGTTGTATGAATGTGGTTGGTCAGCATGACGTCAGCAACTGTGATGAAACCATGAATTCAAACGTCAGCACATGACGTCAGCCGTAGTTCTATAAATCAACCAATACCGTGAAATCATTTGAGCAAGTGCTTTTCGGGAGGAAAGATGTGTACTTCTAACGATAAAGAATTCATCTTCGCAAGCTATTATCCAATAAACAAAACATGTGATGATTGGTATCAGTGCTAGAACATTTGACCCAGTGATTCGATTGGGCAAAGCAGAACAATTTGGTGTACAACTGACCTGTGAAGAATGGCACGAATCGACCAAATGAACGATTAGCTAAATGTGACCATAGTCAAATCATTAGGCTCAAATCATGAAGTGGTGCTCGAAGAGAAGATGGTGCTGTTACGTAAAAAGAGTACATTTCATGTCCCTCGCAACATGATGTATCTAACACAAACTGAATGGAACAAATTCATCAGCGTATTTCAGTGCGCGAAACATGCAGTGGAAGTGTGCAACAAAACAAGTATATTCCTGAAAAAGTACTATTTTGAAAAATGTGTTATGCATATTGTACAACATGTATCTAGATATTGTAATGGTTGTCAACATCGTTCGTGGGTGCATACCTGTATTGATAAACAGTTTATTTGTGATCAAATGAACATTGAGTTTCCACCAATTGATATTGCAATAGACCTTAAAAGACTTCAATTGGAATTAAAATTATACGCTAAAGACAAACTAGTGCAAGAAGTTCAAAATACATTGTATCGACAATATCCAGAACCACTATCTGGTATGGATGTATGTGGAGTGTAATAAAATGATCCATTTCAATGAATTGTGTTTTTTTATTTCAAGTACAACCCCATATTCTGACGTGTACTATTGCATCATGTTCTAACGTGTACTATTGCACCACAATGTTGCCAGAGGTTTTAGTTCTAAACAGTTCCGGTTCTTTACTAATGAGTGCACAAACTTTAAAAATGTCAAACCAAACTTTGAAACAAAAAATTTCAAAAATCTTTGAAACAAAATTTTGAAACGAAAAACATTCAAACAAAAAAATTTCAAACGAAAGAAATTCAAACAAAATTTTGAAACAAAAAAATTTCAAACAAAATTTTGAAACAAAAAATTTCAAACAAAATTTGGAAACGAAAAATTTCAAACAAAAATTTTAAACAAAAATTTGAAACGAAAAAATTTCAAACAAAAAAAATTTTAAACAAAAGATTTACAAAAAAAATTTTCAAACAAAATTCTAAAACGAAAAATTTCAAAACAAAAATTTCGAACAAAAAATTTTAAACAAAAAAATTTCAAACAAAATTTTGCAACAAAAAATTTCAAACAAAAAAATTTTCAAACAAAAAATTTTGAAACAAATTTCAAACAAAATTCTGAAACAAAAAAAATTAAAACAAAAAATTTCAAACTAAAAAAATTTTACGTTTCACGGTTAACCGTCAAACTTTATCCGGTTTTTAACTATTCGATTAACAAATAAACGGTTTTGATCATATTTATCATTGAGTGCAAAATGTTGAACGAAAACAAGATTTTTAAATGTAAAACAAAACTTAAAAACTGAATGCAGCAAAGATTTAAAACTCATCAACCAATCAGATTGCACGAAAGATAGTGATCAGCCAATCAGATTGCACGAAAGATAGTGATCAACCAATCAAATTGCATCAACAATAACTTTGCCAGTGTTGTAGCATGTATTCCCTTAAGACTATGAGTCATAAGATTCAATAAGGTTAGCTATCAGATTTCTAAAACTCAAGGTCAATCACGTGGTACAACGTCTTGCTTACGTTTATATTTGGCTGTAATAATCAATACCAATGACGCATTCTCAAATTATCCTACAAAGTTTCAATGTACCAATGTCCTGGACTCCTAATCCCATCATAGGTCAATAACTGATCACGTGATCACAATGATTTACCCAAAGAACATTTACCAATTATTGATATGACAATAAGAAATGTACCCCCTCCCAAAATTTAAGATTGGTACACAAATACACCTGTGTCTTATGAAAAAAAGTAATAAATCCTGTACTTATTCAATAATAAAGCCGGTCAATAACATTTAAATTTTGAATATTTGGCCATAAGAGGAACACCAATGGGTCCTAGAAAACGTTTACCGAATTTTGTTATTTGATAATTCCCAAATTTAAAAGGGAACATAAACATATAAAGGTAATAAACCATATAACGTGCTAAATAGGTGTCAATAACCTCCGAAATTCGATTTTTGGTAGTTCTTTACCCATGAAAGGGAACGATGTGGACCATCCAAATTTATAGTGGTACATATTGAAGTCCTGTACTATGATACCAAATGCTTATATTAAAACAATTTCTAAAACCGAGTGGATGAGCCAAGATACCCCTCCCAAATTTTTCAAGGGGTGCGTCAATGTACCCATGTCTTATGATAGAAAATGAACCCATATACATGACCATATAACCATATAAGGTAATAGAACCCCATCAAAGGGAAGAAATTGGGCCAAAAACCAAACGCATGGTACAACATATTGCTTATGTTTATATTTTAGTAATTTTTACCCATGAAAGGGAACAAGATGGACCACCCAAATTTATCATGATACATGTTGAGGTCATGTACTATGATACCGAATGCTTAAATTGAGCAATTTCCAAAATTTAAGGGGTGGTCCAATGTACCCCTACCAAAAATTTAAATGGAGTGCACAAATGTACCTATGTCTTATGATAGGGAATAGACCCCTATACATAACCATATAACCATATAAGGTAATAGAACCTCATCCAAGGGGATAACTTAGGTCAAACCAAACACGTGGTTGTACTAAAATTTGGCAATTTGTACCCCTAAAAGGGAACGAGGTGGACCACCCAAATTTATCATAATACATGTTAGGGTCCAGTACTATAATACCAAATATATAAAATGAGCAATTTCTAAAGTTTAAGGGGTGGGCCAAAGTACCCCTCCCAAATTTTTAAAGGAGTGCACAAATGTACCTATGTCTTATGATAGGGAATAGACCCCTATACATAACCATATAACCATATAAGGTAATAGAACCTCATCCAAGAGGATAAATTGGGCCAAAAGACCAAACACGTGGTACAACGTATTGCTTACGTTTATATTTTGACAATTTTGTACCCCTAGAAGGAAACGAGGTGGACCATCCAAATTTATCATACTACATGTTAGGATCCGGTACTATAATACCAAATGTTTAAATTGGGCAATTTCCAAAATTTAAGGGTGGGCCAAAGTACCCCTCCCAAATTTTTAAAGGAGTGCACAAATGTACCTATGTCTTATGATAGGGAATAGACCCCTATACATGACCATATAACTATATAGGATAATAACACATCATCAAAGGGAATAAAATCGACCAAAAACCAAACACGTGGTATAACGTATTGCTTACGTTTATAGTTTTGGCAATTTTGTACCCCTAGAAGGGAATGAGGTGGACCGCCCAAATTTATCACGATACATATTAGGGTCCTGTGCTATAATACCCAATGTTTAAATTGGTCAATTTCCAAAATTTAAGGGTGGGCCAAGGTACCCCTCCCAAATTTTTAAAGGAGTGCACAAATATACCCATATCTTATGAAAGGTAATGGACCCCTGTATACGCCCATATAACTATATAAGGTAATAACACCTCATCCAAGGGGATAAATTAGGTCAAAAAACCCCGAAATTTGAATTTTTGGCAATTTTTTACCCCTAAAAGGGAACGACATAGACACCCAATACTGATAGAGGTACATACTATGGTCCTAGGCTACCATACCAAATTTTTAGATTTGGCAATTTCCAAAATTTAAGGGGGGTGGTCCTATGTACCCCTGCCAAATTTTTAAAGGGGTGCACCAATATACCCATATGTTATGAAAGGAATGGACCCCTATACATGACCATATAATCATATAAGGTAATAGGACCACATCCAAGGAGATAAATTAGGTCGAAAACCAAACACGTGGTACAACGTATTGCTTACGTTTATATTTTGGCAATTTTGTACCCCTAAAAGGAAATGAGGTGGACCACCCAAATTTATCATAATACATGTTAGGGTCCAATACTATAATACCCAATGTTGAAATTGGTCAATTTCCAAAATTTAAGGGGTGGGCCATGGTACCCCTCCCAAATTTTTCAAGGGGTGCATTAATATACCCATGTCTTATGAAAGGTAATGGACCCCTATACATGACCATATAACCATATAAGGTAATAACACCTCATCAAAGGGGATAAATTGAGCCAAAAACCAAACACGTGGTATAACGTATTGCTTACGTTTATATTTTGGCAATTTGGTACCCCTAAAAGGAAACGAGGTGGACCACCCAAATTTATCATAATACATATTAGGGTCCTGTACTATAATACCAAATGTTTAAATTGGGCAATTTCCAAAATTTAAGGGGTGGGCCAAGGTACCCCTCCCAAATTTCTCAATGGGTGCATTAATATACCCATGTCTTATGAAAGGTAATGAACCCCTGTATACGCCCATATAATTATATAAGGTAATAACACCTCATCAAAGGGGATAAATTAGGTCAAAAACCCCCGAAATTTCAATTTTTGGCAATTTTTTACCCATGAAAGGGAACGACATAGACCCCCAATACTAATAGAGGTACATACCCTGGTCCTAGGCTACCACACCCAATTTTTAGATTTGGCAACTTCCAAAATTTAAGGGGGGTGGTCCTATGTACCCCTGCCAAAATTTAAGGGGTGGGCCAAGGTACCCCTGCCAAAATTTAGAGGGGGTGGTCCTAGGTACCCCTCGGTCATTGACCCCGGGCCAAGGTCATTGACCTTTGACCTATGACGTCATAAAATTTTTTGCTGACTCGACTAGATATACGGGGACCACTACTACTGCTTCACTCTATGTCAGAACTTCTTATATCCTCAAATGTTATAATTATGAATCGATTCGGAAAACGTTTTATGGTAATGATATATAGTTAAAAAAAAGTGTGTGATGCATAAACATTGTGTACACCACACATACCTTATTACGGCAATAACTGTGCACAAATCGCAAAATACTGCACAATCTTCGAAAGGAAATTTTCAAACACAGGTGGTTTTTCTTCCAAATAACCGTTTTTATATCATGCATACCCAATAAGATTAGCAAATCTAGGAGTAGAAAACTGATTATGAATCAGTGTTGGGATCTTAATTATATTATTAAGGAGATATAAATTCATGTTATAGTTGTAGAGGACAGTGTCAGAAAAAAAGCCTCTTTAAAATTTTTAACGGTCTAAAGAACACAAGAAGAGGCTGAATCCCACTCTTTTGTTCTTCACAAATTGATGAATTGTGATCACTCCAGGAAGCTAAGAACAAAACGGACTTTGCATTAGACGCTGGAACCATGATCTCACAACACTTCATGTTAATTGTCCCGGATTTGACGCTTTCACAAGGATATTTTCAACTTTAAAGAGGTTGTGTTGGACTATACGACAAATGTTCCATTGTTTTCCTACAAAACAATTAACAGTGGTGATAACGAAACACTATTAGCAGAAATTAAAAGCTGTATGATGTAGCTACGAGTCATAGAATTTACTGACTGTGTCACACTTTCTACTGTTTGTATCCTCATAAACACTAGAGTACGTCCCGTCTGCATTTCCAAATTAAACCGTATTGATCAGAGTTATAAATATTTTCTTTTCCAATAACACGTGTTGCTTCACATTCGCGACAAATGCATTGGCACTGGCTTCTAACTTTTTGGGCTATAGATGTAATCAAACGTCCTGTTAAAATAAGTACAGAAAGGGGTTTCAAATCAGTCTGCACCTTCTCTCACTAGTCCCTGCCAATTATAATTGTTCTTGGCTAACTGCAGAACATTTCAAACCAGAATAAAATTTGTGATTGTAATCATCATATTGGATCCGCCAATTTGAATTTTGTAATTTTGTCAGGTTCTGAATCACCTGTACTAAAAACCCCTGGCAGTAAGCTGGCCGTATCATTTAATATTCTATTTTAATAATTATTTTCTGTTTATGTTTGGAAGCCACCTCTAACGTTCAAAGGGTGGTTTCTACCCTTAAACCCGCACCATTACTAAAGTAAAAAATAAAAAAGTGACGATTATTTTTTGATATTATACAAGTATGCGAAGTTTCATTCAAATCAGTAAATTACACTTCGTAAGTCTCCTTGTTAGTGCTGTTCAAATGGAACAAATAAGTTAATTGCCGGACATAAAGTCAGAAAAACGAAAAATACACCAATGTTACGAAGAGATTGAGCAAGAACAATGAGACTCAATAACAATGTTAATCAGTTTACACTATTGCAGAGTGGCTACACTATGACACTTCATGACTGTTCATTACAAGCATATGATTAATGCAATGAAATATTAGGCTATACTCCGAAATGTCCTTTACAGCCAAGCGTCCTTACACCGAAACGTCCTTACACCGTAACGTCCGTACACCGAAACATCCGTACACCGAAACGTCCTACACCAAAATGCCCTACACCGAAACATCCTAGACCCATTTTTTTTTTTTTTTTTTACATAAAAACACATTTTAAATCGGATTATTGGAGGGACATGTCCCCCTCAAACCCTCGAGATTTGCGCCAGTGATAAGTATATCATCAGTTTAGTATAAACTTTCAAAAATATAGAAAAAATAGCTTAAATATTTTTATCACTCAAGACGTGTATTAAATTTTTAATTCCAAAGTTTTCATGAGATCGATCGTGCTTGCACCAACATTTCCTCCTTTCCATTGTTTTAATTATTCGCTTTTAACAAGTGTAATAACTGCTCCATAACTGAATGTATATTGTGGAATGTGACTTCTGCTTCGAGCAGATTTAAGAGACGTCATGCTAGGTTTTATGATCTCTAACGCTACGTAGGTAATTGATCATGTGCTAATGTTGTTGTAATAGACTTGACTGATTTACAGTCTGCGATATGTCCGAAGAAGAATCACCAAAACATAAAAGTTTAGATCAACAGGATGCGCCAGAATCTCCTTCGCTGCCTGAGGCTGGAGATTCAAGTTCTGCAGAGCAGACAGTGCAAACGAAGAGTGGAAAACAAAAAAGTAAGCTCTGTGAATCGGTGCAGGTAAAATTTTATGGTGCAGATTAAATATACAGAACCAAGCATTTTTTTCGAAAATTTATAGTTGAAAATTATTAAGCCGCAAAGAAAGAATAGTGCTGTCCTAGTTTAGGTAAACAGATTTTTAAAATTTACGGAAAAAATTTGTTATTTTAAGAAAAGTAATATATAAGCACTCAAAATATACTGGGGTCTTACACTACATGTAGGGCCGCGATAGCTCACGGGTAGAGCGTTCACTTGTGCATGGACTCCCTGATTTGATCCCAGCTCGCCCCAAATGAACTTTGTGGTGGACAGACACCGTGTGCGTGGGTTTCCTTGAGGTTCTCCCGTTTCCTCTCTTCAGTCAACCATTTCATTCACACTCCGCCCTCCTTTAGCATAGCGCCATAACCTAGGGGACGTAAAATTCGAAGATTTCATTTCTCACCCTATATGTATAATAAAACGTAGAAATGCCATGTGAAGGCAGTATACAAATTGATCATACATATGTAACCATAGAAGTATTGTCGAGTGGTGCCACATCTGAGGCGCGTGTTTTTATGCCATATAAACTGTTTTCCATTATCCTGGTGTATGCGCATATCTACCATCGCGCCTTCTCCCGACGATTGCATCCCTACTCTCCTGTCCTGACTCGACTAGGTAGCATTCGTGCTTTTTAGTGACTCCCTAGCACAGGTTGGTTCTTGCTTTTGCACACTTTATGTAATATATTCACACATTATTTGTATTAATAGGTAAGCCCTCCTAAAGTGAATATTCATCCAGTAATGTAACTTCTTCCTTAAGATACACTTTTTTAAGGTAATAAGAGGGCAAGGTTCTAGAACGCAGGTCCCGTTTTTCAATTAGCTGTAATAAAGACAGAAAATAACGTGCCCTGCGGGGTTGTAACCCGCCTTCACTCGCTAACGCTCGCTCGGCATTCTATGTGAATTAAATATTAAGCTTTGCTCCGGAAAGAAACCAACCTAGCTACTATCCTATATGGGGGGACCTGTGTTCTAGAACCTTCCCTAGTAAGAGTGATGAAAAAATGTAAATGTGTCATGAACATAAGTTTATCTAAGCTGGGAGTCCACGGAAAGGATAATGAATATATTTGCTTCAGGATCAAACATATGAATTATATTGGTCCAGATTTGCAATACGGTTCCACAAGGAAATTAATTGCATATTTACTTCCTTTACGAATTGTCTGTAGCCTTTAAAATTCACGCTCTGACTGCGGGTCGATAGGAGGGCCGGTTTAAGTGGATGTAATAGAGTTGAATTAGCTTAGGGAAGTTTGGACACATTTTGGTAAAGTTAATGAGGTATAAATTGTTATATGTGCCTAAGGTACGCACCAACTGGAGCTGGCATTGTAAAGATCTCTCCGAAATCTGCTCATATACGTTTTTTCTTAAACATTGTTCTTTTTTACGAGCGGGGTTGCACATTTATTTTAAGAGGGCTTAATCTAAAAATCACGTTTACTTCACAAATGTCTACGAAATCACTTTTTACTTATTCTAGATTCACTGTGCGATAAGATTGTTATCTGCAGCCAAGGGTCAGAGGTTGCGCGGCCGTGCGCTGAAGCAAGATTGTTAGAATTTTCCTAAACTCAAAATACCCATTGCTTTGTTTTGGGTACAGCCCAAAATCGCACCTCTAAAGATATGTTTCAAAACTTGGCTTGAAATGATAACCTCAACATGATTATAATCAGTTTCTTCATTCGTGTTCCTTAGCACACATCTTTCAGAATTGGCTTAAAATGTACATTTATGAATAAGAGATCACCAGATCAAAATACCATTGAAAAATATATATATTTGAGAATCATACAGATCGATCAAATTCACTGTAACGATGTTCACATGTAATCTGGGAAAGAGAAGTAATGTGACTACATTTCCTCTGTTTTCGTAATAGATACTCGCGTATTACTACAAACAAATAATAAAATTTCTTTTTCCATGTGTGAGTTAATCACAAATCGAAAACCATAAAAAAAAAACACTACTTCAAATTTACATTATTTTCAACACAATTTGATAATTCCACAGATACAAACAAAATAGAGTTGAATTTAAAAGGAAACAAAATTTTCTGTTATAATAATTGCTTTTTTTTTTTTAAATACCCTAATTTGAATCCGATATTACAAGACGCTTCGCTTAAAAAAATAAAAGGAAATTACTAAAGGTATACACCAAGTTTTCTCATCACTATATTTGAATAATATATATATATAAAGGAAAAAGAGCTATATATGTAAATGATATAGATAAATCCTAAACCACTGGGTGGGATTGGATGATTTTTGACAAGTAAAAATAACCTATAATGACCGGTATTATTGTATAGTTCATAGTTATCGGCTGAGATGAATAGTCACACTTCTGATGCCATTTAAGTCCAAGTTTTGCCCCCCATCGGCGTGGGTGGTGATTGTGAGAAGGGGTGTGGGTGGGAAAGGATGATATTACGGATTTTTATCATTACATTGTGATTGCAATGAGTATCTTAAAGGGGGAAGGGGTTCAAATACTTTCCATAAACCTATTCCACTCGTGCGAAAAACACATTTTTCAGCTAGGTACACACATAAGAAAATGAGGACTCCCCCCTGGAAAGAAGACTACAGTTAAGATCGTTAGTATCTGGTATCTCTGGTTTAAATAAAAGAAATAATTAAAATAGGAATATATCCTAGTTAAATGGTTAAGCATATAGTCCACAATATCCAGAAATTTCAGTATACTATTGGCAATAGCCAAATTTTAAAGATATACTTTCATTCTTTAATAGACGTAAACCAATTAAAATTAGTACCCATTGATATTGTTGACACGTTCAGTTCGATCTCTTTCTCATTCAACTTTGGATGTGACGAAATTAAGAAGCACTGCACAGTAACGTGGAAAGTAATTTGTCCAAAATAAATGGATATGGAGAAGAGTTTTAGGAACATTCATTCAACAGTAGATTGATAATTGTTGATTATAATGATTATATAAGCATTTATGAGACTGTAGGCTCTTCAACGTATCCACACCAAATTTTAAACGTAAGGTAAGATTTAAAAAAAGAAAAAAAATTGCTCTCAGACATACCGGCAGTTAATTGAAGGTTAAAAATGAAAAATTGCTATTTTCTTGAAGACTGCTTCAATGATTTTGTTTACATTTCACATATCAATATTTCGTTAACATCACCATACGGTAGTATAAGTCATCCTCGGGGAAAGTCAGAAGGGATAGTTTTCCCTTGGGATGAGTTCTTTTTGAACGATTTTTTTTTTTTTTTTCAAAAACGTCTCAGGCGATTTTGTTAATATTTCATACGTCACTATAACTCTATAGCCTGTGGAATCCACAAGTTTAGCATTCACAAAAGCTCTCCATTGACTTCTGTCTCTAACCAACCGGATCCAGTTTCTACATTGTATTCCTGTTTCTGTGAGTTCCATCTATTGTAGATATTGTCCTTCTATCTGCGCCTAGTCTTCAGGGTTTGTAAAAAAAAACTTTAAAAAAAAGCCCAACCCACCTGGACCCAAATGTTTTTTTTTCGGGTTTAATTGGGTTTTTTCGAAAAATTTCAATGACTGGGACAAGAGTGTTAAGTGATGTATATTTCAAGATTATTATTGTCACAACTTGCAACCATTTTCTATTCACTGCTTTTTTGCTGCCATTTTGAAATTTTACGTTGGATCGCCGCCAAAATATATACAGCTAATTTAGAGGGTCTCGTGCTCCTACTCTGAAAATTTCAGCTTAAAAGACCAAAAATTGCGCTTTGTAGCGTGGGTACCCGCTCTTTTGAAACAAATGGCAGCTATTTTGAAATTTTACGTTGGTATGCTGCCAAAATCTATACGGGAAGTTTAGTGTCTCGTGCTTGTACCCTGAAAATTTAAACTTAAAAAACCGAAAGTGATACTCTGTAGTGAGGCCCGCATTTATATATTGTCTGCCGCTGTGCTTTAAATAATTTGCTCCCCCTCCTCCTTTTCGAAAACGACCAATATTGGAGTTGATTTCACAGTTTTTGGGGTTGCTGAGATGAATAGTGATAGTTTTAATCCAATTCAACTTCAAGGTCATATTCCGTTTCCCAGTGAGGGGGTGAGATTTTAAAAGGAATCGAAAACGACAGATATTAGTGTTGAATTCATAGTTTTCGACGTTTCTGAGTTTAACGATATCAGTTTTCATGATGTTCAAATTTGTCCTCACCCATTGGGGTAGAGATGGAAGAGGATGACTTTTTAAAAATAATCAGATAAGCTAGCTAATTAGTAACTACTGTAATTAGAGCGAATTATTTATTTATTTACAAACTTAATTCCAGATACAGCTGAACTTAATTCCACTTGGGCAAACCCTGCTAGTCTTCCTAATGGTTGTTTTCCGATTGGATTTCCAGTTTAAACTTTGAAAGCGTTCCTACTTACCTTCCATTCTGGCTATATGCCCCTATATGACCCCAACTGAGCTTCCTAGACGTGATGGTGCGGCGGAAAATTCGTCACCGAAAATTTTGTCACGATAATTTCATCACCGGTGTCTTTAGAACATAATACAAGTACAGTAAATGCACTCGAAAAACATTTTGAAATTGCTCTCCTTAATCTTCAACTGAAGCAAAACTATGCAGCATAATCGAAATATTATTATTATTATTATTATTATTATTATTATTATTATTATTATTATTATTATTATTATTATTATTAAATAAAGAGTTACATATTTTAGATATCATATTTGAGACAAGACATAAAAGTTTCCAGTAATTCTATCACATAAATATTATCATATAGGAAATTTTGTCATGGTTATTTTTTCACCTTTATTGAACTAAATAGAGGCAAAGCAAATGACCCAAACTAGTAATTGAGTCATGTGAAAAGTGTGACTTTTTTTAGGAGTTATTGAAAGAAGATTATAATATTTCAACTCTGAGTAATCATTACCAAATTGTTATTGGATATATATGAAGAAAACAAATTTATATAAAGGAAGAAAAGTGTATAAATATTTCTGGAAGTTTACTTTAAATATAGCCTTATGGAGCTATTGAGAAGTGAAACATGGATGGTGGACGGCAACTTTTCAGTCTCCTAAAAAAAATCACAATGTTATTTGAGGTGAGACTTTCTTTACTAGGTGTACGCCCTAATGCAGAGCAAGACATAAAATTCATATGAAGAACTGTTTCGTGCGATGATGCATCAGTGCAGTGAATTTACTGAATATCTGCACTCTGTAAATGTGGTTACGGATTTCGAAGATAGCAGAAATGCAGGCTGTAAAAGCAACTTTTGGAAATTCAACTCGTGTACAGCGTTGCATTTTTCACCTGATTCAGTCAACATGGGGGAAGGTCCAAGAGCTTGGACCCACAAAACGGTACAAAAGCAATGAAAATTTTCGTCTGTTTTGCGAGAAAATGAACGGATTGGTATTTCTTCCCATAGCAGATTCGCATCGATTAATACAAAAGAGGTTTCGGAGGAAGAGCTGCAACTTCTGGACTATTTTGATAGTACTTACGTGTCCGGCACGTATCACTGTGCTAAAACTCGGTCTGGGATTATTTGTTTACGTAATGTGCCCCCTCTATGTCCCCCAGACATTTGGAATGTTCACCAAGCCACCCTGAACAGCAATTCTACGACAATTAATATTTCTGAATCGTGGAATTAGAAGTTTCATAATCTGGCAGGAATGTCCACCCAACTTTTTGGAAGTTTATTCATGGCATTCAACAAGTTAAAGCAACGGTTTCAATTGTGCTTCATCAAGATTTGGGTCAACTACCAAAACAGAAAACTGGAAGTGTGTTTCAGATTTAGCATAAACGGCTCCAATCTTTGTGCAAAACGTATAACACTGGAACTAAATGTTGTGAATAGTAGAAAATGAACATGTAAAACACTTATTGCATTATACCAAGTTATATTTTGTTTGCTATTTTCTGTTCCGAAATTTTGATATTGGCAAAACTTAATATTTGTAAATAGTGATATAAATCCATTAGCGTCCCATTTTGCCTGTGCTTTTTAACATTTGCTGAAGCTGACATTATGTTCTTCTACTAGTGTTTGTTCTTGCATCGAGCATTAAAAACTTCGATTTTGCAGAGTCCAACACCAACATAATTGTTTTCCAAGTTTGATTAAGATAAGGTTACCTGTTTTGGTCGTTTACTTTGTCTCTACTTAGTTCAACAAAGGTGAAAAAATGACCATGACAAAATTTCCTACATGCTGATATTTTGGCGACAAAATTACAGGTGACGAAATTACTATGTCAAAATTTCCGGTGACGAAATTACCTAAGTTCGACTTTATGACCCTATGATGTTTGATAAACGATATAAATTGTGCAGTTCCTCGTTATGAAGTTTCCGCCATTCCCGTCCCTCTTGAGTTCGAATGTTTGCCTCAGGGTTTTATTCTCAAATACTTTCAGTCTGCGTTCTTCCTTCAAAATAAGCGACCATGTTTCGCAACCATACAACACAGTAGGCATAATTATTACTTCATATATTATTCCTTGGACATAATTTGCGAAGATAAAAGAGTTTAGACTGAATAATAATACGAAATAATTGCTTTTAGTCTACATTTAATTTCTTCGTGGATATGGCTTTTAGTCTGTTAATGTTGATCGTAGATATTTGAACTGCTTAGCTTATCGAAAGTATTATTTATAATTAGCAGTATTACGATTATGGTGAATTTCCATGTATTTAGTTTTCCCTGCATTTACTTCTAAACCCATGTCTCTGCAAGCGTTTAATAAAACCTTTGCATTTCTTTCTATTGTTCTTAAGGCATCTCGTATCAGGATTGACATCATAAGTGTTCAAATCATTGAAAAAAAAAGAAGAAGAAGAAGAACATTCTGACAGAGTAAGGTGTCCCGTGAACATTATTTTCACGAAAAAAAAACAAAAAATTAAACTCTAATGTATTGTATTAGAAGAATTGATGCTAATTTCGGAAAGAATAAAAGTAGAGTTGGAAAAGAAAAACTATACAATTCTTCAAGATGCTATGGTTTAAACGATGGCAGTTTGAGAGAATGTGGGCAATAACGGGAGTTGACACACTTTTTTGTTAATTCAGAGAAATGATACGTATTATCCTTTTCAGTTTTAACTTTAAATAAACAGGTAAAGGAACAGAATATGGTATAAATCGTGAAAAAAAAAAAAAAAAAATCCGACGTTAATGTTAGGAAATTATATCAATTCGAGTAAATTAATTTCCGTTGTAAAGAGTATACATGCAAAACTTATAATGGTATGTTACCATTCAAATACATAGGATAATTTTTTAGTTAACCTTTCTAATAGTGAAACACACACACAAAGCTCTAAAAGGACACATTCTAAAACGCTAAGTGGCAAGTTCTATGAAAACTAGTAAATAATGTTGTTCATCACTCTGCTATTGACGTTCAAGTGTAACTGTTGTTTATGTATGGTCTTCCTCTGATGCTGATTTGTGCTTATTAAAATTGTACCACCCGATTGGTCTGTTAGATCCCTGGACCTTACGCTAGTTGATCAATATATCTAAAAATGTATGAAAAAGTTCGGTTACACGGTGAACATGTACAGCCATTAAGTGGCACATGTTGTGCAATATAGCAAGCATTGGTTTGTGTTTCTAAGATGAAAAAAATATAATTTTTGTAACATTGTAATGAATTACATAATTTACTCCCATTAACATTGAAGACGGGTATTTTGAGGCTTAAATAGCCATAAATTGGTTTGGATTGACGTTAAACTGTACTCAGTGTTCGCTGAAGATTGTGAATTTTCCGCTGGGCTGTCAAATTTATCTTCTTTATAACTGTTTTGTCTATAGATTCAATCCAGTATGATTCAACGCACGTATGATTCAATCCAGTTCAAAGCAGTTCAATCAATGTCCAGTGAGTTCTGCTTCTTCTTCTTTTTTTTTCTAGCAAAACGAACGAAGAATTTCGCAATGAAATTTGAGAAATATTGATAAATTTCTCTTTTTTTCTCAGACCTTGCGCGAACGAAAAAGGTACCATTATTGATCAGAATTTTACTTATTTAGGTTTTTTAAAGGTTAAAAAAGGTAGAGCGTCTTTATGTTAAAAGTTTAAAGCAACTTTAAAATTTGCAAGAAAAGGACGATTTTTGCAACCGATTTTAATTTTTTGATGTTCCTTTTTTTCTTATTATAATAGGCAACTTTTTTTGTACTAGAGCATTTCGAAACAAAGAAAATTATTTTTTCGACCTACCCTAATACACAACTTATGTTACGCGGTGGCTCAGTGGCAGAGCGTTCACCTCTGGTGCTTGGGGTCCCGGGTTCGATCCCAGCCCCCGCCAAGTGGACTTTGTGGTGGACAAACACCGTGTGCGTGGGTTTTCTCGGGGTTCTCCCGTTTCCTCCCACTTTCTTCATTCCACCATTTCATTCATTACTCATCATCACCGTCTCCTTTAGTCTAACCGGCATAATCGTGGGACGTAAAACTCAAAGATTTCATTTCATTTTACAACTTATGTTAATGCAATTTCTCGTGCTAGAGTAAGTTGTTACGGAATTTTAACCTGAAAATTACTGAAAATTTTATTAGATAAGGGAAACCATAAATCCAAAATTATTGAATGCATGCACAGTATCTTTAGAAATACTTATCTACACACGGGAAAGCATATTAAAGACAACTCACTACTGCAATCGTTGACGTAGGATTTCAAATGAAACTTAGGTGTAAGACTACGGATCTAAATGCGATAGACACTCAGGGAACCTTCCATATTATTTTTACAATAATAACAGTGAATTCCTCGAAAAATGAAGCAAATTCTTCACATCAAATGTATAAAACACCTAAGAAATCTTTCGGACTCTCAGATTGATTTGCGAAAGTAATATAGCGAGCAAAACTTAAAAATATCCCTCTGCTCGGGTTTTGTTATTACATAATATTTTTCCACTGGTGTAAATTTCTGCTGGCAAAAATTATGATTTTATTATTAAGGTGTTTTGAATTCCTCTCCCCTTGCTACTGTAATGTTCGCAAACTTAGGTCGTAAAGTATATACAGACGCAATTAGTATGATTTCCAAAACAAAAATACTGAAGCTAACAATGGATGTTGTCACTGTAAGCCCTACTTTAAAATAATAATATTAAAAGTGGAAATTTAAGGCCACGAGTCGGCACCTATTTCAAGCACGTCGTATAAGAAATGTCTGGTGTAGCGGAATGGTAGGTTAAAACAATACGTTCAGAGTAGCTAAAGTCATCCACTTTAGGCCAAAACTTTTTCTCTCTCTCTCTCTGGCTGGAAGATAAACAACCATTAGGATGAAAGAATGGATGTGATTTTCAAACTCCTTGTTGTTTGTATAGCAAAATCAATTGGCTACACAAATCTTCCGAAAACCTTCCGTTTTTAGGTAACACGTACTAGTTCTTGCAGGTTGATTTTTTTTCAATCTGAAGAACGAAAACCGGGACAAACAGACGTCCCGGAAGCCTTTTTCGGGACAGTTAATTTTTTCATTGAAAACCGGGATGTCTGGCAACCCTACTCCCTCCCTACTGTATATCTACGAATAGCTCACTTGATAGCTCCTTGTACCCATATTTTCTAAGTTTAGAAAGGTTACAGAACATATTCCTACGCATTCGTTGAAAATGCACTTTTCAGTTCTTGCATGTCTTCGTTAATTCAGTTTCTTTACATAAACATCATTTCCGAACACTTACGATCGATTTCTTCGTGTTGTTATTGAAGGTTTGCTTTATCGTCTGTTATTTAGCTAGCTGTTCAGTTAAAATTAGAATAACACTGCACAGAAACAATGATAGGTAATTTGTCTTCCCTTAAGCTTGAAGCTTGTTTTCTTAACCTAAAACTTTGCATGACTTTACTTACTTTCCATTTCTACTCTAATTCTTTTTAAGATAAATATTGAATGTCCTTACATTGTCAATATATCAATTCATCATCATTTTTCCAATCTAAGATTATCTTGTATTCGAGCCAGGTTTGATAGGAGAGGATTTTAGATTTCTGGGCTTTCCGCATCTAACGCCATTTAGCCCTTCACGCTTTTGAGGGATGACGTCCCTCGACGAGCACACAATCCGGGGAAAGGGAAGGAAGAAAGGATTGGGAAAGGAAGGAAGCGGCCTGGGACCTATAAGTTAGGTACCACCCCGGCATTTGCCTGGTGTGAATGGGGAAAACCCAGGAAAAACCTCATTCAGAGTGACTGGCCTGAAAAAGCGTTTTACACTTTTTCGACCGAGTGGCCCCACCGGGAATTGAACCCGGGACTCGAGCCAGGTTTGATCTAGTAATGTTCCAAAGCAGCGTTTCTTACACTGTGATCCTTGAGGTCTGCCTTAGATTGAACATTAGACCAAAAATGAAGAAAAAATATATCCAAGTGAATTGCTTATTATACATTATATTTGAAAATAAACAGATATAGACAAATATTAGATTTTAATAAATAATAGATTATACAAATTAATAAAGTAAAGATTATACAAATTAATAAAGTAAAGATTATACAAATTATAATAGCTTATAGACATATATTATGATAAAATATAACATATATTTCTTCATATATTACATAGTTTTCTAGTATTAAGGGAGTTAGAAATAATAAACCTCTAATGTAACGTCCTAGGATTATGCCCTGTAGGCTAAAAAGAGACCGATGATTAATGAAAGTGAATGACTATAAAATAATTGGTGGAATGAGAAAGTGTGAGGAAACGAAAGAATCCTGAAATAATCCAGAAACACTAAAGATTTCTGAAGTTATCCACATGTTGTAGGAACGAACCAGGGACTACTCGCATCAGATGTGCGCGCTATACCAGTGATCCACCGTGCCCCCTAAGACAATTTTAATTAATACGATTTAAAAATATAAATATACTGATATAGTGATCATATATATCTGTATATAATTTTCAGAACATTAAATAAATAAGTTCCCTTTCGAAGTGCACAAAAGTAGGGTGGTTCGTAGAACATTCTGACCAGTAAGAGTGGTCCCCACTTGAAAAAAGTTGAAGAAATGTTGTTGTAAAATGTAAGTCAGTTCAAATGTGAAATGACCGTACGGCAGAGACCGGTTCCTAATGCTCTTATTGTAGCACGTGTCATGAACGGGTGTGGGTTGCAGAGCCGATTACTTATAGTCGGCTCGTCAGTCAACGTGTTTTGGTAAAAGTAATGAACCATGATTTAAGAAGAGTCTTATTACAATGGATTGTTCATTTCAATAAGGATCCTTGTGTGAGTGCAGTTGTGAACATGCCTTTCTTTACGATTGTTAAGAGTTCTAACTTAAGCCCTGTGGTTGCGAAACTCAGTTGCGTTAAAAAGATCCTGTCGTCACAGTGCACGAGGTCTTGAAAGCCAATTAATCTTGAAAATGAACTCAGTACTATAGTTAATAAGTACTAAAATATCCAGAATGGAACAAATTAACACTGACTGAAGGATATGAAGTGAAATTGCTCCTGGGCCTTTTGAATCGAAGACTATTGGGATGACATTCACATGTCATGAGCAAGAGATGGGGCAGCTGGGTTAGGAACTAGGAACTTGGATATAAACAAAACAGATACTCGCTGTAAAGATCAAGGCAGAACCAGGAAATATAACAATAGTAGAAGTATATATGTATATCCCAACTTCTAGCTCCAAAGACGAAAGTTAAAGAAGGTATACGGAAGAGATAGAAGTAATACATAAAGGATATAAAAGGGGAGCTTAATGTGAGAGACTGAAGTGCAGTCATTGGCGAAGTTGAGGAAGACAGGGTTTACGAAATTTCAGAGAAAGGAGGAGGAACGAGAAGAACAAGACTATTTAGTTGTTCAGAAGCCAAAAACTGTTGATAACAATGACGCATTTTCATTAACCGGAAACAAGGCGACACACATGGAGGAAGCCAGAAATCGATAATATACATCAAATGGGTTATATCTGTGTCCGACTTAAGTACCTACGTCAAGAAAAAATGCCAGAAAGCAGATTGACTTCAAACCATAACTAATTGTTAGTGCACAGTCAATTACGATTGACAAATAAAGTATAAAGTTCAAGTTTTTAGATTGAGTATGAAAAGAAGTACGTGAATATGTTAAGTAAATTTCAAACTCTGAAGAGAGAAGAGACAAGAAAAAAACAAATACACCGACAAAAAGTATTGAATCCAAAGGGAAAATAATGGAGAATCAAACGAGAATATAGGTGAAGGAGATAATGTAAGCCCGAGGAGAAAGAAGTACTGGATTTAATGGAAAACACAATTCAGAATATAAAATAGTGAGGTACATTATAAGATAGTGAGTAACTTAATGAATAGAAAGAAATGAGCAAATATGAACAATAAGAAAACAGAGAAGACCTACATGAAGGTAAGAAAATAGGATGGCGAAAAAGACAACAATAAGACTTCAATTATGATAAAAGTAAAACGAAAAACATTAGTGCTTATAGGAAAGTATGAAAGTACGCAATACACAGGAATGACGGAAGGAACGCATAACAGAAATTTACGAAGAAACAATTTAAGTAGGCAGTCGATAAACAGATAGAGCAAGACAGTTTAAGATCTCCAATTTTACACTGGAATTTGAAAAAAAAAAAAAAAAAAAAACATTACAGAGAAGGAGAACTAATAGTATATACCAGAGAAACTTATAAACTATTTATGACCTGGCTAAATCGAATATACATGACATGAAAAGTATCAACAGATATGCAGAATGCGTTCATAACTTTAGCTCCAAAGAACAAAGAAAGGAAACAAACTATAAATTCCTGTAACATAAGTTGAAAATCATGTGTTAATAATATACCAAACCAAACCAAACCGCTTGGTTGAACAGCCCAATTTGTAAGCCTAAGCCTGCTCCGGCGGCACCATCCACTAGCGACCGGCTCAACTACGTCCGGCCTAACAGAGAGCACGTGGTCAGTGCCCTATCCGTAACAGGCGCATCAGGAGCTTTCTAGACCTAGTGGCCGCCACGTCTTATTTTCACGTGGCTCTCCAGTTTGCCTCATGACGCTGGATAGACGCCGAAAATTGGGAAGCACCGGCCGGGAATCGAACCCGGGACCACGCGGACATGAGTACAACGCTCTAACCACTAGGCTACGGTATCCCCGTAAGTAATATACAGGATAATAATAAAGATAGAGCACGATATATCTAATCAGTTTGGATTCAGAAGATGAAAAGAACGCGAGAAGCAATACTAGAACACTCAGAAATGAAATAGCTGTTACAGGGAAAGAAAATAAGAATAAGAAAAAATAGGAAAAGACATGATAATGTGAACTTCACCATTACTGCCCATTGTACCGTAAGAAAAAAAAAACGACCTTTTTCTACGAGTAAGAAGGCATTTCAATATGTAATTAACAAAGCAGCGTAACTTTCTTTTCAAAGCGCTCCGAAGATGATGGCAAAGACATAATTGAAACTATACGAATTTTTCTCCATTTAAAAGTGTCTCAAGGCGAGTCTGTTCAACTAGTACGTCATTTCGTTACCAGAAGGTCACGACGCGATATATATATACACGAGGGTCATTGCAACTATTTATTTTCTCGAAAATGGTAACGAATAACAAAATTCTGAAATATGCAAATGGAAGGTTAGTTCATACGTAAACATTACATGTAGGTAGATGGATGAACATACACGTCACCATAAACATATAGCACGAAAGAAAAAAAGACGAAAATTTTTTGTCGTTTCAAACGTGTTTTACTGTCAATTGCAACACTACACAATAGTACGGGGCAGGAACACGTAACAGACATCTTAGAGTCCCTCCAAGTAGTCTTCCAAAGAATCCATCACACACTGCGTACTTTGTAATGTACTATTGTGCACTGTTGCAGTTTACAGTAAAACATTACAGTTTGAAACGACGAAAAAAAAAAAAAAAAGAGATTCTCTCGTGCTATATCTTTATGGTGGTATGTGTGTTCATCCATCTTCCTACATGTAATGTTTACATATGAAATAACCTTCATTGTGCATATTTCTGAATTTTTTTATTCGTCACCATTTTCGAGGAAAAATATAGTTGCCATGACTTTGCAGTGATCCTCGTATGTATATATATATATATATATATATATATATATATATATATACAGTGGACTCTTTTTAATTCGAAGTCCAAGGGGACACGAAAAAACTTCGAATTATCCAATATTCGAATTATCCAACAACATTCATTTTCACATATATAACAACAAACAAACCAAAGTACTGTGCATCAAAAACGTATTCATATGGTGTAGACTTTACCTTTAAAGCAGCTTATTATTTGCATGATCGAATACCGCAAACTAACAAACGACATTGACTGCACATAATTCAAACTACGTGTACAATGGAAAATATATTTACGTACAACACTACAACATACATTGAATAGCCCCAACAATTAAACATCAGTAACAATTTGAATATTCTGTTCTTACTTTGAAGAAGTCGTACACCTCATTTGCTTAAATTTGATTATTTTTGTACGGTCAATAAATATTGAATTTCATGTATTGCGTGGAACACGATATTAATAACATTTTCTTGACCTTATCAATAATTCATCTGAAATTTTCAACCAATTCTAAAACAAGATGAGATTGGCACACGTTCTCTATCTTTACTTCTTCCCCAACTCACCTTCATCTTTATCATTACATAGATTTTCTATTTATCTTTTGTATTACTCTTCCCAATGGCTGCATCTGGATAACTGAAAACACGTTAAAACTGTATTTCTCTGTTTACATCTGTCCAACATTAAAAAAATTCAACTGTATTTACTTCGAATTATCCAAAACATAGGTTCAAAAGTTCGATTTATCCACGATTTTTTACTATTGTTTTCAATACAGTTTTCAAAGGGAATGGACTTCTGTTCGAATTATCCAATATTTCGAATATATATATATATATATATATACAAACTGCATTTATCGCAATTAGATCTAATGACCTTATGATCTTTTCATAGCAACGCACTCAGTTCTTTTTTTATCGTAGCTGTTATATCCTTTTTACTTCTCACCATAGAATATTTTAAAAAATGAAAACTAGTAATTGTAATAGTTATCGATTCTTTGAGATCTGAACTGGCATAACTAATATCCACTTACAGTGAGCATTTATTGTAAGTAAAGGTAACTCGGTAAAATAAAATAATAATAATAAAAAAAACTTTAATACAATCATCTTCGTGGCGATTTAAAGAAATTAACATTAGTTTTCTTATTTATGCTTTATTTTCCTATAATTCGTTTACCGAAGACTGCATGTAATTCGGATTCCTGCAGGTCGATGTCATGCTCCAAACAAACAAAGTTTATTATTTCCGAAGTGTACATAAGATTCGTTAATTTTATATGGTAAGATATTTGTATTTTGATTTTTTTTTTTTCAGTTGAAATTCTGTTAAAGCCAACTGGAGACGCACCGATTATCAAAAAGAAAAGATGGTTTGTTGAACAAGAGAAGGAAATAGGGTGGATAATACAATTCATGAAGAAAAACCTTCTGAAGATGGATCCCACAGAAAGTTTGGTACGTTATTGTGTGTTTCAAAAGAGTGGTGATATTTGTATCTGTCTGGAACTTGATATTTCAAGGTTATCTCAATAGAAAGTGAAGGAAATGCTCAGTCAATGTAAACGAGGAAATCTCAAGGGTCGGAAACACTTTTCTATTCTCTTATCCTTTAGAACTTTTTTAAGAAAATGAAAATAATAAAATATAGTAAGATGTAATTGTTTCGTAGTTTCGTTTGTGAGCATTCGCGTAATAAAGTGAGGTAAAACAGGTAAAACTACGAGAAGTAATCATAAGGTTTTAATTATCACCTCAAAATAATCAATCTGCGACCATGAAACTTGGTGATGGTATTAATCCTTTTCTATCTATTCATCCTTCAATGTGACAAGCATTTTCTCAACGATGGATGACTTGGCGGCGACTTTGGTTGTAGAAGTCTTCATTTTGGTTATTCAGGAAACGTTCCGCCTGGAAAACTACCTCATCGCCATTCCAGAAATGCCTGCCATGCTACGGAAAGAGAGAAAAAGTCACTGGGTGCCATGTCTGAAGAATAGAATACGAGAGTGAGGCAAAATTTAATAGCCCAAAGAAGCAGCATATTTGACTGTATCCTATGCAGAATGAGCTGGGCCGTTGTTGTGGAGCAAAAAGATCCTCTTGGACAAGTTCCCTCGACGTCTTGATAGCCTTCCGTAACCTTGTCACGAGATTTCAGTAGTATGCTTCTGTGATGGTTTGCATAATCTGTTACCGCCACACCATGGCACTCAGCATCACCTTGCCCAATGATGGTTGAGTTTTCGCCTTTTTTGGCGGTGGTGAATCCACTGCTCTTTGTCTCGGGGCCAAAGCGGTACACTCAGCACTCATCCATGGTGATTAGGTGTTTAAAGACATAATGTGGATTGGCCTTTCCAAGCTGCTACATTTCCATTGGTGGCGCTTTTTGAATGCATGTGAGCAGTCGAAGAACCCAGCGGGCTGCGACCTTTATGATGTGGAAAATGCTGTGCAAGAAATTGAAAACTGATCCATGACTAATTTTCGCTTTTTCACTATCGCTTTATTGTGATACGCTGGTTTGCGAGCACCAAGGCCTCCACTTCTCTCGCGATTCCTGGTTATTCACAGAGAGATGATCTGCCACTTCTTAGTCATTCAGATTTCTCTCACTACGCCATTTTGTTTTGGCTTCTCTAGCGGCGTACGATGTTACTGTGGCGCTGGAATTTCCATGTACCAGGACTACAGACATGTACCTACAAAGAAAGAACGAAAAACGTTAAGTAACTTAATTTCTTTGAGGTGGTATTACAACCTTAAGACTACTCCTCATACAAGATGAACGGCCAGAAATTTAGTACGTTTTACCTTGATGAATAATCATCTGAGCGAGTGAAGTTCTTATGCATACACTTTACATTTTGTCATAACCTGGATTCTTCAAGATTGTTTGACATATGACTATCAACTTTATGTCAGTAATAATGGATATGGTGTAGAGCTGTAGGTATTTTGAAGTAACATGGTTATGATTGATCATGTTCTTGAGGAATAATGGCAGAGCAGGTTAAAGGTATTTTCATTCCTTCCTGATCGAACTAGTCCAAAAGAGTTTGAACTATGTTCAGCAAACTTTGATCTGTTATAGTTGTTATAGTGTAGATAGTTATGATAGATCATTTTTCTGAGGAATGTTGATCAAAAAAATTGTCATATACACTTAGCATTAGTAGATTAAAGTGTTTTCTCTTTGCGAATCCACGTACTTTTTGTCCGCGTTGTCTCGGATTCGATTCCTGCTGGGACATTTGCCTCTGATACAAACCCAAATATTTGTTCGGATCCAGCTTTAAACTTTTATCCTGTCCCATATAACGTCTGTGCTGAAAAGGAACGTTAAACTCAAATCAGCTTGATCCTTTAGCAGACTGAAGATATTTCACTTCTTTCCTGATCGAAGTAATTCGTAATGCGTGATAATGTAAACCGCTTGAAGAGCAATCTTACCAATAAACTAAAAATGATCTCACTTTGCTTCTCCACACATATATTCTGTAGGTGTATAAAAATTCATATTAAACTCGAATTTTCGCTGCCAGCTGCCAGCATTGTCACGAGTTAGATAAGAAAAAGTGTTTAGTGTGGCTATGATGTATGGGAACTAACTATTTTTATTTATTAGTATAAGTATATAATTCCCATACATCTTAATGAATGTACTGAACACTTAAGTCTCCCTACTCCCTACTGAACACTTAAGTCTAGACAATGCTGCCAGCGAATGTTCTGCGTTAGGGTGACTCTTTTCGTCAGTCTCTAATGATTTGGAGGAGCAAAGAGAGTACCGTTGGAGTTTATTGATAATTCGTAAGATTTGAGCCACATTGAACAAACTTTTGCATAGTAACGATTACAGCATAGATGATTTTGAGCAACCATATCTCTCAGAGTCGTACTGAAAAGTACTTCACATAATTAATATTAGTGGATTGTAAAAGTATTTCCTTCCATTCCTTCCAGATCGAATATTCAGAGATTCTTCGAACTAAATACACTAAGGAAACATTGCACAGTAGTCGTGGTTATAATGTGAATAGTTTGAAGTAAGATTATTAAGATCGATAATGTCTTTGAGTAATATTAACAGAAAATAGCAGATTACAGTATTAGCAGATTAAACACGTTTTCTTTTCGTAGTGACTTAGTTACTGGAGTGATACCATTGCTAAAAACTGAAAACTTTACCATTGAGTCCACGAACCAACGTAAAAATCTCTTAACAGGTGTGACCGATGATTTTAATAATGAGTCATCGGAACGTATACGATTAAATTTATAAAACGGGTGCATAAATAGCGTTTAAGGGTAGTATTCCATTATTAAAATGTTATTAGTTCAAATAGTAATATTATAAGTTCTTGTGTGTGATTTTAATTTATTTCTAATAGTCAAAGTTGTCATCAGTGGCGTATCCGAAGTTTCATTATGTTCTATTTATGGATTATCTTATATTGAACTATGAAATATTTAAATTAGAATACTAATAAAAGAAAGTATTATTTGCTGAAATTCGTTCAGCTCGATTTTACAAGATACGTTAATCTGGTACATGCGTGTTTTTTTTTTTTTTGAACGTCACTTGATTCAGTAGAGATCATTATGAAATAATGTGACATCATAGTTCATAAGCGTTCTGGAAAAATGGAGTACTTAACATCCGAACGATAGCAACCAGAAGGTTCCCATATTGAAGGAAATCCAGCTGAGGGCTTGTAGTTACAGAGGAATGTCGGGCGAATCTACCAGCGCTCTTCATGCATAAAAGGCCATGCAGGCCACGTTGGTTAACCTCATCCCCACGAGCTGGACAGCGATGAGGCTCACAAACTGCTAAGCCTAAACGTAAGGCTATAGCAATTCGAAAGCTTTCATTTGACAAATGAAGGCCTAAAGGCGGAGAAGGTATCGCCATTAACCATGCACCCGCTTCGGGAGACGAGGCAGCAAGAAGCCTGGCTTTATCTACCGGAACAACAACAGATTGTAACAAATGATTATGTAATTGACATGCAATTGGTGTATACCAAGATGACTGATAACACTTTTTTTTTTTTGCTAATTTCTGGGAGGTTTGTATCTGCTAAGCTTGCCTACTTATTAGAGTCTTCTTGAACTGAACCATCTGGGTCCAAACAATAACCCTGTGGAAGGAGAGCTTCGATTAAACGCAGAGATCTGTGGTATGACGCTAAGAATGTAGGAATCGCCATATCCACAGCTCGTCGAATACCAAGACCGCCCAAGCCAACAGGTAAACATGCTTGTGTAAATTATTCCTATGAGTTGTGTATTTAATCTACAACTATACATTTTTTTTTTTTTTTAAATCTTGATACAGAGAAAAATTAGAATATATTTGAATCAAAAGGTTTTGACAGGACTACATATAGTTATTGGAATTGGACAGTAAAGTCGTTGGAGATTAACACTCCATAGAAGATGTAAAGAAACTAGATACTTCGTACTGAAACCGTCTCCAGTCTTAGTAATAATAAGTGACTGCAATGGAAATATCAATTTTCTATTTCTTGTTGTTGTCATTAGCTGATATGAATTAAAATCGGTGTCACTGCAGTTGAGTAAAGTAAGCCTTAGTAGTATATAATAAAATGTCTGCTTGTATACAATATTGCCCGACATTTTTTTTTTAATTTATTAATTTGGCGACAAGAAATACAATAAGACACAAACGATGATTGAACAAAGAATTCAACTGCAATTTTTTGAAGTCTTTGAACCCCAAGAAGATAATACTTACGTTTACATTGAAAAATTAGAGCAAGGTTGCCCACAGTATCTTCCGGAGTAGATGTGTGAGTATTTTCATTTTAATAATAGGCCACAAAATTTATCAAACGTTAAGAGAGGTACTAGAAAGTCCAACTATACACGGTGAGCTTTTTTGACACTAAGAGATGGAAAATACTGAAATTTTGTACAAAGCAAATATCAATAAGGGGAAATCATTTGATATACTCTGCAATACCAAAAGGTGAACAGTGTTGCCAACCCAATATAAAGTTTAATATTTTTAAATGGAACTACGTTAGATTATTACATATTTAAAATTATATGCTAAACGAAAACTTACAACATTTATTATTGAATGCTGCAAACTAAGGACACTACAGTATTACAAACATCTAAAGTTGGAAATTTCTATCGAAGTAACAGCTCAACTGAGACGGACGGAGCAATGATCATCCAAAGTACCTTGGTGTTTGATACCATGATCGTGATATGGCGGTTTTTTTTTTTTTTTTTTTTCGAATAAAGGAGAACGAAGTCGAAAGAGATTGAAAATTTGACTTTTGAAAGGCTGTATTTAGGAACAAAACTTACTAGAGAAGGCCGCGGGGTGTTACTCTGCGTTCATATCGATATATGCTCAATCGACTCGTTTTTACATATGAATAATTACTCCCCAATAAGAGGCCTTATCTTGCAAACTGCATATATTTTGCCGCTGGACATCCAAGAAAACCTCCCAATACCAAAAATGAAGCGTCTATCTTAAGAAATGATTACTTCAAACTTTCTGCAAAATCTGTTAAATTTTGAACTTTTAACGTTCGTAATCGAGGATAGAGGATTTCTCTGTTTGCGTAATTGTTTCATATGCAAAAACGAGTCGATTGAACATAGTATCGATATGAAGTCAGAGTAACACCTCGCGACCTTCCCTAGTTAGATAAGTTTCGTATGTAGGTACTAGTATGGTTTGCAATGGATTAACAAATAATTTTGCCGTTTACAGCACTATGATATTTCAAGTCGTTATGGAGTTATGATAAACATATGTAAAGTTTACAATACTGCTTAAAATTATGTAATTGCGAGAACTTGTAATTATTTACTATCAAAAGCTAGTATAATAACACTATCCATGGCTTTAAATTGGATATTGTAACAAGAAATGCTGACCAAAGCTTCAACACATACTGTATTTTAAAGTATAATTTGTGTGATGAAGTGTGTCTATATAGTGTCTGATGAAGGATATGGATATCCGAAATTGTAATACATTATAGTTTAAAATGCAGTGTATTGAAGCTTAGGTCAGTATTTCTTTTGTTATAAAAGCTAGTGCTGTAATGTTATAAAAGTAGGCTTTAGCCACTGCATAACAAATAGAAGCTCTCGACAAGAAGCTTACGGTTTCTCACGAAGATAACAGATGATTTACCAGATACGTTATCAGCGCTACAAAAGCAACGTTTGTTGGAATTCCATAAGTAGTTACGAAAGTTCCAAGAGAGAGTTATCCATGAAGAAATCTAATTTTAAAAATTGCGACACACGGCTTTCTGTCTTGCTAAGTGCATCATAGTGTGTTTGTTATGGAGTTTGGAGCGATTTTGCAAAAAATCTGTTATTTTTAGCACCAAAACCAAAACGTAAATGAAATGTATGTGCCAATGAAAAAAAAAGAGAGAGAGAGAGAGAGAGAGAAAAACATGACAGAACATACCATATATAAATATATACACGACAGAACAAACGTCAGAATATTCTGACACTTACCCAGGTGATTCAACATGAATTCATAGAATTTACCGTTAACATGTAAGGAATCCAAAGTGAAGATTCCTGAAACAAAATCGAAACGAGTCAAATACCATTAGAATCGGAGTACCCGAGGCATAACGCTAACAAAGAAGAGTAAACAAGAGAACAAATGATGACCTCTAGGGTCTTTTCAATTTTAATATTGGTACCATACTTTCGATGATATTGATGGCCAATAAATACCCAGAAATATTGTACTCCGCAATAATGCAGATGTCTTCGGTGGGTTTATTGCAGATTTGGATAAATCGAGTTTTGATTTAACGATGTCGCCCTATGATGAAAAAGTAAGAAAGTGAATAAGAAGAGAAGGTATTTGGAGGATAGCCTCCCCCCACACAGTCTCTTGGTTTATCCTTCTAATTGGTTGGGACAGAAAGCATTTAGTAATTGTTTTGAAGATAAAAACTAAAGTATATTGTTGAATTCTTCCGTCGTCGTTGTTTATAAAATAGTCGGTTTATGTGTCATATCATTGTAGTTAATCGTTAGAGACACGAGTTTTTCGCAATGCGCGATAAAACGAAATGCGTCAGTAATTTTCGGTTTCTTGACGTTTTATCATATTCTGTGTGTATTTTCATTGGTTTCCGTTGCGCGATAAAACGCGAAATTTGCAGTTTTGCGCGAAATTTCTAACAATACGCGATCTAACGCGAAATTTTAAAAATACGTTTTCATTACTTTAAATACGCTAGTTTTCCGCTGATGGAATGGTAGAACGTGGCATGAACTGTGCATTTTGGGTGATTGGAGCAGGACTATAGGGAACATGTTGCCCGTTAGCTATCACCATCGCAGCTGGGTGGGGAGTTTAAAAAGTGATGAGGGCCATTCCATCGTCACGGGCAGGACATTTACACTACATTTTTGATGCATTAAAGTTGTATATTTCTAAAAGTACAATATAAATTGTGCTAATTGTATGATATATGAGCAGTACAGACTTAGGAGTATATTTAGCTGATGTTTTCAGTATTTTTTTTCTGTTTAGACTAGAAAATATTAATTCCTAAACATCTGTCACGGGCGGGGACAAAAAAGAGAAGTGACTTTCCACACACCAAGTGAATTTACAAAACTCTGTGAATTCTTAGGTTAAAATGTTTTTATTTAAACGGAAATGTATAAATGATGAAATTTTTTAACAAACTTCACATAAGAGAAATTTGCCAAATATTTATTTAATGAATAAACTAAACTTTACTGTGTCACGGGCAGGACACATGGTTGTCACGGGCAGGACACCGTGTGAATCAACACACAACATCTCAATAAGAATGATTTCAAAACTGAAATAAAATCGAAAATAAGTCAATTTCTGCTGTTCTATTATAGCATTTTACACAAATAATTATATTTACTTTACTTGAGGTTTGCTTTTATCACATAAAAATAATAATATGTCGTACACTTATTTCTCACCACCTACACTTTAGGAAATGGTTTATTTGCCCATTTACACCCACCTTGTAGGGAAATTCGTACAAAACACTATCTAACAGTATATAAAATAGGTGCTGGTATCCAGTGCCCGTGCCGTGGAAAATCAGCGCCCGGGGCGAGAGTATACGACGAGTCGCTACGGCGCCCCTGTAAATATGAGTGAGATCGACAGACCAGCCGCAAAGCGTCACCATGGTTGGCGCGACGCGTAAGAATATTTTTAAAAATAAACCCTGCTTTTCCTTGATTTTGAGCACTTTTCAATACTGTTTTCCTTCCATTATATATATATATATATAATTTTTCCTCCTGAATTTTGCGCCCCCTTACTTTGACGCCCGGAGCCTACACCCCGCTCGCCCCTCTTCCCCCGGGGCACAGCATTGCTGGTATCAAAGGTATTATTTGATCGAAATGCACGTAAGACACATCTTCATCAGTCTTGAAAATTTTACCGCAATCGCTTAAGGTTTTCATACGAATTTCCTTCACTTCTTCGTCCTCTTCCACTGGGCTTTGTGCGATAGTTGCATGTCTATGTTTTCTTTTTCTGTCCACTAGAGAAAAATTCCATCAACAAAAATGTTCCTTGTGTTATATCTTCAACAGCTGGTCTAACGCAAGCCTTGTTAACATGGAATCCTAAGTCGTCGCTCAGGATAGCTTCATGGCTTTCGGAATCATCATTTTCAGAATCTGAATAAAAGTCTTTTAGAAATTTAAAGATTTTATACGGATGAAGCTCTGGTTTAAAAGTTCGACGAACTACCAAATTTTCGCTGTCAAATTGCAGGAAAAACTGTTTTGATTGGGGACATTCAATTGACAAGAGCATTTTCCCGTCTTTTATTCAAAACATTTTTTTTTTTTTTTGTTTTGTTTTTTCAATTTCTGCTGATGATAGTAGTAAAACAGATATATTTTGAAACGAAGAGCTTAAAGCTGCTACGAAATCAGCAGCACATTCTACAATTACTTTCTTTTGTTTCACAAAGTTCCATACTGGCCGTTTTGTACGTACTCCAATCCCATCTACTGCTCCCTTGAAACGAACAAAAAGGTGACGCTAATGATAATATTTATATGACACTTATTTTACGTTAAAACATCATACTGACAGTAATAGATAATCCTCTATTTAAGTAAATAGTGTTCATGCTTAGAAAACTTTATTTTAGTACACATGGAATCATTTTCTATCATGAATAACCAATGTACACAAACTATCCCACCAGTGGCATGCCCACTGTCACGGGCAGGACAAGTTTTCAAATTGAAATAAATCGAAATATATTGTTAGCATTAGTCTAAAGTTTGGTAAATGTGAAGTACACGTGCAAATTGTTACTTGTACTAAGTACGAACCACATTCACAAATTTATTAATTCAGTACAATAACTTTGGGTAGTTTTCTGTCACGGGCAGGACACTCAAGTTGACGTTTATATCTTTAATGATATTATAAACAATTTTTATCCTATAAACACTTTTTCAACTGCAGCTTGTAGCAAAAAGAAGCATCTTGAATAGCTCGAAGTTACTTCAGCCAAACATGCACAATATACCGTAAAATGTTGCCAATTACAAGAATAAAAAAATCCTCGCAGCTGACATGTTACAAATTCACAACTCAGACTTAAAATTTTACGTGAATTCTAAGTATAAATAAGTTTTTCTTTATGAAAAAGTAAATTTCGTTCAATTTACTTCATATATACGTAAAAATGCATTGGTTTTGACAGTTTTCGAAAATTTGGGTTCAGGCTCACTTTCGCGTGGAATGGCCCATGATTGTTTGAAGTTTGTTGTAAATGCACTTACATATGTGTGGCTTCCAACAAGCAATGCCAATTGTGAGAGATTTTTTCCAAGTATGGACTGATGATAAGTGACAAACGTACAACAATAAATGAGAAAAATGTGGAAACATGTAACATGCTTATATTTAATGCTTAAATGCAACTTGTGTCTGTGTGTTTTCAGAAGACAGCAAAACTTTCTTATTCATAGTAAGTTTAGTTATTCAGTTTGATTTGAAAAAATATAATTTTCTATAAATGAAATTCACATTGTCAAGTGAAATATTCCGTGTATTTTGTTTTTAGGTAATTAATGGTTTATTTTTATAGTGATCTATGAATAAAAGGAACAATTGTAAAAATTCAGAGAATTCTTTTTCACAAGAGCTACAAAATGCGAAACCTTATTTGGAAAATGCGACAAAACTCGAAATATAAAACACGAAACGCGAAATTTTAAATTCTTAGTGCGAAAAACTCGTGCCCCTATTAATCGTAAATATATAATGAGTTTAGAGATTAAGGGAATTAGTGTTTGGTGCTAGTAAAATGTGATTGGTGTTGTCTGTTATATGTCAGTGAATAATATGATTAAAAATGTGATCATCATTACGGTTGAATAAAATAAAGCGTTGTAAATAATAAAAAATGTCAGCCTGTATACACTGGTGGGCCTTGGATTTTGTCCGCTTTGATATAATGCCATGATTTAGTAAATAACGCTCGTATATTTCATACGAAAGTTTCGTTACAATAAATAATAATAATAATAAAATTTAAAAATGATGCAGAATATTTTCTTTAGGTTTTTCCAATTTAAAATGAATTAGTTTTGCTACTTCTACTTATTTCGAAAATTACTCGAAAAATATGTCTTCTTACATTGAACACAAAATGCCATTTTATATAAATATTTCTCCTTTTGATATTTTAAAATTTCTTCTTGCAATAATTTACGTGTAGAAATGTTATCCAGAATGAAGCATCAAATAATCTAATGTATACCTCCGTCTCTCTTTCAGTTCTTGTATGTCAATCAGGCATTTGCGCCATCTCCAGATCAACTTGTCAAAAATTTGCACGAATGCTTTGGTACTGATGGAAAACTTGTGTTGCATTACTGTAAAGGACAGGCATGGGGATGAAGAGAATCCTTAACAATATTGGTTATATCGTTACGAACACACAGAATAGATTTACAATTTTTCTACATACAATGACTGGTTAATTATGTGTCACGTACTAGAAATGTTCGTATGCTAGAAATATTGTGAAGGAAAGAGCTTGACTGATCTAATGTTATATTTTTATATTTTTTGACATATATGTATGTAATTCATTTGCTGAATGTGAATTTGCATTGTACAGTCTACTGTAAAAGAATTATTAAGTTAATTGAATTTTTGTATTAGCTGTGAATAATATTGTACATAAAAGTAAAAGATCCGTAAACTTTTATAATTTAGTCAAATACGAACACACTTGCCAATAGAGGTCGTATATTTAGGTCCGTAACAGGGGCGTAAATAAGGCCCCCGCAGACCCCGAATTGCGGGAGGGCCTCAAGCCATAAGGGGGCCCCAAATCGTGAAGTGGGACGTACAGAAGGGGCCCCACTCCATGCTGTCTGCGGGGAGGCCCCCAAGCCTTTAGTTACGCCACTGGTCCGTGATCATGGTTTATAGCTGTTGCAGTATGTGCTTCATTTCAAGTTCAAGCAGAAAGAAAAATGGTCTGTAGAATTCTACTACTGTACAGGTAGTTGTCGGTAAGTAGTCTTTCCTTCAACAGTTATATACATCAATCTCTCTCAATTTTTTTTTTTTTTTTTTTTTTTAAAGGAAAATATAATCTATCTAGGATTCTTTTAATTTTTCTGAATATTTTATCTGTGGAATCGTTAATGTTATATAGGAGTGTGACAACATTCATACGTGTATGATATAGTTCTAGTTTTCTATCAAATTATAATAATGAAAACTTAAAGATATAAGTAGGAGAACAAACAAAATGTATAGAGTACAAGAGTAGAAAAGAAAGAGAAAAGCTTTGTAAAGGTACTCCAGTCTAAACTAGCAGCTATTCAGTTTTTAGGCATCAGTGGGGTCAGCATATCTAGTCCCGTGTCGTCGTAGCTGGTTTTCTAGATCAAAATTCACTAGTGGCGTACTTTAACTAGTTGCCTAAGTACGTTCACCCTTCAGCTGAATATTCGCACACTGTTCATGAAGCATTAAGTAACATTTCGACCAGGTGTCATCTTTAATGAAAACTATCAGGTTGTGTCACGGCTGTTCATAAACTAATAAAATCTATTCTACGTACTAATCTATTCATGCTTGCAATAATTTTCTCCAAGAATATAAAAAGATATCATCATCATAGGTATTCTACCATTTTTCGCAGTTCATTTGCCGCAATTGAGAAGATTCCATGCCCCACGGTCTTCCACTACCTCTTCGTCTTTACGTACAAATTTTCTGTTTTTATATCACCCATGAATTGTAGCCTTTTTCGCTCCCTACTACAGTGTAGTGGAAGGTCGCATAGAGGCTAATCGCTTAGAGGGCCAAAAGCTCACAAGGACTTGTAGTGCCACATGGTAAGGTAAATGAGCTACGCCACATTATCAAGTTAGTGAAGAAATATGAACAAATCGCCCAAGTCGTTTTTGAGGAAGTCGTGAGTAACTCAGCCCAAGAGTAAACTAAGCTCTTCTGGATTTTTCCTAGATAAATGATTTTGTACTACAGTAAGAAGTTGTTAATGAAATATTGATATGTGAAATATAAACAAAATCATCAGAGCCGTTTTCAAGCAAATCGCCTTTTTTAACTTTCTTTTTTTAGTAAACTGCTCGTATGTTCGGGGTAGGAAAAAAATTCGAAGAAAGAAAGAAAAAATTACAGAATCTTACGAAAACCTTCAGTGTAAAATTTGAACATTGAACTGTATGGCCTCTAGGCGAGTGAACATGTTTACATCGGAACGAACGGACGGACGGACATACGTTCAAAAATAACTTTTTTCGAGATGTATGGGCTATGAAATGTGTAAATCCGTTGAAATCTCGAATTCGATTTTTTAACCATCACCACACTGTCTTTTCTCATATCGTGGCTCAAAAGTAAAACGTTGAAATGTAAAGAAACTGCTGATTCTCAAATAATAATTAATAAAGCTACCCATTGCAAACTAGTACGATATAATAATTTTGTCGAGCAATTAAAACTCTTCTCATGGATAAAAGTTGGAAAATACAAGTAAATCCTGAATGTATATACCCAGTTATTTCATAAATACTCTGAGAGGTTTGGAAATGAAACATAGACACAGTGTTGACGATATATTGATATTCCTCTGCAAGATGTCACATGAAAGTGTGTAGCATGAAGAGACCAATCACTTTTCAAAATGTCTACCTTGAGCCTGGAATGTAGGTCCGGAATCTGGCAGGTCACTCGTCAATGGAATTACGAACAGTGTCGAGAGGGAAGTGGCGGGCTGTCTTGACCAGGGCGCGCTTCAAGGAGTCCACATTAGAGTGTGTCTTCTTGCGGATTATTGATTGAAGCACTGACCACAGTTTGTAGTCGAGCGGGTTCAGATCAGGGTGTTGCTAGAGGGTGAGTCTGATGTGAAATGAAGTCTGGGACATTGGACCACAGCCCTGTCCAACATAGACTCCTGTGTTGACCATGCCTTGTGCGCGGGAGCAAAATTCTGTTGGATGGAGAATATGGTGGTACTCAGTAGTTTCACACTGGGCACAGCAAATTTAAAATGTCTTGTGCTTCTACCCTCAAAATTTAAACTTAAAAAGTCCGAAAATTGCACCCTGTAGCATGGATACCCGCTATTTTGAAATTTTATGCCGCTAAAATATATACAGCTAATTTAGTCTCTCGTGCTTCTACTCTGAAAATTTCAACTTGAAAGACTGAGAATTGCCCTTTGTAGCATGGATATCCGCTATTTTTTTAAAAAAAAAAAAAAAAAATGTAATTTTACGTTGGTATGCCGCCAAAATTTATACAGAAAATTTAGAGCGTCTCCAGCCTGAAAATTTAAAAGATAGAAAGTTGAATACTGTGTGGTACAGGCAGACAAACGAAATCGTGTCATCCCAGGAGCCTCAGTGACGTTCACCAAATATGAATACCAAATAGCTATATTAATTTAAAACAAAGACATAGTTCATCAAAATGTCTTATATGAAATAAATATTCATCAACATAAAATAAATGGTTTTAGTGTTGAAGTTCACTTTCGATGCTTTGTGCGTTCAATTACGGGAATTTCCCGAGCACTTGTTGCAAGACGGTTCTTTTCTGAAAATTAATTTTAAACAATTAACAAAGATAGGCCTATAATTTATATTTTATAAAGTAAACCTTTCAAAATGTCATAAATGAAATTAAATATCTTCCAGCGTGAAATAAATAGTTTTATTGGTGAAGTATTCACTCCGATGCCTTGTGGGTTCAATTGCGGGAATTTCCCGAACACTTCTTTCATGACGGGTTTTCCCTGAAAATGCAGCTTGCTTTACTGTACATCGAAACTTCCATTAATACTGAAGTTTGAATTCAGCATTTAAAATAGTAAGCGTTACGTAGTCTTGGAAGCTCCGAGCATTAAGCTTCTTAATTTTGACAATTTTTACGCTATTGCTGGTGTTGGTTCTACAGAATGCTTATTTGAAGGGTAGCAACAAATGACTGAACTGTTGTTAGAAATCCAAATTTTACTGAATATTTTTGTTACCATCAAATGTAAGAAATAATATTAATAGTTTTACTGATGAATTTACATATTTACTGTTAGTACCGTGACATTAAACCCGTCAACGTATGAGGGATAACGTCCCTCGGCGGCGCAGAGTCAGGAAACACACTATTCAGGGAAAGTATTTTCTAAAATATAAAATCGCTTATTTACTTCAAATAGGCTATAAGCATAATCCACACATTAATTTGTTCTATAATTATCTCAGGCTAAGGTGAGTTTTTTCTTTTTTTATTTATTCATTCTTTCAGTGCTGCGTATATATGTAGGGGCACGAGTTTTTCGCACTAAGAGTTTGAAAATTTCGCGTTTTGTCATATTTTTCAAATAAAGTTTCGAATTTTTTAGCTCTTGTGGAAAAGATATTTCCTGACATTTTTAAAATTGTTCCTTTCATTCATAGATCACCAGTAATAAACCATTAATTATCTTTAAAAAAATACAATGAATATTTCACTTGACGTTGTAAATTTCACTTATAGAAAATTATATTTTTTAAATCAAACTGAAGGAAAATTAGTAATTAAACTTACTATGAGTGGGAAAGTTTTGCTGTCTTCTAAAAACAGATAGGCACAAGTTACATTTAAGCATTAAACATAAGCATGTTACATGTTTCCACATTTTCCTCCTTCATTGTTGTACGTTTAAAATAATTTATCACCAGTCCATGCCATTGGTTAGCTAGTTAAAACGGCTCCTCCCCATCCAGCTGCAATGGTGATAGCTAACGCGCAACATGTTCTCTATAGCCATGTCCGAATCATCCAAAATGCACCGTTCATGCCACGTTCTACCGTTTCGTCAGCAGGAAACTGGCGTTTTTAACTTAGTGAAAACGTATTTTTGAAATTTCGCGTATTGTTAGAAATTTCGCGCAAAACTGCCAATTTCGCGTTTTATCGCGCAATGGAAACCAATGAAAGCATACATAGAATATTATAAAACGTCAAGAAACTGAAAATTACCTAATTCTGACGCATTTCGTTTTATCGCGCATTGCGAAAAACTCGTGCCTCTATCTGTGATGTCCTCACTGTTTGCGCGGTCTGCCACTACGCTGCCGATCATTGACATTTCCGGTTTCATTGTAACGCTGCATGGTGCCTTAGGCAAATCGTTCACTATTTGCAAATGTTTCAGATGGCGAAGATCCATGGTAGTGGCATGCCCCCTTTGTGTAGCACTACGACTGCAACACTATTCTCGTGGTCGTCCCACTTCATCGTTACACATTCCCACTGCCACGCGTCTCACCATGGAATGAACGGCTCAGGAACCCACTTCGTCCACAATATCCAGATGGCAGCACTCACTCATACCCAGCATGGTCAAACGGCAGTCAAAATATCTGACAGTATTTATGAAATAACCAGGTACACGAAACTGCAAGTAAAGCGGTGGATACTGAAGTAATAATTCATCGGTTAACTGTATATTATTAAACTTTATCACCAGTAAGTGCCAAGAATAGCTCGCATATACATTGAGAGGTATTCAGAAAGTTCTAACCTCACGTCCACATACTCAATATTATTATCAGATGATGTGGTCCTTAAGTAAAAGACAAAAACAAATACACAGTGTGCTATGTATAAATTACCTTCATATCCATGTACTTAAAATATCATCTCTCTAGTAGTAGCTCACGAAATACAAAGTACAGGGTCGGGCAGAACAACCTGACGGTTTTCAAATTGAAATTGTGACCAGACCGATTCTTTCACATATGGACTTTTATGTCCAAAGTAAACTATAACTCAAAGCAGTTTGCTTACAACAATTAGTTATGAAACGCACCGGACTTACCTTTTAAAAATTAGACTTTTCAGATGATTTTCCCATGCCTAAGAGCCGTATTCACGACTGATATAACTAAAGAAGTTTTGTTTCTCCTTTTCTTTCCTTTTTTAGATCAATTCTGTCTGGACGTGATTGTTGAGGTTACCGTAACATTGTATCCAGCTCGCCATGACATTTCAGTCACCATCGAGCGTTGGTCAGCAGAACATGGAACATTCATCCTGGAGACTTGCTCCAGGAATCCAAAGAGTTGCTCAGCGTGCATTTTACCGACAATTAAACATTCGTCAGAATTCTAGTGTTCAAAGCCGCAATACCATATAGTGCTGTAGGTTAGGAAATTTAGGGAAACAACTTGACCCGTAAAGAAGAGATCTTCACGAAAACCGCGTACTTCGAACTCCAGAGAATATTAAACGTGTGTGTCACTGTTTTCCAACGTCCACGGTGATCTACAGTAAACATACTAGTGCCCTTGAAATTTCTGACCGCTCCGTACGCACAATATTTCGTATGGACCTTAACTGCCACCCATACAAACTTGTGATGCAGTACTTGAGCAGCGAGGCTATATGAGACATGGACCCACAGATTGATGTGGAGTGAATCCGAACCACATGAGCTCCCACTGGAAATTGAATCCTTGTCTCTTGAAGAAAAAGGCGCATATGCTAACCATATAGTGATGATGAAAGTTATTTTTGTTTCCATACCATAGGGATACCGAATGGTAAGATTTTTCGTGCCTTTAATCTACAACCGCAAGCCTTCCACAATGTATGTGGCGCCAATATTTAATCTTGGTACCCTATTTTTACACAAAAATACGCATAGTATGCATCGTTTACAAATTCGGGAATTTCTTTGCGTCTTCATCACATATCTACCACAAATATAAGGAAAAAGTTCGTAAAATTCACACAATTGCGAGATAACATTCTGATGATATCCACGTTTAGGAAGAAACAAGTATAAACGTGCAGTACACAAACAAATGAAGCAAGAAGATAAATCACGCCGGTTACACGGTACCACTTCGCAGGTAAATTGGTAGGCTTGATAGCGGATCGAAGAAAGGCAAAAAGTTAAAAATCTGGCTTTTCTGGAAATAGAAGGTGATGGAAAGAAACTCAAAGCAATTTTAGACTCAACTACTAAAACATAATACCAAAATGCACATGTTGACACCCTTGTTATAAATAATCCATTCAAGTGTTTAGTGTTTTGGTTGAAATGTTTCCAACAGGATTAAAGATGATCTAAAAAAAAAAAAAAAAAAAAAAATGCAGAACTAGAAACACAAATATAACTTCACTGCTTTTTTTCTTTTTTTTAACAACAAAAAGGTAAAACACAGTCGTTTTTACTTGGGATTAGAGTCATACTAAGGGTTTCATTACCGCATGATTCATGCGTTAATCACCCGTAAGAACGACTGAAGAAGGTCCATTATTTTTTGTGGTATTTACCGTTGTGTTTAACTAACGTATTAATATTCCGTATACACATCAATCCACAATTTGTGTTTTTGCGTGAAGCTATAAGTACAGCAGTGAAACTGTTGTTGAGATAATAATGAAATAGACGTAGAGGTAAAACATTTCGTCTATTTTCCCTTAAATGCTCCGTCGGATTTCGATTCAGCAAAGACAAGGGCGATAACATGAAGTAAGATTATCTAGTAAATCAGAAATAGTCTCCAATAGCAGCAACAATTTTACTTCAACATGCAAGTAGACTATGGATACTACGGTGATAGAAGTCAGCGGATTGGAACTGTCGTTCCGCAAATTGTCTAGCGAATGGAAGGAATCATAATCCGACGGTGCATATGTCCAGAGAATAAGACGATACATAAATAAGATATACATGTAAATCAAGTTGATAGTAATATCATGGTGATCTAATACAGGATAATGCCTTTGCAATGCACAAGCACTGATTCCATGGGTTTCAATTTTTCATGTACAATATGAAATTGCAGGAGTGCATAGTTGCATTGATCGCTTGGCGTGAAAGCAGCAGGTCACGATACATGATATTCCTAGTAGTCTTCCAAACATGTTCATACTGTGATGGATTTGATTGTTTGGGAGTAGGTTCGTGTGGTGCCAACCAATGACTAGGAGCCGTGGGATATCGCAAATATTCCACTTCTAATCGTACGTTAGCACTCTGTCCAAAAATGAATCTTTTCCTGGGAGAACAAAGAAACAGACACCTCGTTCTTTGAGCTGCAGTTTACTCATGTGAGATCCATCATCTCATTTACACAATTTCCCAAGATGATGGAGATGTTGGCAAATAGTTTCGGGTTTACAATTGAATACTTCTTCCACTGGCGTACGCAAGGAGGGATTCCGGGTTTTAAGCCCCGCCTTGAGCAAGATATTTGCAAAAATATGCATGTATACAAACCACCTGAAATAATGTGCACGTGAGGCTTCAAACCTTCCCTTGACCAAATTCTGCTTACGCCATTACTTCTTCCGTTGCTCCCATGTTTGACATTATCGGCGTCAGTAGCTATCTTGGGTTAATCGTTCTCTATGGGTTATGGTATATGGTGCGCCCTGGAGAGATTCATCGCCCTTTCTTAAATTTGTTACACCACCGCTATACAGTACTGCCCGCTCATCTTTCACATTCCTACCAAATGCCTAATATATACTACTTCTCATTTTCTTAGCGTCTGTTTCCAGTTCACTTTGTTCAACCTTGTCTCGCTGACATTTCTTTTTAACTGCACCAACCAGTCATTTTTCTTATCTAAAATACGTGGAAACAAAATGTATAGGAAACGCATGCAAGAGCCACCACATGAAATCCAATAGAACAGAACTTCCTTGGGTATTCTTATAAAACACATACTGTATCATTAAGTACTTTCTACAGGATGAGGAAAAAGCCTACATCGTTTCATTTTAAAACCTGAGAGAAATATGTGAAATCTGTTAATGGAGGAAGATGTGGGAGGGGAAGAGGAGCGGAATTTGTAGAGTATATGGCGACCATGACATTCAAGTTCGAAATTTCGAATGGAAAAGAAGGCATGTTGCCAGCCAACCAAGCGTATCAAGTGAGCGAGCTCTAGAATCCAAAAGTGTATTTCTTTCATGTGTTGTATGGTTTGCATATTTGAACATTAAGTTTCAAATTCACCTATCAACGGCACGCTACAGCACATGTTCTATGTGGTGGTCATTCCATCTAATGCACAACCGTAGATGCCGTATCCACTCCGATTGCACTCACAGGAGAATGTCCGATTAAATGCGTTCCTGCGCCTTGTATCACGGGGTTTCTCGGCATAAACCATCTACTTCAGATGGCCCCACATATAGAAATCAAGGAATTGTGAGGGCGTCATCCCAGCGACCATGGCAACCAACCTACTTTCCTGGGAGTTGTGCATCGAGCCATTGACACACACTAATGCCATAGTGGCGAAGGGACCCCACTATGTTGAAAATATGAAGAAAAGTTGCCGTCTGGATTTAGAAGGGAAGAAAACATGGTCCTGCAGGAGCGTCAACTACTGTTGCGCCGTTAAGATAATCTAGATGGAAAATGGAGCAATGATGTACGTGTTTTATGTGTCACACCACGTCATTACTTTTGCAGGACAATGTTTCTTATTCGGATCAACCCAGACGGATTTACTGTCATACCAGCACTGACAGTTATACCAATCGACTTCCCAGTTCAAACAGATATAGGCCTTGTCGCTAAACAGCATGCCACGTAAATGAGGAACTCAGTTCATGTTGGCTTCTATCCCACATGCAGAACTCTACCTGCCGATCTGAGTCATCCTTTAATTTGCATGTGCAACTAATAAAGATGTCAGTGATCGATATGCAATATTCGGACATTGGAGGAACGACTGATATCACATTCTACTGAGAAATTAGAAATATTATCGACGAGTACTGCACTTGGGATTCTTCACAACTGATGATAGAGCTATCGTTTACTGTCTCCTCATTCGTGGTAGTCTTTAGGCGCCCACTACGTACCCTATCATCCACAGTGCCAATTTCTTGGAATTTGACGATCACGTACACGAACGTGCTCTGATACTAGATGTCTGTTTGAATGCTATCTGTTGTAGTTTTCTGCAATATCTCTGGAACTGCGTTCTTCGGAAATTATGGTGATTTATATCTTCTATTTCTTTCTCAAAGGTATCTTAAATTGCAACAATATGAAAGTGCCATTAACAATGAGACTTTTCAAACATTATGTTCATAACGTGCAAACCCTAGAAGATATGAAAGAAACGAATACACTTTGGATTTCTGAGTTTACACCGGTCTTTCTTTACTAAATTTTGAAGTTGTATTCAAGATGGTGGCCATGATTGCCACGTACCCTATAAGTTCACTGTCTACTGCCATCTCCTATTAATAGATCTTATATGTTCCTTTCAGGTTTCAAAATAAAAGTGTTCAAAGACTTTTAATTCACCTTGTATTTCATTCAGTCGTTTATTTTTTCTGTGGAGTATTTAAACATCAGTTTCAATTTTACATAAAACTAAGGAAACCTGTCTTAAGAACAAAATTGTTTTTATTAGATTTTTACTTTCAGAATATTTAAATTTGTCGCCATTATACAAGCTAAATTACATAATATTACAGAAATAAAACAAAGTGTTCAGCATAAAATTTATATGAAAATATATTTTCGTAAGAATTTTTCAGACTAGATGTACAATAAGAAATCACATAAATACAAGGCAATATTGCTACAATATTCCAAGTTGACTAGATTCAACATTTTCTCCAAAACAATAAAATTAGCTAACAAATAGACATTTTCTGCTTTCAAACAAATAATAACTAGAAAATTAAGGAAACAAATTGTTTGATAAATGATGTTATAACTACACTGTCACAATAATTTACATAAGTATTTTCCAAGATATTCTCTTTTTAAAGTTACATAATTTCATTATTGTCCTTTTAAGACGAACTCCTATGTACTAGCAAGTTTAAACAACTAGGAGGCATGCATCCTAGGTAAAATATTGCTACAATATATACTCACGAGTATGTCTCGCTTTCCTTGAAAGAGATTTCAAAAAATAAGGAGTCTATGCATGACAATGAGATCAATAAAAATATTTAAAACATTTTACTCCAAATATATATCAATAATTTTAGGCACTTTTGTGAACGTACTGCTTTAAATATTGTATAGCAAAATATATAAAGTTGGTCATAGTACAAGATTTTTCACACAAACATACATACCCTCTCCATTTCATGTCATTCACTCACATACATGCATAACGAACATAAAGATTACTAGAAGCTTTAGTTACAGATTACTTACGAATCTGTGTCGCGGATTTAGATGATTTAAGAGAAATCTTGGAATCTGATTTCTTCGTCCCACCTGGGTTTCCTTTATTTACCTGTGTTGTACTTCGTGAAGTCTTGGCAGTTGGTTTAACTTTATCAACATTCTTAGATCCTGATGCGTCACCTCCTCCATTGTCTACTGCCTTTTTCGGTACTATTTGTGTTACCTCTGGTAATTCTGATGCAAATGGAGATCTCCACCGAAAAATTGCTCCATCTGCACTAACACTAATTATATATTGGGATAGGGGACAAATTATTACATTTGTCAAAACACTAGCATGCCCAATGCCAACGTGAGTAGTAGACGCATCATCATAATTCCACACCTTAAAAAAAAAAAAAAAAAAAAAAAAAAATAGCTGTTAAAGTACTAGAAGTAACCGTACAATTCACTAAGAAAAGAAAATTGTCCGGAGACAAAGGCGAAAGACTTACATCTATTCGATTCAAAAACAAGTAACAGTTATGTCCACACGCAAACCTGAGAGATACATCACTGACGCATAAAAAGGAAAGTTTACAAACACCATATGGGTCAGTCCATATCTAATCACCGAAATTAGAAAAAAATCCCCAGTCGACCATCAGGGATTTTGATGAAATTTGACACACAGGTACCTACATCCCTCGTAAGAAACCCTGTAATTTTTTATTCTTCTGTCTCTACCAGTTCCTGAGAAATTAACTTAGAAGCGAGGCAGTTCGCATCATGCCTTGCCGAACACGCTGATTGTTTAAGTTTTTAATGAGCAAGAACTCGGTTACTAATTACGTTACATAGGTCAAACTTTTTCTGCAATAAATATATGTATCGTTGTAATGAAGTTATATGTTGAAAGTGGCATGACCACTTTATGTTAAGATATATAAATTATCAAATTCAGCACTTTTTTACATTACCGTTTATAAAGCTCGTTTTTTAACATGTCACAGATTCCCTACATAAAACAAACAAATGCCTGTGTTTGTGTACAGTACCTTACAGGGTAGTGAACTATATGCACCAGCAATGCAGAGCTGTTTACATTTTATTTACAGGATTTATGGGAGATTAAAGTTGGTATCATTGCAAGAAAACAAACTTTTTTCTTATTTTCAGAGCTCTATTTAACTATGTTGACAGTTGAATTAGAGTGTGATATTTTGGATGAATATTGCTACTTATGTAACAAATAACTTGTGTGAATTTCAAAACCCTGATGTATTTTCTTCCATTTTAAATCATCGCCTTTGTCAACAGATATCGGTAGTCTTTCAGGTTTAGAACGGATATGGAGAATGGAAGTAATTTTACTTTCAGAGTCCCTCTCCACTCTGGATGAGGACAAAATCAATGAGCTTCGTGTTAACCTCGTGCCAGGACAGAAGTTGTGCTAAACATGTGTTAGATGTGCCAGTTCCAGAAACAGTAGTGATAATGATTATAAGTATGATCCTAGCTACACACCACACACTGTTCACCAGGAGCAACTAAACGTGTCTCTCAAATCTGTAGGCTGCTCACCACTGAAGAATGTAAGTAAGAGAGACAGAGAAGGATACAGCAAGAGAAAAGTGAAGCAAATAACAAATGTCGTACAGGAGAAGATGCTCTTGGAATACCCAGCACTACATTTCTCTACTAAAAAGACATGTGACAGATATGCTAATTTCTCTATGCTTATACAGCAGCTTGTAGAAAAACATCACAAAACATTTTCTTATAAACAGAAAGTCCAAACCTTAACAATTGCTCCTGCAACTTGGAGTATCAGAAAACTGCATAGAGTTTGAAAACCTCAGATTATTTAGTGCAAAGAGCAAAGAACTTAAGATGAGAAAGGAATCCTATCACTTCAAGAAAAGAAGCCTCGGAAAATAATTCCCCAGGTAACAGTGAATGACGTAGTTTCATTTATGAAAGCGATGGGTGTTCCATAATCTTTCCTGAAATGAAAGAATGTATGTATGTGCATACAGATGAAGGTACAGTTCAAATTCAAAAAAGGCTACTACATGAAACATATGTTGAATTCTGCTAACAGAAACCCAGTTTCAAATTGGGTTTGCAAAGTTTTGTGCCTTAAGGCCAAAGTGGTGCATTACAGTTAAGGCAAATGACACTCATTCAGTGTGTGTGTGTGTCAATATCATCAAAATATGAAACTGATGGTCGATGCCCTTCCTAGATCAGGACACAGCTACAAGACACTGCTGAACATTGCAGTGTGTGACGCAACGAGCAGACAATGTAGGTTACATTACTGTGGCAACTGTGGAAGGAAGAAGGCTGTGGAAGATTATTTAGTAAAACGTTTTGATGATCACTTACTTGATGGTTATGACTGTGTTAAATTTAAAAACTAGGTCCACACAGACCGGTTGACATTACAAATCCTACAGCTCTCTGTGAATGAGTTTTGTGACACATTGACTCAGGGAATTCATAGTCTTAGACAGCACCATTACCTAGCCAAGGCTCAAGCCGCATACTTGAGTAATATAAAAACTTCCCTTCAAACAGCAGAGCTAATTGTTTTACTGGATTTTGCCGAAAATTACACTTTCGTTATACATGACGAGGTTCACGAGCATCATTGGGAGAAATCCCAGGCAACTGTGCATCCTTTCGTGGTGTACTATACTGATAATGGAACCCTGCATTGCAGTAGCCTATCCAAGGGGAGGCTATAGGAATTATCCTATTCCACAGGTTTATTATGTTCCTTTTCACTTTGTATGCATGTTTCTTTATTTATTTGAACGCTCAATTTCTTATTACTAATACTGAACTGTAATTTTGAACCACAGAACTCTACTATTTTGTAACAATTGTACTCTGCCAATTTCATTATGTGGCACATTGTTTCTTCTTATAGTCTTACAATATATGTTTTCAAGTGCTCAATCAGTGTAAATGATTTTACCTGGCGCATACGTACTTCTTTACTTCCATTCTTCATATCCGTTCTAAACCTGAAAGACTACCGACACCTGTTGACGAAGGCGATGATTTAAAATGGAAGAAAATACATCAGGGTTTTGAAATTCACACAAGTTATTTGTTACATAAGTAGCAATATTCATCCAAAATATCATACTCATATTTCACTGTCAACATAGTTAAACAGGGTTCTGAAAATATGCAAAAAGTTGGTGTTTCTACAATGATACCAATTTTAACTTCCCATAAATCCTGTAAATAAAGTGCTAACAGTTCTGAATTACTGGTGCATATAGTTCACTACCCTGTAAGGTTCTGTGCACAAACACAGACATTTGTTGTGTTATCTAGGAAATCTGTGACATGTTAAAAAATGAGCTTTATAAACGGTAATGTAAAAAAGTGCTGATTTTAACAGTTTATATATCAGAATATAAAATGGTAATACCGCTTTCCACATATTACTGCATTACAACGATGTGTATATTTATAGCAGAAAAAGTTTGACCCATGTAACGTAATTAGTAACCGAGTTCTTGCTCTTTACAAACTTACAAAAACCAGCGTGTTCAGCAAGTCACGATGCAGACTGCCAAACTTCTAAGTCAATTTCTCAGAAACAGGTAGCGGCAGGAAAATAAAACATTACAGACTTTCTTACAAAGGATGTAGTTACCTGTGTGCCAAATTTCATCAAAATCCCAGATGGTCACCTGGGGACTGTTTGACGATTTATAATGGAATAACCCATATGCGAATATTTTGCAATGCAAAAATAGTTACAAAATTACACGGAAGTTACACGTAGTTTGTAACTAGACAAACATTGATCAACGGAAAAAAAAAAAGTTGTCATAAATGTGAAACTAGAACTATTATCATCATTGCATGTATCGAAGGAACGATGTTCGAAGCAAAACTGTAAGAATACAAGATTTTCTAACAAACAACTACATTTATAAAAACTGAAGCCGAAGAATGACTATGTACGAAAAACTGTAAACGCAGACAGTAACTCCGTGCCAAATGTTCATGTTTAAACTAATAATAATAATAATAAAAATATGAGTATTTCAATGAGATGATAAATGCTGGACCTGCTCATCGAAATAACATGTGCATTAACATTCCCTTTTCAGGTCTTTCGAATAGATCAGATATGGTTTTGCTACTTTCATTCCCGAACAGCAAAATTCTGATCTAAAACAAAAAGCAACACACATTTTTTATTTGAAAAAAAAAATAAATAAATAAATAGAATTTAACGTATTTTTAAGCATTAAAAAGTGCTATAGATTTAGAATGAATATAAATATCATAGATTTAAAATACTTGAAAGATATTTCTCGTAATAATCAATATCGTACATTTTGATCAGTGAAATTTGCTTAAATTAATACCGGTGTAATTTCAAGCTTTATCGCAATTTGGTTTAATTACCTTACACAACCATCTATACAACCAATGTTTGTTCCATTTTGAATACATTACTGTGCACTTCGAGCTGACATTTATTAAACCACCCAATGTATCCTGAAAGCACAGGGTAGTGCAAAAAACTGCAAATGATGTACAGGTATATACGTATGCATAGGATATTTAAATTTATTTTTAAAAAAGCACTGTATGTTAGATTTGGGAAATATATAAAAGAAAAATTGTTTTAATATAACATTTAAATTAAATTCATTCCTCGAAATTACAGTTACTTGTTTCGATACTGAATATTTGCTGCATCAATGCACAAAGGATTTCAGATAACTTGACTATTAAACTGGTAAATATTTCGCTGGCCAATCTTTCCACATACGATATTACAGAAGCTTGCCCACAATCAAAATAGTCGACTTTGAACCAGTAACCTAGCTAGTAACCGATAACCCTTCGCCACCATCGATTGTATTCGATGTGATGACCACGCCCCGAGCAATCGTCGGCAGCATAGTTTCCACTGTAACACACTCCTGCGTAGAATGGAAATGGGAATGTCTTGCCATCGGTTTTGGCAAATTTCCAAAGCCCCTGTAAGGTACGTGGACAGCGTCGAGTAAGTGCCTGTTTCAGGAGTGCAAACCCACAGTAAGCCACTGATTATGTGTCCCGGTATGAACGAACATGGAATCATTCGAATTCCTGTCTTTTCTGCCCTTCTTGCGTAGAACGCCCAAGAAGATCGAGCGGTATGGCTGGAGGCTATGTCCATGTGAATCCTACATTTGTGATCTTGTCACTGTATAGGTGAGGGATGTGTGTCATACAGATGATCTATAACGTTCTCCTGGAAGTAAACTGCATTGACCTTGGTGTTGGGAGGCACTTCGACAAGTAACAGCATTCCCCAACGGCAATATCCTTCCACCATCAGAATTCCTTTGGATAACTTTTCCTTGCACTGCAGCACAGTTAGAAGGGCTCTAATGGTCTGTTTGGAAAAAAAATGAACCGAACTCTGTTTGTCTCATCTAGGTAGAGCCATCCCTCATCCACAGCACATATTTCCACTTCTTCTTGCGAAGTATGTTTCATATAGTTTTCTGGCATTTGTGAACCTCTCCTGGATGTGGCGCTCCGTGAGGCAGTGTTTGCATGCTTTGTGGCGCCCTTCCAATCTGAGGTTCTTCCAGATGATGTTGGAAACTGTGCCTTTTGAGATACCATATCGTATGGCTAAACCTCTCGACACTAGGGAATTGTCCTGTGGTACTGCTCTCTTAATGCTCGGCCAGTTGGGTCCGTGTTCTCACATTTCTGGCCGATCACGTAGCCCACAGGCCTGTTAAACACACGTCGAATGATGAAACCCACACCAGCTTCGTTGACCTTTAAACCTCTTCTGCTGAGTGGCTGTAATGGGTGACAGAAAGTCCACAAATGAACCCCTTCCGTAAAAGGTCACTTTTATCTTCATCGTTCCAAGCATCGTGCTCAATTGATACTGTTGTCAAGTACAGGCCACAGTGTAGCCAGCAATGTATCGGAACATAACAGCGGTTAAATGCCTCGTTCGGTAAAGCCAATGAAAGTTGACTATTTTTATTGTGGGCGACCTTCGGTATAAAATCCTTATTTAGCATTTTATTTTTATAAATGTATACATAATTAAGCATTACGATTTACAAGTTTGATCATACATTTGTGTATCTGCAATACGAAAGAAGTGTAGAAGCATGGAAACATAATGGTACCGGTGAAATTTAGAAAAGTTCTTAGCTTTTAAATACATCTGATAGATAGCAGTAACAAACTATCAAAATTGCATTCACAAGACCCTGCCTCTTCTCCTCTTCAAGGCAGATTGAGTTTAAACTCAAAGAGAATGGTAGGAGAAAAGAAGGATTTAGATTTCTGGATTTTCGCCATCTAAGGCTATTTAGCCCTTCACGATTTAAGGAATGACGTCCGTCGGCGAGCACACAATCCGAGAAAGGGAAGGAAGAAAGGATTGGGGAAGGAAGCGCTCTGGGACAGGTGAATGCAGCCTGGTGTGAATGAGGGAAACCCAGGAAAACCTCATTCAGGGTGGCTGGCCTGAAAAAGTGTGTTACACTTATTCGACCGAGTGAATCCACTGGGAATCGAACCCGGGACCTCTCGCAGAGAAGGCGAGAGCGTTAGCGACTACGCTACACGAGGCCACTAGGAGAAAAGAAGTGTTTTGTATCGTGTTACAAATAGATAAATCAAACATGCTAAATAAATCACTGCAACCATATATTAATGGAGAGGACTTCCTTTTTCTTTTTTCTTTTTCAAGGAAATTGCTGTAGTTCTACTGTATGAAATACTCTATAATAAACGCTTCTTGAGAGTATTTGCACGCCTTATATCTGCACATTGAAAACTTATTATTAGTGTCTACATTCGTAAAACAATATAAGCTACATCGTTGCACATACAAGAAGACGTCAATATTACACTTTTTAAGAACCTAAATGTAAACTGTAACATTTTGCCTTGAGGGCTTGTGGTACATTCAGAGCTACGGATTTCTGAATGTTACAGAATAATCCAGTTAAAACACAATATTTTGAAATGATATTTTTAAAAAATCGAGAATTAAAAGTTTAGCTTTAGCTTTACGTTCTACATGAGTGCTGTAAAGTTAAATATATTTCTTGATTGAGTGGAGTTCAGCGTCAATATCTGTATATACAGTGATCGGCAGTTGAATTGGAGACACCTACCAAATACCGTGTAGTACCACCTTTCGCTCTGATAACGGCGGCTACTCGCCGCAGCATAGACTCCATGAGGCGCCTGAGGTGTTGTCCCAGACAGCACAATGCACGTACAGTACCGTATAGTACATGTACAATTGCACAGATGCAACATGTGCATCATCTGTATAAATGCACGTCTGTACATGTGATGCACATAAGCGTCACCGGTCCTATTCAACATCTTCACGTGCGCAGTACATGTGCAATGCACAGGTGATTTACATGTAGGACAGAGATGATTTACACGCAGTACCCAGGTAATTTACACGTAGCACGTAGGTGATTTACACGCAGTACCCAGATGACTTACATGTCCACAGGTGATTTCCTCGTAATGCAGAGGTGATGTAAAAGCATATTCGAGGTGCAACGGAAAAAAAAAAGAGTTTATATATATTTGGTGCCTTACGCAGTAACACTATCTATAACACTAAAGCCATCACCTTCCAAGTATATCAGAAGTAACTAGTAATTGTCAGTGAGAATTTTACTTTTGGAGTTTATTATTTGCAATGAGCAAAGCCTTAGGTAGTATATTTGACATGTTTGCCAAGTAACAAATAACGCAACATGTTCTGCTGTAATCGGTCACGAAAATAATTTTGTAAACCTATGAACTGTCTGACAGTAATTACATCAGTACAGTGGTGCCACTTGTTGATGTTATATCATAGCTCAGCGGACGTTACGGAGTTTTTACAGTCATTCAGCGGTCATTCGTCGAAAAGTCTCTATAGCACCGCCTGGAGGAAAAACGACCACTTTCAATTAAAAATACTACGGCCATATTGCATGTTTTAAATACTAGGAGAATGAAAGTAAAAGTATACACTTGCACGGTATACTGGGCGTGTCATACACATGTACAATAGCCTATTTAAATGTGCTTTATCCACGCAAATGCACATGCACGACTTAATCACGGGTTATGTACGTATGCATAACCCACGCAAATGCACATGTGCACACACACGGGTTAGGTATGTGTGCTTCATCCACTCAAATTCACATGTACGGCTTAAGCATGGGTTATGTATATGTGCATCATCCACACAAATGCACATGTACGGCTTATGCATGGATAGTGTATATTAGGGATGGCCGGATCCGAAGATCCGGATCTGATTGGGTCCGGATCCGGACCTCGGATCTGGATCTCGGATTTCGGATCTGGATCCGGATCTCGGATCTGGGTTCGAAATTCGGATCTGGATCCGAAATCCGGATCTCGGATCTTGATTCTTATCCAAACCCACATCCCATCCAAATTATGATAAACTTGAATATCTAAAATTCGCCGAAAGTAATTTCACGAAGTCCTGACAGTGAAGAAGAGAACAGAAAATTAAGACGAATATTGACAAGTCTATTTGTTTCCTTCATTCTACTCTAAAGATCAAATGTTTGGCTTACTTAAGAAAGAAAATGATCCGGATGAGAGTTCGAATGTCGAATCTAGTTCCACTCGGTTGCAGGACCGAGATGAATATTTAAAATTCCTCAATGCCAGTGACGTGGCGTGACAATTTGACGATTGTTACCGGTTGCTGATACTACAAGTAACTCTTGTTTCTCAATATCAGAAAATCTAGTACTCACTTTTCCTTTCAGCGTATCAACCATTTCAAACTATAGGCATTGGCAAAGTGGTCAAATTCCACTTCATTTACTCTTGACCTTTTTGAACAATGTGGCTCTTCATGTTCTTTCATTTCTTACTAAATATAATTGAAACTATCTCTCAATAATCTTAGATATTCTTCAAAGTCATATATTTTCTTTCTGCAGTAACCTACGTCATGAACTTTCTTTTGTATGATATTGAACAAGATTTCTTGTCTTGATGTTATAATAGAAAACAGTTGAAGTAAAAAATTGGAGTCAAAACTTTGAAAGGTTTGATAGAATTTTGCTACACAAACTCTGGTTTGAGAATCATATTCGTCGGTTTTATCCATCATGGATTTAAAGACTCCTAACAGTTCATCTTTAAAGCTATATAGCACATCATTTACCCTACTCCTATAGTTCCATACCTTGTGTTTGAGACTATTGGGATACTTTTGTTGACTACCTAATCCAGAGCATTTGTTCTTTTTGAAGACTTCGAGGAAGAAGAAGCAAGTCCCAATACAATTAAAAAAAAAAAACTTATACCCTTTTCCAATAGCGTAACTTGAAGCTTCAGTGCCCCCGCAACCTTTAGTTATGCGCCCTAGTTTCTATATATTTTTCGCCCCTGGAGCTCGTGCCCCCGCCGCGAGGGTTGCGGGGTTGCTATTTACGCCTATGCCCTTTTGTATAATCAACGGACTTTTCTAAAACTAAATTAAGTCTGTGGGCATAAAAATGAAAATATAATTAACAAGAGACTGCAGTTCCCTACCTCACTAACCATAACTGAAGTTCCATCGTATGTTTGAGCAACAAGTTTTCCGTATTAGTTAGATAGTCAAACTGCGGCACGATGAAGACGATTGCACAGTTCTTTTTCAACACATCAAACTGCATCAAAGTCCAAATTCAACTAGTAGGCTAGCGGCTAGAGTTGGAAATTTGTTGCATCGAAAGTTTTCTATACTAAATTAAAAACAAAATATTTTCAACTTAATTAGCATAAATTCTAAATAATAATAATTACTCGAATTGGAAGGAGCGCGGGCAACATCTCTGCTTCGCTCTAATTATCATTACTATTCCCCTTTGCTCTTGAAACAGTTCCCATATAGCACAATGTGTTTCATCAATAGGTATTTCTGTATGTTTAATGATACTTCAGGGAGTGACAATATCTTTGTTCCTTCAGGCATGAGACACCCATCTAAATTTTATATACTGTTTAAACAGAAATAAAATCTCATTTTTTTAAAAAAATTATTCCCATAAGCTCAAATTAACATTCAGTGAGAAACTTTATTTTGAATCAAAGTAAACCTATATTAAATTTGTTTGTTAGAATATTCTATGGAATATATTCTTCTTGTTCACTGTTGCTGTATTATTCAAATTTAAAGATAATGTATTAAAATACAAAAGTCGTGTAAAAATGATAGATTTTAACATATAAATAATGCACTGGAACATCAGTCTCACAGTAGCACGTGCTAAATGCTATTAGTATGAAAAACGTGCTACTTATATTTGTCCGAAATTGTATGCTGTTAAGACAATGAAATAACCTTATGAGTACTGAAATTACAGCCAAGTTTCTAATCCTTAGAATGGGGAAGCAAACGAAACAGTATAGTGGAATTACCGCCAGCTCGATCCTCTACAGCGAGAGGAGAGCGAATAGACTCCTAAGCGGGCGGTGAGTAGAATATACATGCTGATGATATTCTAGATTCTCCTTGTTTTGACAGGGAACGTTCTTATTTTTTACTGTTCCACTCAGCCGAACGGTAACATAAGGGCTATTCCGAAAGTCCAAATACGAGCGCACAGGATGCTTCTGGCTGGCACGCTAAAAGGTGCTTCTGGAGTGAACGAACGCTATCGGGGTTCGCGTTACCTCTGAAATCTGCGGTATCAACAACAGTATGCTCCTATTTGGTGTTGGCATGTTGCATTCGTTCATAATGTAAATGAAGCTTAGGCCATCCAAACTTTGTTTAAAAGGAAAAAAGAAAGAAAGAAAAGAAAAAGGAAAATGTAAACATCTTCCCATGTCGATAATGAAATTTGAAGATATATGAAAATAACGAAAAAATGTAATATTTTTACCGTTACCGCCGGTAACAGCGGTAATACGCACTACACGTCCCTGCTCAATGCATCAATTTCATTGACAGTTAAGAAAACATAAACAGTTAAGACAAGTATTGACTACTTTTTACGTATATTATCCTGCTGCTCAGTCTGCTCAAAATATCAAATGTATACCCTACAATTAGATTTAATAATTATTTAGTAAATCACAATATGAGCACCGAGAATAAACTATGAATTTTGGTGCCTCTTATCTAGATTTGAAATTTCGGATTCATACATAGAATCAGGCTGAAATATAAATATTTGAGATCTGGAAACCGAAACATGTGCTAGTACCAAGATCGTAGCCGTTTGTACAGTGGCGTATTTACGATTTTGTTTCGGGGGGAGGCTTTGCTAACTTTCGGGGGAAGGCTTTGCCTGAAAATGTGAAAATTCTGCAAGATATTTCATATAGTTTACTATAGTAAGTACAATTTCGGGGGGGCTTAAGAACGGAAGCCTCTCCCCTAAATACGCCATTGCGTTTGTACCTAGATAATGCGAGCGGAAGGCACTTGCACTAATTCCGCATGTAGTTTGAGGAACACGAGAAATTAAAAACAGATAAATATTCTTTTTCAGGAGTAAGTCGCGCTTTAACATGACTTTTCATGAGTGTTGTGTTCAAATATGAAAACTGTAATGACAACTTGTTTGAAATAAAAACCTTTTCATTTTTAACAATAAAGTTAGGTACTTTCACATTGAAGAAAAATTAGCAAGGCACATACCACTGATTAGGGTGCTGATTCTTATGGAAGCTTTCACTTGAACCGGAAGATTTCCTCATGTTAGTATCGGATTGCCACAATTCACCTTGCTGAAAGACGTGGTTTATCAGGAGGTCGGACAAGATTCTTTTGAACGTAGCCTGTAGACTGCTTCTAGTCTCAATTATTCCCATATAACAAGACTAGCCATATACATAGTTGGTTCGAAATAAGTTAAAATATCACTAATTGACCTTAAGGGGATAATCGTGATTTAAATATTCGTAAATCAGAAGACGTAAATCAGAAGTTAAGCGGTAAAATAAATCCGATAAATACGGAATAAAGAGATTTATATGCAACCTAATGATAGCAATAAAACTCTTTATGTAACATTTTCAAAGCTAAAATTAACAGTTATCTTCTTGAAGAGGGTTTACGGCAACATAGAATATTACAAATACAATTATTAGGGCCTATCAGTAGTACCTCTGACAGCCCTGCATTTCACATCACCATCGCCCTTCATCCTGACAAGTGAGCAATTCACTTACCCACAATGACTTTTCAGGCGTTCCAGTGACATCAATATCTCAGTTTGGGTTTGGGATCATGCTTCGGTGAACCTTGACTATCACCATCAGCAGCTATTAGAGAATCAGAACTTATTTCTGTATTAGATAATGTGGGTAACTATAGCTTTTCGTCTATAGAAGTCGGAGAGTGTATGGTATTATCGCAGGAAATATTTGATACATAAAACTTAGATTGTCAGTATTTAGGAGCAACTTTTAAAATAATTAGTTACTGTAAATGTGCTACAGATTAGCCGAGAAAACCCGACAGCCATAGTCGAGTGGTCTGCGGCAGTAGGCTGTGGATCCTTTTACTGTAAATGTCTTGGATTCAAATCCCGCTTCAAATGAACGTAAGCCCGATGGTAGGAACCAAAGGACTGTCGTGCCAAGAATTTAATTTGTTTTAATTATCATAAATGCATTCTTTATTATTAAATTTTATCCAATATTTTCTTTTCAACCAGTTTGCGAAACTCAGAGCTAGCTACTTGTTTTCTTTTTAATTCATGTTCATAGTTAGCACAACTAATCACTAAGGAAAAACAATCATTTCAATAAAATTCGCCTCGCGTCTTTCGTAGCTCTAAGTTATTTTCAGCTTTTTTTTAAAGCTGAATGGCGTTTTATCACTTTCCCCTCGCTTTCCCTATTTTTTTTCTAGTTTTATCTATGTTTCTTTGCACGGATATTGCGCCTATATGCACGTACTTAATTTGTTCGTTTACAAAAGCGGGCCATTTTCCTGCCACTATAGAAAGTAGAGTGCCCTGTATCAGAGAAATATTAATTGACGTATGTAAGTGAATATATCTGTGATGAAGTCATAATTTCTCAGTTTTTGCATCGCACATAGTTTCCTCATCCTCATTAATCTCTTCACCCCCGCTTCCTGAATTCCAGTTCTGGTATTCTTTCTTGAGCAAGGCCTATTTAATGGGAGACTGATGTCTCATGTAGGCTTATTAACTATATCATCAGCAATAAAGAAAGTAGGGTTTAATTTGCACTAATTTTAGAACATTACGTTAATTAAATAATAATAATAATACGGAGTGAGCTCAGGCTACTTGTTAGGATTCTTGCTTCGCAATTGGATTATACCGGGTTCGAATTCGGAGACCAGTATCCTGACTGAGGATTTTCCAGGATTGTTCCTCAGTTATACTGGGCAAATGCTAGGTTAGTACTTTGATCTAAGGCTCTGGAGACCTTCCTTCCATTCCTTTCCCAATGTTTTCATGTGTTGATGATTACAGTGTAAAGTGGCCTCTGAGGATGTATCTGGTAGCTTATAGTAAATAAACAATAACGACTTAATATATCTTCACGAAACGTGTGGGTTAATTTAACTATAGCCTTACAGTCCCAATAGATAGCTAAAGTTTTAATATTAATTTCCTGACTTTTAAATACTATTTTCATATTGTTTCAGCTTTCAATTTTCTCATGTATGTTCCACCGAGAATTGAACCTGAGATCACATGAACAAATGCGAATATGATAAATATTTTTGAACACTTTAATATACAAAACACAAAAAGCTTCAATGATACGATGCATGGATATGTTTTGGTTACGTCCTGCAATGTATGATTAAAGAAACCTGGAGGGTGAGGAAGAAATAACAGAAATCTCTTTTATATTTACTCCTTCAACAAACTCCTGACCTCAGAAGGGCAAGCCATAAGTTAGGTAATAAAGTCGTACAACGAACACTTTTATTAATACTAATAATACTATACAACCATATCGCTCTCCTGAAATTCTCGTGTGTATGTTTGAAGATCTACTGTTGTTCCACGCCAACCAGTCTATATTTTTTGTTGTACCTTCGAAGTGAAAGATTTGTTGATGGTTGGACTCTAGTGAGTCAGAAACTACTATTAATAAAGAGTTTGTTTTGTCCAGTATTCCTGCGATTAGAAGGATCTTATCTAAAAGATATTTCATTTGTATATGAGAAAATAAGAAAATTTATGTAAGAAAGTAAACATTGCAAGGTTAAAATAACAAAGAACAACGGTAGCACAAACGTGTTATGGAAACATTTAAAAGCACAGCATCCTACTATATTAGTGAATCCGAAAAAAGTTTTGACGAATTTTAGATATTCAATTTTATCATCACAATTTCAGATGTAGGTTTGGATACGAATCAATATCTCAGATTCGGATCCAGATCCGAGATCCGAGTTTCGGATCCAGATCCGAGATCCGGACCCAGATCCGAGATCCGGACCCAGATCCGAGATCCGGACCCAGATCCGAGATCCGAATTTCGGATCCGGATCCGGATCCGAAAATTTTTGGCCATCCCTAGTGTATATGTGCCGTACACGTACGTGTTGTCTGGAGTTGTGGCATCTCAAAACATATCTGCTGCAAAGTATCCTAGAGTCCGCAGGTTGGTCGGAAGAGGGGTCCGCACCCAAGGGTGTCGTTCCATGGCGTCCCAGATGTGTTCAATGGGACTGAGATCCAGTTATCGTGATGGCGAGGAAAGTGTTGCCAGATCAGAGGATTGCTCATCAAACCAGTCTACTAACAACCTAAGCCGGTGCATTTTCCTGCTGAAAGATGAGGTCACCATCGGGATGTTGCAGCCGTGCAAATGATAGGACATGGTCATCCAGAAGATCGTGGTAGCGTTCACCTATGAGGGACCGTGTCACATGTGTTAGGGGATCCATTTCAGTCCACGTAAACATGCCCCAGATGAGAATATCACTACCACCAACCTGCACAGTTCCCTGCTGGCACGATGGATCCATTGCCTAGTGCGGTTGGTGACGCACCCGTATCAGTCCATCGGCATATACCATTGTGAAAAGTGACTCATCTATCCAGGAAACCTATTTACACGGTCCAGTAGCAGTGTTCCTTTGCACATGCTAGACGTTGTTTCCTGTGCTGTATGGTTAGAACGGGTACTCGCGTAGACCGATGGCTTCTGTATCCCATGGCGAGTAGGTAGTTGCGGATTGTGTGGCTGCTAACACGGCGTCGTTATCCTGCAGTGAACCTCTCCGTGATTTGACGCACTGTGGCCCGTCTATTAGCTGTTACGATGAAGGCCAGTCGGCGCCTACCCCTGTCCACGGCAGTTTGCCTGTGCGGGTGCGGTTTAATCGCAAGCCATGTACTCACAATACACCCTTGACACAGTTCCCTTTGAAAATCCAAGTGCCGCAGCCACTTCTGAAATCGAGACACGCAGTTGTCTGGCCCTATGATTTGACCACGATCAAATGCACTTAGGTCCTTCGTCTTGCCCATCACATACTACACTGACACCAAGAGAGGAAGCACACGGCAGCAGTACATGCGCGATGCGCGTCATTCATATACACTGGTGGAGTCTCTGCAGGCCGGTTTCTGCAACTGTCCAGCTGTCTCTAATTCAACTGGTGATCAGGTTTTACTATATATATATATATATATATAGTAAAACCTGCCTTCAACGGACCCTTTATTAACCGGAAAACTGTCTTAAACGGAAATATTTCACGATCCCATGAATTTTGGAGTATAAAACGTGTAAAGGTGCCTTCATTAAGTGGAAACTGTGTTATGCTGACAACGGAAAGCAAAATAAACATTTAACGGAAAATTCTGACTTCCGGACTACAACGTTTAGAAATTTTTTATACGCCCTGTAAGAGGGCAAATATATGGATTACAGTATCTGCGATAAATTCTTCGTTCTTTTGTTAAATCATTTCGGACAGTGTTTACCTTTCCCAGCCAATACACATGTTCACCCTCTACGATTTTCGGCTAGACCTATGGAGCATGTCAGCTGCCAGTCTTCTTTGTAGGCGTACTTCTGTATCGCTTGTGTATCGCAACTAGCAACAACCAAAAGACAGAGAAAGAAAATTTACAAAACAAGGTTCTAGAAAAAGGAAATTGAGGTAATAAAGCAGGAATCATAATCTTTATCACGTGTTGTGAAGACAAGCAATGAAAGGTTCATAGGACTTTCAGAATTCAGTAGAAAACTTTTCTGTGTCGTGAAGTATACCGCGCGATGTTTTGAACGAAATGCATCTTGACCTGAAGCAAAAACTCATGTGCAGAACATTTGAGAGAACTATGTCACTGTTTCTCATTTGCGCTTTCTAATCCCCCACTTTCTCTTCTCCCTTGCTCTCAGTTGGGATGGTTCTGAAATCTTAATACCAGATTGAAGGAAAGAAAAAGTTCCTAAGACAAACTCTGCAACCGATACTCAGAAGTGTATAATAATTTCCTGTTTATTGTTGTCCTTGACCTTCTCAACTCTACGTTTTATGCCTTTTCAATCACCTTGCAAATCAACTTTTAGCAATACACCTCTAAACTTACATTTTTGCATTATTTTGGTAGCAGTCATTATGACTTGTAAAAAATGGGTTATGTTTAGCGTCGGTGAAACTCAGGTGTACGAGATTCTAAAGAAAAATGGAAATTTTGAAGCAGTGGGAAAACTGCAATAATGGAAAAATAAAGAGAGAACTTAAGAAAAATGAAAACCAAGACATTAATGAAATAGTATAGAAGTGGTTTGTTAGTGTCAGACCCAAAAATCACAGCATATCTCACCCTATATTACAGGAACATGCTAAAACGGTAGCTAAAAAGTGGGTAAAACTGAATTCAAAGCATCAAATAAATGGTTAGAAAGTTTCCGCAAAAGACAGATAGCTTTCAATGAATTTTGTGGTGAATCGTTTGATGCAAATAATGAAACATTTGATGAATGGGTTCCTAAACTACCTTCCATAATCGAAAGACATGTAAGTGATATATATATATATATATATATATATATATATATTTTAAAAGGAAATGTCTACCTCCATTAAAAGGAAACCTGACTTTAACGGAAATTTGTGTGACTCCCGCTCAATTCCGCTGAAGACAGGTTTACTAAAAAGTAGTGTTTATTTTAGAACAATGGCTCCGTTGATGACATAATACATTGTCCAACGATGTCGTAAAGCCTTTCTGCAATCGCAGAAACCAGATTCCTCAAGGCCTACAAAACAAAACACTGCTCAATTGATACTGTACAATCTGCATCTGAAAAAAACAGAAGCCCACTCAAGCATTCTTTTCTGCTTCAGGAAGAGATTTAAGTCTAATGGAGCCAAATCTGATAAATAACGCAAGTATGGCACCACATCATACTCCAGCTTGACTTTGACTATTGCAACATCCATAGGCATGAGAACATTGTCGTGATACAAAATAAACCTTTCTTTGATAAACCCGGCTTCTTTTCCAATATTTTTTTATTGGTCCTAAAGCTTTACATACTATTCAGTGGTGACGGTGTTACCACGTGGAAGATAGTCAATGAGAAGGATGCTTTTTTGTATTAAAAAAAAATAAAAAGAAACTGAAGCCATAATATTTTCGGCAGATATATACATGGGCTTTGGAGGTGAGGAATCAAAATGTTCCGTTGTTTTGATTGCTATTTCGTTTTGTGTGTATAGTAGTGTACTGTGGTGGCTACAAATAAATCCATAAAATCAGTTCGATTTTTGTAAAAACTGCTTGTTTTCTTTAGAGATTTGCAATCAGATTCGTTTTCGGCCATGCTGTTGATGTTTTCTTCATTCACAATTCTTCTGTCTAGTCCGGAACGTCGGATCGTTGGTGGCTGTTTTCTCCTCTATCATGAGTTTCCTGTTGATGGTGATATGAGTGTCCTTCTGCGCCTATGTGAGAATTCTCAGCACGAATTTCGTGATACACACCGCATCCATAGGTCTTCGTACGAGGGCTATCCAGAAAGTAGATTACGTTTTCGTCTGTGTCCGCTAGGGGCGGGGCTAGCGCGGCCATCTTGGGGTCAGAGCGTTGCGCAGCTCAGTCGGCATCTAGCCGTGCTAGTGAGAGGTTCGTGCTGTGCTCCGTTAAGATACTGTGACGGTTTGAAATGTCTGCGTCAATTGAAAATCCCGCGAGCTGCGAGGTGCGTGCAGTAATAAGGTTTCTGACAGCAAAAAACTGTAAACCGATAGAAATCTATCGGCAGCTGTGTGAAGTGTATGGGGACAACATTATCACTGAAGGTGGAGTGCGACAGTGGGTCATAAGTTTTAAAAATGGCCGAACCAATGTTCACGACGAAGTCGAAGTGGGAGACCCAGCAAAGTGACTGCCGAACTTGTCGAAAAAGTCGATGTTAAAGTCCGTGAAAATCGAAAGTTCACAATAACGGAACTTTCTTTGAGTTTTCCACAAATTTCGCGAAGTTTGTTGCACGAAATCATCAGCGAAAAGCTTGGTTACCACAAGTTTTGTGCAAGATGGATTCCAAAAATCTTGACAGAGGACCACAAAAATCAGCGAATGGCTGCAGCGTTGCACTTTTTGGACGCCTACAATAAGGATGGTGACTCTTTACTCGATCGCATCGTTACTGGTGACGAAACATGGGTGAAACACGTGAACTGTGAAACGAAATTGCAATCAATGCAGTGGGGGCACACAGGTTCTCCCCAAAAACCCAAGAAATGCATGCAAACAATGTCGGCAAGGAAGATGATGGCGACTGTTTTTTGGGACAGAAAAGGTGTGATTTTGGTGGACTTCCTGGAAAGAGGCACTACAATAAACGCTCAAAGGTATTGCCAAACTCTGCAAAACCTCAGAAGAGCAATTCAAAACAAGCGCAGAGGAATGTTGAGCTCTAAGATCTTGTTGATTCACGACAACGCCCGGCCCCACACGGCAAATGTCACGCGTGAAGTTCTTGAATCTTTTCAGTGGGAGTTGTTTCCTCATCCGCCGTACAGTCCCGACCTGGCACCGAGCGACTTCCACCTATTCCCAGCAATGAAGAAGTGGCTGGCTATGCAGCGTTTTGATGACGACGAACAGCTGCAAGAAGAGGTAACGAAGTGGTTGAAGTCGCAGGCGGCCGAATTTTTCGACGAAGGAATTTCCAAGCTCGTACATCGCTACGATAAATGCCTTAATTTGAATGGTGACTATGTCGAAAAGTAGTATTTGTGTGTGGCTTTCATCTGTATATAATAAAATTTGTTTCCTATACTTTGTTGATTTTTTATTCCAAAACGTAATCTACTTTCTGGATAGCCCTCGTATAAGATTTGGCGACATGCTAATGGAAATGTTTCACTTTCTCGCAATTTCATAGACAATCAGTGGATGATCGGATCTCAAAACTGTACTGATCTGGGCATTTTTTTCATTTCTACTCACGACTGACCAAGATGGAGATCCTCCTTCACGTACAATCTCCCAGTTTCGGAATGTGCAAACCATTGAAACATCGTTGCGCGACTCATTGATGCATCACCGAATGCTACTTGCAACATTTCGTACGTCTCTGTAGCTGTTTTTCCAACTTTAAAACAAAATTTAATACAGATTCCGATGGCAAAACATTCTTTGTCTTTCTGCGATGAGCTTTTGAAATCAAAAATTTTCTGCAGAAGAAATACTTGTGATTGTTAAAAATACTTGTAAATGTCAAGACGCAGCGCGCGCCCCGGTAGTGCAAAGCTACGGGTCTAGGTAGTCAGTCAGTAGTGAGAGTAATCGTCAAGATTTATCAGTATTTGACAAAAGATTAGATCGTGGGGTCCCGAAAGTCTGATGTTTCAATCGAGAGCAAACGGATGCATTAAGCCGGTTATACATCATCAAATATTCCATCATATATTGTAGCATATGTTTCATCAAAGTGACTGTCGGGGTTTGTGGCCCATTCAGCAACTGGTCTAGGCTCACAGGCGCAACACGATGTAGCAGCATTGTCACCTCGAAATCATATATCCTATGATCATGCGCAAGCAGACGACCCGGGCATCACCCGAGATTACCAACATCGACTACTAGTCTGATGCAAAGAACATGAAAATTCAACAGTAGAAGACTGAAAAAAGGTCTGCTAGCCTGGTAAGTCACGATTGCACTCTACTTCTCGGACAATCGTGTCTGTGTAGACGAAAACTCCATGATAAGTTAGAGCTCTCGTGCATGATGTCAACAGTACGTATCACGGGCGGTGGGTCTATAGTACATACATACGTGACTCTGGATGGAAGATAATTTCACTGCCTTTCTCCTGTGATTGGCCATAGGCTTTACTACGGTAGGTACTGAATGCTTATGACCCTAGAGTAATTACCCATGCATTTCGAATTTCTTTACTATTGAATTTCGAGCACTCGGTAGTGAGGGTGGATATCAGGATATGCCTGATACGTACAGAACCCCCAAAATCCTCCGCCCATTCAGAGTTTGTATCAGCTCAACTACGAATCTCCCGCCTACAGCTGTACCTTTAAACTTATGTTTCAAGTACGGTAATGGGATACGCCCGTTTTGTGATAGATCGAAGCCTATCTCTAGTTATACCTACTAGTGAAAGGAACTCCTTTACCGAGCAGGAAATTGCCGGTATCTTCAATGTCGTCTGCTCCGGAGCGTTAAGGTAAACTCATCTTTAAGTCCCGGTTTTTGGTACCGAAACATCCCAGGTACCGAATCCCATGGTTTTGAACACAACCTGGCATAGCCTAACCCATTTCTGGGATACCTATAGAGTTCCACAGGGGATTGCAATCATAGTCCTACCTACTTGAGTTACGTTCAAAGTTCCGTGTTGAGATACCATGCACACTTTCTTTCAGAATCAATGGCACGTGCTAGTTGCCTATTTGGTACACGAAACAAGCCTCTTCTTCTTCGGTACGTATATAGTGTGAGGCATATTTAAATAGCAACTAGGCCCCTGGTGATTATAGACGAACGAATGGATCTCTTGACAGACACTACATCTTATGTTAAAATTTGTTCATGTTAATGACGATAACGCATCTAGGCATCGCGCACGTCATGTGCAGAAGTGTTTCGAAGTAGACAATCTGAACTTGCAGCATCTTCCATAGCCCACAAAGTTTTCAGATCTCAACCACATTGAGTACTTGTGGACGATGAAACAGCACTTACATGTCCGCATTGAAGGTCACGCTACACGCAACGTGGTCGATCATACCAGCGAAAGATCATGGGTCTCTCCTATATAGATGGAGGACGGAATATTTACACACTGTTAAGTAAGTGGCTTTAATTCAGTGATCAATCCGTGTATATGTAAAATTTAAAATATCGGAAAAAAATAACTTTTGACATAATTTTACACTTTATCAATCTTTCTTTTCCAGGTTCGGTGGCCAAATTTCTTCAAACAAGATTGCACATACATTTAAAACACTATTCAATTTATTATTCTATTACACACTTCCTCAATATACTAACCTTTACAAGTTGATCATTTCCACCTGTGACAAAGTACTTTCCGTCTGGCGATATTGACAAGCAACTTAGTGCAGCTACAGAAGATCCTTCGACTTCTCGAATAACGCCGCCATCAAAAGCTTCCCAGTAGCCAATTTTCCTATCGGATCCTACTGTCAACACCTGAAATTCTGAAGGATGGTACGAAGCACCCAAAAACATGGAATTGGCGAAGATTATAGTCTCCCTTCGTTTTCGACTGCAAAGTTATTTTAAAAATAGGTTAATTTTACATTTATACACATCTGTTTCATTTATACAGAAAATTCTACAATTTAAAATATACAATATTTTATTTAATTTGTTTACTTTTATTTTCTAGAGATTTTGATGCTCACCAGAATTGAGTCTTGAGTCATATGTTCTAAACCGAAGTGTACTAACATTCGATTATTCGGTTGACCTCTTAAGTAGTATGGTATTAGGGCAAAAGACTAAGGTTTTGTTATTTCAGGCTACATCTAAATACAGATAGAACAATTGTAGACTGAATATAAAAACCGTGCTAAGTGCCAAATGAAAATATTGAGTAAACAGCCCAGATGTTACTTCAGAATTGGTGGGACACATAAGCATATGCATTCCTCTGGGGATTATTTGAACTACTTCCACAGTGAATACTAGATAGCCAGTTTTTCTCTGAGTAGCGTTAGGCACATAGGCCACATTTTTTCATTAAACCGAACTTTTCCATTTTTGGCACTTAGCACGGATTTTACGTCCAGTCTACAATTAATCTTAAGTTAATATCGCATAAGTAACAGTGACCTCAGCAATGTGAGATCATATTCCTTTTAGATGTCTCGTAACACATAGTAATTAAAACACAAAACTTGAGATACATACATACTTAAGATACATAAAATGTACCAATAAGATACCAAGAGCACGTACGCTGGTGTCTCACAATCACAAGATTTTGAGTTCAAATACAATGGCTGACCACTCCACAGAAATTTTACCAGAGCTTTCTCCAGTTTCACCAGTGAATGGCGAAACTGTACCATTAAATATAGGCTCAACACCTTTTTCCTCTTGCTTCTCCATTGGTGTTGTTACTTACGCTGATTATTAATAAAAACTCATGTAAATTGGTCGAAGGTTATATCTGGAAGTTGAGAAAAAGATGCAGGATGGGCGAGGAAAAGAAGCAAAATAGCCAGATGTTTGTTTTTATTCCATCGATGTTCTGTTCCTACTGGTACGAAGAACATACGAAATAATTTAAACAATTGGATATCAATCAGTGATATCAATATTATTCTATTTTGTTTTTCTTACGGTAAATACTCTCCAATTTAATCACACAATGTACCACATTTCAGTGGTAAGAAATTCAGTACCACACACAAGTGTGTTTAGTATCTAAATCGATTATAGTAGTCTATAATCTGGCCGTACGCTACTCCGGATCGTCCAGTAATCCAGCGTTTTCATGTGGACTCTTTGAGAGTAAAGAAGTGAGAGACATGTCACTGCACACACATAATAGTTTGTGCTAATTAAATATGTCTTTTTTAGACAATATTCCTGCAATCCAATACAACCTGGGGTGATAATTGCTTGATTAGTGAGTATTTTATTTACTGACACTGTACTTTATTTATGTATTTATTTATGAGACTATGCTTGGGGGCAGGATGACTCAGTGGTAGAGCGCTTACCTCTGGTACGTGGGATCTCTAGTTCGATCCCCTGGGCAAGTAAGTTTGTGGTAAACAACATCATGCCATGAGTTTTCTCGGGTACTCTCATTTCCTCTCACATTGTCATTCCACGAAGTCTTCCATCACTCGCTTGCCTTAATCACCCACCTCCCTTAGCTTCAACTGTGAGAATGTTAAACTGAAAGATTTCATATCATTTCATGAGACTGTGCTTGCACAAAATATCTGGAAACCGCAAGTTCCATATATGACAATAAACTGTTAGTTTCGAAGCCGCTATAATCGTGCATGTCTTATAGTCGTATATTCCTTAACAAGTAATTATATAACATTTATAAATCTCATTCAATTTACACAGCAATCTGCAGGTAATGCAACATTTTCATATTAAAATATATTTGCGAAAGTATACTATTATTGTGTACCACAATGTGTAATCAAACAAAATATTTAATTGAATTTTAAAATGTGTATAAAATAGGCAATGTATGAAGTGGAGGCAGTTTGAATATTCTTTAGGATTCATAATCCAATGGAAAATTTAGAGTGCCTTGACTTCTACAATGCAAATGACCGGTTATGACTTCTAGAACTAGGAAGACGCAGAAAGAATGTGTAAGAATGTTGACGAAAAAATCATATAAACACTACCGGATTCTCTTCCGGGTATTGGAAGTTCTATTTTGACGTCGAAACTCTGCGAGTCAGATTGTTTATCATTAGTTGTTCTACTCCGTCATTCTGTCCATCAGAGGTTCTGCTTATCACCGTTACCAAAAGTAAGTGATTATGCATTGTCTTCTCTAGTCTTTAAGTCATACCAGTCCATACCATTCAAATATTCAACATCAGATCATTAAATTCTTATTCTACAGAGGTTGTTCAACCTACGTTTGGCCGATTTCGTTCCTTCCCCCTCCCGGGCAGAATGGACTCATCCGACCTGGCTCGTGGGGTCCTGCAGTGTTGTGCAGTGGCTTCCTGGGAACGGAGTTGTTTTTCCGCGCGAACGACAATAACGCACAAAACAAGACCACTGTTGTGAGTGTTGTGTTAAATTTGTTTCCAAGTGTGTGGGTTTCCGCTTTGTGACCAAAATGCCGCCCAAACTAAGCCGGTTTTGGGAAGGCTATGTTGCGGCCCTTTATGACGCCCACTTTAGTGTTTCTGTCATTAGAAAACAGTGCAAGAAGAATGGTTCCAACATCAGTTTAAGTGGAATAAAAAATGTTATTAAAAAGTACAAGGGCAACGAAACTCCACCATTTGGATCACCAACGAAGTTGCCTAGGAGGCGGGAATGCACCAAAGTCACCTCCACCATGCAGAGGAAACTTCGCAAAATGGCAATGCAAGAAAATCCGCCAACACAAAGTTGTATGGCTAATCGTCTTGAAGTGTCTTTGGGGACTCTGAGTCGGACATTACACCATCAACTCAAGCTGGGGAAAGTCATGAAAGCTCGCGGCCATCTTCTCACGGATGCCCACCAAAAGAACGAAAGTGTAACGCCCAAAAACTGTACGAACAGCATCTGGCAAAACAAATGTGGGTGTACGTCGTAACGCTCGATGAAGCATGGATTTACTTTCCGACTGCGGCAAACCGAGAGTCGTCATGTACCGAGAGAAAGGGACCGAGAACTTCAGAAGGTGGGCCCGTGTCTGTAAAGAATCCTACCCAAAAGGGTTCATGGTCGTTACTGGCTACTATTACCGAGGTAAACTGAAGATTTGTAGGGTGGTGAAGAACTGCGAAATAAATTCGCAGTATTTTCAGGAGCAGATCATGCGGCCGATCTACGAGCATGAGATTCCAACAATGTATGGAAATGACGCCAATCTGGTGCGCATTCACATGGACAAGGCCTCATCGCATACGTCACGATCGTCCCTCGCATTCTACAGGAAAATGGAGGAGGCAAGTGGTATACAGGTGATACATTTCAATAAAGTATCTGTTAAATTCTCCAGATGCAAGTCCTATGAACTATTTTGGATCCGGATTGCTGAAACGGCGTGTAACAACTGTGGAAGGACTTTGGAAAGCTGTGCAAAGGGAATGAGACAAGATTCCCCTCCCAGTTCTTCAGAGAAGCCTATTACAGTGGAAATTACGCTGTCGGACTATTGTTAGGAACTAAGGGAAACACATCGAGCACTTACGGACCTGGCGCCATGGATTCTTCTAAATTTTCAGGTAAGTGGAAATTGGCCAAATGTAGACTGAACAACCTCTGTAAATTATTTCTGTTTTATCGAATTTTATCTTTGAATTTCTATTCCCATGTTTCTAATTAATTCTGAGCTACATTTTCTACCCCCCCTTCCCCCCAAGACTTGCGTTAATTTAAATTACTTGTTGGAGAAACTGGGTGGATGTCAAGGCCATTCAGTAATTCCATGTGTGAGAATGGTTTGGGGTTCGCAACCCAGACAAAAGGTCTCCGTTTAACATGCCTCCGGAAGTTTTTAACTGTCTTTTACGTCACAAAACCGGTCACGTTTAAGGTAGATTGCGAACCTATTTTAGGTTTTAGCACTATGTATTTTTTTAAAATTTAATTTCATTATAAGCAAATATGTTTCACAATATTTTAAATTTTGTCCGTGATATAAAATCCTATGACCAAAATATTGATTTATACGTATTTGTGTATTTAAGACAGTCAAAACTTTCGACAGAAACTTTTAGATACTTCTATAATTCACTCAAACAATAAGTACAAAAGGATCCTAATAATAATAATAAAAATGAAATGAAATTTTTCAGTTTAACGTCCCATGATTATGCCCTTCAGGCTAAGGGAGATGGATGATCTAGGCAAGTGAATGATGATGGA